>NC_135813.1:29157522-29757522 GCF_964213995.1 Mustelus asterias | reverse complement strand
GGAAGGATTGTTGGTAACTGTTTAGAGGGAGGTCACGCTTGTACATTTCATGTGTTCTGATTACGTTGTCTTGTTGCGCAATCTCGTTTCCCTTCCTTGTGACGTGATCTACATCTTGTAGCTCTTGACTGACTGGTTCACAGTATCTGATGTTGCTGTTGGCTTCATCTGGATCGTGTACAGTCTCTCCCCGCTCCTGTAGCTGGTAAATGGCACGATAGTAAGTTGCAGGCTCAGGAGAGGCACAAATGCCCTTTTCATCCAAAGTTGCAGTCCTTCCTGGACCGGCCTTCAGCTTCTTTGTTTGACTGGGCGCTGTATGAGACCAGGCTCCGCCAGCTGTAGACCCCCTTCGCAGCTTGTTCCAGGTACTCAAGGCAGAATGGCGCACAGCTAAACAGCAAGGACAGAGGCATTTATTAACAGACATGACACTGATAAATGGTAAGTCAAAGTAAAGCCTCCACAAAGGCTGCTCCAACTGGTGTTCATTGTGGATGCACAGAGGTTTTCAGTTATTGTACAGTTACATCATACTACAACTTTATGTACGCATACGCACACACTGTGTATCATAACGTCATTATACAAATAGTTGTTTGGTAGTACAGAATTTGAGTATTGCTGAAAAAAGGCATTTTGTCAAAGCTTTCTGTCTTGGCACTCATCAGGAAAACCACAAGAATACTGTTGCGAAGTTGAGTTTGTGAAGTTGGAATTTGATGTCGGGAAAGAGGTAAAAAATTGTAAAAATGCGAGAGGAAAAAAATATTGTGATGTCTCTTTAAAAGCTGGTGTTTTGTTTCAGTGCTTGGAGGTTTAAAACGCAAAATACAAATGCAGAGTTCAAGCTGAAACATTTGTATTGAAAAGTCAAGCAGTAGTCTTAACAAAACAACCTGTTTTTTGAATTTAGCCCAATCAATTTAAAACAGGCACTCAGCTACCAGAAACCTATTAAATTTGAATTTGATGGTGTTGCCAACATCAGACCAATCCTATTGGAGCAAAATTGATAGGTCATCACAGGTATAAAAGAGAGTGCAGAGTGAAAAACGAGAGAGCAACAGAAGAACTGCCACCTCTCAAACCTCAAGAGGGAGAGAGCAGCTCTCAACTCTGCCAGCTTCAGATATCTCTTAAGGGAATGCACTCTCTAACTAGCGAAAGGTACCAAATCAGAAAGAGCTTACAGACAGAGGAATCAACAGAGGAATTACAAAAGATTCCGAAAGCCACAAACCTGGTTGTATTTTTGAGAGTGATTGAATTCTATTATTATATGTTTTTTGGTTAACGAATGAGTATTGTATTTATTTGAACAGCATGCCATTAGAATCTTATTTTATTTGATACGTTACTTATTTAGTCAAAGTTCCCTGTTAGTTAAATAAATAAATTGCTAAGCGTCTACGTTAAAGTGAACGTCAGGTATTTCTGTTAACCACTAAACATTACTGAAGAACTGTTCACATCTTCCCACACACTTTTAACAGATTACAAGGTGAGGTATTCCTCTTTGGGGGATTCGGCATTACTTCTCAAAAGGGGGACAATCTCCCCATCGTAACAAATACCAATGTACATTATGGCCATTCATGCTACGGGATTTTCCCATCCCACTGCAGTGGGAGTGTGGTATGAACGGGCAGTAAGATCGCACCCAGCAACTTTATACTGTATAAAAGGTTTAAAAATCATACACATTTAAAAATCGCATGAGCTGCTAGCTGCTGAATTTCCCAATAACAGAGGAACTCCTGACGAGAAACCATTTGTCTCAGATACAGATAATAGTCAAGGACCAAGCTGTATTAATTATAAAAGAGGCTTTCTTCACACAATGTGCACACAGAAACCATTTATTTGTTCACTATGCAACTGTAACTTATGTATCTCTGCTAAAACTAAGGAACATTGAGTTTAAAGTTTATTTGTTAGTCACAAGTAAGGCTTACATTAACACTGCAATGAAGTTACTGTGAAATTTCCCTGATCATCACAGTCCAGTGCTTGTTTGGGTCAATGTATCTAACTAGCACGTCTTTCAGAATGTGGGAGGAAACCGGAGCACCCAGAGGAAATCCACACAGACACAGGAAGAACGTGCAAACTCTACACAGACAGTGACCCAAGCCAGGAATCGAAGCTGGGTCCCTGGCGCTGTGAGACAACAGTGCTAACCACTGTGCTACTGTGCCCCCCCAGTAGAGGGATTGATACACCACTGGTCAAACATATTTTTATCATACTTATGTCTGGAAGTTAGTAGATAAGTAGAAAGAAATACGTGCTTGGTAATATAATTAAATAGACATGCTCAAATTGTAATTGGACAACTATACTCATGTCATATTATGTAACCCCAATTATAAATTGTGAATGGACATAGACAATTTTTAAAACAAATGTGAGCCTTTGATTGGTAGATATTAAGTTCTTGTTGTTGAACCAAAGGGTATAATTGACATTGTATTTCATAATTCAAGAAGCCACTGGTAACTGGTAGGCTTCCTTGCTATAGCTCGAATAAAGATTTTGAACTACGTGTCAACTGGTCAGTTACGAGGAGTGAGGTATACTGTAGTCGAATAGCTGTGAAACTACTGCAATACTTTATGAGAAGAGAGTACTGATTGGTTGGCTGCTCAGAGTCCTCTTGCCAACCAATCAGCACTCTCCGCTTGTACAATATAAAGTTGTTGTTTCTCTTGACATTTGGTATTCTTGCCATTGTCCAAAAAGCTTCGACAAAATGCCCTTTTTCACCAACTTCGTTTTACTTCGCTGTTGTGAGGTAGGAATTATTTTTTAAAAAAGTTTATTCATTAATGTCACAAGTAGGCTTACATTAACACTTGCAATGAAGTTACTGTGAAAATCCCCGAGTCACCACACTCCAGCGACTATTCGAGTACACTGAGGGAGAATTCAGCATGGCTAATGCACCTAACCAGCACATCTTTGGACTGTGGGAGGAAACCCAGAGCACCCGGAGGAAACCCACGCAGACACGGGGAGAATGTGCAAACTCTGCTCAGACAGTCACCCAAGCTGGGAATCAAAACCATGTTCCTGGCACTGTGAGGCAGCAGTGCTAACTACTGTGCCACCGTTGCTCCCAGATAATGAACAGGATGGTTCATGCGAGGTCAATTCATCTTCAAAGCACCCTCCACACCACGGAGCGTTCTCAGTTATTTTCTACCAATGGAGTAGTGAGGAAAGGCGAGTAAAGAAAAAATTACCAATGAACAGCCCATTACAGCATAAACTGCCCAAATGAGAGGTGTTAATAGTTTCCCATTTGCCATGTACAGTGTATTGAGCACTCTGTACCTCATGCAGAGGCAGGCGCTCACTCAGTATTTCACACCTTGTTAAGATGCAATTCCTTTTTATATTTTATCACCTCCAACTGGTGTCAGATTGCAGCTTGCACTATCCAGCACAGACCGCAGCAACAAAGTACATCGTACCTCATTGAAGTCCAAAGTACAAAGTAGCCAGCAGATTTATGTCTGCCATAGCATGACGGTCACCACCAACCCTGACAACTGTAACTCAGCAATTTTTCAATTTTCTGACTGCCGGAGACATATTGTAAAATATTCTAAACAATGAAACCAAAATACTGTGGGAGCTGGAAATCGCAAATAAAAACAGGAGATGCTGGAAATACTCGCAATGTCTGGCAGCATCTGTGGAGAGGCAATCAGAGGTAACGGGCAGAGTTTTCCATTTTTATTTCTAAGTGCTGGCTCAGGCGAGGAGAATCGGTCTGTGTGGAGTCTGTACGTTCTCTCCGTGTCTGCCTGGGTTTCCTCCGGGTGCTCCGGTTTCTTCCCACAGTCCAAAGATGTGCTGGTTAGGTGCATTGGCCATGCTAAATTGTCCCTCAGTATCCGAACAGGCGCTGGAGTGTGGCAACTCGGGGATTTTCACAGTAACTTCATTGCAGTGTTAATGTAAGCCTACTTGTGACACTAATAAATAAACTTTTTTAAAAATAATTCCTACCTCACAGCAGCGAAGTGTGACGAAATTGGTGAAAAAGGGCATTTTGTCGAAGCTTTTTTGGACAATGGCAAGAATACCAAATGTCAGGAGAAACAACTTTATATTGTACAAGCAGAGAGTGCTGATTGGTTGGCTTTCCACGACACACTTCCCAGTACTTGGAAAATAAATGCCGGGCCTATCCTGCTGGTGATGCCGGCTTTCCAGAGATCGGAGTGCTCCGATCACGAGCACTAAAAATTAAAACATAGAAAGCCCCACGGACATGCAGACCTGCCTCCCCCCAATGGACCCGCAGACCTCCCTCCCCTCCCCCGCATGCACATGTGGAACCGTCCCCCCGACACCACGAGCATGGAGACCATCCTCCCTTCCCCCGCATGCATGAGGAACCCCCCACCACACACACAGGAATCAATCCCCATGCACACAGGGAACCCCCCTCCATGCGCAGGGGGATCCGACCCTCATAGCCATGGCGCAGTGCCAAGGCGCAGTGCGAAGGAGCAGTCCCAGAAGCAATGCCAGGGCACTGCATTGCCATGTCCCTCTCCCCCAGGGGCTGCTCTCAGCCCCCACTGCTTTCCTTCCGTCTGGTTCATGTTGAACCATACCCGCTGTGAACCCCGCCAATGTGATGTCACGCCGTCAAGGGGAGGGATACCAATGTGGGGGGGATGATACAATGGGGAAGCTGCTAATGAGACTTAAACATATTTAAATGAGGTTCCCATCCTCCTGGGCAGGAGCCTCATACGACACCCCCTCCCCCCACCCCACCATGTCACCAGACCTTGCGGTGAGATTCTGATTATTGGCCTCTCGTTGTGTGTTGCTGACATGTCGCTGCGGGTGCAGAATTCCGGTCAAAACGACCCTTCAGAACACAAAAAAGAGACATGTTCAACTTGAAATACTCGATAACAGATGATCACCAGACTTTCCTTCTGTGCAGCCACTTTAACCTGTCCACACTAAATGTGGAAGGAAACTCAGGTACTTAATTTTAAATCAGCAATTGTAGTTCAGGAGCTTGAGTTCCCTGAGGAACTTGAGCCTGCTGCGCATGAGCCAGCTGAGAAATGGCCACATGTGCATAGTTTGTGTCATTTACGT
This sequence comes from Mustelus asterias, assembly GCF_964213995.1. Taxonomy (NCBI): domain Eukaryota; kingdom Metazoa; phylum Chordata; class Chondrichthyes; order Carcharhiniformes; family Triakidae; genus Mustelus; species Mustelus asterias. Next base: position 29,752,386 of record NC_135813.1, on the reverse strand, counting down.
TCTTTAGTTTGGGAACCTGTCCTGCACACCTGTTTAGAAACAAAGAAGCGAAATGGTGCTTTACAGGTCACCTGACCTGAGAAATTGGGCCTTTACCTGAGAAATTGGGCCTTTACTGAGGAAAGTGTCCCAAAGAGCAAGACACTGGTATCGGGATTGGGGACAGGGAGAAGTCCCAGAAGTAAGCTTCAGCTGGGGACAAGACAGAGCTCAGAAAAAGGTACCAGATGTCAAGTTTAAAGAAAGGAATAGAATTACAGACTCTGAGTTAACGAGCAAACTGCGAGGATTAGGTTAAAGGAAAGCAGGCTTGATACAAGCACTGAAGATCTGAGGAGGCAGCTCAAGGTTGGCGAGCCTGTGACCATTTTGGAGCAGTGGTGTTCTGCTTGGCATGGCCAAGGATCTGAAATTGTGCTCGGAAGGTAAAGTTTGTGCATATTTGGAAATCCAGGGGAAAGGAATCTCAAAAGGAGAGATTGAAACTTTTGAGGAAGCCATCAAATTGGGAGCAATTTCTTCAAATGTAGAAATTGAAAACCCGCGTGAGAAAAGCAAAGTTTTCATGAGACCAGCTGGCTCACGATGTGACAAATATTTTGGGTGTTTGAGAAATCCATGGAATCTGCTTTGGTCACATTTGTCATTTACTTTGGAGTCTTTTACTGTGTCTGACCATAGTTTGTCTCTTAATTCACATGTACCTTATAATTACCCTGAATATTGCAATATAAAATACATATTGTAAATTGTTTCATCTTATTGAATTTGGATGTGGCTGTAGAGATATTCTGGAGTAACGGAATAGTGAATATTGGAATCATCTTCTTGTGTTTGTATCAAGATTTTTTTCCAACCCTTTTCTCTGGAGCAATATAGCTCATTTTTCTTGTATAATAAATATTTTATTTTTGTGTGAAAAGTTCATCAACAGACTCCTGTGAATTTGTTCAATAACTTTCCTGCACAGTTTCTTAAGAGAAAGTTTGGATCTAACAAGCCAGGTCTCTGGGGTCTGACTTGTCAAGTAGTAACATCAGCTGGGGTAGTAACAAACCTCAGTTCTCATTGTTCTACCACTTCCACATATCCCTGAGCTACCTCTGGAAAAGTACCACCCCTATGGTTTTTTGAATACAGTCAGAACTTTACATTGCCTCTTTTTTCTCCTTAATGCTTCATGACTTCCTAGCCATCTGCATTGATTTTTACTTTATGTGCTTCTTCCCTTAACACTATTCAGGTGAAATATTTTGGCAATGCAAAAGTACTTCCTTAAACTTTTCCCACTTTCCCACACCTCCTTCCTTCTATTTAGTTCATCACTCTTTCTTTCTTTCATGCATGGTTCTATCCATTGCAAAGACTATTTTCTAAACGGTGACAAAATTCATAATGCTAAAGTGCAAAGGGACTTGGGAGTCCTAGTCCAGGATTCTCTAAAGGTAAACTTGCAGGTTGAGTCCGTAATTAAGAAAGCAAATGTAATGTTGTCATTTATCTCAAGAGGCTTGGAATACAAAAGCAGGGATGTACTTCTGAGGCTTTATAAAGCACTGGTTAGGCCCCATTTGGAGTACTGTGAGCAATTTTGGGCCCCACACCTCAGGAAGGACATACTGGCACTGGAGCGGGTCCAGCGGAGATTCACACGGATGATCCCAGGAATGGTAGGCCTGACATACGATGAACGTCTGAGGATCGTGGGATTATATTCATTGGAGTTTAGGAGGTTGAGGGGAGATCTGATAGAAACTTACAAGATAATGAACGGCTTAGATAGGATGGACGTAGGGAAGTTGTTTCCATTAACAGGGGAGACTAGGACGCGGGGGCACAGCCTTAGAATAAAAGGGAGTCACTTTAGAACAGAGATGAGGAGAAATTTCTTCAGCCAGAGAGTGGTGGGTCTGTGGAATTCATTGCCACAGAGGGCTGTGGAGGCCGAGACGTTGAGCGTCTTCAAGACAGAAATTGATAAATTCTTGATTTCTCGAGGAATTAAGGGCTATGGGGAGAGAGCGGGTAAATGGAGTTGAAATCAACCATGATTGAATGGTGGAGTGGACTCGATGGGCCGAATGGCCTTACTTCCGCTCCTATGTCTTATGGTCTTATGGTCTACTTTCCCTACTTTGCTGCCAATTATACCATGCTTTCAATGGTATTAAATCTTTGAGACACAGTTCAAAGTAACATTACTTCAGAGACAGAAGAGAATAGGCATTGCCTGGGCTGACAACACTCAAGACCTTAAGGGATAAAAATCTTCCCACACTGTCTTCACTATTTTTTGTTACGTATATGTAACATTTTGCTTAATAAATTCTACTTGATTCATAAATGCTATTCATTATTCATACCTTGTTAGGTCAGGCTCAACTGAGAACCGTATTGTTATAAGTTAAGAACCCAGATGTTAGATATAATAGTAAAAGGGCTTTATAAAGCCCTTTATCAAAAACCCCCAAGCTTACAGTTAATTAAGAGCTAAATTCCTTCCATGTGGAATAAAAACTAGAAATAGAGGCATTGAGTCATAGAGGTATACAGCACAGAAAAAGGCCCTTTGGCCCACAGTGTCTGTGCTGATCAAAGACAAACCACCTAAACATTCTAATCCCATTTTCCAGCACTTGGCTCATAGCCTTGTGTGTCTTGGCATTGCAAGTGCACATCTAAATACATCTTAAATGTTATGAAGGTCTCTGCCTCCGCCATCCTTTTAGGCAGTGAGTTCCAGACTCCCTCCACCCTTTGAGTGAAAATCTTTTTCCTCACATCCCCTCTAAACCTTCTGCCTCTTATGTTAAATCTATGCCCCCCAAGTCATTGATCCCAACACCAAGAGGAAAAGTTTTTTCCTGTCTATCTATGCCCCTCATAATTTTAGACATCTCAATAATCATAGTGCAGAAGGAGGCCATTTGGCCCATCAAGTCTGCACCGACCACAATCCTATCCATGCCCTATCCCCTTAACCCCATGTATTTACCCTGCTGTTCCCCTCACACAATGGATCAATTTAGCATGGCCAATCAACCTAACCCGCACATCTTTGGACTGTGGGAGGAAACCGGAGCACCCGGAGGAAACCCACGCAGACACGGGGAGAATGTGCAAACTCCACACAGACAGTGACCCGAGACCGGAATTGAACTCGGGTCGCTGACGCTGTGAGGCAGTAGTGCTAACCACTCTGCCATTGTGCTGCCCTCATGTCCCCCCTCAGTCTCCTCTGCTCCAAGGAAAACAACCCCAGTCAATCCAATCGCTCTTCACTCAGCCGCAAGTACCAAATATTTTGCTTCATAAAGTTCTGGAATATTCATGGGTGCATTCATATAATAGCTGTAGCCTTGATAATTTCACTTCAAATTACTGCTACAATTAGAGCCTAAATACAGTTTCAACCCAGAGTCAAAAGCCAAAGTATTCAGTAATGTGGTAATTATATTACTGAACTAGTAACCCTGAGAATTTAAACCGTATCATGCCAGTTTGAGAATTTGAATTCAAATAAATATCTGGAATTAAAATGCAGGTATTAGTTAAAGCTATCACGAAGCTATCAGATTGTTGGAAAACTCAACTGGCCATGAATATAATTTAAGGAAGGATATCTGTTGTGCTCAACAGGACTGGCCTATATGTGACTCCAAATATACACGGAATGGCCTTCTGAAGTGTAGCCTAACGAATCATTCCATTGTATCAAACCACTGAAGAAGATGGCTTATAACCATCTCAAGGGAAACACTAGGGAATGGCACTAATTTGGGGTGGCACAGTGGCAGGGACTCGGGTTCAATTCCGGCCTTGATTGACTATCTGTCTGGAGTTGGCACATTCTCCGTGTGTCTGCATGTGTTTCCTCCGGGTGCTCCAGTTTCCCCCCACAGTCCAAAGATGCGCAGGCTAGGTGGATTGGTCATGCTATATTGCCTCTTAGTGTGCCAAGATGTATAGGTTAGGGGGATTAGCAGGTTAAATACATGAGGTTATGGGATAGGGCCTGGGTGGGATCCTTTGTTGGAGAGTCAGTGCAGACTTGATGGGCTGAATGGTAGCCTTCTGCACTGTGGGGATTCTATGATTTTATGAAATGCCAACCTTTCCAGCAATGCCTATATCCTGAGAATTGCTTTCTAAATAACTAAGGCAGAGAAACTTTGCAGGAGATAGTCTCTCAGAGTTTCTCCTTCAGAGTCAGCTTGGCTGGAAAACCATTTTGACCTCAGCATCAGTTTTACAATGAGGCTGAAGATGTTGAGTGTGAGTGCAACATCACCACCAACATTATTTGCATCCCAATCAAATGGGATGAAACTCAAAATGCTTACCTACATCAGCAGTCGCAGTTTGGGAACTACAGTTTACAGTGGATCTCAGTACTTCTGTGTATGCACTGGCTGGGAAACGGGTGCACATGTGCACTAAGTCTTTTCATGTTAGTTAGGCCAAAAATTGATCCTGCTCAAAAGGAAAGGGAGCAGGGAAGTGAAACGGGGCAAAATTGCAGGTCTGGTGACCTGAAACCAGAATGCCAGAGAGGTGTCCTCGGAAACAGGACATAGGGAGGGGGACAGGGAGAAGGTCCCAAGTCAAAACAAAGGCCCCAAACCAGAAGGTTGAACAGAAAGAGTTCCTAGAAGAAAGGCCCAGGCTGGGACAACAACAGGGATCATAGATAGATTGCATTTGGTCAGGATAAATGACTGGAGCAGAGGAGTTAAAGAAAGAGCTGCAAGGCATAGAACTGAAGCGAACCAGGCATGAGAGAAGCCCTAAAGATCCAATAAGGCATCCAAAGGCTGGTGACTTATTACCATGGGACTTTTGGACCAGCAATGTTCATGCATGGCATAGCCAAAGATCTGAAAGTATGCTTGGAAGGTGAATCTTGAGTGAACTCACAGATCCAAGCAAAGGGAATATCAGAAGGTGAGAATGAAACCCTGGAGGTGGATCCTTGTTGAAGCCGTCCAAGTTGGAGCGATCTTTCGAGAGAATTCCAAGGTGAGTTCTTCAAATGTGAAGATTAGAAACCCTTGTGGAAAAGACAGCTTCAGTGAGACCAGTTGGCTCTCAATGTAACAAGCATCTGGGTGGGTGGTTGAGAAATCCACTGAATCTGCTTTGGTCGCATCTGCCATTTATTTTGGAGTGTGACGTGTCTGACCACAGTTCACCTGTTAATTCACATATATCACATACTTACCCTGAATATTAGAATATAAGATAGAAATGGTAAATTGCTTTATCTTTCCAAATCTGTATGTATGTGTAAAGATATGGCTGGAATAAAGGAATGGTGAATATTTGAATCATTCTCTTGTGCTTTTGTTGAAATCTTTCCAACCTTGTTTGTCTGGTGTAATATGATTAATTTTACTTGTTTAAGAAATGTTTTATTCTTTGTGTTAGACTTTGTTCAGTGACTATCATCCACAGTTTAAAAAAAAGTTAGGATCTATAAGTCACGTTTCACTATGGGCTCTGACTTGTTTGGTATTAACATCAGCTGGGATTGTCGCAACTTCCATGTATGGCATTCCCAGACTCCGATTGAGCGTTAACAAGACAGATTTTACATCCATACATGTTCCTTTAACCAATAATTACATCGTGTGGTATTTGCCCATCTCCTTCGAATGAAACTAACAATGTGTTGATTACATTTATAAGGAGCTTATCTCACGTATCAAATGTGTTGTTTTAAAAAGCAGTGTCCGCATGTGGTTAACTTCTCAGTGGTCAGTTTCATAGACATCGTTTAGGCCTGGTGTTAATGATGCACTAATTTTATTTTTAAGGTTTAAGGATAAACAGGTGGAGAGCATTGATCAATTAAGTCCTTTGAGCACATATAAAGAAAGACAGAAATGACAGTTTTATTTGAATTAGTCAAGTTTCCTCTTGATGTCTTATTTTAGATACAGTGCCCTGTCAGGGCCTGTCGCACCCCACCCCTCCACCCCCTGTCTTATTTGTTTAATTTACTGATTATAAAGGAAGACTTGCAGTGTGACTGGGTGGCCTTGAAGATGGAGCACATAGTATTCACTGGCATGCTTCAGACCTCCATGACTGCTGGGCATAGCAGAGGCTGGGGTGCATCATCACCCCGAGAATTATATTTTGGTTTAGTTAGTTAGGTTTCCTTTTTGATGTTTGTTTTAGTTACAGTAAGGTAAGGTAAAGTCAGTAAAGTTGCCTTCATCCCAATGACCATGGGCTGCTCTCCCCTTTGAGGGGGAGATTTAACCTGAGGATCACCGCACCTCAGGTGAGGGGCAAGGTTAAGATTGCGGGGCCCTCATGAATAAGCTCAGCCGGTACGGGAATTGAACCCACGCTGTTGGCATCACTCTGTATCACAAACCAGCTGTCCACCAAACTGAGCAAAACTAACCCCCAGATGCAGCACAGTGGTTAGCACTGCTGCCTCACAGCACCAGGGACCTGGGTTCGATTCCCGACTTGGGTCACTATCTGCGTGAAGTTTGCACATTCTCCCCGTGTCTGAGTGGGTTTCCTCCGGGTGCTCCGGTTTCCTCCCACAGTCAAACAAACGTGCTGGTTAGGTGCATTGGCCAACGCACCTAACCAGCACGTTCGTTTGACTGTGGGAGGAAACCGGAGCACCCGGAGGAAATTCTCCCTCAGTGTAGCCAACTAGGCAACTAGGGGCAACTAGGGGATTTTCACAGTAACTTCATTGCAGTGTTAATGTAAGCCTACTTGTGACACTAATAAATAAACGTTATAAAACTTTATAGTGTCCCATCAGGGGATATCACCCCTTCTCATTTTTGTTCAATTTATTGATTTGTGTTTATCAAAAATATAAAGGGAGGCTTGATATTTTGGTTTAGTTAACTGAGTTTCCCTTTACATTTTTGTTTTAGTCACAGTGCTCCACCAGGGGCTGTCACCCCCTCACACTGCTTAGTTACTTTGTTCTACGTAAAAACTAGAAGCAGGAATGGGGCTTTCGGTCCTTCAAGCCTGCTCCGCCATTCATTATGATCATGGCTGATTATTTGTTCTGACCATTTGTTTACTGAAAAGAGGCGGTAAGGAGAGACTTGATACGTTCGTGGCCCCAGAGAGGCAGCTCACGGTGTTCATTGGCATCCTTGAGGTCTTCCGTGAGTGGTGGGCACAGCAGGAGCTGGAATGTGTCATCAAGACCCTGGAAACAATACTTCAGTTTGATTCGCTCAGTCTCCTTTGACATTTTGTTTTAGTTACAATGCTCCATCAGGGCCTGTCATCCCCTTTGATTAGTTTATTTTATTGTTTATGGTTTATTATTAAAAGAGAATAGGGAAGAAACTTTAGGCAGCTCCTTGTTAGTATATTGGTTAGTATCCCTGCCTATCATATGGAAGAACTTGGGTTCAATCCCCCTACTTGGAGAAGTCTCTATCTAAATAATTACCTGCTGAAGAAGATATTAAGAGGCTGTCACTTTGGTAATTACTTATCTTTTTATTGTTTATTTTAAAAAGCACATAAAGAGAGGCCTACCCCTTTAAGGAGCTGTTAATTACATTATTGGTTTGTTTAGTATATTAGAAGAGAGACAGTTGGCTAGCGTATGATCTAATGTCATGGGTTCAATCCCCGCTTCTTCACCTTACTCCACATTTGCAGAGTGCTGCGTCTGAAGTTCCATATAATCAATTGCCTCGCTCCAGTGGAGAGAGAGATGACTGTGGCCCTTAGTGAATCATGGCCAACTTTCATACCTGGTCTCTTTAAGGGGTGTTTGATTGGTGTACTCAAGGAGATTTGCTCCTTTAAGGGTTGGCCATCTGCTGATTTATTTGCTCAGAAAGAGTATAAAGAGAGACTTCTGGGACATTGGCGGTTGATAGGGGAGAGGTAAACATTTGCAATGTTGCATTCTGAAAATAAAACTAGTATTAAGTAAAAGGTTGGCACCTGGTTTCCTGCTGCACCAAAAGATGAGGTGCATTGGCCATGCTAAATTCTCCCTCAGTGTACCCGAACAGGCACCAGAGTGTGGCGACTAGGGGATTTTCACAGTAACTTCATTGCAGTGTTAATATAAGCCTACTTGTGACACTAGTAAATAAACTTAAAGTTCAGATTGTATTCACACCCCAAACTGCAGGTTAAGTTAAAACGACATTATCTCCAGTTTCCGGCATTTTAAAGTTCTTGGTTCACATCCCATCTCATTTATCAATAAAAATTGAACCATGGCAAAGTTTAATGTTTTGAATATAGAATCTGCATTTCTCTTTAAATTCCTCTCCAAGGTTTTTATTTATTTATTAGTCACAAGTAAGGCTTACATTAACACTGCAATGAAGTTACTGTGAAATTCCCCAACATTACCAACATTAGTTTGAAAAGATAGAATCCTACAGTGCAGAAGGAGGCGATTCGGCCCATCGAGTCTGCACCTATCACAATCCCACCTGGACAAATCTCCATAACACGATGCATTTGACCTAGCTAGTCGCCCTGACACTAAGGGGCAATTTAGCATGGCCAATCCACCTAGCCCGTGCATCTTTTGGACTGTTGGAGGAAACCGGAGCACCCGAAGGAAACCCCATGCAGACATGGGGAGAATGTGCAAATTCCACACAGTGTCCCAAGCCGGGAATCGAATCCAGGTCCCTGGCACTGTGAGGCAGCAGTGCTAACCACTGTGCTGCCCCAAGTGTGCCAAATTTCTCAGGCTATTACAAATATGACTTTTATTGGGTTGTAATATCTTTGCACCTCATCAGATGTGCATTGTATCTGTTACACATTTCTTTGGCAGCACCTATGTTCACAAAAGTAATCCTAATAAAAAAAAGGAAAGCAAAATATCGCAGATATAGAAAGCTGAATTAAAAATCTTTGGAAAATGCTGGGTTATACTCCGAAAGAGAGGGCGGGATTTTTCGGCTGCGCACACCCCAAGACTGGAAATTCCCGCCCGAGGTCAACAGACCTTTAAATGGTCCGCCAAATTTTCTGTCCCACCAGCTGCGATTCCCACGGCGGGCAGGACCAGAAATTTACTACAGAGTTTATGTTCCAGCTTGATCACTTTCCATTAAAACAACAACTTACATTTATACAGTGCCTTTAATGTAATAAAAGTTAGGTCAAAGAAGTCGTTTTTAAGGATTGTCTTAAAGGAGGAGAGTGAATTAAGTTGCTTGAGAAGGTATAGGGAGGGACTGGCAGAGTGTAGGGCCTGGACAACTGAAGGCATAGCCACCAATGGTGGAGCAGTTATCATTGGGAATGTAACATAATTGGGAGTTATAATTAAGAGGCCAGAAATAATAAAATGTAGATATCGCAGAGAATGTGCCATTCTCCTGCCTTTTCCCTGTAACCCTACAGATTGTTTCTACATTGTTTTCACACAGAGGGTGGTGGGTGCCTGGAACTCGTTGCTGGGGGAGATGGTGGCAGCAGATACGATAGCGACATTTAAGGGACGTCTGGACAAATACATGAATAGGATGGGAATGGAGGGATATGGTCCCCGGAAGGGTAGGGGATTTTAGTTCAGTCGGGCAGCATGGTCGGTGCAGGCTTGGAGGGCTGAAGGGCCTGTTCCTGTGCTGTAATTTTCTTTGTTTGGAGGAGACTACAGAGACAGAGCCCATAATGGGATTTGAAAGCACAGGTCAGAATTTTTTAAATCCAGACATTGTTTGACTCTAATTTAAAATGGACCAATTCATTATCTAATATAGCTGTTAACAACTTAGAGCACTATGACACCCAACCTGTAAAAAAGCAGCAAGTATTCTACACCAATTCAACATTTCTGATTGCACCACTTTAGTCCAGTATATCAAAAGTAAGCATTGCTCCCTCTGCTGGATAAATAAAGTACAACTCTGACAGCCATAGTGAGCACTGTCAGCCCATTGATAAGAAACCTCAAAATTCAAGCTGATTGTCTTTCTGACTCGTGTCTCCAGTTATTTAAGTCACATTTGCAGCGAATTACAATTTTTAAATGCCTGCTTGGTGGTGTGTGCACAATCCATTTTGGCCTGTCACAGAGCAGAATTTTCCCCTTCCCGCCCACCATGGGAATCGTAGCGGGCGGGGAGGGGCGGACCACACAAAGGTCCGTTGAGCTCAGGCGGGATTTTCCGGCTTTGGGGTGAGCGCGGCCAGAAAATCCCACTCATAGAGTGCAAAAAAGGCTTTGGCCCATCGAGTCTGCACCGACAATATCTACCACCAAATCAAAGCCCTACAGGGCAGAAGAAGGCCATTCAGCCCATCGAGCTTGCACCAACCACAATCCCACACAGGCCCTATCCCTGTAACCCCATGCATTTACCCTAACTAGTCCCCCTGACACTAAGGGGCAATTTGACATGGCCAATCAACCTAACCCACACATCTTTGGACTGTGGGAGGAAACCCACGCAAACACGGGGAGAACGTGCAAACTCCACACAGTCACCTGAGGCCGGAATTGAACCTGGGTCCCTGGCACTGTGAGGCAGCAGTGCTAACCACTGTGCCACCCCAGGCACACTAATGGCATTTTCCTGCACTTGTCCCATGTTCTTGGACTTTGGATAGAACATCTGTGCCTTCCTTAATGATTTAAAGAGCTTTATCCATCTCATCTAGGCTTAAGCTTCAAAGGATATGAAATAAGGGAAGAAATCTTTGCCTTAACCATTTACTCATCTTGCTATCCAACTGTTGTCTATTGTCCTTTAGCATCATTTTCTGTACTCAAACTCTGTTACACTGCAATTCAGCCTTTGGGCTGCAAATGTGTTTCTTGAAGCAAATACCATGAAGTAAAGCAGAGAGATTGGGTTTATTCAAAGGATAGAGTTGTGTTTTATGCTCTGAGCTCCAGCAGGAACTGGGATGAGACTGCCTGTACCACTGCAGTTGGGATTTTTCCCTTAAACAAACTTGCATTTCACAGGCCTGGACAGGATTTTATCCAATTCTAAACTCTCACACCAATCTGCGCCAGTGGTTCAGGCCGTATCCTTCACCACTACCTCACACACAAATGTAGATAGGGAGAGGCGACTGGGAGATGAGTAGTACAGCACAAAATGTTCTTGGCCTTCTTCAACAATAAAGTGTTATCAGTTACAGATTCAAGATAAGTTAGCACCAATTTGTAGCTGAGTTTACAAATGTCACCAAGTCAAGAGCAAACAAGGCAGGGACATAGTGGAATAAGCAAAATATTGCGGATGCTGGAATCTGAAACAAGAACAGAGGATGCTGGCAAAGCTCAGCAGGTCTGCCCGCATTTGTCAGGAGAGAAACAGACTGAATGTTTCGAGTCCATGGACTCTTCGCTAGAAGATGCAGTGGTGTGGGGATTACAGCATTTGTACTCCCCACATTAGCACTGCATCTTATTAATGGGCAGAAAGTCAGTGGGTCCCATCACTGGCATGGCTGACCAAAGCTCAGCATATTTCATGTGGTGGTTTGATAACTTTGTGAGTTGACTTTCATTCCCATTTTCCTATAGTGAACCACCACAAGATTCCTTTTGGGACTAAACTCATTTTAGGAATAATATTAAATATTTTCTCATTTTGGCAGTCACCTTGGGGAAATTTCATCTGCCCCATCACTTTTGTACGAATTTGTAAGTGTCCTTTGTGCAAGCAGCAGATGCAAGGGGTGGTCATCAGCTGAACTGGTTTATATCAGTAAGACTGGGAAACATCATTAAACACGAAAATTGGAAAAGACGCAGGTGGTTGTCCTTGTGCAATGAAGATGTGTTGGTATCAATCTGAACAACTGTTCTTCATTTCAGAAGCAGAGCCAGCAACTTCATCCAAATAGCCCTGAAAATCATCGAATGGTTACACCACAGAGAGGCCATTCAGCCCACTGAGTCTATGCCATTAAGGACATACGAAATAGGAGCTGGTGTTTGTCATTTGGTCCACCATTCAACAAGATCATCGTTCATTTTCCATCTCAATTCCACCTTCTTACACAAAAATACATCAATCCATCGATTATGCTCAATGACTGAACAATCACAGCTCTCAAGGGGTGATGAATTCTAAAAATTCACAATCCTTGAAGTGAAGACATTTCTCATCTCAATCCTAAATCATCTATCTCTTAGAACCATAGAATCCAGACAAGTACAGAAAAAGGCCATTCGGCCCATTGAGTTTGCACCACCCAGGCACTCCATTCCCCCCCTCGCCACTCTATCCATGTAACCCTGAGCCTTTACCATGGCTAATCCACCTAACCTGAACATCTTTGGACAGTAGGAAGAAGCCGGAGCACTTGGAGGAAACCCAAGCAGACATAGGGAGAATGTGCAAACTCCACACAGTAACCCAAGGCCGGAATTGAACCTGGATCTCTGTGCCCACCACAGTGCCACCCCCTTATTCTGAGTCTTATTCTGAGACATGACCCAGTGTTCTAGGTTCCCCAGACAAGGGAAACCTTTCTCAGCATCCACCTTGTCAAGCCCCTTAGAAATTTTATGTTCAGTTAGATCATTCTTCTAAGATTCAGGAAATAAAAACCTGGTCTACTCAATCTCTCTCTGTAATATTTCCCATCTCTTGCCATTCAAAACATATTCTTTTTTGGTTTTTTTCTACCAAAATTGATAACTTCTAACTTCCCCATATTGTGCCATATTCTTGTCCACTCACCCAACCTGTGTATCCCACCACCCCAGTCTCTTCGTCCCCACCTCGCTGCCTACTTTCCCACTTAACTTCATATGGACATCAAACTTGGATACATTACTGGCCTCTCATTTAAGTGATCAACATAGATTTTAAGTAGCTGAGACCCATTTACTGATCCTGCCCATTGTGTAAATTATTGCAATCAGCCACCCTGTTACTGAACTCATTAGCAACGTCCTGTTTGCTCACATTAACACTCGGGTACCAGGAACTGAGTGGATATCCATCCGAGATGCTCATTACAAAGTTGCAGATCTCTCAGTTATTACGAGAATACACATTGGATGATTATACCAGTGAACAGGGGAGCATTGTAGGGAAGACAGACTTAGGGGTATAGGAGAGGGGAGAAATACTAACATACAAAACACTCAAGCCCAATCCTGTCAACGAATGGTTAGTACTCCCAAACAAACATGTAAAGGACATGGTTTAAATTGACACACCATCAAACTCAAAGCAAGAAACATCAATCTGTGTACGAGTGAACAGCGAGATCGAGTCAATGGGTTCTTACCAATAAATTAATTGCAACTTTTCAAAGATGCGGAATAATTTATCCTGTTAGCTTTATGATCCCAAACTCTCAGCCGCAACTCACCATAAACAATGGATGATCTCCACTCGACCCACACTGAATTCTCCGCCTGTCTTCCCTGTGCCATATTCCGTTCTAATTTGGAAATACTTGGTTGTACTTAAAGTGAAAAAAATAAACTTTAAGCTATAATGCATGCAGGGCAGAAGAGGAGAAATGTGGATTTTATTCCCTGGACTGAATCCTTACGAACTTCAATAAAATATCGCAATCAGAAACTGGTGCCTTCCAAATTGGAAAGGAAAACCGCATTTCCTGTTACAATGGTTAATATCACATCAGAAAAGCACTTAAAAACTCCAGCCTTTCCAGTCAAATGAACTGCCTGTCAGCAGGTCACAGTCTAGACACTGGTGTTGCTGTTTTGACAATTGGGAGTGGGTTGGTATAGAACATTTTTATTTTGTGAACAATTTATGAACATTAACCCTGACACACGTGGAATATATATGAAAATGTTAGCATGTCACTGGATCAAACTAAAGCTTTTTTACAGGGATGATGCATTTTTGAATCCACCTCCCTTCACCACGCTCTGAGTAAAACCAAATAAACTTGTTTTGTCTCACCGAATATCTGGAGGTACTTTTTTTTAAAAACCCTATTCGTTCATGGGATGTGGATGTCGCTGGCTGGACCAGCATTTGTCTACCAGCCGAGAACATTCAAAAGTCAACCATATTGCTGTGGATCTGGAGTCACATGTCGGCCAGACCTGGTAAGATGGCAGATTTTCTTCCCTAAAGGACATTAGTGAGTCAGATGGTTTATTTAGAAACAACAATGGTTTCATGGTCATCATTAGACTTTTAATTCCAGATTTTGAGTAAATTCAGATTTCATCATCTGCCATGGTGGGATTCGAATCCAGGTCCCCAGAGCATTACCCTGGGTCTCTGGATTACTAGTCCAGCGACAATACCACTAAGCCACCGCCTCGTCTCCAAACTGAGGTGACATCCAGCAAGGGCAATTGAATCAAAGGTAGAGGGACACAGATGTAGTTGGCAATTGCAACAGGTGGCTTTGGTTTTACGAACATCAATATAAGGCAGAATCCAACTTGTCCATGACAACAAAAACCGTGGGAATGATTGGACAGGGTGGAGCTATAAAGCATGGCGATGAGCATTTGGAGGACAATAAGTTTTTGACCTTTTCCAAAGTAGCAGATATGTTCAGGAAAAATAAGAAACCATTCACACAAGTTTAGTAGTCTCTGCTACCGGTCAATGATTCCCAGCTTCACAATCGGCCTCAGCCCTTCCACTATCCCATAATCTGATTGTTCAACATTCAATCTTCCATAAATCACTACTTACTTCAGCTGAACACTTGGACGATGACAGACACTGGCTGGAATTCTCTGACCTCGCCCAAGGCTGCAATTCTCCGGTCTTGCTGCACTGATTGGAGATTTGGCTGAGTGCCAGATTCTTAGTTCTTGCTGGCAGTGGGGCGAGTGAGGCAGGGAATTCCGACCATGGTTTCAGCACCATTACCGGCATCATCCCCCTCCTTTGTAGTTTAGTTCAGCCTGAAATATCAGCAGAGTATTTGCAACCTCTGCATCCTATTTAAATGAGCTGCGACTCCAATGCCTATCCTGTAAAGACCATGGGCTGGAATTCTCTGGCCATTCACGCCCTGCCACTGGCGAGAAGGGAGAAGTTGGCACTCAGCCAAATGTCCATTCATTGCAACGGGATTGGAGAATCCCAGCTGGGCAGGCACAGTCAGAGAATATCTGAAGCATCACCCACATAAGTTCCTATTTCAGCTCATCTGCTGCTGAAATTCACATCAATGCTTTACCATTTTCATTCCCGTGAACTTCAGCTTGTTTTAAACTTTGTTCTCTGCCTCTAATCTCGCACCAAGTCCTTCTACTTTGAAGGTCTATTCTGAGCATGGATGCTCCCATGTCTGTTAAAATTTCCATTTTATTTAATATTCTCTCTTCCTTGTTCCGCTGACCACAGCCTCTTGTGAATCTCCCTTCCTTCTGCCTAACCATTAATGATTGTGCCTTCAGTCAACCAGATGCAATTACTTCCCTCTCTAAACCTACCTCCTGGATCAAGTGTCTGATCACCCCACATAAAATCACCTTCTTTGACCATTGCTTGCTTTACATTTCTGACAAGTACCTTGCAACATTATATAGCACCTCTAATGTAGAATAAAGTTATAGGTCAACTAGACACAAGAGCTCTTACTTTATAACACTGTCCAATCCCCTTTGTATTCCAATGGATTAGCACCTTCAATTTCCACTCAAAACACCAACAAGTGTGAAGAAATAGAGTTGGACATAACTCCTGGTAATAGGAGTTTAGGGCATATTTTGAGGAGGGATTGTGAAAATGGTGGAACCAAGTTGATGATGGAAGCAAAAATAGAGCTGAAGAGGCAGTTCACTGATCAGAAAGTGGGATGGGAAGGTATTTTTTTTAAAAATACTTTTCCAATTCAATCAAATCAAATCCAATTCAGAGTCTCAACAAGTTGACACATTTCAGATCCAGGCTGACAAGACAGGGCAAGCGACCAAACCACCCTGTCCTGGGCCTGATCTACATGAGCCAAGCTGATTGGAGAAGGGGGAGGTTCCTCCTCCAAGACTTGGGCTCATTTGCATCTTAGCCAAAAGGCCGAGATGCCGCTTTTAAAAATTGCTTCATATGAAACACATGAAGCTTCAGTGTAACCTAATGACCTCAACCAAGTGCAGGCGATCCATACTACACTTGATCTTAGCCAAAAGGCCGAGAAGCGATTGAGAAAGCAGAGACTCAGCTTCATAGACAACGAGTATAATCAAAGCGGCACCGTGGCAGTGGTTAGCACTGCTGCCTCACAGCGCCAGTGACCCAGGTTCAATTTCAGCCTCAGGTCACTGTCTGTGTGGAATTTGCACGTTCTCCCCATGTCTGCGTGGGTTTCCACCTAGTGCTCGGATTTCCTTCTGCAGTCCAAAGATGTGTAGGTTAGGTGGATTGGCTATGCTAAATTGACCCTCAGTATTGGTGGGACCACCAGGGTAGCTACAAGAGGTTGCGGGGATAGGGCCTGAGTGGGATTGTCGTCGGTGCAGGCTTGATGGGCCGAATGGATATATTAGTTCCTAAGATATAGGAACAGATTTAGGCCATTTGGCCCATCGAGTCTGCTCAGTCATCCGATCATGGCTGATATGCTCCTCATCACTATTTGCCTGTCTTCTCCCCATAAAGAACAAAGAACAAAGAACAATACAGCACAGGAACAGGCCCTTCGGCCCTCCAAGCCCGCGCCGCTCCCCGGTCCAGGATTGAATCCCGAATCCAGGATCCCCGCCCAATTTTCCAGCCTATCTACATACCAATATCCTATCCACCGAGCTGTCCCTCACAGCTACGATGCTTTGTTCATTACAACCTATTAACTTACCCCCACCCCCCCATTCCAGACCATGTGATCTCCAGGGAGAGGCGAAAACCCAGAGTGAAAAACCCCAGGGCCAATATGGGGGAAAAAAATCTGGGAAATTCCTCTCCGACCCCCTGAGGCGATCGAAACGAGTCCAGGAGATCACAATGGCCCCGATCGGAAAATGCTTCCCAACCCTAGTCATTTCCACTTCCACGAACACCATATGAATTCCCTGCCCCCGAGACAGGTTCCCAACTATCCGCAGTCTCACTCTGTACTGGCACCAGCAAGATGATCGTAGAATGAAGCCTTGAAACGAGAAACCAGGAACAATTAGCCCGCGCCGCTCCCTGGTCCAAACTAGACCACTCTTTTGTATCCCTCCATTCCCACTCCGTTCATATAGCTGTCTCGATAAGTCTTAAACGTTCCCAGTGTGTCCGCCTCCACCACCTTGCCCGGCAACACATTCCAGGCCCCCACGACCCTCTGTGTGAAATATGTCCTTCTGATATCTGTGTTAAACCTCCCCCCCTTCACCTTGAACCTATGACCCCTCGTGAACGTCACCACCGACCCGGGGAAAAGCTTCCCACCGTTCACCCTATCTATGCCTTTCATAATTTTATACACCTCTATTAAGTCTCCCCTCATCCTCCGTCTTTCCAAGGAGAACAACCCCAATTTCCCCAATCTCTCCTCATAACCAAGCCCCTCCATACCAGGCAACATCCTGGTAAACCTCCTCTGTACTCTCTCCAAAGCCTCCACGTCCTTCTGGTAGTGTGGCGACCAGAACTGGACGCAGTATTCCAAATGCGGCCGAACCAACGTTCTATACATCTGCAACATCAGACCCCAACTTTTATACTCTATGCCCCGTCCTATAAAGGCAAGCATGCCATATGCCTTCTTCACCACCTTCTCCACCTGTGACGTCACCTTCAAAGATCTGTGGACTTGCACACCCAGGTCCCTCTGCGTCTCTACACCCTTTATGGTTCTTCCATTTATCGTGTAGCTCCTCCCTACATTATTCCCACCAAAATGCATCACTTCGCATTTATCAGGATTGAACTCCATCTGCCATTTCCTTGCCCAAATTTCCAGCCTATCTATATCCTTCTGTAGCCTCTGACAATGTTCCTCACTATCTGCAAGTCCTGCCAGTTTTGTGTCGTCCGCAAACTTACTGATCACCCCAGTTACTCCTTCTTCCAGATCATTTATATAAATCACAAACAGCAGAGGTCCCAATACAGAGCCCTGCGGTACACCACTAGTCACAGGCCTCCAGCCGGAAAAAGACCCTTCCACTACCACCCTCTGTCTTCTATGACCAAGCCAGTTCTCCACCCATCTAGCCACCTCCCCCTTTATCCCATGGGATCCAACCTTTTTCACTAGCCTACCATGAGGGACTTTGTCAAATGCTTTACTAAAGTCCATATAGACAACATCCACGGCCCTTCCTTCGTCAACCATTTTGGTCACTTCTTCAAAAAACACCACCAGGTTCGTGAGGCATGACCTCCCTCTCACAAAACCATGTTGACTATCGTTAATGAGTTTATTCCTTTCTATATGCGCATACACCCTATCTTTAAGAATCTTCTCCAACAACTTCCCCACCACGGACGTCAAGCTCACCGGCCTATAATTACCCGGGTTATCCTTCCTACCCTTCTTAAATAACGGGACCACATTGGCTATCCTCCAATCCTCTGGGACCTCACCTGTGTCCAGTGACGAGACAAAGATTTGCGTCAGAGGCCCAACGATTTCACCTCTCGTCTCCCTGAGCAGCCTTGGATAGATTCCATCAGGCCCTGGGG
The DNA here is from genome assembly GCF_964213995.1 of Mustelus asterias. Lineage (NCBI taxonomy): Eukaryota > Metazoa > Chordata > Chondrichthyes > Carcharhiniformes > Triakidae > Mustelus > Mustelus asterias. The sequence continues at coordinate 29,733,814 of NC_135813.1, read as the reverse complement.
ATTTGTCAGTCTTTATATTCTCTAACAAACCTAACACTTCCTCCTTTGTAATGGAGATTTTCTCCAACGGTTCAACACTCCCCTCCGAGACACTCCCAGTCAACACATCCCTCTCCTTAGTGAATACCGACGCAAAGTATTCATTTAGGATCTCCCCTACCTCTTTGGGCTCCAAGCATAAGTCCCCACTTTTGTCCCTGAGAGGTCCGATTTTTTCCCTTACAACCCTTTTGTTCCTAACGTATGAATAAAATGCCTTGGGATTCTCCTTAATCCTGTCTGCCAAGAACATTTCGTGACCCCTTTTTGCTCTTCTAATTCCCCGTTTGAGTATTTTCCTACTTTCATTATACTCCTCCAGAGCTCCCTCCGTTTTTAGCTGCTTGGACCTAACATACGCCTCTCTTTTCCTTTTGACCAGTCCCTCAATTTCCCTGGTTATCCACGGTTCTCTAATCCTACCCTTCCTATCCTTCTTTTTTACAGGCACATGCTTGTCCTGTAGCCCTAACAACCGTTCCTTAAAAGACTGCCACATACCAGATGTGGATTTACCCTCAAACAGCCTCTCCCAATCAAGAGCTGCCAATTTCTGCCTGATCCCAATAAAGTTAGCCTTCCCCCAATCCAACACCTTACCCTTGGGACACCACTCATCCTTTTCCATCACTATCCTAAAGCTAACAGAATTGTGGTCACTATTTGCCACATGTTCCCCGACCAAAACTTTGAAGACCTGACCGGGCTCATTCCCCAGCACCAGGTCCAGTATAGCCCCCTCTCTAGTCGGGCTGTCCACATATTGTTCCAACGAACCCTCCTGTACACATTTTACAAATGCCTCACCATCCAGAGTCCCTGCCCTCAGCGATTTCCAGTCTATACCAGGGAAATTGAAGTCTCCCACTACAACAACCCTATATTTCCTGCACCTATCCAGTATCTCCTGACATATCCATTCTTCCACTTCCCTTGGGCTGTTGGGGGGCCTGTAGTACACCCCCAACATAGTGACTGCGCCTTTCCTGTTTCTAAGCTCCACCCAGAGTGACTCGCTACACGACTCCTCCGAATTGTCCTCCCTCTGCACCGCTGTAATATGCTCTCCAACCAATACCGCTACTCCCCCACCTCTTTTGGCCCCTCCTCTGTCTCGCCTAAAACACTTGTACCCTGGAATATTCAGCTGCCAGTCCTGTCCCTCTTTCAACCAAGTCTCCGTCACCGCAACCACATCCAAATTCCTCGTGCGCATTAAGGCCCCAAGTTCGTCTGTTTTACCTGCTACGCTCCTTGCATTGAAGTATAAGCACTCCAGACCCCCAGGCTCAGTGAGGTCGTCCTCCCCCAGAGTGCTCTTCTTCTTTGCCAGCCTTGTCCCAGCCCCAAGCTCGTCCCCAGCCACCACACTTATAGACCTAATAGTTTGATCCCCACCCCCCTGCCATACTAGTTTAAACCCCCCCGAACTGCATTAGCAAAGCTCCCAGCCAGGATATTTGTGCCCTTCCAACTTAGTTGTGACCCCTCCCTCTTGTACAGGTGCCATCCTCTCCTGAAAACCTCCCATTGGTCTATGAAAATAAAGCCCTCCCTCCTGGACCAGTCCTTTAGCCAGGCATTCATTTGAACCAACTCCCTATTCTTATCCTCAGTGGCACGAGGCATTGGGAGCAGCCCAGAGATGGCCACCCTAGTGACCCTACTTTTTAACCTATTTCCCAACTCCCTGAATTGCTCCCTTAGGACCCCCCTACTCTTCCTATCTACGTCATTTCCACCAATGTGTATAATGACATCCGTTTCTTTATCTTCCCCTTTTAAAATGCCTCCTATCCGCTCGGAGACATCCGTGACCCCAGCACCAGGTAGGCAGACTACCATCCTGGAGTCCCGTTCGCCCCCACAGAATCGCCTTCAAACTCATTAAAAATCTAACTCCTCCTTAAATTTACTGTGTCCCAGCATCCGCCACACTCTGGGGTAGCAAATTCAACAGATTCACAATCCTTTGGGAGAAGTAGTTTTTCCTAATCTGTTTTAAATTTGCTACCCCTTATCTTAAGACTATGGCCTCTCATCCTAGAATGCCCCACAAGAGGAAGCATCTGCTCCATGTCTACTTTATCCACACCTTTTATCATCTTGTATAGCTCTATTTGATCTCCCCTCATTCTTCTAAATTCCAGAGAGCATTGGCCTAAACTGTTCAATCTCTCTTCATACAACAAACCCCTCATCTCTGGAATCAGATGAGATATTGACATTTAAACATATCAGACGGAAGTTGTTAGATTTCCTTTGGTCAGGAAGTTATATCTGAACTTACACCATTTATACAATAGATTTGTCAATATTCAAGCCAAACTTTCCTGTGCACCTAAACCCCAACTGGAGGGGTTAAAAAATTCCCTTTGCTTCAGTGATTTATTGGATGATTCTATCATTGCCCCATCTCGACAGCATTGTACACTCCTAATTCTACTAATACTCTTGTTTGTTGGGTTTGTCAGGGAACAGCTTCAATGCTTGCAGTGCTCTTTATAACCCAAGTAATATAAACAAAATCATTTTTCCTGAATTTGACACAGCAGCACCGAAGGGTAGTTTCATAGCTCTCCCAAAGAACAGTCCTCCAACTGGTTCTCATCATTTGATGAACCAATACTATGGTCTTTTACCTTTAACATTACTGAAATGTTACATAACTTTTACTCAAAAGTTGTGTTTTTGAAGCATATAATAAAAGTGAAACATCAGGAATGATCTGCAGTCCTGATCATCTACAAGGTAGAGGTTGTGGTTTTGAGAGGCACCATCAAGAAACATTGATGTACTTGGGACTCACTAGCTGTGTGGTCACAGTATACAATGGCAGCCAGGTTTGCCAAGTTGAAGAAATCGTAATGGCACATTGTAAGTTCTTTTAAAATGCTTTTGATCTGACTGTTATAATTGAGACACACTTCCTTCAATCGAGTGTCTACCCTGTCAACTGACTACATCAAATATGTTTGGCAACTGCATACACAATGAACACTGGTCAACTATTTCAGTCCATTGAATTAATATGTAACAGAAATGCACCTTTAAGTATGTTTCAACCTTTCCACTCTATCTGATGCTGCCAATTGAAATAAGTCATTGGATCATAGAATCATAGAAACCCTACAGTACAGAAAGAGGCCATTCGGCCCATCGAGTCTGCACCGACCACAATCCCACCCAGACCCTACTCCCATATCCCTACATATTTACCCACTAATCCCTCTAACCTACGCATCTCAGGACACTAAGGGGCAATTTTAACATGGCCAATCAACCTAACCCGCACATCTTTGGACTGTGGGAGGAAACCGGAGCACCCGGAGGAAACCCACGCAGACACGAGGAGAATGTGCAAACTCCACACAGACAGTGACCCAAGCCGGGAATCGAACACAGGTCCCTGGAGCTGTGAAGCAGCAGTGCTAACCACTGTGCTACCGTGCCGCCCGAGGAATCAGAATCCCTACAGTACAGAAAGAGGCCATTCGGCCAATCGAGTCTGCACCGACCACAATCCCACCCAGGCCCTACCCCCATATCCCTACATATTTTACCCACTAAGCCCTCTAACCGATGCATCTCAGGACACTAAGGGGCAATTTTAGCATGGCCAATCAACCTAACCCGCACATCTTTGGACTGTGGGAGGAAACCGGAGCACCCGGCGGAAACCCATGCAGACATGAGGAGAATATGCAAACTCCACACAGACAGTGACCCAAGCCGGGAATCGAACCCAGGTCCCTGGAGCTGTGAAGCAGCAGTGGAGGGATTTTTCATGTGTCTTGTTTGCTTATCTTTATAACACTTCATTAAGATCTTATATTGGGCTGCCACAAATTGAACCCAGGAATATGTTATCATTGTCTTCAATAAGGTGATAGTTCTTAAAGTAATGTTACATCGGTTTAAAATAAGCATTTGCACACTTCACAAATCTATTACGAACTGCTTTTATTTATAACATTTGAGCAAGATTTGCATACAAATTCAGAACACTAATGGATCAAGCATAAATGCCCTTAAAACCATTAAAAATTATAATGAATGCAAACAGTAATGTCTCTGTAAAGTTCTCAAAGGACTTGCACAAAAAAACTGACCTGCACTAAAGGACCTTTAAAAATTTTATGCAAAAATGGTGTTTTAATGTCCAACCATCACGCATCAACAGCAGATGGCAAATTCATAAAGACAAACTTTTACTACTTTTACCATTACTAATACTACTACATGTAAAAAAGTTTTACTTGAATTCATGTTAAAAACAAGTTGTTCCTTTATACAATCTTGAGGTGAGTTTTACTCGGGAGTAAAGTCACACAATAATCAGCACCATAACTGTTGGCCCTCACTATAACAAAAGTTCAATTTATTAAATGTCCTATTGTCAATATCTAGACAGACAATTCGCAGGAAGGATTTCATCAGTACAGCTGAGCTGGTGCTTCCAAGAGTCTGTTCACACAAGCAGAGCCATTTCTTTCAATGCAGCTCAATGTGGTCCAGGTTGAATTAGCATGTCAAGAAACATTGGCAGATGCGGCTGAGCTGGTGTCTGGAAGTCCGTTTTGTTGTGCTTCTAGTTGGGACACTGTAGCTTGTCGCTGAGCAATGGCAGCAGCTGAATGCTTGCACTTCTCTGAACCACACTGACAGGTAAAGTATTTACTCTTGATGTCCCAGAACCTGTCTCCATAATCAAAACTAAGAGAAAACACAGCAGAGTGTTAAAAGAGTTCCTTTAAAAAAGACTATGATTCTCCTTAAGCAATACTCTTTTAAAGTTTATTTATTAGTGTCACAAGTAGGCTTACATTAACATTGCAATGAAGTTACTGCGAAAATCCCCTAGTCGCCGCACTCTGGCGTCTGATCAGGTACACTGAGGGAGAATTTAGCATGGCCAATCCACATAACCAGCATGTCTTTCAGACTGTGGGAGGAAACCGGAGCACCTAGAGGAAACCCACACAGACACAGGGAGAACATGCAGATTCCGCACAGACAGTGACCCAAACCAGGAATCGAACCTGGGTCTCTGGTGCTGTGAGGCAGCAGTACTAACCACTGTGCCACCATGCCGTCAATTCTGCTTCTTAACAGTATTATTACTTTACAGGTTGACTGCAACTCTATATTATTAGTCACTGAACATATATTGAGCACTACTTTTATACTGCAGGTGCCCATTTATTACCTGCATTTTCTTTGCATTGGGATGAACCGATAACAGAAAGATACACTGCTTGAAGTACACACAGTTTGGAAGTGCATCCTACCCACTTAATATTTTAAGCAAGTGAATAGCCAAGCATCCTAAGATTCACTAACCTGAATTCAGGCAAGCTGGATTTCAGATTGTTTTGATTTTGCCTCACAATAACAATTAAACCATGTCAAAATGTGCACTAGCTGGCCTACAAGGAAACCAATCATTTACAAACATTTAGCATGGAATTTATCCTGTTGAAGGGAGATTTAAAGAATAGGTTTGGAGGGAACAATATCCTTGGTTTAGATGCCTGTACAACAATTTATATTCAACGGTACCTGTATAGCAATTTATATTAGTAGGAATAAATAGTATATGATAAATATGTATGAATTTACCGTTATACCATCACAAAGGGCATGCATGAAAACTCCACCATGTTAACAGGAGCTCAGGATAGTAAAACGACACAAGATGGATGCTAGCTTTTAGCCACATTCCTGAACACCATTAGCTGGCTTGAGCATAAGCTTGTGTACAATAGACCACAGATACTGGTGACTGGTACCAGTCTATGATCTGAGGCCTCGGATGAAAACCAGACACGGATTAGGGAGGATAATCATGGGAGATGATAATCATGGGAGGTGATAAGGAGGCCTACTGGACAAGGAGTATTGTACACTCAAGGACTCCAGGTGGGAGAAAGAAAGATAATATTGACTGAGGTACCATGAGTCGTGTCCATGAGACCACGAGCTGATCATGCACAAGCCCACCTTACGTAACGCCTTTTTCATTGGATATGTGACTGCTGTATGTAATCTGTAATCAATATTATTGGACAAGGTCCAGCCGTGATGGGCTGTGTAGATGTTTGAAAAATGTATAAGAATGGATGTTTTTCCTTTGTTCGTCGGAGAGAGGCACTGGATTTAACAGAAGCCATCTCCCCGCTGGCGAAAAGGAATACAGAGAGAGTAGGAAAGAACTCAAACGGGGAGTTAGAAGGGCAAAAAGAGGTCACGAGATGTTCTTGGCAGGCAGGATTAAGGAGAATCCTAAGGCATTCTATTCATACGTTAGGAACAAAAGAGTTGTCAGGGAGAAAATCGGACCTCTCAGGGACAAAGGAGGGGAATTATGCTTAGAACGCAAGGGAATAGGGGAGATCCTAAATGAATACTTTGCATCGGTATTCACGAAGGAGAGGGGCGTGTTAACCGGGAGTGTCTCGGAGGGAGGTGTTGACCCGTTAGAGAAAATCTCCATTACAAGAGAGGAAGTGTTAGGTTTTTTAGGGAACATTAAAACTGACAAAGCCCCAGGGCCTGATGGCATCTATCCTCGACTGCTCAGGGAGACGAGAGATGAAATTGCTGGGCCTCTGACGGAAATCTTTGTCGCTTCTTTGGACACGGGTGAGGTCCCTGAGGATTGGAGGATAGCGAATGTGGTCCCGTTGTTTAAGAAGGGTAGCAGGGATAACCCAGGAAATTATAGGCCGGTGAGCTTGACATCCGTGGTAGGGAAGTTGTTGGAGAGGATTCTTAGAGACAGGATGTATGTGCATTTAGAACGGAACAATCTCATTAGTGACAGACAGCATGGTTTTGTAAGAGGGAGGTCGTGCCTTACAAATTTGGAGGAGTTTTTTGAGGAAGTGACAAAAACGGTTGATGAAGGAAGGGCCGTGGATGTCGTCTATATGGATTTCAGTAAGGCATTTGACAAAGTCCCACATGGCAGGTTGGTTAAGAAGGTTAAGGCTCATGGGATACAAGGAGAAGTGGCTAGATGGGTGGAGAACTGGCTTGGCCATAGGAGACAGAGGGTAGTGGTCGAAGGGTCTTTTTCCGGCTGGAGGTCTGTGACCAGTGGTGTTCCGCAGGGCTCTGTACTGGGACCTCTGCTATTTGTGATATATATAAATGATTTGGAAGAAGGTGTAACTGGTGTAATCAGCAAGTTTGCAGATGACATGAAGATGGCTGGACTTGTGGATAGCGAAGAGCGTTGTCGGGCAATACAGCAGGATATAGATAAGCTGGAAAATTGGGCGGAGAGGTGGCAGATGGAGTTTAATCCAGATAAATGCAAAGTGATGCATTTTGGAAGAAATAATGTAGGGAGGAGTTATACAATAAATGGCAGAGTCATCAGGAGTATAGAAACACAGAGGGACCTAGATGTGCAAGTCCACAAATCCTTGAAGGTGGCAACACAGGTGGAGAAGGTGGTGAAGAAGGCATATGGTATGCTTGCCTTTATAGGACGGGGTATAGAGTATAAAAGCTGGAGTCTGATGATGCAGCTGTATAGAACGCTGGTTAGGCCACATTTGGAGTACTGCGTCCAGTTCTGGTCGCCGCACTACCAGAAGGACGTGGAGGCATTAGAGAGAGTGCAGAGAAGGTTTACCAGGATGTTGCCTGGTATGGAGGGTCTTAGCTATGAGGAGAGATTGGGTAAACTGGGGTTGTTCTCCCTGGAAAGACGGAGAATGAGGGGAGATCTAATAGAGGTGTACAAGATTATGAAGGGGATAGATAGGGTGAACGGTGGGAAGCTTTTTCCCAGATCAGAAGTGACGTTCACGAGGGGTCACGGGCTCAAGGTGAGAGGGGCGAAGTATAACTCAGATATTAGAGGGATGTTTTTTACACAGAGGGTGGTGGGGGCCTGGAATGCGCTGCCAAGTAGGGTGGTGGAGGCAGGCACGCTGACATCGTTTAAGACTTACCTGGATAGTCACATGAGCAGCCTGGGAATGGAGGGATACAAACGATTGGTCTAGTTGGACCAAGGAGCGGCACAGGCTTGGAGGGCCGAAGGGCCTGTTTCCTGTGCTGTACTGTTCTTTGAAAATAAACCGTTTGATGCGAGGACCAACCCTGAGCATTGAGTGTTTTTTTTGAGATTCTCTCCCGCTAACAATCCCTTAGCCACAAAGATAGTAGTAAAACAAGCCAATAGAAAAGTGAAGACTTGCAGTCTATCCCACAATCATTAAACTTTTCTATATGGCTACGGTTGAGAGCACTATCCTTTTGACATCGCTTCTAGTACTGTTATCTTTGGATAGTAGAATGTTTACGGGTACAGAGATTATTGAATCAGGCAGGGACAATATCTGATGAGCAGATCTTCCTTGACAAAATCTGTTCTTAAGAAATTTGATGCAAGTAAAGTGTGTCACGGCAAATAAAAATCATTCCTGGTCTCAGTATTACCGTTGGATGCATTCATGGAAAATGCTACAATCTCTCAGATGCAAGACAAATGGATTCCTGAACTCATTTGTGCTCTTCCCTGTAAGAACTTTCAATAGGGGGTTTGATGTACGGATCAGGATATGCACTAATGTTGTGACTCACTGACTGATTATTTTAGTGCATCGAAATAGTTTTTAATATATATTTTAAAGTTAGATCACTGCAATTTTCTTTTTGTTGTTATTGAACTTAATAATGAATAAGCAATGTACTCAAAATTAATTTCCGTATGGACGATAAAGTGGAAGTGAAATCTAGGATATCCATTTTGTTTAAATATTTAAATGTGCAATTCGTTGAGCAATATTAGATACTTACCCTAGTTCCTCGCCAGACTTGATGTCTCTGCTGCTGAAGAATGCAATTCTTGGGAAACGCAGGTCCTGGTGTGACATGAAAACGCGCACCGGGATCAGATTTGGCTCACACAGATGGTTTATAAAGCGGCTGACATTTCCATAGTAACGGGCATCAATGCAGTACACTTCCCCTTCCTAAAAACACAAACCATGGATCTAGTTATTTTCTCCCTCAGGTGAAAATGCTATGAATGTAATTACAATGGCATTTAGGATGGTTATGCTTAGAATGGAGAACTTCAGAGAATTGGTGCACATTCCCACGTAGATCCGACTCTCCTTCTGAATGACAACCTAATGTATGTTTTTTAAAAACATTTTAATGTAAAGATATGATAAGTACAATTGGCACTCTCAGTGAATTCTATTAACTGAAGGCAACAATGTCAGGTCACACAATTCTGCAATGGCACTTCAAACGAAACTGAAAATATAACCATTTGATAATAAATTAACAGTACAAAATATTCCAGGTATAAGTCTGGTAAAGCTTCTCTGAACTGCTTCCGATGCATTTACATCTTTCCTGAAATAATGAGACCAGTATTACACACAGTACTCCAGATGTGGTCTCACTACTGCTCTCTATAAGTGAAGTATAACCTCCCTACTTTTGTAATCAGTTCTCTTTGTGATAAACAATGACATTCAATTAGCTTTCACAATTATTTGCTGTACCTGAATACCAGCTTTTTGTGATTCATGCACAAGAACACCCAGATCCCTCTTCGCCTCAGAGCTCTGCAATCGGTCACCATTTGGATAACAAGCTTTTTATTTTTCCTACCAAAATGGACAATTTCACATTTTCCCACATTATACTCCATTTGCCATATTGTTGCCCACTTACTTAACCTATCTATATCCCTTTGTAGCCTCCTTATGCCCTCTTAACAATTTACTTTCCTACCCATCTTTGTGTCATCAGCAAATTTGGCAACCACCTCTTCATCCAAATCATTTATATAAATTGTAAACAGTTGAGGTCCCAGCACTGATTCTTGTGGCACACCACTCGTTACACCTTGCCAACCAGAAAATGACCCACTTACGCAATTATGTTTCCTGCTAGCCAGTCAAGCTTCTGTCCATGTCAATATATTACCCCCTACACCATGAGATTTTATTTCCTGTAATAATCTTTGATTTGTCACCTTATCAAATGCGTTCTGGAAATCTAAGTACAGTACATCTACTGGTTCCCCTCTATCCATAGCACATTACTTCTTCAAAGGACTCTAATAAATTGGTTAAATTTGGTTAAATGATTTGCCTTTCACAAAACCATGCTACTCTTCCTGGTTACCCTGAATTTTTCCAACTGTCTTACTATAACATCTTTAATAATAACTTCTAACATTTTCCCTATGATAGATGTTAATCTACCTAGCCTGCAGTTTCCTATTTTCTGTCTCCCTCCCTTTCTGAATAAAGGAATTACATTTGCCATTTTCAGTCTAATGGAATCTTCCCAAATCTAGGGAATTTTGGAAAATTAAAATCAACACATCAGCTTTCTCACTAGCCACTTCTTTTAAGGCTCTGAGGTGAAATCCAACAGGACCCAGGGACCTATCAGCCTGCAGCTCCAACGATTTTCTCAGTACCACTTCTCCTGTCATTGTAATTTTCTTGATTCCCTCCCTCCTTTCCATTTCCTGAGGTACAGCTATTTCTGTGACGTTACTTGTATCCTCTACAGTGAAGTCTGATGCAAAATACCCGTTCATTTCATCTGCCATCTCCTTAAGTTCCCAGATTCATTTTAAATGACCAACGCTCACTTCATTAATTATTTTCTTTTTAAATACCTAAAGAAGTTATTACCTTTGGTTTTTACATTTCTAGCTGGCTTTCTCTCATACTTTAATTTTCATTCTTTGCTGATTTTTATATTTTGTCCAATCTTCTGATCTGCCACTTACCTTTATACAATTATACGTTTTTTCTTTACGTTTGGTACTATCTTTAACTTTTTCAGTTAACCACAGATGGTGGGTCTTCTTGGAATTTTTCCTTCTTGTTGGAATGTATCTATTCACTGTATTTGAAATATCCTCTTAGATGTCTCCCACTGCACCTTTATTGACCTATCCCATTTTCCAGTTCACTTTATCTAGCTCTGCGTTCATGCCCTCCTAACTGCCCCTATTTTTTAAAATACTTATCTTGGATGCACACTTCTCTCCCTCAAACTGAATGTAAAATTCAATCATATTTTATGATTGCTGCTGCCTTGGGGTGCCTTTACTATGACATCATCAACTAATCCTATCTCATTGTACAATACCAGGTCTAGCATAGCCTGCTCTATGGTCGGCTCGAGAACATGCTGTTCAAAGAAACAATCCCAAAAACATTCTATGAACTCCCTACCTAGGCCACCTTTGCCAATCTGATTTTTCCAGTCTATATGTAAAATATGTAAATTAGAATCCTCCATGATTCTCATCATACCTTCCTGACAAGCTTCCATTTGTACAAGCAGTGGGGCCGGGGGAGGGGGGGTTCCTGCATATCACTCCCATAGGTGGCTTATTGCCTTTATCCTTCCTCATCTCTACCCAAACCGCTTCTAAATCCTGATTTCCTGAACTTAGAGCATCCCTCTCTGTGTTAATACCATCATCAATTAAGACGTGGAGATGCCGGCATTGGACTGGGGTAAGCACAGTAAAAGGTCTCACAACACCAGGTTAAAATCCAACAGGTTTATTTGGAATCACGAGCTTGTGGAGCACTGCTCCTCACCTGAAGGAGCAGTGTTCCGAAAGCTCGTGATTCCAAATAAACCTGTTGAATTTCAACCTCGTGTTATCATTAATTAATTAATTGAGCCCCCCCCCGCAACCTTTTCCTAGCTTCCTGTCCTTCTTAAATGTCATGCACTCTTCAATATTCAGGTCCCAAACTATATAATCCTGCAACCATGTCTCTGAAATGGCTATCAAATTGTACTCAATTATTTATATTTGCGCTATCAATTTATCTGTTTTGTTTCGAATGCTGTGTGCATTCAGATATAGAGCCTTTAGTTTTATTCCTTTATTATTTTTGTAACCTCTAGCTTTATCTGCTGATTTACTTTTAAGATTTGTACTTGCTCTCCTTTCCATTTCTCATATTAATACCACATCTTCTCAAATTCAAGCCTTTATTTAGATTAAAACCCTCTCTACATCCCCCAGTTATGCAGCTCGCTAGAACATCAGCCCCAGCACAGTGAGGTGTAGACTGTCCCAACTGTATAGTTGCCTCTTTCCCCAGTTTTGGCACCAGTGCCCCATGAACCAGGACCCACTTCTCCCACACCAATCTTTGAACCATGCATTAATTTCTCTAATCTTATTTGCCTTATACCAATTTTCATGTGGCTCAGATAATAATTCAGAGATTAAACCATAAGACATAGGAGCAGAATTAGTCCATTCGGACCATCAAGTCTGCTCCGCCATTCAATCATGGCTGATATTTTTCTCATCCCCATTCTCCTGTCTTTTTCCATAACCCTGATTCCCTTATTAATCAAGAACCTATCTATCTCTGTCTTAAAGACACTCAATGACCTGGCCTCCACAGCCTTCTGTGGCAAAGAGTTCCTTAGATTCACCACTCTCTGGCTGAAGAAATTCCTCCTCATCTCTGTTTTAAAGGATCGCCCCTTTAGCCTGAGGTTGTGCCCTCTGGTTCTAGTTTTTCCTACTCATGGAAACATCTTCTCCACGTCCATTCTATCCAGGCTTCGCAGTATCCTGTAAGTTTCAATAAGATCCCCCCTCATCCTTCTAAACTCCAACAAGTTCAGACCCAGAGTCCTCATACGACAAGCTCTTCATTCCAGGGATCATTCTTGTGAACCTCCTCTGGACCTTTTCCAAGGCCAGCACATGCTTCCTTAGATCTGGGGCCCAAAACTGCTCACAATACTCCAAATGGAGTCTGACCAGAGCCATATACAGCCTCAGAAGTACATCCCTGTTCTTGTATTCTAACCCTCTCGAAATGAATGCTAACATTGCATTTGCCTTCCTAACTACCGACTGAACCTGCACGTTAACCTTAAGAGAATCTTAAAGGGACTTGGGAGTCATTGTTCGTCTTTCTGATTTCCTAAGCATTTTCCCATTTAGAAAATAGTCTATGCCTCCATTCCTCCTTCCAAAGTGCATAACCTCACACTTTTCCATATTGTATTCCATCTGCCACTTTTCTGCCCACTCTCCTAACCTGTCCAAGTCCTTCTGCAGCCCCCCCTACCTCCTCAATACTACCTGTCCCTTAACATATTTTTGTATTATCTGCAAACTTAGCAACACTGCCTTCAGTTTCTTCCTCCAAATCATTAATGTATATTGTGAAAAGTTGTGGTCCCAGCACTGACCCCTGAGGCACACCACTAGTCACCTGCTGCCATCCTGAAAAAGACCCCTTTTATCCCCACTCACCTTCAGTTCAACGACTCTGAGCCAAAGTGCCTCAAGCTGCAAAGACTTACTGTAGGCATGCTTGCCCTGGAAGATAATGGCAGCCAGGAACTCCCACATGCTGCAGCTGAGACGTGTCACCTATCCTCCCATCCAACCTTCATGTGTTTTAATGAACTACTTAATTAATTTGTTCAACTAATTATTATCCTTGTGGTTTTCCTACTCAATTTGGTGCCTAACCCCTCATACTGACTATGTAGAACCTCCTTCCTCATCCTGCCTATGTCGTTGGTACCCAAGTGGACAACAACAGCGCCTGTTTGTTCACTGAGGGGAAATTTAGCATGGCCAATGCATCTAATCCCACCCCTCTCACTGTTTCCTCTCCACCCTGGCACCAGGCAGGCAGCACACCCTTCTGGACTCTCATTCCTTGTTGCAAATAACAGTGTCTATCCCCCCGACTATACAGCCCCCTACTATCACTACATTCCTTTTTACTCCTCCCACTTGAATGGCTTCCCGTGGGATAGCGTCACAGTCAGTTAGCTCATCCACCATGTTGCCCCACTCTTATCCAAACAACCCAAAAGAACCTTAAATCTCTTGGACAATAGTAGAGACTAAGGCTCCTGCACTCCTGCCCTTTGGGTCCCCTTACCTGCCTCAGCTGCAGTCACATGCTCCTGCTCCTGACCACCTTACAAATCAGAAGACCCTCCCTTAAAGGATATGATTGCCACCTAGTACAAAGTGTCCAGGTAACTTTCCCCTCCCTGACGTGTCACAGTGTTTGCAGCTCAGCCTTCAGCTCTGAGCCAAAGCACCTCAAGACACAAACACTTACTGTGCACATGCTTGCCCTGGAAGATAATGGCAGCCAGGAGCTCCCACATGCTGCAGCCGATTCACATCACCTATCTTCCCATCCATCCTTCATGTGTTTTAATTAACTGCTTAATTAATTTGTTCAACTAATTATTTCCCTTGCATGTATTTTATTAGGCTTATGACAGGTTTCTGCGCTATTATAAACCTTACGAATAGAATAGACCGTAACCACGTACCAGATACTCTACAGCTAGCCTCTCCTCCTGCAGCAGAGTAAGAACCAATCCCCACAGGGTGAAAAAGTTAGAAAAAGCAAAGCAGTACCTCCTTCCCATTGCTCTCAACTCACCAAACTTTCAGCACTCCATTCAAGTCGCACTCCAGTGCAAAGGTGCACTGAGATGCCTGCACCTATATGTTCACAGAACTATGTTGTCTTGCAGATATAGAAGTGAATGATCAGACAAGCGAAGAAAAATCTTCAGACTGGGTTTCGAAAGCAGGTTGTGGTCAGGACTAGAGCTTTTGCCTCACCAGCCGTCATGCTGCTTCAGCACCATGACCATGGCACCAAGCCCATTATAGAGGTACTGGATCGAGTCAGAACAACTCCACCCACAAACAGCAAGCAACCAATGGAGGCGAATTAGGGTCAATAATGGGGTCTATTAAGGCCCCGTTCCAGTTGGCAATGCGGACAAGGGACGATGGTAGGGCAACCATGGTGTGCTCACATCGGGCTAGATTGGGGCTGGGCTTCATTCCCATGAGGGAACCTCCATCCACCGTAGTCATGGCTGCTAGGCCACAGCTATAACCACTAGCCATCTCCTGGAGGTGTTTCCAAATATGGAAACACTGACCATGGCTTCCAAAGGTGACTCCATGTTGAAGCACCCTCCCATCACAAATCAGTTAGTGGGGCTGCTGATATGTCAACATTGGAGGGTCTCCCATAGAAACCATAGAAATCCTACAGTGCAGAAAGAGGCCATCTGGCCCATTGAGTCTGCACCGACCACAATCCCACCCAGGCCCTACCCCCATATCCCAACATATTTACCCGCTAATCCCTCTAACCTATGCATGGCAGGACACTAAGGGGCAACTTTAGCATGGCCAATCAACCTAACCCGCACATCTTTGGACTGTGGGAGGAAACCGGAGCACCCGGAGGAAACCCACGCTGACACGAGGAGAATGTGCAAACTCCACACAGGCAATGACCTAAGCCAGGAATCAAACCCAGGTCTCTGGAGCTGTGAAGCAGCAGTGCTAACCACTGTGCTACCGTGCCGTCCAATTGACCCTCCAGCCTCGGGAGCCAGTCTGGCATCCTTTACTGTGTAATAAGATCACTCGCTACCATTAATAGGCCTGGCCCTTTAAAAAAATGGGTGGACATGTCTAGAACATGCCATGCAGGGCAGGGACCTGGAACTGGTCTTGATTTCAGGCTCCTGGCCCTGGACTAAAAATCCAGCCCATAGCTTTATACTAAAGCCAGTATCAGTGCGTACTTATGAGAATTCTCAGCAGTTGATGTTTTTCTAAAAGTTATTTCCTTGTTTTTGTGAAAATATATTGGCTTCATGTCAGGGTGAACTGATTGCATGGGTAAGTTAACTAACAATAAGCACATGACAGCAGAAACAAAACAACACTATGGATATGCAACATAAAGGGTACAAAACTAAAGGAAATAAGAGCTGCAAACTAAAATGAAATTTAATCGGGCTTTAAAAACCAGTCACTCCTGATGATAGGTACAGAGGATAACAGACCTTCCAACAATAACACAAGTCAAAAGGAACATGCAGGGGCAGGAGGATAACAGTGAATTTTGCAGAAAGATTTCATCCCTGACGATGCAACACACAATCTGCCTTGTATTCTAACAGATATTCATTCATTTTTTAAAAATACATTTTCCTGCATCTTATGTAAATTGGAAATATTGATTTCTCAGAAAATATTGGACAATGCTCAAACAACTTTGTTTTTTATTTTGAACTGAAATGTAGTTGTAAATGTAAGTGTAAAACTCAACCACTATAATCCATCTTCATGCAGTAAATTTTGAAACTTTCAAAACAAGTTGAATTCCTGTAAAATTGTGGTTTTTGGAAAAGTTATTAATGGAATCTTAAGGAGCTCTGGAATATACTCATTTTCTTTTAGAACAGACTTTTGCCCCCTTAATTTGTTTTGTTTGTTCTAGTTTAATTTAATGATCACTAAATCTATTAATTTCATTTGAGCCTTTTTCTTCCAATATTTTACCTGTAATAACATTTGTAGCTAATGAGTTTTGAGAGTTGGTGGGGGTGGGGGGGGGGGGGAGAGAGAATCTCTACACAATGTTCCTGTCAGTACATCAATGTTTAAATGGTGGAATTACTCAATGGGCTGAATTTTATGGCCTTGCTCATCCCGCAACCCGTAAAACCCCGCCTGAGGTCCCCATGGTTTGCCCCTCATCCGCTCCGATTCCCGTGGCGGACGGGGCGGTAGAATTCCGGCTGATATGTCAACATACAAATTAATCACAAAGAAGTTACTCAACTTGCACGCATTTTATTCAGCATTGCCCTGTGTCCTAATCGGAGTTCCATCAGCCACAAATTAACACATCTAACAAGGAGTAACAACAGCTACAACACTGGTCTTCCTCAATTTAAATGTTAAAGTTTTTAATTCGAAAAACTAGTTACGTTCAATGCCATTTTGAGAATTTGAAATCTATTTTGATTACTTTAGGATGGAACAAGGTTTCAACAAGTCAATTTTTTTTATAAACTAAAAAAACATTTAATTTTCAAAACCGTTTGCACTATTCAAAGGATTAGACTTTCAAAAAAATGACAGGCCTAAGTGTCAAATGGCTGATTAAACACATTGTTTATAGCAACTCCACTTTACTTAAGTAAGCAACAAGAATACCCACACCCTTTTCCGGTTAAATGCTTGTATTATCCAAAACAAAAAGCTGAAGCAATTACAGCTGCTTGCATCAATACCATAGAATCAGTGACACGAACAGCACAGGAGGAGGCCCTGCGGTCCATCAAGACCATGCCGGCCTCCCTGTGGAGCAATCCAGGTAGCCCCAGTCCCTCTGCTTGATCCCTGCAGCCCAACAAGTTTAGCTCCTACAAGTCCATCCACTTTCCTTTTAAAACCATTGATCCTCTTCCAGTACACTCATGGGCAGCTGGCTCCAGGTCATTGCCACATGCTATGTAAAAATGGTCCTTCCTCACAATCCCCCTGCATGTTGTGCCCAAAATCTTAAATCTGTGCCCTCAAGTACTTGCACAATCACCTAATGGGAAGTATGTTTCGTTCTCTGATCTGAGTCTGTCATAATCGCGTATACCTCCATCAAATCTCCCCTCAATCTCCTTTGCCCCAAGGAGAACAACCCCAGTCTTTTCAACCTAAACCTATCATAGAATCATAGAAACCCTACAGTGCAGAAGGAGGCCATTCGGCCCATCGAGTCTGCACCGACCACAATCCCACCCAGGCCCTACCCCCACATATTTACCCGCTAATCCCTCTAACCTACGCATCCCAGGACTCTAAGGGGCAATTTTTAACCTGGCCAATCAACCTAACCCGCACATCTTTGGACTGTGGGAGGAAACCGGAGCACCCGGAGTAAACCCACGCAGACACGAGGAGAATGTGCAAACTCCACACAGACAGTGACCCGAGCCGGGAATCGAACCCAGGACCCTGGAGCTGTGAAGCAGCAGTGCTAACCACTGTGCTACCGTGCCGCCCTATAACCTGTAACTATTTTCCCCACAACCCCGCCCTGCTACACCCCATCCCACTTCACCCCAGAACCATCTGGTGTATCATCTCTGCACTCAAGGGCATTCACATCTTTCCTAAAGTATGGTGACCAAAACACAGCTCATCACCACCCATCAAGGGCAATTAGGGATGAGCAATAAACACTGGTCTCGCCAGTGACACCCACATCCCATGAATGAATTTTTAAAAAAATAATTGGAGACAATAATCTAGCAAAGTCCTAACCAGTGCTTTATAAAAGGTTCAGCATAACCTCCCTACTTTTGTACTCCATGCATCTTTTTATGAAGCCCAGGATCCCATATTCTTTGTTAACCACTCTCTCAATGTGTCCTGTCACCTTCAAAGATCAACTCACATGCATGCCCAGGTCCCTTTGATCTTGCACACTCTTTAGAATTGCGACATTAAACCTATACTGCCCATCTCCATCCCTTCTGCTAAAATGCATCACCTCACACTTTTCTATATTAAATTCCATCTGCCTGGATACCACCAGATGTTTGGCATCATCGGAAATGTTTGAAACTTTGCTCCTTATTCCAAGATCCAAGTATTTTCTACATAACAAAAAAAGGCAGAGGTCTAGCACTGACCCTTGGGGAACATCTCTATCTACCACCATCCAGTCTGAAAAATTACCATTACCACAACTGTGCTTAAGCCAAATTTTTATCCAAATTATCATTAACCCCCCCTATTCCATAAGCCTCAAATTTGCTAACCAGACTTTTATGTGGTACTTTGTCAAATACTTTCTTAAAATTTGCATGGACAATATTTATCACATTCCCTTTATTAACCTTTTCTGTTACTTCTTTAAAATATGCAATTAGATTCGTCAAGCATGATCTGCCTTTTACAAATCCATGCTGGCTCTCTTTAGTGAACTCAAATTTCTCCATGTACCTGCTGAATATTTTCCTCTGATTGTGGATATCAAAACCTTACCCACCACAAACGTTAAAATAATTTGCTTGAAGTTGCACTGTACAACTTGCTAATCTCAAACCAAAAGAGAAAATGCTGGAAAATCTCAGCAGATCTGGCAGCACCTGAAAGGAGAGAAAAGAGCTGACGTTTCAAGTCCAGAGCTTTGACAAAGGGTCATCTGGACTCGAAACGTCAGCTCTTTTCTCTCCTTACAGATAATGCCAGACCTGCTGAGATTTTCCAGCATTTTCTCTTTTGGTTTCAGATTCCAGCATCAGCAGCAATTTGCTTTTATTTGCTAATCTGAAGTTTGTCCATGAATTAACAGCAAGTGGATCTGGGGATGATTTTAAAAGGGTAAATCCCTCACTTCAATTCCACCACTTGAAGTACTCATTGCTACTTCTTGCTAAAGACATCAGTTTTGTGGGTAATTTTCATCACATATTGATTCAGTGTGTCAAAAATTATATTGAAATCTTACATCTGTCACAATATTATGTCAACATATACCATTATAAATTTTTATTTTCCTTGTCTAATTGCATAATCTGCCCGGCAATGATTTTTTCCTACTAACTGCTCAAAATGTTGTGCTTATATTTTCCACTCAAAAATGTTAGTTGTCATTTTGTTTTTCTTTTGTAAACGTAATTCCTAATATCCAAAACCAGCAAGGAGGAACAGATGCACAAAACTGGCAAACAATTCAGAAAGTGTGAGTGAGAGAATGTTTCTTCGTGTTAATAATTCAATTTTCGAAACTGTTTTTGAAGCTAATCAATGATTTCATCTGACAGTCAGAAAAGGCTGATGCCTAAAGCTGTGCGACTGAGCTTTAAATTGCTAATGCCTATAAGTGAAAAGGGGAGACAAACAGATTAATAGGATTTGATTTATTTCTCTTTTAAAAAAGGTTGGATGTTGAAATCATAAAGGAGTTTTGATTTTTGAGTGGAACAGTAAAGGAAGAGGAAGGGGAGTACAGAAACTGAATGTGTGTATGGGGCCTGTAGTTTTTCCTCATCACTGACTTTTGTGGGAAGCAAATAAGATTTTTAAAAAAGGATAGTGGATGCAGAGTTTACAGTGAGATGAATGACAGCTGAGCAAAGGCGAAAGACAGGATACAGGAATTGAACAGGTAACAACACCATTGAAGAGATATTAAGAAAAAGAAAGACTCAGGACTTTGCTAGAACGGCAGGCCAGAAAAGCACATTTGATTGTGGGGAGGGGATGCGAGCTCGAAGGGGGTCACATTTTTATTTTAAATGTAGCCTGCATTCACTGGTAGTTCCTTTACCTGCAAGTCATGTCACCCCACTTCTGAAAATAGGAGGAAATAAAGTGTGCAGAGAAACAAAATCAGTTGAGGGAAAGAAGAAGAGTGAGAAACAGGAGAGGAATGAGAAAGACAAAAAAAAACTTATTCAGAATCTCCCTCAGTGTCTTCCATCTCGGTACTGCCAAAGTCTAGGCCCACTTCTCTGTTCTTGCAGGTCAAAGGATGATGCTCATTATAGGTATAATCAGTGTTTCTTCTAATTCTACTTGACATAACTTTTAAATAAAAACTCCTGATTCATTGGATGCAATGTCACAGGAAATACTTCAGTAAACGATCAAATCTCCACACTGCTGGATACAGTTATCCAATATGCTCTCATAAATACCATTCAATGCACCATTTTGATGAATTGCCATTTGGTCTCAAAGTATATAACATTAGTTGTTTATTGAGAAAATAGTTCAAGTTACTGAGCCAGCTGAGCTCATTGGGAATTTGCTGAAACCCTCAAGGTTAAATAACAAAATATATATTCATTTTTTGGTAAAAATCTTTACAAAAATAGATGCAAAGTGAAAGGACATATACAACGATAATAATTTCAAAATCAAACACTTCAGCTAACAAATGTGAAAATGTTTCCCAGCCAACAGGAAGAATTGTCTTTTGCTTCCCTGTGGAGGGTTGCTACTTTGGATCTCTCTCACACGGCTGTAAGCAACTCCACAGACATCAGTAACAAAATCTGTCAGTGGACAAATGAAATTGAAGTCATGCCAATCAGCACCACAGTCTGTCTCAGGTTTGGAGGCAACGAGCCAGCAAGTTTAGCACCAACCCAGTACACAGCACATTATCAACCTTGACGCAAACTCTTTAGTCTTCCAATTTAACCGTTTGGTCCTAGGTCTAATTACTAACATCTGTGACGTTTATCTTAACTGTGTGCCTAAGCCCAACATGAGGTGGGGTTTCCAAATGGTAGAGAAGGGAATAATTAAAATACATCTTACTTTGTTTGGCAGAAGATTTTTTGACAATCCTTTTTCACATGAGGTATATTACATTGTATATTGAAAACACTTATACTTATCTTCATTAAACAGTCAAAGGCAATTTTCAAAGTTTGTGAATTATATACTGTTGTCCTTTCAATAATGATCATTTGCACATTAAAGTTTATGCCACAATCAATGTTGTTGAAATTCCTCCATCCTTATTGTTAACATGAATCGATCTGGATTCAGTACAATAATTCATAGTAAGCCAGTTAGGACAATACATTAGGTTACAGAAAACGGATTGCACATGTGCAGTTTTCCCATCCAATTTATTTGCTGAAATCTTGCTCCCTTTCACACCGGCAGGATTTTACAGTCTCACCGACGTGCACCCCTGCCGCCGGTTTCCCGGCGGTGAGGAGTGCGTTCAATGGGAAACCCCGTTAACAGCGGGGCTGTAAGATCCCACCGCCAGCGAGTGCCTGCCACCTCCCGCCACTGTGAAACATGCTGTGGAATGGGAGAAAAATCCTGCCCATCATTTTTACTCATTTTCTTGATTGAGATGTTTTCTCTTTGTATTTCTTCTGTTAACCACGCAGCATTTTAAGAAAAGGGACAACATTCAAGACTAGCGATCAGCATTAAACAAACTGATTTGTAAATGAAATCTTAATGTGATGAGGTAATAACAAAGAAAGATAAAAATTGATCTGGCACAGAAAGGCCACGAGACAAAATAATCAGTACCTTATTATCGAGGTCAAAAAGATAGGAGTCATCTTCTCGGACATCTGCCTCTGCATCTGTTATAAGTTCCCCAACATATCTTGTACAAAGAAAAGGTCACATTGTTTAAAAGATTGTTTCTATTGCCAAACGAAGAGTGATGCATTAATATCAAAGTAAAATCAGCCAATATGGTTGCTGGAATATATAATCTGATAACACCTGGCCAACAATACTATCTTAACCACCTTCACTTACAGTTGTACTGAAATATCAAGAAACAGTATTTCTCAGACTTAAACCTTAAAAGACTTATCGGTGACGAACACACCTAAGTATATTTTCTAATGGTTTCCACAATCAACATTTGAAGAACAATAATCTATAATGAACCGCAATTTATGGCATGCAAAGAAGTATCTAAATCAGGATAAGGTTGCAACAGCAATACCACCACTACTTTTTACATAAGCAACGTGCAAGGTACAGAAATGAACTTCAGAAATTATCAGGCTAATTAAGCCACTCTGTCACCAATATATTATTCTTAACTTTAACATTACAGATGCTCAGGGAAAAGAGTGAAACGTTATTTTATTTCACAAGTTAGGAGGATAAACAAACCCATGCTAATGGAGACAATTGAGAGCTACTAGTGATCGGCATGAGAGGAATTATCTGAATATGCCATCATTGCACCATTGGGGGAAGAAATGCCCAAGCCTTCCAAGTTCTCCTGATGTTCCGTTAAGAGAAACACTCCTCAAATCCTTTTTTCCTTGAATAGGATTTTTCCAACAGAACAGTAATATGGCAGGCAGAGACCATTGCAGTATAAAGCTTTGGTGCCTCCTAGAGAAACAAACAGTCTACAAGAACCCATAAGGGCAAGAATTTTTCTTGTATAAAGCTCATGTAACCCATCAACACAATATGCAGGAGAGATGATAAAAGATATATAGGGTCTTGGAATATATAGCTGAAAAGATAGAATACAGGTTCCAAAAGAAGTAGCATTGCTCCATCATGGGAAGGAAGCACATTAGAGGTTTTTGTTTGGGGGTGGGCTGTAGAAAAGGCAACAAAGGTGACAAATTCATTTGTGCACCCATGCTATGAGGAAAAGGTTACATTGGAAAAAAGTGCTGTAAAGAGGACTGTGACAATACTGTCCAGATCCTAATTGAAATAGTTTGTGTTGAGCATCAGTCTGGGATCTAGTTTAGTAGCTGTTCTAGGGCAAAATTTTCAAGCTTGGATGAATAAAGTTCAACACAGAACTTAAAAATTATTTCATCATGCACAATGTATTGAAAAGTTGGAATAGCCTCACCAGACAGGCAATGAAAAATGTGGATTTTAGGAATTTCAAGTATGCAATGGATACCGAAAGCTTGAGACATAAAGTGGAGCAGGAACATTGTGACTGGTCTGATGGATGAGAGTCACTGAGATTTGTATGAGGCATGGGGAAGGGGGTGTAATTTGTAAAAACTAATGATATTCCCCTGGGCCTGATGAAATGTATCCTAGGATTCTTTGGGAGGCAAGGGATGAGATTGCAGAGCCTTTGGCTTTGATCTTTGGGTCCTCGCTGTCCACGGGGATGGTGCCAGAAGACTGGAGAATGGCGAATGTTGTTCCTCTGTTTAAGAAAGGGAATAGAAATGACCCTGGTAATTATAGACCGGTTAGTCTTACTTCGGTGGTTGGTAAATTGATGGAAAAGGTCCTTAGAGATGGGATTTACGACCATTTAGAAAGATGCGGATTAATCCGGGATAGTCAGCACGGATTCGTGAAGGGCAAGTCGTGCCTCACAAATTTGATTGAATTTTTTGAGGAGGTAACTAAGTGTGTTGATGAAGGTAGGGCAGTTGATGTCATATACATGGATTTTAGTAAGGCGTTTGATAAGGTCACCCATGGTTGGCTTATGATGAAAGTGAGGAGGTGTGGGATAGAGGGAAAGTTGGCCGATTGGATAGGTAACTGGCTGTCTGATCGAAGACAGAGGGTGGTGGTCGATGGAAAATTTTCGGATTGGAGGCAGGTTGCTAGCGGAGTGCCGCAGGGATCAGTGCTTGGTCCTCTGCTATTTGTGATTTTTATTAATGACTTAGAGGAGGGGGCTGAAGGGTGGATCAGTAAATTTGCTGATGACACCAAGATTGGTGGAGTAGTGGATGAGGTGGAGGGCTGTTGTAGGCTGCAAAGAGACATAGATAGGATGCAAAGCTGGGCTGAAAAATGGCAAATGGAGTTTAACCCTGATAAATGTGAGGTGATTCATTTTGGTAGGACTAATTTAAATGTGGATTACAGGGTCAAAGGTAGGGTTCTGAAGACTGTGGAGGAACAGAGAGATCTTGGGGTTCATATCCACAGATCTCTAAAGGTTGCCACTCAAGTGGATAGAGCTGTGAAGAAGGCCTATATTGTGTTAGCTTTTATTAACAGGGGGTTGGAGTTTAAGAGCCGTGGGGTTATGCTGCAACTGTACAGGACATTGGTGAGACCACATTTGGAATATTGTGTGCAGTTCTGGTCACCTCACTATAAGAAGGATGTGGAAGCGCTGGAAAGAGTGCAGAGGAGATTTACCAGGATGCTGCCTGGTTTGGAGGGTAGGTCTTATGAGGAAAGGTTGAGGGAGCTAGGGCTGTTCTCTCTGGAGCGGAGGAGGCTGAGGGGAGACTTAATAGAGGTTTATAAAACGATGAAGGGGATAGATAGAGTGAACGTTCAAAGACTATTTCCTCGGGTAGATGGAGCTATTACAAGGGGGCATAACTATAGGGTTCGTGGTGGGAGATATAGGAAGGATATCAGAGGTAGGTTCTTTACGTAGAGAGTGGTTGGGGTGTGGAATGGACTGCCTGCAGTGGTAGTGGAGTCAGACACTTTAGGAACATTTAAGCGGTTATTGGATAGGCACATGGAGCACACCAGGATGATAGGGAGTGGGATAGCTTGATCTTGGTTTCAGATAAAGCTCGGCACAACATCGTGGGCCGAAGAGCCTGTTCTGTGCTGTACTGTTCTATGTTCTATGTGCCATGGATAAATGGTCTCCTGAAAATGTCTCAATTGTCTTGTGGAGCTGGATTGACACTCCTATGTAACAGGTACAGTAAACACTGGTTGTCCTTGTTCACCATTGCGTAAGCATCTGTCCCTGTTTAACTGAGGCTACCTGGGATAAAATTACTTAGTGTTACCACATATTTGCCTACCTCCATAAATATGGCATAGCTATGATACGAAATAGAACAGAAAATTAGTTCCAGTCGCAATGTCATTACTGGTACACATTTTAGATCACACAGATTCATGATAGTGATTTATCTCATAAAATGTTTCACAAACAACAATAAATATTGCTCTGAATAGTTAGGTTTGTGTGCTGTTTATATTCTGTTAGACAATGGTATGCTTAATGTTAATTGAAATGAACAAGGAAGTTCACTAAATAACAGAGACACACACAAAGATATGCATAAAAGAATCCACTGCACAGTACGACCTCTTAGCAAACCCAATACATCAGTGACAATGAACATTTCACAATATTGACATGTCAGCAAGACATGAAAGAAATCAAACATTATAATTCAAACTCTGATTGTATAGAAAGGCAGGAGATTGAGAGAACTGAACATCAAAAATACACAAGGCTGTTGCTACATAAGGATTTTTTTTCTCATATAAATTTACAGCAAGACTATTAAATGAGAATACACTCAATCACACTGTGGGTGCAGCAATAGTTGGCCAAATTAGATGCAGCCTACTGCATGTTCTGCTACAACTAAGAGACAGATGAAAATGAAGGGTATTAGTTATTTTTCCTGTATAATACTGGTACATCAGCGTCTGGCAGGCAAATCTGTAGTAACGCAACTCAAAATGCAACCTTTAAACTGGTATCCTGGAGCTTTGGTAAATTACCCAAGGGCAGACATTTATCACAGCTTTAGATTTATTCAAGCGATAGCTGTAGTTATTAATTTTTGTCAGCAGAGCCTAAATTATATATACCTAAAAAAGGTCAATGTGCTTGATCTATGGGAGAGAGTCCTGCTGGACCAAATAGCCGTATGTCATTCTATACTTTTTTAATAAACTTGAAAAGTGCATCGAACATCAAAGGCCTTCAGAATTTAGTAGGGTGGTAAAAACATTACCACATGTTTTTGTATAGAGCTTTGAAGTATTGGCATTTAAATCACTTTCACATCAGGAAAATTAATTTTAAATATAAATAATTCTTCATTTGCATCATTAGTGATTGTGAAGTCCAACACTTACTCGCAGATAAAATGACCCTTAGGAATGTCCTGCAATGACCGAACACCCCATCCCATTTTATTTGTACGATAGGTCTGTAGTCGAACCCTGTAAGGATGACAAAAAGGAATAGGCAACTGAGAAAAAATTGTAAGCATAGTAGTGCAATATAAAGTTAACGTTTTCAGGAAAATTTGTAAAGTGACCATGCCACAAATTAACCAGCCATTCAACTCAATGTTGTTTACGAATTCTTGCTGTGTGCAAAATAGCCACAGCACATATAATAAATCATGCATTTCAAAGTAATTTGCCATATGTGAAGGTGATAAGACACTAATAAATATAAGCCTTTTTAGCATTAAAACAACGCATTAATTTTACCTGCTAGCTTTCAAAGAAACCTTGTTTTTCCGATGCTACATAAGACGTGTAGTTTGAAAGTTGTTTTTTTTTTCTTGAATGGTTCATTGCTAACCCGTTTGAAACCAATTTTAACATGCAAAATTATTG
Source organism: Mustelus asterias (assembly GCF_964213995.1). Lineage (NCBI taxonomy): Eukaryota > Metazoa > Chordata > Chondrichthyes > Carcharhiniformes > Triakidae > Mustelus > Mustelus asterias. The sequence goes on along the minus strand of NC_135813.1, from coordinate 29,707,077 downwards.
TTAGCAACTAAACATAATAAAATGAGAAATCATGATTATGAAACAGGTTATTTAAGTGTGAGAATTTTATGAGAATCATGCAATACAATGATGGAAATTAAGAACTACAGTTTTGATTATTACATCAAGGGGAAATGTTACATTCTTGACACAGACAAATTGAGGGGAAAGTAGATATTTGATTCTCTGCCAGTAGCAAAAGATGAGATTAATATTTTTGCTTCTTTACGCGAGAGAAAAAAAAGCCTTAGTTCTCTGTGATGCATTTCAGTTTGCAGGCTATTAGACAGACTAAAGGGCTTAGTTAGATTTCATTATGATCAAAGCATCAGAATAATGTTCTGAGCATTATTTTGAGAGTGACTGATTGTAGAACTGCTGTTCAGTGCTGTTTAAACACAAATGGGGTTGCATTTCTACACCCTGAAGAGTTGCAGCATTGTTTAAACACAATATCGTCCTTACAGTTTGATACAACTATCCATTTGGCTCTCATGTGCGCCAACTCTTTGCTAGAGCGACAATAAAGAAAAGCCCCAATCTCCACCATTAGGTTTGTTGTTTGTACTAATGCTTTAATTTATATATGAAAAAAATCTGACATATAATATCAAATGTGGGGAATTTAATTTTATCATTCTATAAGATATAAGGAAAGAGCAGGGAATTGGTTTTAGAATAGACAGCCCCAGTTGAAGAACTGGCAACTGCTCGTATGCCCAAATGGATACTTCCCGTGGTGCAATTTCTGATTCTCACACTAGACAGTGTGGAGAACCAAGCATTAAAAGATTGGAGCTTGATTTCTGTTTCAGTGCATCTATATGGTCAACCCGAGCAATCTATTGATGAATACAGGAAATAATCCTCCAGATTGCTTTCCTCTCTCAGAAAGTTAATGGACAATGATCTGAGTCACCCATTTGGAACAGGCCAAGTAAAATATTTGTTAAAACTGACATTCAAACTTTAGTGTACAAGTTCAGATCATTACACACTCAAACACTGTGTTGTGGTTTACAAGCAATCTTGTACAAAAGATATATAACATCTGCATCTGCAGTACATTGAGAAAGTATAGCAGTTTGAACCTAAAAGATTTAAACATATTTACTCGCGTCGTCTCCCGAACAGGCTGACAGCAAATTTAAGAGTAAATAGAAGTAATTTTATATTAATTAGTAATGTGAATACTATACAAGTATAAAAGTAGAGAAGTCTTTCTACAACAGTGTAGGCTGTACTTGGAATACTGTGTACAGTTAAGGAGGGATATATTTTAATCGGATGCAGTTCGGAGACTCTTCATCAGTCTGGTTCCTGGAATGAAACGGTTGCCTCATGAGAAAAAATTGAGCAGGTTCGTCTATACTCAGAGTTTAGAAAAATGAGAGGCAATCTAATTGTAACATATAAGATTCTGATGGTATGTTTCCTCTTGTGGATGAATCTAGAACTAGAGGGTACAGTTTAAAAATAAGGAATCTCCTATTTAAGACAGAGATGAGCGGGAATTTCTTCTCTCAGAGTTGTTAGTTTTTGGAATCTTTTTCCACAAATAATAGTGGACATTGGATCATTGAATATATTCTAGGCTGAGCTAGGCAGAGTTAACTTTCGACAAGGGAATTAAAGGCTATGGAGGGATGAGCAGCAAGTGGATTAAAGCCACAATCTGATCATCTATGACCTTATCGAAAGGTGGAGCAGGCTCGCTGGGATGAATGACCTATTCCTGCTCCTTTTTCTTATGATCTTATAATCAATGTGGTTTACATTATATCACGAGAAATATAACGAACTTTGCCTGACCTGATTCCATTTTGCACCACACGATTTTTACATGTCCTCCAACATCCACAAGCGTGGTTACACTCAAAGATGAGTGGTGGTTCCAGCATGTTGAATTCTGGAAGAAGTCGTCCATCCTTAGAATACAAAGTATTACAATTTTCTTTTTGATTGTGATGAGTAACCGACAAAAACATTAGCAGCTTTAACCTTTTGTTACCTAATGCACTTCTACCAACAGTTAACATCTCGAGTGCTGTTATGGGAATAGTCACAAAATCTAAAACATTTTCTACTTTAACACTATTATCAACTACTTCTGATTTCGAATTTACTCAGTTCAGTACATTTCTTGCTGGTCATCCCTTTCAAAATAACTGGAAAGACAAAATCTATTTTTCGGATCTCTGTAATGTCTGGTAGGAACACATTTTTAAAGGAAGTGTCAGCATTTTAAAAATTCCAAAGCAAAGCTTGATCATCTCCATGTTTCACTGCTATTAGATGTCTTGAAATCTACTTGGAATGACATTCAGCCCATTTGGTCAGTTTAGCTGGTAAAAACTGAGGCAGAGTAACAATCCAATATTTTCCCATAGGATGAGCACTTGGCACATCATAGCATTCAGGGCTATGGGCCACGTGCTGGCAGATGGGATTAGGTGGGAGTTCAGGTGCTTCTAATGTGTCAGTGCGGACTCAATGGGCCGAAGGGCCTCTTCTGCACTGTATGATTCTATGAAAGATGGCATTTGCTTTCGTTTCACTGAGGAGTTTATATAGTCTCAACATATGATGTTGCACAATGTGCAGATTCCTCCAAAAGCCTATGCTGAAGTACAATTAAAATGTCTGCAATGGAAACAACTCTAATATCAATTCTTAGTTTAAATAAGAATAAAAAGGACAGTTTTCTTGCCCCACATGAAGATCATGTTGATTAAAAATGTTCACAAACACAATTTACTTTTCGAAATGGATGCCAAATGCCATTAAAAAGAAAGTCAAACCAAACTAATATTATATATCATACCCTAACCCATCATATAACCTTGGACCACATTTGTTTAAATTTAATTTACTTTCACCCTCCAGTACCCTGCAAAAAATAAGATTCCATGATTGAATTTTAACTTGCAACATAAAGATAGCACTGTACTTTAATGGCAATCAGCAATTTAAAAATAAAATTAATCTATTCCTATCCCTTCCCTTTTGAAGTTATCCAGGTGGTACACAATTTTGAGTCAAGTTCAAGTCAGTATTAATGTAGCCTTACATATATAAACTGATGATACCCAGCTGTACTACTCTCCATCGCTCACAACCATTTTTCCAGTGTGAAAAGACTCATCAGTCAAGTCCGAGATGAATTACTCCTTCCTCCAGCTCAATAAAAAACTAATAACAGTTTTTAAAAAGAAAAGGCTGGTATCGGTAATCATGGCAATGAAATTATCCCACCATTGTAAATACCCGTGTGGTTCACTCACGTCCTTTAGGGAAGGAAATCTGCTGCTCTTGCCTGTTACATGTGACCCAGACCCTCTGAAATGACTGAACAAGCTACTCAGTTGTATCATGTTGCCTCTACCGGGTTGAAGAATAAAAAAACTGGACAGACCACCCAGTAATGGACCTAGGTACCATAAATGACAAAGGCACATTCTGCTCAGTCCACCTTGTAAAGTCCTCCTCACCAACATCTGGAGACTTGTTCCAAAATTGGGAGAGCTATACCAGACATGTAGGGCAACAGCCTAACATAGTCAACTCACCAATCATGCCTAATCTCCCAGACTCCTCCATTCAGGATTCCAGAAGTAGAAGCACGGTGGTATATAGTCAGGAGGGTGTAACCCATGGAGTCTTAAACATTGACTCTGGGCACCATTAGGTCTCATGTTATCAGGTCAAAGGTGGGCAAGGAAACTTTCTGCTTGCCACCTACTGCCTTCCCCAACTGGTGGATCAGTACTCTTCCATATTGAACGCAACTGTGAAGAAACACTGAGGGTAGCAAAGATACATTGCAATCTTCGATGCTCCCTGAAGTGACTTCAATGTTCATCACCAAGATTAGCTAGATAACACTACTACAGAGCTCTAAAGGGAGATCTGCCAAATTGGGCTTGTGGCAGGGAGTGAGAGAAAAGGCAAAAACCAACTTGACCTCACCAATCTGTTAGAAATGCATCTGTCAATGACAGTACTGGATGAAGTGATCACCATGCAGTCCTTGAATAGATCAAGTCCCACCTTTGGACTGAAGATATCTCTATTATGTTGTGTGGCATTGCCACCATTATAAATGGGATAGCTTCAGAATAGATCTTGTGCATCAAAACTCTGCATCTATGCAACATTGTAGGCCAGCAGCATCAAAGTTGCGTTTCACCTCAATCTTTAACTACATGACTCAGCATATCCTCAACTCTACCATTACCATCAAGACAGCGGGCCAACATTGGTTCAAGGAGGAGTGCAAGGGCAGTACCAGGCATAACTAAAAATGAGCTGCAAACCTAGTGAAGATGCATCATAGGCATTCTAAAAAGTGTAAGTTATATGTGATAGACAGTGCAAAGTGATACCACAAACAACAGATCGATCAAAGCTTTGCAGTTCTGTCACATCCAGTTGTGCATGGCGGTAAACAATTAAACAACTGGCCAGAGGGACGAGACTCCGCACACAAAGATGTGCAGGTTAGGTGGATTGGCCATGGTAAGAATTGCCCCTTAGTGTCCCAAGATGTGTAGGTTAGATGGATTAGCCACGGTAAATGTGTGGAGTTACGGGGATAGGGCAAGGGAGAGGGCCTGGGTAAGATAATCTGTCCGAGAGTCGGTACGGACTTGATGGGGCAAATGGCCTCCTTCTGCACTGTAGCTATTCTATTCTATGAGCCCCCCCCATAATGATGGGGTAGGCCAGCACATCTAAGGGCGGCATAATGGCAAGCGGGTTCGATTCTGGACTTGTGGAGTTAGCATGTTCTCCCCGTATCTGCATGGGTTTCCTCCAAATGCTCCGGTTTATTCCCACAGTCTAAAGATGTGCAGGTTAGGTGGAGTGGCCACGCTAAATTGCCCTTTAGTGTCCAAAGATGTGGTTAGGTGGATTAGTCATCATAAATGTGAGAGTTATGGGGATAGGACTTGGCAGCGGGCATGTGTGGATTGCTCTTTCAGAGGGTCAGTGTTGACTTAATGGCCTCCTTCTGCACTGTAGGGAGGATTATTGCAAAAATACAAGACTGAAGCAAGCCAGAAGTGTCATGTGGATGATCCATTGTGGTCTCTTCCTGAAGTTCCCCAGCATCATGGGCGCCAGTCATCAATCAGTTTGATTTATTCCGCATGGTATCAAGAAACAGTTGAAGATTGTGGGATCTGACAACAGCCCGACAATAGTACTGAAGATGTGCGCTCCAGAACCAGCCGCACTCTTTACCCTAGTTGTTCCAGTACAGCGACAACACTGACATCTACCTGGCAATATGGGAAATTGCTGTCTGTCCCCAATTCAAAATGCAGGATACATCCAATCTGGCCAATCACAGCCCCATCAGTCTACTCGCAAAGTGATGGAAGGTGTCATGGAAAGTGTTATGGGAAGTGCTATCAACTGACGGTTACTCAAGGCATACCCTGCTCAGTAATGCCCAGTTTGGATTTCACTAGGGCCATTCAGTCCCAGACATTGTTATAGACTTGCTTCAAACAAGGACAAGGCAGCATTTGACTGAATGTGGCATCAAGGAGGACCAGTAAAACTGAAGTCAATGAGAATCAGGGATAAAACTCTCCACCAGTTGGAATCACACCTAGCACAAAGGAAGATTGTTATGGTTGATGGAAACCAATCATCTCAGCCCCAAGACATCGCTGCAGTAGTTCTGCAAAGTATCTAGGGCTCAGGGCCAACCATGTTCAGCTGCTTCATCAATGACCTTCTCTCCATTATAAGGTCAGAAGTGGAGATATTTGCTGATGATTGCATGATGTTCAGCACCATTCAGACTACTTCAGATACGTCCACTTGCCTGGATGAGTGCGTCTCCAAAAACTCCCAAAAGTTCAAAACCATCTGGGACAAAGCAGGTAGCTTGATCGCTGTTCCATTCACCTCCTATTCACTCCCTCCACCACTGACACACAGTGACAGCAGTGTGTAGCATCTACAGGATGTATTGTAGCCTCTTTTGACAACGCCTGCCATAAAAACAATCTTTGACACCTAGAAGGACAAGGACAACAGGAATGTGGGAACACCACCACCTTCATGTTGCCCAAGCCATACACCATCCTAACTTGGAACTGTACCACTGTTCCTTCACTATCACTAAGTCAAAATCCTGGAATTCCCTTCGACTGCTGTGGGTGTCGCTGACTGGGCCAGCATTTATTGCCCAACCCTAATTGCCCTTGAAATGAATGGCTTGCTGGGTTATTTCAAAGATATTTGTAAATCAACCATTTGCTGTGGATCTGGAGTCACATGTCTGCTGGACTGGATAAGGATGGCAGATTTCCTGCCATAAAGGACATTGTGAACCAAATGGGTTTTTTTGACAACTGACTATCGTTTCATAGTGATCATTTTAAGTCCAGATTTTAAAAACTGAATTCAAATTTTGTCACTTACATTGGTGGGATTCAAACCCAGGTCCCCAGAGCATTACTCTGGGTTTCTAGATTACCAGTCCAGTGGATTATTAGTCTAGTGATACTACCACTATGCCATGGCCTCCCTATACCACAAGGATGACCTTGGTTCATAGCCATGACACACCTCCAGCTTCTCATGGGAAATTAGGATGGGCAACACCAACAATGTAAGCATCCCACGGCCAAATTTTAAAAAAGAAATAACTTTTCGATCTCTGCTCACTTGGAAGAATGTTACAAGTTTTGCAATTCAACAATAGCAAGTAGCATCAGCACCCTCAAAATTTAACTTGTGTGACATTCTCCAGCATCACAGGTGCCAGTGTTCAGCCAATTCAATTCACGGCGTGTGATATCAAGAAACAGCTGAAGGTTGTGATTACAGCAAAGACAACGAGCTCTGACAACAGCCTGACAATAGTACTGAAGACGTGTGCTCCAGAACCAGCCATTTCACTTGCAGAAAATAATTTAAGTTTCCATAAAGGGAATTGGTGGAAATAATTTTTCTCAACTTAAAAGTATTTTTTCTTACCTGGTCATACCAGCACCGTATACTTAGTTGACCACACATGCAATTATTGGAGGAGCAGTCATCGTCACAGAAACAGTACTGTGCACACATTAAAGAGAAATAATTATTCATGAAGATTGCAAAAGTGGTAGGTAACTAAACAAAAATTAAACCTATAAAGCATTCCATCAATTATGCTAATGAGGTTGATACACAATTAAAAATATAATCTTACTCTCATGAAAATCAAACTTCGTATTAGCTTAAATCAATTTTGCACAATGATTTTTTAAAATCATACATTAAGGCGAGGTACCATGCATCTGATAAAAGACACTCCGGCTATTCATAAAAGAAAAGCATCTTTGTTTTCCTTCTTTTAAATTTAGCAAATTCACTGGTAACAGCATTCTGGGAAGCAATACTTAATGTCACAACAAGCAAATAACCACATATTTAATCAGTCCTGCCTGACACAAGTTTCAAATTTAGCCAAGTGTAAAAGGCACAGGTTCAAATGCAGCACCAGTCTTGAAAAACGCTCTTTTGAGGGCTGAAGACTGTCTTGGTAAGCATAATCTTAACTCTGGTATAGAAATCTAAACTGATCTGAATTTGAAGAAGCTTCTTTCTCTGGGGCACAGTTTTTGATTCTGGATTGAATTTCCTGGAACTGTGTGAAACACAGGGAAATCCAAGCCCAATCGATGCAAAGAATGTTGGAGGTGAGCCTCAAATGCACTTCTATCTAAAACGTCACTTCACACAAGTAAATCAATGCATCTGAACAGACCCGAGTCTCCATTAATCCTAAACACTGCTCTGAAATTCAAACTCCCCCTCAACACTGCCCAGAGGGTTTTCTTTTATTAAAAAAGTAAAATCACAAGAAGATTTGCAGTAGCAGACAGAATTAACATAAAATGTAATTTTAAAAACACATACCTGCAGACAACCCTGAAGATTGATGTTCCTCCAAAGCACTGGGGAACGAACATAAAAACATTCACGCATGCACACACTACAACTATCAATATCTGTGATTTTAATTTTTAAGCAATAGTGGCCTTGAATATTTACCATTTAGGGAGATAAATGTAAAATGAACATGCTGGATGGGTTCTCAGAGCACCTATTTGATGCCACTATTTCTGGAACATAGTTAGTCACTTGTTGAAATTGTTATCAAGACAATTATCATAAGTCACTTTCACTAACATTAACTTGTGTGATAGCTGAGCTCAGAAGAATGTTAAATATTTGCCATCTTTTTTAGCCATTGTTTAAGGACTCAATTGGAGTCATTGTTTTACATGTTTTTGAGTTGGCTATAATGTAATAGTTGAATGAAATGGTTTCACACATCCCTGGCTTACATTACAAACCATAATACTGAGTATATAGCCTATTTAAAGTTAATGCATGGGAAAAAGCACATTTGAAACATATAATGAAAATCAAAAAATTCCAGCACAGAATTTAGGATGTGGTATGTAAATGCTGCAGCAGCATTTGCAAAGGGTTAAATTGATACAATAGCTTGAAATCAGATTGAAAAATCAGAATGAAAAATCAGAATTTGCAGTATAGGAATTTTTAGTTGAGTGTTTTTTGTAAACCAATTGTTGATTTGAAAGATTTGATTTCGCCCCTTTTTTATTTAATTGCAGTACTTGTGAAAAGAGAATTTACTAGAAACCTTACATATGCACAATATTTACTCAAGGCTGGTCACTGCATTTAGGGTCTGCAAATCAATGAATTGAAATACTGCATGGAATATATGTCAATCAACCTCCTCCAACCAATTTTTTTTTTAAAAAGAAAAGGTGCCGTACAGCCTGTTACATTAAGATGTTCAATGGCCATTGTATAGTGGAATAAGTCCCAGGGTAAAAAGCTTTTAACTCTATTTTGGAGAGAAAAACATCAAACTGATCTTTATGTTATGCTTCCTGTTGTTTCATCTTTCCCCCTGCCCTCCTTTGGTTGGTGATTTAGAAAACATAATCCCTACATTTTTCTAACCATCCTCCAGCAAACTTATAAAGGCTTGAGAGAATGTAGGTGGTTCTACTTTAATTTAAAAAGCAAGTTCTCCAATTTAAACAAAATGGAAGCCTGGCAAAAGATACTGAGCTCGTGCATCATGGATGCCAGCATTATGACAGAAGTTTATACTGCTAGCATGGAGATGGGAGACTTAAACCAGCTCAGTGCACTTAACAGTCCAATGGAGAGGTCATGGTTCAGGAGACACATGAAGCAGTGAATCCCTATTGCCATCAATCGCATCAAATATATTTGCCAGTATAGTTGACTGTGGGGGACTTGTGCATCAGGAATTAATGACACAAGAAGTCTTGCATGCATTTTGAGTCAATCTATAATTGTAAAAGTGATTAGCACACACATTTACTTGCACGCAACACACACACACAATTGTTTGTGAACGCTGACACTACAGTACAAACTATAAAAACTTAAATAAACATGAATTTATGGTAACACCTCCAAATCTCCAACCTTTCCAAAAATGTTTGTTCTTTTTCAAGCCAATCCTACTCTGGTTGATTTACACTTCCAAGTCATATACATTCCTTCACACGAGTATGTGGACCTTACTTTACCTTGAAACTTCAACTCAACTACAACTGTTACATTCCCAAAGGTACAACTACCCTTCCTGATACAGTTATTACCTGCTCCCGAAAACATCGAAAATATAAAAGATTGCGAGCATTGTTACACACTATTCTTGGTGCATTCATTGTACAAGGTTTTAGTGTGAGAGCCCCAACATTTCAGACCTCAGTATTTGTTGCACAATATTATCCCTTACACATCCCCTTCCCACCTGTCTGAAAATGGTTCTGAAGAATGCCTCTGAATGACAATAAAAGAGACAGTTTGAGGAAGGAGACACAATTTGCCTATAATGTTGGTGCAATAATGATTACCTGGAAGATGAAAATGGCAAATGCAGTAAAGATTGATCAGTGGCTCCTATATCATCGGGATCCTTATAAAAGGGCTAAACAATGGCATGCTTTTAGCTTACGAGAGCACAAAAACTAAATACTATCAAACATCAACAGTATATTTAGTGTCAACCAATGGCTCTGAAAACAAGTGGTGAACTGTTCCAATTTATACATTTTTGACTGTCTGAACTGCCATGTGATAATTTTTATTAGCCAAATAAAGCTTCTTTAGAAAGGTACCATTTTAATCCCAAAGCAATCAGAAATTCATTAATAACTACATCAAACAATAACCGTTGGCTTTTTCAAATGCATGGTAACAAAAACCTTAGTTAGCCAGCCAAAATGATAATGTATATCAAAAATGCAGCCCCAAACCCTATCAACATATACATAATAGACAAACTTGGGTTAAGTGGAAGATCCATCAAGTCTTTTCCATTAAGTATTTCTCCAAGATTTAGTTAATCTTTTGAGCACTGAAGTAGAATCTCAACACCAAACTGTATTTTTTGTTTTATGCTCAAAATGTCATAAATTATTAAAAAATAATGCAGTTCTGTGCAATTCTCCAGTTTTGTTTCAAATAATGAAAAGATAAAATTGTTTGTGCACTTGTTGTGACGTAAAACTTTGGCATCATTTTCCAATGAAGGAAAATCACTAATAATGGGATAAGCTATGAAGATTCAGGGTGTTGTAAAGGCCAACTGACAAGTAATCATATTAAGAAACTATTAAGATAGATCTAATAATGATAGTCAACATTTCTCACTCCTTTGATACTTAAAGATAAAAATAGGCAAGATGACCTTTCTTTCTCACACAACACCTTTTAAGAATTTTGTGCTAGTACAATTGACATTAAACTCAGTATAAAGAAAATACACTTTCCTTCCTTTTTTTTGCTTTTAGATGCAAGTGAAAGGCTAAGGTCCACGCTGCAGGGCACCACTAGAATTGGAGAGAGTCAGAGAGATGATGTACTGAAATCAGGTGTTGATGCTTAGTTTAGTTCTGGATATAACTGCAGTCATGGAAAAATTACCAGCACTAAATATGACTGTAACATGTTTTAATTTTGATAATTTTCTGGGTAAGCCAGCTTCCAATGTCTGTAGGACTCAAATGACGGAGTGGAAATTGTCCCTTGTCAGTTTACGATTGGTTATGACTGATTTACGGTTTTCCACATTCCCAATTTGCCCTCAGGCGATTTTATCATTGTGCTTTTTTTACATGAATATTAAATATATACGAGATGTGGACAATATTGGCAGGATAAATTGAATAAACTGGGATTGTTCTCCCTGAAAAGACGGAGGCTGAGGGGCGACCTGATAGAAGTTTATAAAATTATGAGGGACATAGATAAGGTGAACAGTTGGAAGGTTTTCCCCAGGGCAGAAATGACAATTACAAAGGGGCATAAGTTCAAGGTAAGGGGGGAAAGGTTCAGTAGAGATGTACAGGGGAAGTTTTTTTTTTTACACAGAGGGTGGTGGGGGCCTGGAATGCATTGCCAAGTGAGGTGGTTGAGACGTTAGCAATGTTTAAGACTTATCTGGATAGACACATGAACAGGCGGGGAATAGAGGGATACAGGCGGTTGGTCTAGATTGGACAACGTGATCAGCGCAGGCTTGGTGGGCCGAAGGGCCTGTTCCTGTGCTGTACTGTTCTTTGGTAGTGGCATCCATCACCCATACCTGGCTACCAGAGGGCGTTAAGTTAACCAGAATGTGGAACTGAAGTCATGTATAGACCAGTCTGGGAATGGATGGCAGGTTTGCTCCCGAGGAGGTCATTAACAAATCAGTTTGTTTTTGAATGACAATCTGTGCTTTCATAGTCTTTTCTGGCGCTAATCCAGATATCTATTGAATTCAGTTTCACAACTTGCCATTAAGGGATCTGAACACACGACCTCAAATATAATAATAATGAGGCTGCCTTACTCTGTAATTATTTAGTCTATCTTTAGGCAATGTGAATGTCACAACATTCTGTAACTGACATTACTGAAGTTTCCTTCTTTTTGGACATACCTGCAGATGTGTGATGTTCCTGTCAATGTTCATTGGAGAAGTAACACAGTTTTGGGAAACATATTTATAGTCGTTTGGACAAGCTTCATCATCTACTCCATTTACACAAGGAATTGGTACATGTTCATAACCTCGACCAATATCTCTGTTATTTGAATTAGAAAAATAATTGTTGAAGTCATGGCGATGATCAAAACAACCAAAACAAGTATACAATTAAGAAGGTCATGGTGAATGCAAGGCACAGAAGGTGCAAACAAACTTATTTTCTATTTCCTACTTTGCAAAGTATTACTTTAACCGGTCTTGGAAAGTATTCAAAAAGTTCCCTGAATGCAACAAGAACATAGCTATGCACAAAGGTGGAAATAGTATCTCACAAGTCTTAATGGCATTTTGTTTCTAAATTGATTAAACTTGTTCAAAGCTTTACTTTAGCTGCAACTACTGCCTGGTCAATCTGACCATGAGGTAAACTTTCAGTTTCACCACATGGGTATTGAGCATCATCTGTGCAAGAGGAGGAAAATGAGCAGCGATGATGACATGATGGTTACAAATCATAGAAATTATTTTCCCCCATTGCTTTAAATATATTTAACAAAATTAGGCATTTTTTTAAATAGACATTCCTGCCTGATATTTCTCTCTGCATCATGTCTAGGTGGTGTTCAATATCAGACAGGGTGGTGTTGACCAATCCTAATCCCTACCCCACCGCAAATTGACATCAAACACAACACAGTCTGGGGGTAAAACCTGAAACTTTTCTGCTATATCCATGTAATTATTCAGTCAAGGCCAGTTTCCTGTCACCAGAAACCCTTTATTGGAAGCCAAAGGAAGAACCTTCAATGTTGTTAGCACAGAAGAAGCAATGCATGCATTCTGTATATTGGGCCCAGCCTACCCTACTGATATCATAGGGTTCAAGTTTCCTGAGAAGAGGCACAATTGCTTTTCATTACCAGAGAAGATTCTCAACTTCTGGAGGTTGTATGGAAAGAGTGAAAAAAGATTGTCTCTCTTTTTTAGCTCCTTGCCACCTATATAGTAATTCAACCAAGGCCAGTTTCCCATCACCAGAAACCTTTATTGGAAAACAAAGGAGGAGCTGCAGCCATGGCTTACAGAAAGCAGGTCTGTACCCGGGGGCCTACAACCATGGTCCGGGTTAGAGCAGCAGGTTTTAACCTCCTGCTGCTCACTTCTCGTTAGGAAAGCCTCCACTTGCTCAGTAAGGGAGTTCATACTCAACAAAGCCCACAGGAAGATCTATCGATGACCCCCCCCGTGTCCTTCATGGCCGTCATAGCAACTGAGCCCCCCCCCCCCCGTGTCCTTCATGGCCGTCATATCAACGCCACTCAGTCACACACTGAATAAACGTTCTGAACAACATACTGAACCCCTGACTTCCATACATTTATATTCCTTCAATAAGAAAATTGAAATAGTAGCTAACAAATTAAAAATGTTAAATCAGTGGAAAAAACATCAATCACTATGTATATGTGAATATACATTTCCTCAATAACAGTTAAATGTTTCCCCCCACAATTGGTTATTCCAACAGTTGCAAGTAAAAATGTTCCACTTGATAACAAAAGCCACTGATGCTGCTCCAGGTCTGCTGTGAGCAATACCATGTAAGATTATAATATAACAAAAATTGTATTTTTAAAAGTACTATATCTCATCCCTATTCTCAGAATCATCTTAAAAATACATCACACAATTAATTACTCTGAAGTGCAGAGACTATGGTAATGTAGCTAAGTCATAATGATCCTTCAAACAAAACATTTTATCAATAAAAATCAAAAATTAAACTTCAACTTTCATTTGTACATATAAATGACATGGAAAAATAATCCAGCACTATTGCTGCCACTAAATATTAATGGCACCATTTGTAAATAGATTTACAGATTACAGTCAACTAGTAGCAGAAAACATGCATAAAAATCCAACAAAAGTCAAATCCTCAAAGCATGTACCTGTCTCAACACATGGGAACTGGTAAGTAGCTGCAGTACTAATTGTATCTTTTGCAATTAATTCTTAGAAATCCTACAGCACAGAAAGAGGCCATTCGGCCCATCGAGTCTGCACCGACCACAATCCCACCCAGGCCCTACCCCCATATCCCTACATATTTATCCACTAATTCGTCTAACCTACACATCCCAGGACACTAAGGGCAATTTTAGCATGGCCAATCAACCTAACCCGCACATCTTTGGACTGTGGGAGGAAACCGGAGCACCCGGAGGAAACCCATGCAGACACGAGGAGAATGTGCAAACTCCACACGGTGACCCAAGCTGGGAATCGAACCTAGGTCCCTCGAGCTGTGAAGCAGCAGTGCTAACCACTGTGCTACCGTGCAAAATTAAAAAAAACAAAACATTCCATGCAAGCACATACATTAGAAAATGCATCTAAAACATGTAATGAAAATATCAAAATTTGTTATTCCTTTTAAAAAGAAAATTGCTTTGCTACTTGATGATTTTTCATGTTAAATGTATTTTAAGACATTCCAGTTAGAGATTTTCAAATCACAACTAAGAGGTAACATTAACATTTACTCCGTGTGACATATTGCTCCAAGATCATTTCCCAAGTGCAAATACGCTAAAAGCAAGAAAAGAGATTCTAGGATACAGAAAATTAAAATATAAATATATTCAAGTTTAAATTATTGCTATTAAAACTGAAGCTGAAAAAGACCAAGTGTGTTAGTTATACTGTACCTGCTGACTAGTTTCTCAGCCTGGGTAATCTTATTAGCGGACGCTTGTTTCAGTTTTTTGTTCACCTGTAACGCCACCCACACTTGTGAGTTCAGACTTGAACATTCGAGTGGTGTCTCTCCTTCCTTATTCTTAATATTAACATCAGCGCCACGTGAAAGGAACAGCCTAGATGTGCACAGTTAGCCAGTTTCAGTGCCAGAGTATCCACAAAATGCATGTTAAACAGCAATTTTAAAGTACATTTTCGTTCAAATTGGGAAACTTTTATAATTTGTGTCAAAGTACAACAGTTCATTCTTAATCCTACACCGCACTTCAAATCATCATTTACAAATAATCAATTTAGCATCCACACATTAGTGTTTCACGGAGCGCAAAAGATGGATCCGTTCCATCAGTTCAGGATAATACTGTACACATGTTGCTGCACAGCTTTTCAAAACTGTAGCTTCCTCTCCACTGTACAATAACAATAATTAAGAAATAATTTTGGTGAAGGATAAAGCAAGGTGCTTTTCTTCAAAAATAAAGTTTCTTTCTTCCCTGCGATAGGCAAGGGCCATCTCCATGAACACAAACACTCCCAAAATGATTGCTAAAAGGAACTAAATTTTGCAGTGCAATGGACAACAGTAATTTCTCCTATGACAGAAAGGAAAATAGAATTGAGGAAGAAGTTTTGACAGTCTCATAAGGTGAGTCCTGTAGTTTCTATCAAGAAATTATGGCTGATGATCTTAGATCATGGAAGCTTTCAGGGACTTAAACCTATTTGCAGAAACTGTAACATAGCAATATAGTTATTTAATTGTATTTCTAAAAGAAAGGATCAGGAACAAGGGGGGAAAGATTTGTCACAGCAAATCCAAAACAAAGCGAAAGTAAGTAAATATATTTGGATAACTAAAAGGAGGTAGTTATATTGGATCAGCCAAGTGCCCAAAGATCAGACTGAACTCAAGAAGTAAAATTACCATATATTCTGTTCATGCTCCTACTGCTTACAATAGCTAAAGTCAAAATACACAGCTTTTTTAAAAAATCGCAGATAATTTATGTTGAAATCGTCATTCTGACTTCACAAATTTCACTTTAATACTTATTGTCTGAGATTTTGTGGCATAGTGGGTAGCATCTTTGCCTCTGAGCCAGAAGTTCAAGGTTCAAGATCAGGGACTTGATGGCCGAGAAAGGTGTGTTCGTAATGTGGTCAGACAGGGTTGAGCATCAAACTGCAAATCGTCCAACACATATCAATGACAGGCAGCAAGAGTGGGAGAGATTCCTGGTCAGCCATGTGATGAAAAGAAAGCTGGAGCCTCTACCATCACCATCCATAAATACATGCAAAAACAACTCAGATTCCCCAAGTGAACTGTAACACACCAATATCTATGGCACTTAAGGGTACTTACACTACACATTCATAATGATTTTCTCTTGATGCGATATGCAGAGGAGAGTCACCATGCATATTTACTGCAGTTAGATCAGACTTTGCATTCAAGAATATCTCCGCGATATCCACACACCCTGAGAAAGCTGCCCAGTGCAAACAAATATTCTCCTCCTGCGCAATGAAAATAGGAAGAGAGCACAGTTTTTAAGTTATGCTTCAACTTCAGAGAACATTTAAAAGAACACTGTAGACTTCATTATTTTGCAATTTTTGGTAAAAAATACAAAAGGCTTTCCTTCAAAAGCCACTCAAAAAGTTACAATTAATCAATGATTTCACAGCAAAGGTCATAATAGTATGAGTACAAGTAAAAGACCCTCAAGATACCAGTTTCATTGCTGAACAAAAGGATGTTAATCTAAGTTAGAAGCCACGTTATAGTTGTGTATGACTGTTTTCTGGTAGAAAAAGTAAACAAATGTTTAGTTTGACCAACCTGCTGTAGCATGTGTCACATGCTGGGAAAAGCCTCAGACTGGAATTCTCCAGCCTTTCACAGGTTTCCTGGAGGCGTGGGATGGAATCAATGGGAAAGAACATTGACAGCGGCAGGACCAGAAGATCCAGTTGCTGGCAAACGGCACGTCACTGAGAAACATGCAGCTGGGAGGCCAGAGAATCCCGCCCTTTATTTTCTTTTGTGCAATGTTCCTTTAAGAACAAAGTGTGCTGGGGATTACTACGAAAGGGATACATCATTTTCTGACTATGACATAATTTCCCAAGAAATGATATTCCCACAGGGACCAATAACTAAGAAGCAAAGAGTAAATTGAAAGCTAATCACAGTGGGGTTGGTAAGCCTATTTTTCCTGTTCAGAAGATTTGGAATGTGAAAAGAAAAAACAAGTTTCTCTCCAGATAGAACAGTTTTCTGTTTGGCAGTCTTCGAATAGATTTTGGTATTAAAATAGTTTTCTGAGAATAGAGCAGAAACATCGTTAGTGTGTGTGTTATATAGCGGCAATGGTCAGAACATTGAAGACTGGAAGAGCAAGGGATTGCAGATTGGATTGAAATGGTGCCAGAGCCCACCAAACTGCTTAAAGAGGTTAAAGATGGGAGTTCCTGGGAATTTTCCACCATTGAGGGATATGGGCCAAGTGCAGGTAATTGGGACTAGTTTAGTCGTTTAAAAAAAAAGGGTAGCATAGACAAGTCGGGCCGAAGGGCCTGTTTCTTTGCTGTAAACCTCAATGACTCTAGTAGGACTGTTGTGACCCGAATGAGTGTAAATGTGCATGTTGTCAGGGGTATTCATGTCCAGGGACTTCGCTGCTGGTGAATACAGCTCAAAAGCCAAAATAGAAGTGAGAAATTCTATAAAATGGAGGCAGAGTGGGAATGATTGTGAGATTACACGTGGTCCCACATTTGTATGGGAGGTAATGCTAATGCTTGTCAATACATGAGGAGTTTATTTTGTTGCATCAATTATTTAAAGCAAAATTTACATTTTCCTTTGAAATATCCTTTACCTCTAACTGATGCTTGAATTATGCTGATTTGAGTTGGTTTGTTACAGTACCAATTTTAAAAAGTAAAATCAGGGGGAGGGTCACATGATTTAAGTGCGAGAGCGTCTGCTTTTCCGCGAGCTCTGGCACTACTCAGCTTTTACTCCATTTTTTAATCATGATGCACAATCCATAATTATTCGATCCTGATGTGTATATTCTATTCTATAGTCTTGGAAGATCCTGGCTGAATTTGGCGAAGGGAAGCTGAGTTAAGTATAGAAAATCCTTGTCTGATTGAAGCAGTTAGAGACAGCCAGCGTGTGGCCCGGTTTCCAATGGTGGCTTTGCTGATGAGCAGGTCCATGCTTCAATGATACTGTTGGCATCGAAATACGAGTGCGGCCATTATGAGTGACGTTGTGGACGATGGACTGGCTCCCTGGCACAGATTTTTGGTGCTCATATTAATGAACTGTGAGATATCCTAAAGAGAACGGATGAAGGGGAGAAGAGAATCCTGTCAGTTGAGAGGGCATCTTCCTCAGTGAAAGCTCACTTTCAGTTCTTGGAAATCCTGTTGCATGTTATGTCAAACCTCCTGGTTGATCCAGGGAGATGTGGCTGGAGAAGGAATACCATGCGCCCGGTCTTCCAAGGTGAGCTGGGATGAACTTGAGAACTGGCTGCCATGCTTTTACAATCTTGATTTGAAGGTTGGGCATCATGAGTTTGATGCAGCACACTGTATCCAGTCTTCAAGGCTTAGTTGGTTGAAGACTCTGACTATTGGTCCTACATTGTCTTGTCCTTGGTATTCATCGGGAAGGTTTGGAGGCGTCTGGGTGTGTCGGGTCCCTCTCCACTGGGGCCTAGGTTTTACTTCACTGGGGATGATGACATGGTGGAGGTGCAGAGAGGCTTCAGTAAAACTCTGGGTGGATCCTGGATGTTGCTCGACAAACCTGTCATGACTTTGGTATCTGTGGATAGTCATGCTATTCTATAGTTCATCATTAATTCTGAACTTTGTTCACTTGTGATTATACTCCTGATTTTGTGCTAGTTTTTTTACCCTGATAAGGATGTATGATATTTGAGCACAGAGATGTTTGTCGCCTGTTCTCCTGCGAAAATCAGAATTGTCTATCTTTCTTTTTGATGGTGTTCATTCACCAGCGTGCTCTATGGTGGAACAAGGGACCGTAGTCTAAGTTGCATTGCAATTTGCATTCAATCTTGGTTTTGATGAATAGTGGCAAGGGAGCGGAGGTGGGTGGGAGGCTTTGTTTGCTTCTGGTCCTGTGTCAAGTGCTAAATCTTGGGGCCTTGGAATGTATGGTGGGCATCTTATCCTGCTGTGCCCTGTTTCTTGTGAGGTTTTACTGTTCTGTTCCTGGTATCCTTCATGTGAAAGTTTACGCTGAAAGATCACGGCGGACATCTATTGGATAATCCAGATGCTCCTCTCTCTTTCGTTATCTCGGTGGGATCCCCACCACTCTGTCCCGGTAACCCCTTGCATTTACCATGGCTAATCCACCTAATTTTCACACCTTTGGCTATTAAAGGGCAATTTAGAATGGCCAATCCATCTAATCTGCACATCTTTGGACCGTGTAAGGAATCGGGAGCAGCCGGAAGAAACCCATGTAGAAACGGGGAGTGTGTGCAGACTTCACATAGACTGTCACCAAAGGCTGGAATTGAACCTGGGGTATTTGGTGCTGTGAGGCAGCAGTGCTAACTACTATGCCACCCAGTGTAGTTCTGTCCCTATTATCTCGTGGAAGAAGGTGCGCACTATGGGGCCACATACTCATGGTTTTATCTTGTTATCCTGAGATTCCCCACTCGTTCTGGTATCCTTTCTTTATCCATACGAGAGGAGACACCAACTGCAATAATTGCAATGATTGATCATTTGAAACATTTGCATGAATATTCACTGGTTTTTTCAGTATGTTTATGT
Organism: Mustelus asterias; assembly: GCF_964213995.1. Classification (NCBI taxonomy): domain Eukaryota; kingdom Metazoa; phylum Chordata; class Chondrichthyes; order Carcharhiniformes; family Triakidae; genus Mustelus; species Mustelus asterias. The sequence goes on along the minus strand of NC_135813.1, from coordinate 29,687,417 downwards.
GGAATGATTACTCTGTACTGTACAAGATTTTGGGAATTTGTTGCATTTTAGGTAAAATGTAAAACTTTCAATAAAAGCATTTTTAAAAAAGTAAAATTGTCTATTTTTTCATTCGTGTTATGGGAATTACTTTCTTTTTAAAAAGTTATCCATTTTTACGGGGATCATAATATGTACTACATTAACAATGTACTACAACAGAAAATTAAAGCACATGCACATTTTCAAAACAATACAATTACCTGTTCAGTGAAACTTGGGTTTACTTTATATGGAAAATATATTCTAGAGATGAAGGGATTGTTAAGAAAACAAAGATAGTTTTAAAGGATTTATATTTGTATTGGTAAACATTAGAAATAAAGTATTGTCTTAACTGAGTTTAATTAACGTTTCTGTGGAAGGAAGAGTAAAACCTACAGTTAGATTCATGCTGGACCAAGATGTCTATATGTGTGCGGGTTACTTCAATTCCAAACTGTTTTTCTATTGTGCTTAGAGAGCTACGGTGTGAAGAGTAAATAGTCCAGCAAAAGTATGCTGGCACTGCTTCGCAACTGGAGGTCCTTTTAAAAGCTTCTATGTTTTAGTTTAGCTGAATTTGATGATATTTGGAGGCAAGACACCAGGGAGTGACAATCTCTCAACTCTGCCAAGGGAAGCTGGACAGGACAAGGAAGCTGCAAAGAGGCAGACTCCCAAAGAACCAGATGCAGTCCAGATAAACAGGGGATTAGAACAGAAAGAATTCTTAAGAAGACTGTAGTTAAGAGAACAGGGACAAGGTATTGTTCAGGTGAATTCAAGGGGAAAAGTATACTTTGCGTTCAGAGTTAAAGAGACAGTTGCAGTAACTAGAATTAAAGTGGGAAAGCACACTCCAGAGACAAATCAAAAGTTTGATGACATTTTAATAGCTGAGGATCGAGATTTAAAACAATTGTGAATAGTATGTACAGCAGTTAAAACAAAGAAATCTTAAAGGGAGTGATGTAAAACCTTGAAACTGGATCTGGTTTTAAAAGTGGAGTTGGAGCTTTGCTTAAGAGTCATTTGGAAAACTTGGACTGGATTTTTGGAATGCAAACACTTAATGGAAAGCATTATTGTGAAAGAAGATTTTAAAGCATGTTTTTGGGAGTGGTGTTTTGAAACTCTCATGTAACAATCATCTGGGGGCGGGGAGAAATCCAAATTCACAGACACTCACTTGAGCTGAGTGTATCTGACCTCAGCCAATCTGTGTGCTTAAAGGGACTTTGTGTTACTGAGACCAACGTCGCTTACATTGTATTTTATAATCCGTGTTAATCTTAAAATCTATGTGTATTTGTTAAGTTAAGGGGGGAGTAAAAGAGCAAATTTTTCATGTTTAATATTTTTTTCTTCTTGTTAAAACTAATTAGCGGGCCTGTGACTCCGTTCTTCCACCTTTTCTAAAAAAAGTTACGATCTTTAGAGCCAGGGCTCCATTCTAGATCTTCCCGTCTCGTCATAATAAAAACTGGGATTATAACACAATGCATATAGAATGCAAAGTATATTTTCTTGTTGCCTTCAATAATTCTGAAACACTGCATTTCTCGAAGGACCTTGCATTCCAGATAAAAAGAGACCATGTCAACCTTTCACCATACTTGAAACTCATGTACCATCGTTAAATAATTCTACACAGGTTGAGTACTGTGTACAAATATAATTCATGAGCTGTGACATGCTAACATTTCAAAATGTAACTTATGTTGATGCATTTCACTCTTCATAGGCACAGCTCTACATTTTTAAATTAGTTTGCAATTTGTTTGAATAACTGCTCACAATGTCACTCAAAACGTTAATCAACACTGACAAGTCTATTACACTTATGAACTCTGCCTGGACAAAATAATTTAAATGCTAATTGCTTTAGAATGACATCCAGCAACAAGGAAAATGAAGCTTCTAAAACAATATGATACTTAGCAGACATAACTCATGGTCTGATAAGATGAACCATATGCACAATAAATTTCCCCTCATTCTGTCCACACAATATGCCCCAAGGGTTGCAGTTATGGTACCATAGATTTCTCACACCAACCTTGTTTTAAAGAAATGAGACTGCCAACTTAGCAGCTAAACGTGATATAAAGCTGCATCCCACATGCATTGGGTGAAACCGCCTAAACTCAAGTAATACAAAATCATTACAACTGAAAGAGAAAGAAGACTTCATTCCGTCAACCTGTGCCAAATTGGAACCAGAGATAAAATGTCTATTTAAAAAAAAAGATAATTCCAGATCCCTAATATTTTTAAAGTCATTTTTTACCCATTTGTGCAATATTTAAACACTAAATGAGAACATAATGAAGCCAGAAAGCAGTTTCATCAGAAGCATTTTGTTCTTCCCAAATTTCCAAATATAACTGTGTATATACATTGTTTTATAGGATTAACCTCCTTTCCACCCCCAAGTATTTAAGTAACTCACATTGTCCCTAATGTTGATATCAGCTCCTTTTGACAGCAGCAGCTTTACAATATCTATATGCTTATATTCAGTGGCCCAGATCATGGATGTCCAACCACCATCATCCTGTTCAGAAAATAAAGATAGAGTAAGTAAACTGGCAAATCAAGTAGGAACACAGGAACTGGCGAGGGCATTCATCCCGCTAAGTCTCTTCTGCTATTTAATGAGATCATAGCTATCTATATACAAGCTTCATCCACCAGCCTTGGTTCCATATCCCTTAATATACTTGGCCAGCAACAATCTATCAATCTCAGATTTAAAGTTGTTAACTAAAACTGCATCTTTTTGCGGGACAGTGTTCCATACTTTTACACTCTTTGTACAAAGCACTGTTTCCTAAATTCTCCCTTAATGGCCTGACTCTGTCCTTGTCCAAAAGTGGAAAAAGTTTCCATCTTATTCCATATATTTTTCCCAAATTCATGAAAACCTAAATCAAATCACCCCCTCACCCCACAACCTTCCACATTTCAGGGAATATAAGCCTAATTTTTGTAATTCCTCCATATATTCTAAATTTTGGAGCCTTAGTAACATTCCAATGAATGTGATGTACTTTTTCCTAGGCCAACTATCCATTCTAAGGGGGAGCTGCCCAGAACTGTACACGCTATTCCAGATTTGATCCAGTGGCAGCAAGACTTCTTCCGCTTTTCATTCTAGGTCCCAAGTTATTAAAAACAACATTCCATTAGCCTTTTAGAATATGTTTTTGTTTCTGACTACTACATTTCAGTAATCTGTGTACATAGACCCTTTGAATTCTTCAGAACTCACTGACCTTAATCTTACACAGTTTGAAAAAATACTCAGATCTATTCTTTTTGGGTCCAAAATGGATAGTCTCATACCTAAATGCCATTTTGTCCACTAACTTAATCTATCAATGTCTCTTTGTAATTTAATGCTCCTATCTACTATTTATTATGGCACCAATCCTTGTATCTTCAGCAAGCTTGGACATATGGCTCTCTGTTTTCCAAGTCATTTATAAATATACTGAATAGTTGAGGCCCTCACTCAGGTCCTTGCAGCACATCATTCGTCACTTCTTTCCAATACGGTCACATACCCATTTATTCCTACTCTCTAATTTTTGCCACTAACCAATCACCTAACTAGGTCAATAATTTGGTTTCAACACCATGGAGCTTTAATTAAACGTAATCTTACTAATTCTTGATAGAAGCCTATACCAGCTACATCCTTAGACATTCACTTCCACAACTTTAGTACTGTCCCAAAACCTTCAGTTAATTCCATTAGAAATGACCTATTCATTGTAAATCCATATTGGCGCTGTCTAATCAGCTCAAACTTCTCCAAGTACTCGGTCACCCCATCCTCAATAATAAATTCCAATAACTTCATCCACCACAATCAGTGTTTAACCAGATCTATAATTTCCTTGTTTTTCTCTCACCTCTTTTAATTAAAGGAGTTATGATTTGATTTTTTTCATCTAAATGACAATACCTACATCGAGCGTTTTATAAGCTTTTGGCTGAAGCCCCTGCAATTGCCTCACCTACTTCCCTTAAATGTCGGGGTGAAACCATCATAGAATCCCGAGTGCAGGAGGCCATTCGGCCCATCAAGCCTATACAAACAACAATCCCACCCAGACCCTATTCCCGTAACCCGCACATCTTTGGCGTGTGGGAGAAAACCGGAGCACCCGGAGGAAGCCCAAACAGACAAGGGGAGAATGTGCAAACTCCACACAGACAGTCACCCAAGGCCGGAATTGAACCTGGGTTCATGACGCTGTGAGGCAACTGGGTCCCTGGCGCTGAGGCATCAGTACTAACCACATTGCCACCGCGCCACCCCAAGTTAGGTTCCCATCAGGAATTTGATAGTCTTCAGTGGTTTTGTTTTGCAGTACTGTTTTCTTGTTTACATTAACTAGATTGAGCTCCGACTCTTGATTCATTAACCTCTTCCTTTACTGTAAAGACTGAAACAAAGCAATCCATCGCCATGGAAAAAGGAAATATGAATGTGAAGCCAGCTTGCTGCGCTCAGTGCCGGATGTGGGAGGTCATGGAGTCGCCTAACCTCCCAGAGGTGCATATCTGCGCTAGGTGTATTGAGCTGCGGCTCCTAAGGGTCCGAGTTAGGGAACTGGAGCTGCAGCTCGAGGACATTCGTCTGGTCAGGGAAAACGAGGAGGTGATAGATAGGAGTTATAGGCAGGTGGTAACACCGGGGCCACAAGGATCAGGCAAGTGGGTCACAGTTAGGAAAGAGAAGAGTCAGGTGGTTCAGAGTACCCCAGTGGTTGTGCCCCTTAAGAATAAGTATTCTTGTTTGAGTGCTGTTGGGGGGGACAGCCCACTTGGGGGAAGCAGCAGTGGTCGTGCTTCCTGTGCGCAGTCCAGCCCTGGAGCAAAAAAAGGTAAGGAAAGGAGTAGGAAGGCAGTGGTGATTGGGGACTCCACAGTGAGGGGGTCAGACAGGCATTTCTGTGGAAGTAGTCAAGAAACGCGAATGGTGGTTTGCCTCCCTGGAGCCGGGATTAGGGATGTTTCCGACAGGGTCCAAGAAATCCTTAAGTGGGAGGGGGAGGAGCCAGAGGTCGTGGTGCATACTGGTACTGCCGATGTAGGCAGGAAAGGGGAAGGGGTTATGAAAAGAGAATATAGGGAGTTAGGTAGGGAGTTAAGTAAAAAGAACGCTAAGGTAGTAATCTTAGGATTGCTACCTGTGCCACAAGACAGTGAGGAAAGGAACGGAATAAGGTGGAGGATGAATGAGTGGCTGAGGGATTGGAGCAGGGGGCAGGGATTCAGGTTCCTGGATCATTGGGACTTCTTTAGGGGCAGGTGCGACCTGTACAAAAAGGACGGGTTTCACTTAAATCCCAGGGGGACCAATATTCTGGCGGGAAGGTTTGCTCAGGTTACTGGGGACGGTTTAAACTAGAATGGTTGGGGGGTGGGAATCAAAATGTGGTGACTGGGAGAGCGAGGTTAGAGTAAAAATAAGAGGGGCTGGTCGGCAGTGTGAGAGGGAGGATAGGCAGGTGAAGGGGAAGGGGAGCTCTCAGACCAAAGGGTTGAGCTGTGTTTATTTTAACGCAAGGAGTATAGTGAACAAAATGGATGATCTTAGAGCGTGGATCGCTGCTTGGAAGTGTGATGTGGTGACCATTACAGAGACTTGGTTATCTCAGGGTCAGGACTGGGTACTTCAAGTGCCGGGTTTCAGATGTTTCAGGAGGGACAGGGAAGGAGGCAAAAGAGGTGGGGGGGGTGGCACTGTTGATCAGGGATAGTGTCACAGCTGTAGAAAAGATGGATGCCATGGAAGGATTGTCTATGGAATCTCTGTGGGTGGAGGTTAGGAACAGGAAGGGGTCGATAACTTTACTGGGTGTTTTCTATAGGCCGCCCAATAGTAGCAGAGATGTGGAGGAGCAGATTGGAAAGCAGATTCTGGAGAGATGTGATAATAACAGAGTGGTCGTGTTGGGAGATTTTAATTTCCCAAATATCGATTGGAATATCCCTGGGGTAAGGGGTTTAGATGGAGAGGAGTTTGTTGGGTGTGTTCAGGAGAGCTTCCTGACACAGTATGTGGATAAGCCTACAAGAGGAGAGGCTGTGCTTGATTTGATATTAGGGAATGAACCTGGGCAGGTGTCAATCTATCAGTGGGAGAGCATTTTGGAGAAAGATAGGATCAGCCGAGGTAGGAAAGTGTTTATCTGGAGTAAGGGCAGCTATGATGCTATTAGGCAGGAAATTAGAGGCATAAATTGGAAGGAGGTTTTCTCAGGGAAATGTACGGAAGAAATGTGGCAAATTTTCAAGGAAAATTTGTCTGGAGCTCTGCACGGCAATGTTTCGGTGCGACAGGGGAGTTATGGTGGGTTACAGGAACCGTGGTACATGAAAGCTGTAACGGATTTAGTCAGGAAGAAAAGAACAGCCTACAAAAGGTTCAGGGAGCTAGGTAATGTTAGAAATCTAGAAGAGTATACGACTAGTAGGAAGGAACTAAAGAGAGAAATTAGAAGAGCCAGGAGGGGACATGAGAAAGCCTTGGCAGACAGGATAAAGGAAAACCCCAAGGCATTCTACAAGTATGTGAAGAGCAAGAGGATAAGATGTGAAGGAGTAGGACCTATCAAATATGATGGTGGGAAAGTCTGTATTGAACCGGTTGAAAAAGCAGAGGTACTCAATGAATACTTTGTTTCAGTATTCACAGTGGAAAAGGATCTTGGTAGTTGCAGTGCAGACTTGCAGTGGACTGAGAAGGTTGAGCATGTGGGCATTAGGAAAGAGGATGTGTTGGAGCTGTTGAAAAGCATCAAGTTAGATAAATCGTCGGGACTGGATGGGATGTACCCCAGGTTACTGTAGGAGGTGAGGGAAGAGATTGCTGATCCTCTGGCGATGATCTTTGCGTTGTCAATGGAGACGGGAGAGGTTCCGGAGGATTGGAGGATGGCGGACGTGGTTCCGTTATTCAAGAAAGGGAGAAGAGATAGCCCAGGAAATTATAGACCGGTGAGTCTGACCTCAGTGGTAGGTAAGTTGATGGAGAAGATCCTGAGAGGCAGGATTTATGAACATTTGGAAAGGAATAGTATGATCAGAAGTAGCCAGCACAGCTTTGTCAGAGGCAGATCATGCCTTACAAGTCTGATTGAGTTTTTTGAAGATGTGACTAGACACTTAGACGGGGGAAGAGCGGTAGATATGGTTTATATGGATTTCAGTAAGGCGTTTGATAAGGTGCCCCATGCAAGGCTTATGGAGAAAGTGAAGGGGCATGGGATACAAGGGGATGTTGCTTTGTGGATTCAGGACTGGCTTGCCCACAGAAGGCAAAGAGTGGTTGTAGATGGGTCTTTTTCAGAGTGGAGGTTGGTCACCAGTGGGGTGCCCCAGGGATCTGTTCTGGGACCCTTGCTCTTTGTGATTTTTATAAATGACCTGGATGAGGAAGTGGAAGGATGGGTTGGCAAGTTTGCTGATGACACAAAGGTTGGAGGTGTTGTGGATAGTGTAAAGGGATGTCAGCAGTTGCAACGAGACATAGATAATATGCAAGACTGGGCGGAGAAGTGGCAGATGGACTTCAACCCAGATAAGTGTGTGGTGGTTCATTTGGCAGGTCGAATAGGATGGAAGAATATAATATTAAGGGTAAGATGCTTGGCAGTGTGGAAGAACAGAGGTATTTTGGGGTCCGGGTTCATAGGACGCTCAAAGCGGCGTCGCAGGTAGAGGCTGTGGTTAAGAAGGCGTATGGAACATTGGCCTTCATCAATTGAATTGAGTTTGAGGAATTGAATTGAGGAATTGAGTTTAGAAATTGGGCGATAATGCTGCAGCTGTTTAGGACCCTGGTCAGACCCCACCTGGAGTACTGTGCCCAGTTCTGGTCGCCTCATTACAGAAAGGATGTGGAAGCCATAGAACGGGTGCAGAGGAGATTTACGAGGATGTTGCCGGGATTAAGTGGTATGCCTTATGAGGATAGGTTGAGAGAGCTAGGTCTATTCTCCTTGGAGAGGCGAAGGATGAGAGGTGACCTGATAGAGGTGTATAAGATGTTGAGAGGTATTGATAGAGTGGATTCTCAGAGGCTTTTACCCAGGGCTGAAATGGTTGTCACGAGAAGCCACAGGTTTAGGATGCTGGGGTGTAGGTATAGAGGAGATGTTAGGGGTAAGTTTTTCACTCAGAGGGTGGTGGGTGTGTGGAATCGGCTGCCGGTGGTGGTGGTGGAAGTGGATTCGATTGAGTCTTTTAAGAGACTTTTGGATAGGTTCATGGAGGTTCGTAAGATAGAGGGTAAGGAAATTGTTCAGCGCAACTTGTGGGCCGAAGGGCCTGTTTGTGCTGCAGCTTTTCTATGTTCTATGTGGGAACTTCAGGACACTCCACGTGCCTAGGGGGAAATGAATAGGAAATTTCTCCAGTTGCCCCAGTTCAAGCTCCGGATTTCCAAGCTGGAGTCACTGTGGAGCACCAGGAAGGATGGAACTTTCCTGGGTCATACATTCCAGGAGATGGTCATCCACAGGAAATGAGATGGTAGAAGGGTGGACATCCAGTAGAGTAGGAAGAGGCAGGCATTCATGAGTCTTTGGGTTGAGTGCAACACTCAATAAACTACTCAGCTTTAGAGACTGCTGGGAGTGATGATATCCTGATGGACAGCATCCAAAACCAGGGCTTCAATGGGCAACAAACATACTGTAGGGAAGAGCAAAGCATAGAAATGCAATGGCCTCCTTCTGCACTGTAGGGATTCTATGGTTCTATGAATTGTTATAGGAGATTTCATAGTTATGGGGGCAGACAGGCAATTCAGTAACCGTCATCGTTAGTCCCATATGATGGGCCAAATGGTGCCCTTCTGTGCCATGACTCTTTGACTAGTCCGCCATTTCCTTATTTATATTTGCAATATTACCTGCATCTGTTTTTAAAGTGCTCACATTTCTCTCGATGACCATTGTTCTTCTGTAATAACTGCAAAATCTTGTGTGTTAATCTTTATATTGTTTGTTTCTTTTCATATCCCTTTTTACAGCTCTATCTTTTGATTTTCTTCCCTGCTTTTTGTATCTATCACAGTTTCCTGGATCTACACCATTCTTTGCACTTGTGTGTGCTCTGTCCTTTAGCATTTGCCCAGACTTTGCAGTAGTAATGACAATAAAACTGACAGTGTTTACTGTCATTACTCCTCTGAAACCGATAACAACTTCTGGGGTCCACACATGCACAGTTAAACATGGAAATCCTGAAGTTGCTTTCTGTCATTCTATGCTTCTCCATAGGATGAGCTGTTGAAGTCTCCACAAACTACAATCAATTAGAAATCACTGAACTGGAAAGAACTTGCCTTTTCTTGCCATCAGTCTTGCTGTAAAAATTCTTGAAAATATCACGCCTTTTTGAATATATCTAGGTTTTGAAATAGCATAATTGTTGAGCAAATCACATCTTTACGAACTGGATTTTTCTTTTAAAATTTGGACGCTTGGATTGGTTTTTTTTTAAATGGTCATAAGTTCATTTTTGAACTGGAAGCAACAATGCCTTTTCAAAGAAATCACCTGACCAGCATAGTAATCGAGGGCGAAGAACGGTTTGTTCATTTTGAACTGCAATCACTTTAACTGACGGGGAAAAAACTGGCAAAGATTAGTGATTTACTGGAAATCACAGGACAGAGGCAAGCTTTTAAGTTTTGGGTGTCCTGTTTTTGAAATCAGTGTGCTTTGGGGAGTAAAGCAGAGAAGGATGGCTAGCCTGACTTGCTCTTTCCCTGCCTTATTTGAAATTGTGTGTCTGGTTATCAACCTGAAGCAAGAGAATCGTCTTCGGAGTGTAACGTGTCTGCATTTGGAAGCTTGCAAAGTTGAGACATAACGAATTAATCCAGATCCACATATTTCTCCATGCCACATGGTGGTGCGAATCTCCAAACATCCACTGGGACCAGAGGCCCGTCTCCACACGAGGGGACTCCAAATCGAAGTCGTTGAATGCTGAAAACTTTATCCTTTTCTTATTAAGTTTTTTTATCCACCCATCTCTGCAGTAAATACTTGTGTGTCTTTTGTTTGTCTGTGTACGTGTGCTAGGGAAGGTTCAAGAGATAGATAGTTATACTACCAGACTTGTGTGTTAACCAGTTCTTGTAACTTGTTTAAAAGGCTTGTTTTACAATAAATCAATCATCCTGAAATCAGTGAAGTAGCCTGGTTAAAGCCTCTTTATTCTGAGTTCTAATAGTGAAGGTGCACAAATGTCTATTTTGGTGAGTAAACTGAACTTTTAAATTAATGGTATGACCTGTGGAGTAGTGGGACTAGATAACTCACACACTTCTTTCATCCGGGTCCTAACATAAGTAAGTTCATAATTACTCTTGAACCACTCATTCTCTGGCCCTGAAAAAATAATTTGTCAAATTCCTCCAATATGATAAAAATGCTTATATTTTTAGATTTAATATATATATATTTCAGGTTCTACCTATGTATATGTCCCAATCATTTAGCTTGCTCTCTGCAAAATGATATTAAAAAGTGAAGGATAATCAGTGCCTTTCACTTGCTGGTTTGCTCTCTGTGAGAATACCCTGCTTGATGATGTCACTGTTGCTGGATGTCTGGAGAGGTGCCAGATTCAAATCATCAGGAAAGGGTGAAATCTCCGCTACAGAGATCGCTAGATCCTTGTGGGAGTTTTCTTCGAGACCAATTGCAATTGCTATCACAAAATCTGGGCCTGTATGTCATCTCTCAGCATTTTATGGCTGTTTTATTTGGTAAGTGGAGCTCCTACTCCCTAATGGGTATTATATGATTCTGTATTGAGTATTAAGATTGGCATTTTATAATTTTCACACATATTTTAATTTTTAAAAAGTTAAAAAGGGGAAAACTAAATTACATATACAACTAGATGATGTGCCTGACATGGATGTCAGAACAAATTCAGTGAATATTTTCATCATATAACATGCAATACTGTGTAATATCTTTTGTATAAACATCTTCTTTTAAATTCAGTGTAATACTTCAGAAATTTTTAATTTTTTTAAAGCATATTTAAACTCCCAATGTAGAAGAATGCCTTAAACCATCATTCTTAAATGAAGAGTTTCATAAATTTTCCATACGATTTAAGTAGTATAAGCATTAGAAGTAGTCATGCTTTACCAAAGTTACAGTAAACTACATGAAGGGCAGAGCTTCAAAGATATAGGAAAACATATTTTAGAAACACTGCTTTGTGCTACAAATAGATTCTACTTCAAACTTTAGAATAACTTTATTTAGAAAGAAGATAATTGTGATTGAACTGTCATATTTTCTATTTTTCACAAGTAAAACAATAGCAGTATGCCGGCCTCCTGAAGCCTATATTCAATGTGCTTTTGTTGCAAAATACATTTTCATTATATATCTTAGGTATTGTATTTAACCACAGTGAGAATAAGTATAATATTTAAACTAAAAATAAATTAAATACAGCCTGGATTTCTTAGCTTTTTCTTCTATCACATGTTGCTCCCTTCATTTTCTACCCTTTTCCACTTCAAAAATGACTACTTAGGCAGCAGTTGTATAACTTACAGGTGGTAGATCTCAAGTACCTCACCCTAGCTTCCATTTTTAGCTGGTGTGAATTGAGACTCAATGGTAATTGGATATTTGAGCCATCAAACCTAAGAGCAACCCTCTGTTCATTTGACATTAGGGTTGCCAGTTGTGATCAAATGTGTTCCTAGAGGTTTCATTACATGACTTTCCCCACACTCTTGCCATTAGTTGGCCAACACATTCTTGTGACACACTACCTTCCTATGTCAAGTGGAAAGCAAAAAAGACTCATTACCCAACTGGATAACGCTGGATGATAATTTTTCACCATTTTCAAAACTTTTATATCTGGTAAAGAGAAATGTGCAAAGAAAATGACAAAAAAAAACTTCTATCCTGCTGATCTTTCTCCAGGGTGGCACACAGCAGTATCCTGGAGACGCCAAGACAATTCTGGAGGGTTGGCAACCCTAGTTGATGATTGGAAAGGAGCACTTACAGTTGGGCTCTCTGGTTGTAGATCAGTAATCGGAATCCTAACTTGCTTTTCCTCTCCCTCACCCGGGCACATTGAGAAAAATTACTGTTCTGGTTAGTTCAGCAGAGATTCAGGTAACCAACCCTTCAGGGTTGTCCTGGATTAATCTGTAGATCGCTGCTACAAGCAATCTGAGAGAAAAATCAATTTGCATGATTTTTTCCAACTTCTTTGAACATTGCCATTAATTATAAAAAATAGCAGAGATGGGGAAATACAGCTGTCTTACGAATAATTAAAATTAATCAAATAGGGCAAGAAAGTCTGATTACCATCCAAATGGCTTTGGAAGGCAACACACTTGGAGGATGGGCCAATGCAAAGAGATTGTAGGGCCAGGTCTTTCAAGACAGGTGGGTTACTCAGTAAATACTCCAGGATTACATCAACCTGATTTGACAACTATAGTGGAACTCAGGGAAAAACCTTTAACATTGTGTTTATGGGACACACAAATTATAACACCTACACAAGTATACGACTCACCTGACAGCTCACATCTATTAATCCTGTGGACAGAAGATGTACAACCACATCATAATGCCCCTTTTTAGCAGCCAGATGAAGACAAGTTGAACCTTCCACATCCTGAGAAAAAAATCAGAACATTACTGTGATGTTAAAAGTGAAATGCTGCACAAAATATGACAGATAAATACAGTAATTAACTTTCAATATTGCCCTAATAAAGACTCAGGAGAGTGCAGTGGCAGCCATCTCCAAAGTGGGGCCAGTTTATTTTTTCTCTGAATTACAGAAATCCATAGAAACTTGACTGGCAGCACATTCAGTTATTAATAAAACCTAAACCTATTGAGAACATTCAGTTTTCATAATATTATTTGCTTTGAAAAAAAATTATGAGTAAAACGTAAGCACCATTTGCAGACTCTGTAAAACCAGCAAGGCAAAAAGATTTTTTTGACAAATACTGTGGAAGTAATGTTATTGACGTCAAAGGTCAACTACACAGACAGCCTTTTTTCAACAAAGAATTATAACTAAGCCACCTGATTCTCATATAATATTAGTTTATGCAGTCTCTAATAATGAATCATTTATTTCACATTTTTAATCAATGCAATCCAAGAAGTTTGACTTTATCATTTTAATTATATAGCTTAAATTAATCTCAATATTGAAAATAACAAATTATACTGAATGCCAAAGCATGAAATGGTGCAGAGGATACAAGGCAATAGTTAAAGAGAACTAGGTTTAAATCTAGACATGACTAAAAGGATCAAATCTTCCTGTTTCAGCTAATTCTAAGCAACTTGGAAATTGATATGAGATGGACAAAACTGGTTTCTATTTGAGCCCAAAGTGCAAAATTGTTCTTAATTTTGTGGTCTCAGAGGCCATATAGACAACCAGAAGTTGGTGTTCATCTTCTTAAAGTTGAGTTTCACTACCTTGTTTGCAGATCTCCCATACATCTGACACAGGACTGTTTGAAACTGATATTGATTGCCTAATATGAAATCATCGCCATAAATGCCAAGTTCATTAAAAAGTTAGGTCTAACACATCTCATGCTGAGCTACATTTTCCAGCCATGGGATACAACTGGTGACTTCTATCCCACATTTGTGCCCTGTGAGCTTCAAACTTCCAGGCCACAAAATTCATTCTCATGGCATAGTTAGCCAAGCCTACCTTGCTTCCCTGGGGGCAAGTATGCCATGGCCTACTACCTGCAGAGCATATTCAATTGCTATGGGCTAACACTTTTGCATCCCTATATGTACACGAACGTATGAAATTGGTGTTATACTGATATATCATAGTTCAACTTGATGAAACACCCAGGACACCGAAACTGATTAATGCAGGTCCTAGTACTGAAGACCTGCATTGTCTACTCCTGAAAAGAGAATGAGTAGCAAGATTGGTCTTGCAGGTGCATTATTTACAGAACCAGGTATTCTAAATAAAATCTGTGGAACATTTTCTACAGTACTTTCACACAATATTCAAGAGCATTTCTGGAGGTGTTTTGGTCAATTTGCGAGACTGTTGTTGCATCCTCACAGGGATGGGAAGCAGCACATACAAAAGCTATAACAGCGGCAGGGGTAGTATTGACAGTGCCTCTGGGTCTGCAGACCAGGGAGATGGAGCAGAGGCTGCAGAGAAGGCAAGCTCTGCATTATATCCTCTGCCAAAATGGGACCACACTCTCCCATGCTCCTTGACAGTGACAGGAGACGGTATGGCCTGCTAACCAATACATCTCTCATTACAGTTTGCATGCCCAATCAGAACTCTCCTGCATACCACCCCATCGAACTCCTCAGCCAAGTTCTCTCAGCACAATGGTGAGCTGAGAACGAAAACATCCCTTTAACCTGGTTTGCTTGTAGCCCACACTCATGCCCAATGACACACCATGTGCTGATCCCAATTCTATGCTAGACTTCAAGGAAGGTGCAATGCCAGTGTTTGAACTGGAGTCTGTAAGTGTCAGATCAGGGAAGAGGTCTTTTGTTCTCTCCCTTCCACCATGAGGTGATTAGCTGTGCAGGTGGATCTTTCTCGTTGCCTGAAAAGAGGAACTGAGAAATGGAAGGTGCTTGTGAAGAACTGGTTGGGTTGGGAAGCAAGAGGTCCACGGTCACACCATTAGCAGCTTACTCATCATGCTAATTGGCAGCACGGTTCTCATCCTGCTATCTAAGAAGGGGTATAGGCCAGGAAGATGCCATTATCCTCAAATGATACGCGACACTGGATGTTGCAGATCCTGACACTGACATTCCCATGATGCGGAATACCATCTCCTTCATGGAGTTAATGGGATGCAAGGGTCCTTGTCACCTGCCAGCTCTGTTATGCTCCCTTAGATTGTGTGCCACTTTGTCATACAAGAGAGACAGCAGAATGTCAGTGATCTATTTAGATTTCCAGAAGGTTTTTGACAAGGTGCTGTACAGGAAACTGTTAAATATGTTAAGCGCCCATGGCGTTAATGGTAAGATCCTGGCATGGATAGAGGATTGGCTGACTGGCAGAAGGCAGAGAGTGGGGAGAAAGGGGTCTTTCTCAGGATGGCAGCCGGTGACCAGTGGTGTGCCAGGGGTCGGTGTTGGGACCACAACTTTTCACAATATACATTAACGGTTTGGAAGAAGGAACTGAAGGCACTGTTGCTAAGTTTGCAGATGATACAAAGATATGTAGAGGACAGCTAGTATTGAGAAAGCGGGGGGAATGTGGAAAGCTGTGAGGTTATGCACTTTGAAAGGAGGAACGGAGGCAAAGACTATTTTCTAAATGGGAAAATGCTTAGGAAATCAGAAACACAAAGGGACTTGGGAGTCATTGTTCAAGACTCTCTTAAGGTTAACGTGCAGGTTCAGTCAGCAGTTAGGAAGGCAAATTCAATGTTAGCATTCATGTCGAGAGGGCTAGAATACAAGAGCAGTGATGTACTTCTGAAGTTGTATAAGGCTTTGGTAAGACCCCATTTGGAGTATTGTGAGCAGTTTTGGGCCCCATATCTAAGGAAGGATGTGCTGGACTTGAAAAGGGTCCAGAGGAGGTTCATAAGAATGATCTCTGGAGTGAAGAGCTTGCCTATGAGGAACAGTTGAGGATTCTGGGTCTGTACTCGTTGGAGTTTAGAAAGATGAGGGGGGATCTTATTGAAACTTACAGGATACTGCGAGGCCTGGATAGAATGGACGTGGAGAGGATGTTTCACTAGTAGGAAAAACTAGAACCAGAGGGCACAACCTCAGGAGGGATGGTCCTTTAAAACAGAGATGAGGAGGAATTTCTTCAGCCAGCGAGTGGTGAATCTGTGGAACTCTTTGCTGCAGAAGGCTGTGGAGTATCTTTAATAGTCATGATGTGGAGATGCCGGCGTTGGACTGGGGTGAACACAGTAAGAAGTCTCACAACACCAGGTTAAAGTCCAACAGGTTTATTTGGTAGCAAATATCATAAGCTTTCGGAGCACTGCTCCTTCGTCAGATGGAGTGGAAATGTGATCATTTCCACTCCATCTGACGAAGGAGCAGTGCTCCGAAAGCTTATGGTATTTGCGACCAAATAAACCTGTTGGACTTTAACCTGGTGTTGTGAGGCTTCTTACTGAGTATCTTTAAGACAGAGATAGATAGTTTCTTGATTAATAAGGGAATCAGGGGTTGTGGGGAAAAGGCAGGAGAATGGGGATGAGAAAAAATAATCAGCCATGATTGAATGGCAGAGCAGACTCGATGGGCTGAGTGGCCTAATTCTGCTCTTATGTCTTATGGTAGTGTAGCTAAGTGATGCACGTATTTGAGTGATGCGCTTGCCACAGCTAAACAGCTGGAGGTATCTGGAGACAGTAAAAGGTGGGTGAACCTGAGTGAATGCAGTTCCAACAACACTCAAGAAGCTCGACGCCATCCAGGACAAAACACACCACCACTTTATACATTCACTCCCTCAACCACAGTGGCAGCAGCACGTACATTTACAAGATGCACTGCAACTTGCCACGGTCAACAGCACCTTCCAAACCCACAAGCTCTACCACCACGAAGAACAAGAGCAATAGACAAATGGGAACAACACCATCTGCAAGTTCCCCTACAAACCCTGTACCATTCCGAGTTGGAACTCTATTGCCATTCTTTCACGAACACAGCATCAAAATCTTGGAACTCCTTTCTTAACAGCTCTGTTGATGTACCTATACCAGATGGACGGCAGAAATTCAAGATGACAGCTCGCCATCACCTTCTCAATGAAGGATAAACAATAGCTGCTGGCCTTGCCAGTGATGCTCACAATCCTCAATTTTTAGGCGTCATTTTCCCGCTTAATTTTGTAATAAATCATCACTGGAATAATATTCTACTATTTTGTTCTTTCCCATTGAGAAAAATAGAACAACGTAAATCACGCTCATTGTGAAATTTATCAAATATCTACAAAATTTGCCAAACATTAATCCTCTAATAGCTGTCACTTTGCACCAAAGATACAACAATATATTACCTAACCAGTTGGAAGAACATGGTATTGTAACAAAAATCTGTCCCACAACTTCATAAGATACAGATTACTTTTGTTAACATATTTTGGTTAGCATGATAGTTACAAGTTCTCCAGGAGGTTTTCATAGAATCCCTACAGTGCAGAAGGAGGCCATTCGCCCCATCGAGTCTGCATTGACTCTGACAGGACATCCGACTTAGGTCCTCTCCCCGCCCTATCCCTGCAACCCCAAATATTTACCCCACACACCTTGGGGCATTTAGCATGGCCAATTCCCCTAACCTGCACATCTTTGGACTTAGGAAACCAGAGCACCTCGAGGAAACCTACGCTGACATGGGGAGAAAGTGCAAACTCCACACAGTCACCCGAGACCAGAATCGAACCTGCTGTGAGGCAGCAGTGCTAACCATTGTGCCACAGTGGCGCCCTTAAATGTGCTGGTCTGCCTCGTCATTTGAGGGGGATGTAGAATAGAATAGAATCTCTTTGTTACCATACCGCCCCATTACTGTCAATGAAGATAACCTTACCCTATGTACAGTTATACAATTTTGCAGATTAGCTAAGTACACACCCGATTCAATGATATTTATTGCATCACTAATAGATAACCTGAAGTACTCACAAGGTAGCAAGCTCACCATGCCCATTAAGCCATAATGTAAAGCTTAGACTTTGAAATCATTCCCATTTGTGTGAACTGTGGCACATGGCAATCAAATGGTTACATTTCTGGTATTTTGATTCCTCTTGTAGATATGGATATCCTTGACGCAAGTGCACTACTGGGTCATGACATCCCATCTAAAGGATGGTTGCGACATAATAAGTGAGTTTATTTAATGATAATTCAGTTGAGTAAAATCTGTAGTTGATCCAAGAAAATAGAACGAATGGTAGGCAGCAAGGAATCAGTAAGAGTGGACGTATAAATAACAAAGAGAGGGCTAACAGCAGGTTCTGTTCTTTGGGATGTGATATTAGAGAGCTCAGCAGGCCGTCTTACATTTAGACATTTGGAGACATTTTCTAAATCAGGAATGGCTGCCAGCTGTGGGAAGTGGAATTATTTTCGGTAGTTTGTGTCATTTCCAACCTCGGATGCAGAATAAAGTTCTTTTCATGATGTGTTACAATTTCAGCTCCAGTAGGGTATCCCATTCTGGACCATGAATGTTTCTATTACCCCACAAAATCCATTGGTAGGCCTTTCTAATAAGATTCTAAATTATGGGTATGTTCTGCACAAAATGAGTCATCCAAACAAATTTCATTTGGGATTCTTATAACTATTGGAGATCTTCATCCCATGAGTTTACACCCGACTCCAAGCTATATTACAGGGGTGAAAAAAAACAGTACCGGAAACCAGTGCTACACTTGGGTCCAAAATTTAACTTCAGGGTAAACTGCAAGAAATCTATGAAAACCAAAACTTATGATGAAAACCTTTCACTTTGATTCTAACCTTGTGATCTGCCAGTGCACCTGCCTTCAAGAGGTATTTTACAGTTTCAAGTTGGTTGTTTTCTGCTGCTTCCATTAGCGGGGTCCTCTGATCATCATCACAGGTATCTAGATTAGCACCAGCCTGCAAAAGAGGCCAAATGTCTTTATGATACACAAACTGGAACATCTTTATCATTATGGGTAAAATTCTGTTTAGTTCCCTGCTGGAAAGAATAGCAGCTTGCTTGCTTATAATCAGAATGGACAACCATGCAACCCAAAAAGACATCTCTCTTTCCACTCAGCTCATTGCAACAACATATTTTTACATGCAAATAGATAAAAGATAAATTAGAACAAGATTCGTCATATAGACAGCTGCAATTCAAGAGGACAAACATCACCACTTTCTCATGGACAACTATGAATAAATAATAAATGCCATCTTTGCTTGAGAGGTGCACAGTCCAAGATTAAAAAAGGGTGATTTACAACATTATAGGCATAGCTGTAATGACGACTTCATGTAATAATGAATTTATGGAGATGATTTTTTTTTTTAATTGCAAAATTATCTAGATAGAGCACAAACAAGGCATTATAAAAATAAGGTTCAAAGTCAACAAAATAAAACCATTTTAACCTGTACAAGCATATGGCAAATTTCCACGTGGCCTATCTCAGCAGCTGCATGGAGAGGCGTCCGCTTATTCTGGTGCTCAGCTCTAAAGTTAGGGTCAATCCCATCAACTAGAGTAAAGATGAGAGAAAAAAATTAAGTATTCAAGCAAATTTCTGTTTTTCTATGGTTTCAATTTGAAGCCAATTACAGGACAAAGGAATATATAAAATAAAAGCATTTCTTAAAGATGCAAAATTATAGTGCAAAGAAGGCCATTCTTTGGCAAAGTCCACTTCTTTAGAGCTGATATGTACAAAACCCTTCCCTGCAATTTTAAACAGGCTTTATGTTTTTATCCTACATTTACATATACATGAAAACTTACCCAGCATTAAAAGCACTTTCTGCATCTCTCCTTGCTTAGCAGAGATATATAACTGCTTCGGGTGAAAACGCAACTTCTTGGGTCTATTTGAACAAAACAAATTAAGTCTCAGTAAGAAAGACAGCATTGTAAGCTATTCTTCATAAATAGTAGGAAATCAGGCAAAATGGCAATCCATAGTGTGGAATTAAACAAGCACTGGCAGTGATGGGAGATAGATTTTGGCCAAAAATTCCCCAGAGCCAAACGCCCAGGCCTGATTCTTCAGGATGGCAAGTGATGGGGAACTCATCTCCGCCAACTCTGACAGACCCACTGCCATTTCATGATCAAGTGAGTGTTGATTGGCAGCAGGCCAGAGTCCTGCTTTGGAAAGCAGTTAGGCAATTAGATTTGCCAACAGCTACCTGGCCCCAGGCACAGACTGCAGTGGCCAGAAGTAGTACTGCAGCACTGTGCCTGAGCCCAAGTTCCAGGGCCGCACTTCAGATAAGTACCGGGGGCAGGAGAGAAGGGGACGATCTCATTGTCGGGGGTTTTTGGGGGGGGGGGGGTTGTAGACCAGGAGGAGGGCTGGAGCTCCCAGGTCCCTAAGGAGTGGGCGCCCCAAATCTGACAGTGTCTTCAGATTGAGGTACCCCCCACTTCCCACCCAAGCTTGAGATTGTTAACTAATTCTATTCCACATCCTGATCCAACTGGTGCCCACTAGCCTAAAAATTGAGGCTGGGTGAGAAAAGGCTCTCAAGTGGCCATTAAGGGCCTTAATAGGGGCAAGGGTGAACTTCCCAGCCGAGACCCTGTCCGCCATACTGTGAAATTGAGTCAGGGCGGGAAGGTTGAACTTCATCCATGCAACTTTACGCTCTCCCTCTCCCCCACCTCAGGGGTTGTGCAATCTTAAGGTTAATCATAGAAGTGAGAAGTATCAAGCAGATCAAGCTTCATCAAAAGAAATGCAGTAATTGTTAGAAGGGTTTCCTTTTTGCTCTTGTCCATATCCAACCATTTATATTTATGTAGATCTTTAATTCAGTAAACATTCCAAGGTGCCTCACAGGAATGTTCCAAAACAAAATTTGCCACCAAGCCACACAATTGTGGATAACCAAAAGTTTAGTCAAAGAGGTAGGTCTTAAGGAATTTTAAAGGGGGAAAGAAAGGAAGTGAGGCAGATAAATTTATGGAGGAAGCTTAGGGCCTAGGCAGCTCAAGGCACTGCTGCCAATGGTGCAGTGATTAAAATCAGGGAAATGCAAGAGGCCAAAATTATGGTGTGCAGTTATCCAGAGGGTTGAAGTCTAGAGGAGATGAGGACGGACGAGACCATGGGAAGGATTCAAAAACAAGCTGTTGCCAAACTGAGCTAGTGTGGGCCAGCAAGTACAGGGTTAATGAGACTTGTGCAAGTTAGGGCAAGAGGCAGGGTTTTGGTTGACCTCAATTTCAGAGGGTGGAATGTGGGCAGGACACAAGTGTGTTGGAGTAGTTAAGTCTAAAGATAACAAAGGCATGGATGAAGACATCAGCAGCAGGTGAGCTGAGGTCAAGGTGGAATTCGATGGCAAACTTAAGCAAATTGCCCAATTGACAGCAACTTTTGCAGAGAGCTAGTGGCCTATTTTTTGCATCACACTGATGACCAGGAAATAAGATGAAAGCAGAAACCTGCCCTAAAGCTTCGAAGTAAAGCAAGCATTTGATAATAGGAATAAATCAGGTGCACAGCAAGGAAAGGTGTGGACAGTGGACAGGGCCATAGACTTCTGCACTTATGTAGATATGTAATTACTTCCCTGCCACTAAACTGTTTTCCTTAAAAGTTGTTAGTTTAATACTATTTTAAATTCTTGTGGCAATTGTCACATAAGTTCATTGAGTTAGCACCAAAATGTTTGAGATGCAGAAGACCTTTTGGGCACTGTACTTTAAATGGGAAATGCTTCCCTTTTAATGGCTGTCATTTTAAACAATATGTTCACGTCCGATGAGGAGTAATCAAAATGTACATTTATCTACCATACAAGAACAAAACTATTTAGTTTCCGGTAAAGGCACGATTTAAGCTCAGCAAAATCAACAATTGGTTAATTCAATAAGTGGAGCTATTACAAAGAAATTTTGACTTGGATAGGACAGCTCCTTGACAAAAACATTGCTTGTCTGTTGTTTTAGTCATAATTTTTTGTTGTCCAACTTTCACTGGTGTACAGTTCCACAAGCAAGACTTGGCAGGCCACTCACCCCTGAGGATATCACAACTAACAATGATCCCATTCTCACCAGGTCTCCATGCATCTGCCCAACAGGAAGCTACATCTAACAAGACTATTTTCTTTCCCTTATCCAGAACAGTGACATGAAAACCATATGACGTGCCAGCTGTTAGGATCCAGATCAAATGAGTAAACTCTAAGAGACATAAAATCACACCTAGAGCTTTATCTGCATGCTTAGTGCTATTTTGGGAGAAGTTTTTATCCATTAAGCTAAGCAAGAAGGTTTTCAAATATTTTAGTCGTTAACACGAATGACCTAAATCCTTCGGTCAGTGACAAATGCCATAGCTTTGCCGTTGACAGCAATCAAAACTGTACTCTTACCTTTTTGCACTGAAGCTTTAGGGACCTCCTGTCCCACTGAGGGTGTAGACATCCATAAATGCAGTCACAAGGGGTAACGGCAAGGCACAGAAGCACCAAGACCACGTCCCCTTTGATGTCAGCAGCACAAGGAATGCCCCATAGGGTCCTGCAGGCTTGTGGTGTCATGGTGATGGTTTAAAAGTTCTTAAGCATTTTTTACACTATTTTTAATGTTTCAAAGCTTTTTAATTGTTTTTATGAGCTTGAGAAACTTTAATGCCAAGTAAACTTGGAAAAGTTTGGACTTGAATTATAAAAGTACTTCAAGTGAAAAAAAAATGGTAAAGTGCATTAGGTTTCTTAACGCATTGATTTTTAAAAATTATTTGTTTACTCAATAGATTATAAGTGGATGCAGCTGCTCCCAAGTGCATTGATTTTGTTTCATGTTACAGAACGGATTAGCAGTGGACAACAGTTTCTTTCAAGCCGGATGGTGGTTGTGAATTGGTTTGGGGGCACTGAAGTAAGGTTTGGGCTGGGATGGATGTTGGGTGCTGAGTGAAGGTGAGAGGAAGGGTGAGTGATGGTTGAGGGCTGAGTGGAGGTGTGTGCGAAGGTTGTGAACTGGGTGAAAGATGGGCAGTGTTAATTGTTTTAAATACACTTTTAGGTCTTCCCAATGCAGCTTCTGCTGTTAATAACTTCAGAATCCTATACCTGTGATTATCAGCATTTTCTGGAGTAACTTTTTGGGCAAGTTCAGGGCCTCGCCCAAGTCTACAATGTCAGAGGAAACCTTGGAGGGGTGCAGGCAGCATACGTCTATCTAGCAGAAGTTTGAAACTTCTGCACGTGCACAAATCGATAATTCCTCTGGGTTCTGACCTGCAACAGCGATGAACATCCCAAAGTTCACCGCAAATACAATTGAAAGATCGTTGTCAACGCAAATTAATTTGAGAAATGTAGAATTATTTTTATGTTTCCAGCATTTTTTTTAATGAACAGACACAGAAAAGGCCATGATGATGCAACATGTTGAAGTAAATTAAAGGAACTGTACCGTTCATCAAATTTCAGATCTCAGCTGTGCCAGAGGAATGGGGAAATGTTGGCTCTCTACATGGATACGGCAAGGATAAGAAGTACCTTATGCCACTCTTGCGCATCCTTATGACATTCAGTTACAGAGCTATTGGGGGAAAGTATTGGTTCCGGCAAGAAAAACAGCATTTCCAAACAGCTGGGTGTTTTACGCGTCATATAGGCTGGCAGGGCCTCAACATGCCAGCAAAGTCCAGCTGCACTGAGATTGGGGCAGCACGGTGCCACACTGGTTAGTACTGCTGCCTCACAGCGCCAGGGACCAGGGTTTAATTCCAGCCTTGGGTCACTGTGTGTGTGGAGTCTCCCCATGTCTGCGTGGGTTTCCTCCGGGTGCTCTGGCTTTCTCCCACAGGCCAAAAGACGTGCTGATTAGGTGCATTGGCCATGCTAAATTCCCCCTCAGTGTACCTGAACAAGCGCCGGAGTGTGGCGATTAGGGGATTTTCACAGTAACTTAATTACAGTGTGAATGTAAACCTCCCCCCCCAATGATCAGAACCGGCATTTACACCCTGTATCCCCCGTTATTCAGAGCTGGCATTCACCTCCCACCCTCTCCTGATTGAAGCAGGCATCATACCCTCCACCCCCCACATCACGATCAGAGCCAGCAACTCTCTCGCCCGTTGTGGACGTGAATCTGATTACATCGCCAGCTAAAATCAAAAGTCACGATCTCACTGGCGAGATTCCCGACTCCCAGGTTTCACTGGATATTGATCCCCTGACACCGATCCCACGGAAGGTGAATGCAGGCTCAAGATCCAGCCCAGTGTCACAGAGCCTGGCCTGAACAACTCCAAGTAAATGAGCCCACAGAAAATCAAGAGAAAATAAATATATTAACTTCACTTTGGAATTTCTGGAGTTAGCCGTTTTCCAAAATAGAATTTTTATTATTCCTTGTTTCAATAAGAAAAAACTTTAAATTTTTGTTCTATTGTAATCCTTTACTTTTTGAATGCTTACCTCTCGGTATCAAGTGCAATAAGAATGCTTTCCATCGTCTCTTTCCCAGGCCCTGTTGGCAGACCTGCAACTGATATGACTGCTCCCGATTTCAACGTAGTGGAAAGGCTGGAGGCATCTGAACTATCAGCTACTTTGGAGATAGCACTCTCTGCCTTATTTTCCACGGACATTTTTATCCGAGCACTGCTGCAAAAATTATTTGAAAATTATATTAGCTGACTGAAGTTAATTCATGTTCTGTAGATGATCATTCTAGTACCAACAAACTTCAAGTTATTGGATAAAAGGAAATTACTGCAGATGCTGGAATCTGAAACAGAAACAGAAAATGCCGGAAAATCTCACCAGGTCTGACAGCATCTGTGGAGAGAGGACAGAACTAACATTTCGAGTCTGGGTGACCCAACAAAGAGCCAGCCAGATTCGAAATGTTAGCTTTGCTCTCTCTCCACCAATGCTGTCAGACCTGCTGATATTTTCCAGCATTTTCTGTTTTTGTACAAATTATTAGATGTGCTTAACATTAGAGTCACAATATATCAGCTTATTCAGATACAAATGCATTACATTTAAGAACCTGCTATCCAAAAAATAGAATTCAGAAGAGAATCTTGATTTGTTTTGGACCCATCCAAGATCAACAAATATTCACCATTTCCGCTCTTGCTACTATTTCCAGTAAGCGGCAACTCATTTACAGCAAGATTATGGGTGAAATTGAACGTAGATTGGCATTTTAAAGTTTGGCTGACAGCAAAGTAAAATGTTTATAGAGGCAAGAAATGTACGGTTTCAAAATTAAATAGGCCATCTAAGATGTAGAAGACAAAATAAATGGAGTAAACTCCCTTTTACATAATACCTTGAAGCAGAAAATATTCCTAAACACCTCACAGGGATATAATTTTTAAAAAGCACATAAAAATGAAAGTAAAATGCTAAAATTACGTCAACGCCCAGCAAAGATTGTAAAACTTGCAGTAATGAGTGAATGGCATGAGCAGGCTAGAGTTTTATCCCTAACCCAAGATTTGTATCAAAACAAAATTTCAGATGTGGACAGACCTTATCGGTCAGTATCATACAGCAAGAATCCAAATTTAAGATTTAATAATATATAAAGATATAATATTAAATTTCAATAATTTATATTTATGAATATGGACATCTAAATGATCTTAATGTTTTAAAAAATGTCTTAATGAAATTCAGGAACTATAATTCAGATGATGCATTTTCAGTGTACCCAACTGACCATTAAAACACAAGTATTTTATAATCTTTAAGATTTTTAATGAAAAATCATGGCTTTAGCTATATATAAAACCTTGGTGAATAATGAAGGCCTAAAAAGGTACATCTGCAACACAAGAAATTTTGGCTGGATTATGCATAATGTTTTTTCTTACGTAATTTTAGTTAAGCACAAGATATTTGCGTGTGTAAATGTTTGTTGGTTTCTATCTCATGAAATGCTTGTCATTCTCTTCAAATGCTGCAAATGGAACTCAGGTTTATTTGAATTGATCAGTTTTTAAAATTATTTCAAACACCTTTAATTACCAATCATTCCGTAATTTGTGCAAGATACTTAGGAAAATAGTGAAGCATTGACTGCAAACAGACACAGGGTAAAAGAATACCTGAATTAGCACCTAACTTTCAATAAAAACGGAATCTGATCACAGTGATCCGGGGCATTAGTTTTACTTAACTTTCTGGTTGAATTAACACTGAAATCTTTGAAACAGCACCTGATGTGAAAATTATTCAATGCATTCTACATCCTCCCTTCAAAGTCCAATTATACATCTCAGAAGACACAGTGCAACAGGAATCTTTAGCTGAGCCATAGCAATATGAAGACAAGTAAACAAGGGCAAAAGAAAACACACTGAGGATTTCCAAAGCAAAAACTGTTTCTACTCCAAATATTAGTTAAACTGGAACTTGTGAACTTATAAAAACCAAAATGAAAGACTACTCAATAACCTGTTCACACCATCATCCAAACATATAAGACATAAATAGACTGTGGCCACGATCTTACGACCTCGTCCCGCCCAACTTTCAGCGAGGCGAGGTGGTAAGATCAAGCAGGAGGTGAAAAATCACATTTGCGCCTGGTTTTTGCCTCCCCTGAGCGTACCTACATTGTTTTGCCAGCAGAATTGGGCCCAGGAAGGGCATGAAGCGATTTAAATATTAATGACATCATTAAATATTAATGTCATGAACGAGTCCCCGGACGCTATTGTCCGGGCTCACTTATCTTTACCACCTCGCCGGCCAAGGTTCGGAGACGAGAACCACATATGGTCCCCCCGACAGGAACCACACGTGATGGTCTTGCCGGGGGGAAATCGGAGGCCATTAAAGCTCCCGGATGGTCAGGGGCAGGGCCGGGCAATGCCCATGGGCAGTGCCAACCTGGCACTGTCAGCCTCGCAACCTAGCACTGCCCACCAGGCTCCATAAATATGCCATAGGCAGAGCCAAGTGGGTGGAGCCAGAGCAAGAATGGGGGCGGAGACAAGAGGGGAGCACGGCAGGGGTGGGAGGGAAGAAGAGGCTATCTGCCAAGGGGGCAATCAGCAAAGGGGAGGGGGTAACTCTGCCAGGGGGATCAGGGTCCTGATGGCCGTGGGGACAGGGTGTGGCAATGTACATTTGGGAGGCGGGGGGGTGGGCATGTGCAATGCCCGTTGGGGGGGGGGGGGGTTAAGGAAGGAGATTGCCCAGTACACTGGGTGATCAGGATGCCTGTGCAATGGTGCCCTTATAGCTCAGCAGCCGACTTCTCAAGCGAGTGGAGGCTCTACTCCATGCTGGCAAGAGTTGCATCTTGGTACTTTTATTGCACTAAGCGCCAAAAGATTGCATTTTCAAACTTGCCCAAAAAGTTAGGCTGAATCTCTCCCATTTTCTTGCTCATTCAACAATTTTATTTTTTAAAATTTCGCCCTAAGATTCTAAATGCTTGCAAGTCTTTCAGTAAAAAGCATTATCGTTTAAGCAATGATGTCCTACCTCGATGTAGTGGTGTCTGCTTTTCCATTCACAATGACAATCTTCTCCTGTGTTGGGAGGGGTACCATAGAGGTAGTGTCTGCTTTTGCTATGGTAACTTCTTTTGCTTGAATAGTATCTTCACCACAATGTGGGCAGAACGACAACCCATTCATATGAGATGCACAATTCTTGTGAAAGCGGTGTGAGATAGTACTATCGGGCTGGCATTCCATGAAGGTGCCCTGGAACGACAAGTTAAATTGAATACATGCCTGTCACAACTGACAAGTACTTAAGGATAACTTTTTTAAATGTCATTTTCATCCACCATGACGTAAAATGATTGAAAGAGTTGACAGCAAAATGCTTCTGGGCCTCTGTCCCCAAACCGAATGGTAAATGAGACAAACTAACGATAACTTCCAAATTTTCATTATTTCCCAGCATAAGAGACACAACTTTGCTTAGTGTCTGCCCAACTAGTTGTGGTTAAAGTAGAAAATAGACCACACATAAATGCCTTGTTTTGAAATCAAGTTGTCCTATTCCCATTAAAGCAACAACGTTCTGCTGCATTGTTGGGAGATGGAAGAGGATTATCCTGGTAGAAATATACTTCAAAATTCCATTATTTTTTAAATTGGAGACTGCAGCGGTGCAATTTAGTCAATAAACACAAGATGCGCACAGAGTAGTAATAAAAAATTCACTTCACACCCGTATGCAACAGGATGGTTGAAAATGCAATCCTCTTACTGTCGTGTTTGTTGTCAGGTAAATGTACATTTCATGAGAAAAAGGAATCAAAATTGTTCCAACTTGGCACTACTGCACTGATGTTCTTGCCTCTGATCAATTACGGGCAAATAAGAGGCAGCACTTTCTCCTTTCTCAAAGATCTTACTCCTCTATATGTGAAGAAATTAAATTCCTATCAAAATATATAGGGGGTTAAATCCGAAACTAATTTAAGTTCAGTGCATAAAATTCATTTAACCATTATGAGCAAGTCAACTGAAATTGAAAAACCTCTGCTACCTTTGCCACCGTGAGCTCAAAATAGCTAAATCTATCTTTAAACCTCTTGTGCCATCTGGTGGGCACCTAATAAATATTTCCAATATACATGAAGAATCCCTAAATTGCTTGTTGGTTGACTGTATGGTGTTCAAACACAAAAGGATGCAGACTTTTTTGTTTCTTAATTTGGGAACAAATAAGGGAGTTCACGCGAACATGCTATTTTTTCAAGGAGCTCTTCTGCTTCCCTGAAAAAAACAAGTGCTACATACTTTTTGGTTATTAACTATGAACACATTTATCACATTGGCCTTACAAGTTAACTTGAAACTGGAAAAAGTCAGTTCAATTATTTAACATATATTACAAAATAATTTTGCTTTTCTGCTCCACATTAAATACATTATTTGAGGTTTTACAGTCAAGAACAAAATAGGTGAGAAACATTTTTCATCTTCATATTAGTAATTATCCACTACATGAGACTCTCTACACTTACAGCAGTACAGAAGTATCCACATCCTGGGCAACACTGATGTTTAACCATCCGGGATCTGTGGTCCTCACACAATACCATTAGCTGCACCTTGTTGGAGGGTCGCATCATCTCTTGTTTGATCACGCTGTTAATACAGCTACTTAACTGCAAGAAACATCCATTCAGGCAAATTACAGCTGCTGATTTGCAGATTTTGTTCTAAATTGATCACCCATGAACTAAATTTTATCAGCACAAAATTTTTATCACAGCTGAACCCTGATCTGTATACTCAAGTCACTCAGTGTATCAAATGGGTATGCTGAAAGAGTGGCTGTAAAAGATCCCATGGCATTATTTTGAGCAAGTGTTCTGGCTAATATTGATCAGTGAGCTTAACATTTAACAGTGAGCTTTGCACACAAACAGTGGGAGAGAACACTCAGCCAGAGTGAGTGTGGGTATCAGGAACTTGGAGCTGAGTGGGAATTCGGATACAGGGGGGAGACAGGTGTTTTTGTTTTTCTCCTCTCTTTCTAACTTTTAAGTCTTCAGAGAGTGGTCTTGCCCTGCTGCAGTATTAGAGGACACAAGGGACAGAGCTAATTGGTAAGCAGTGGGTAAGGCCAGGTAAGCATTTAATACTTTTATCACTTATAGCTTCAGTTTGCAGTTTGTAAGGGTATATTTGGTAGTAACGAGGACCAGGAAAGAAGTGCCCTAGAGAATTGGACATAATCTGATATCAAGCATCTTCCAAAGGTTTAATTTAAAGGGGTAAGTCATGACAGGAGAGCTCCAAGCCGTGGCATGCTCCTTGTGGGAAGCCGGGAACATCTCCAGTGCCCGGGGCCAGCATGTTTGCAGAAACAAAGAGGGAAGATCTCATAGAAACTTATAAAATTCTAACAGGACTAGACAGGGTAGATGCAAAAAGGATGTTCCCAATGGTGGGGGTGTCCAGAACCAGGGGTCACATGGGGAAAAATTTATTCACCCAGAGAGTAGTCAGCCTGTGGAATTCATGATCACAGAAAGTAGTTGGGGCCAAAACATTGCATGTTTTCAAGAAGCAGTTAAATATAGCACTTGGGGTGAAGGGGATCAAAGGATATGGGGAGAAGGCAGGAACAGGCTATGGAGTTGGATATCAGCCATGACCATAATGAATGGCGAAGCAGCCTCAAAGGGCCAAATGGCTTCCTCCTACGATTCTATCCCTCAACCAATTTCATTATCTGTTTATCACACTGGTACTTTTGGAAACTTGCTGCGACATCACAATTATATTATCATTGAGACTACACTTCTAATGTACTTTATTATCTATACAGCACCTTAGGACTTTGAGAGATTATGAAAGGTGCCATATAAATACAAGTTACCTACTTATTTATTTCTTATTCTGCTCAATGAGCTAAAGTATATTACTAACCAGAAAAAAGAGTCATATGCATCAGCCGAACACTTAGTTCTATGAAAGGCATTAATGAATTGATTTAAAAGTACAGTGAAGCAAGATTTTCTCCACATGCTAGAAGTAACAAAACAGAAATCCTAATTAAGAACAAAGGAAATTTTCCCTCAATTATTCTTCAATTGTGCTACTTAAATTCTATTGCACAATGTAGATTTCCAGAGTCTTTACTGTGTATCGATTGGATGTTCTACATTGCATAGAATCATACAGTGGAGAAGGAGGCCATTCAGCCCATCGAGTCTGCACAATCCCACCCAGACCTTATCCCCATAACCCCATGCATTTACCCTAGCTAGTCCCCCTGACAATAAGGGGCACTTTAACATGGCCAATCCACCTAACCCGCACATCCATGGACTGTGGGAGGAAACCAGTGCACCTGGAGGAAACCCACGCAGACCACGGTGAGAATGTGCAAACTTCGCACAGACAGTGACCCAAGCCAGGAATTGAACCCAGGTCTCTGGCGTCTCTGGCGTTATGAGGCAGCAGTGCTAACCACTGTGCCGCCCATGTTAACTGTGTTCAAGTAGTGGTTATTAAATAGGGGCTTATATGTCTACATGAGCAGGCTGAAAATGGACTTTATGTTGGAAATGCACTGTATACAACATTTCCTGCTAAATAAAAGCTTGTAAGTGAATAGAGACTAGGTTCCAATACTCTATCCTGCACCACCTGGCTATCTGAGTTTTGGCACAAGATACTGGATTGTGTAAAGCAGTGCACAAGTTAAAATACCTCCACTTATGAGATTTCCAACTTTGTAGTGGATACTATGTTTATTTTAAAGTCAGCATATCTCAATCAAACTATTTAGATGGACAAGCTTTGGTGCAAACAGAAGACAGATACATGGAGCTGATTGAAAAAACACCAAAATGCCTTCAAACCTGTTGCATTTGTGATGCACTTACGTGTTTACATAGCCTACACATGCAGGGGACTTCTAATCCACAAGCCACAGCAAATGCTCACCAAGAAAACCAAAGATAAGTCATCACAACAGAAGGGTACATTAATATTAAAGATATGGCACTATATCTTGCACATGTATGTTCTGGTACTAGTTATTAACATTTCTTTGCATTGAATCTAAACCGCAAACCTCCAAAAATACGACTAAGTTAATAAAACGACTGGAAGCAGTATCCTTCAATTTGATAACTCTTCAAGAAATTAGCATGCATTATCCTAAACGGAGTATTCTTATTCTTTCAGGAGGGCATGCTTAACTTTTTTTTAAAATTGTTTCATTCTATAATTTTCAATGCAATTTCAAACTAGGTAGATTAATTAATTTGACACAAAATCAAAACATAAATTTAAATGTAGTTCAGGCATTATGAGAATCATAGCAATCCAACAACCAACATAAACCTGTCCAAAGAATTGCTTTCTCAAACCTGTGCCAAGCCTTTCTTACCTCTTCATCTATATTCTCAGTGGCCATACATTTGTTGTTACCCAGTTTAACAATCTCTCGGCTTTTTGGTGTTTCCATCCGACAGCTACACAGAGGTAACTCCTGCAGCTTGTCCAGTTCCATCGAGTCTGAGCTTTGGGAAATACCTGCGTTGAATTACAATATTCAAACAGCTTATTTCAACCCTTTTTTAGTGTAAAAATAATCATGAAAATAAGAGTGGTTGAAAGCATTCACATAAATCATACAAAATTCAACTGAACAAATCTCCAAAGTGTATACTTTCCCAAACGTTCTTTCACAGTAATTTTTTGAAAATATTCTAGCTGTATATCTGGAAACATGTTCTTAACAACAAAAAACTTTCAAACTAATAAAGCAACTTTACCTGTAGACTGTGAGGAGAATAGGCCACCTGCAGGCAGGTTCAGTGAGCTAAGGGGCATCTCGGTATATTCATTATTATCTGTCAGAGCTTGAGTCTCTATTTCAGCACCTGCGTAAAAAGATTTACACTCAGATGTTCATAAAAACACTTTAACCATACAACAACCAGAATTTGAAGACTGATTCTGAAATATCTAAGTTTTATTACAAATATAAAAGCCTTTAAACACTTTCTCACCTGGAGTGTTTGTTCTCTCTAAGCACGCAGATCACTGAATTCTTAACTTTTTCCATGAGGGCTGGAATTGAAGATTATTGTCTACCATTTACTGGTTGGTTTTTTTGAATTTCAATATTCTTTTGAATATTCTATTAGCAACGTTATGTTAGAAGAATGCAGCTGACACATGGTTCTCCCATCACCGACTACATTTATAATTAAATGTCAAGCTATATACAGTGCAGTTAGCACAATCTGTGAAAGCTAACTCGTTCTTTGATAAAACAGGCAGGATTCTCAAGTGTCGACCTCAGTGACAAGTGAGTCCAATGAATAGGAAGGCAGCAATTCTGTGGAGAGGATGATGGGAAGAATTTTCCAAGTATCATTTAATTCTGTGGACATAAAATCTCTAAAATTCATAGAGTCAGAGATTTACAGCATGGAAACAGGCCCTTCGGCCCAACTTGTCCATGCCGCCCAGTTTTTACCACTAAGCTAGTCCTAATTGCCCGCATTTGGCCCATATCCCTCTATACCCATCTTACCCATGTAATTGTCTAAACGCTTTTAAGACAAAATTGTACCCGCCTCTACTATTGTCTCTGGCAGCTCGTTCCAGACACTCAACCCTCTATGTGAAAAAATCTCTCTGGACCCTTTTGTATCTCTCCCCTCTCACCTTAAACCTATGCCCTCTAGTTTTAGACTCCCCTACCTTTGGGAAAAGATGTTGACTTTCGACTTTATCTATGCCCCTCATTATCTTATAGACCTCTATAAGATCACCCCTAAGCCTCCTACGCTCCAGGGAAAAAAGTCCCAGACCCAGTAACAACTTTTCTTTAAATTATATCAAACACAGTATCAAAACTGAAACAAACCATCAATAATTATAATGTGAGCTTTCTGACGTCAGCCAAGAGTAAATAAAAGCCAACTTTCAGAATCATAGAAAAATAAGCTAATTTACGAATAACCATGGGGTATAAAATATAGTATACCACTGTCGTCTCAATATGCTTTTTGAAATTCTTTTTTGGAACATGAACATTGCTGTCATGGCCAACATTTGTTACCTATCCTTAACTCTTGAGAAGGTATGGTGGTGGTGAGCCACCTTAAGTTTTTTAGTTCTATTTACACTCCCGCTGTACCTTGCTGTGGGTACAGACCCATAAACATATCGCTGTGCTTCACTGCTGGTAATGCATGAAGCATGAATCAAGTCCATATCTTCAATTGGCTATTTTTTTATGTCACAAGAGATCAGCCAGTATTGTCATTTCTCACAAGGCTTTTCAAAAAGACTCAAAACATTACCTCAGCATTTTATAAAATCAACTTTGCACTACTCTGGAGCTGTGCTACACCCAGCGCAAAAACCCAGGAACTGAGGGAGAATTTATGAGGGAGAGTCTTGTGCCTCTTTGGTGTGCCAGGTAAACAGACCGGTGACTTAATCCACTGAAAAGTTAGTAAATTTGCCAACAGTTCCCAATAAAACATTTTCACCACAAAGACCACATAAGGCCCAAGTAACATTGGAGTATTAGTGATACAACTATATATTCTTACAACAGCTTAATTTCACATTTGTTACAGAAAAAATCTTGTATATGAACTCAGTCCTTGGAACAACATAAAACTGCAGTTACAAATTACATGATATTCTCACATGGTTAAGCATCATTGGGTTTTCACACAAACAGACTTCACAACCCTTGTGAACCCTTGTCCAACAACCAGCCTTTCAGCAGCATGACCTGGGAAGCATGACAATGAAATCCCTTGTTAAATGAACTGTGATCCAGAACAAGCCACCAAATGTGTTGCTCAAACCATAGGAAAGGCAGATGAACACTTTAATTAAACAAGGCCAATTGCAAGTTAACTTGGTATCAGTATAAATCTGAAGTTGATCTGCGTCAATGCAAAATACTAGGTATCATAGAATCCCTACAGTGCAGAAGGAAGCCATTTGGCCCATCAAGTCTTCACTAACTCTCTGGCAGAGCATTTTACCCAGGCCCAGACCCCCATCATATCCCTGTAACCTCCAAACATTTATCCAGTTAATTCACATTACATATCTTGGGCACCAAGAGGCAATTTAGCATAACCAATCCACCTAACTGCACATCTTTGGACTGAGAGAGGAAACCAGAGCACCCGGAGGAAACCCACAAAGACACGGGACGAACATGCAAGCTCCATACACAGTGACCCAGGGCCGGAATCGAACCCGGGTCCATAAAGCTGTGAGACAGCAGTGCTAATTGCTGTGCCACCATGCCGCCCATAGAAAGCTAAAATTACAATTATCTAAAATTAGCCATCAGCACTGTACTACTGAAAGAACCTTGGAATGAAATGCACCTCAAGATCATTGTGAATTTGAACTCTTATTAAATTGTCAAAATCCATATAAGGACTTAATTATCCTCTACTTCCACCATCCTAAGCCAGCAATGAAACCACTGGCAAAATGCTTGTCAAGACAAGAAAAATATCTAAAATCAATGTATTGAATAGATACAGGGTATATAGCACTGGATTATCGACATTTTGCCATTCAACCTCACAACGCTCCTGTTTACTTTCAATGGGGAATAGTAACTGAATTCTAATTTGGAATAGTATAGGATTTAACCACAAAGGTTGTCATTTGAAATGACAAAAATTTAGAAAGCAAAGTAATTTTCATTTTAACCCAACAGCATTCTACATAACAGCACCAGGTAAAACCAAGTGCCAACTTGCTTTGCAGCAAAAATAGCATGCAACAGTTACTGCCCTATTTTTGTTATCCACATAATATTTATTTCTGTTACCTCTATCATTACTTTTGGGCCGGCTTTTTCGTCTTCGTTTTCTGGTTGGTTTTACCCACGGGCTGTCATTCTTCCCTTTTTTCTTCCATTTCCTTTTCAAACTAGACTCTGAACTCTGAGCAGTCAAAAAAATAGGTGCATAACATTATTTGCTGCAATAAATTAGGAAATTATTCTAATGCCAGACTTTTCATTTTGAACAATAGGCCGAAATAGCTTCAGTCATATCAACGAAAACAGAATTATATCGTAAACAATCACACTTATGCTTTTGTTACTTTTTAAAATATCAACAGAGATTGGTGAAGCATTGAACCAATATTTCTCTTCGGTGTTCACGCAAGGGGACATGAATATAGCTGAGGAGGACACTGGGTTGCAGGGGAGTAGAATAGACAGTATTACAGTTGATAAGGAGGATGTGCAGGATATTCTGGAGGGTCTGAAAATAGATAAATCCCCTGGTCCGGATGGGATTTATCCAAGGATTCTCTGGGAGGCAAGAGAAGTGATTGCAGAGCCTCTGGCTCTGATCTTCAGGTCGTCGTTGGCCTCTGGTATAGTACCAGAAGATTGGAGGTTAGCGAATGTTGTCCCATTGTTTAAGAAGGGGAACAGAGACTTCCCCGGGAATTATAGACCGGTGAGTCTCACTTCTGTTGTCGGCAAGATGTTGGAAAAAATTATAAGGGATAGGATTTATAGTTATTTGGAGAGTAATGAATTGATAGGTGATAGTCAGCATGGTTTTGTGGCAGGTAGGTCGTGCCTTACTAACCTTATTGAGTTTTTTGAGAAAGTGACCAAGGAGGTGGATGGGGGCAAGGCAGTGGACGTGGTATATATGGATTTTAGTAAGGCGTTTGATAAGGTTCACCATGGTAGGCTTCTGCAGAAAATGCAGATGTATGGGATTGGGGGTGATCTAGGAAATTGGATCAGGAATTGGCTAGCGGATAGGAAACAGAGGGTGGTGGTTGATAGTAAATATTCATCATGGAGTGCGGTTACAAGTGGTGTACCTCAGGGATCTGTTTTGGGGCCACTGCTGTTTGTAATATTTATTAATGATCTGGATGAGGGTATAGTTGGGTGGATTAGCAAATTTGCTGATGACACCAAAGTCGGTGGTGTGGTAGACAGTGAGGAAGGGTGTCGTAGTTTGCAGGAAGACTTAGACAGGTTGCAAAGTTGGGCCGAGAGGTGGCGGATGGAGTTTAATGCGGAGAAGTGTGAGGTAATTCACTTTGGTAGGAATAACAGATGTGTTGAGTATAGGGCTAACGGGAGGACTTTGAATAGTGTGGAGGAGCAGAGGGATCTAGGTGTATGTGTGCATAGATCCCTGAAAGTTGGGAATCAAGTAGATAAGGTTGTTAAGAAGGCATATGGTGTCTTGGCGTTTATTGGTAGGGGGATTGAATTTAGGAGTCGTAGCGTTATGTTGCAACTGTACACAACTCTGGTGCGGCCGCACTTGGAGTACTGTGTGCAGTTCTGGTCCCCACATTACAGGAAGGATGTGGAGGCTTTGGAGAGGGTGCAGAGGAGGTTTACCAGGATGTTGCCTGGTATGGAGGGGAGATCCTATGAGGAGAGGCTGAGGGATTTGGGATTGTTTTCGCTGGAAAGGCGGCGGCTAAGAGGGGATCTTATTGAAACATATAAGATGATTAGAGGTTTAGATAGGGTGGATAGTGATAGCCTTTTTCCTCTGATGGAGAAATCCAGCACGAGGGGGCATGGCTTTAAATTGAGGGGGGGTAGTTATAGAACCGATGTCAGGGGTAGGTTCTTTACCCAGAGGGTGGTGAGGGATTGGAATGCCCTGCCAGCATCAGTTGTAAATGCACCTAGTTTGGGGGCGTTTAAGAGATCCGTAGATAGGTTCATGGACGAAAAGAAATTGGTTTAGGTTGGAGGGTCACAGTTTTTTTTTTCAGTTTTTTTTTAACTGGTCGGTGCAACATCGTGGGCCGAAGGGCCTGTTCTGCGCTGTAATGTTCTATGTTCTAGAATTACAAGTCCAAATAGAGAGAAACTAAAATATTGTAAATGCATTGAAGTTAGTAAATCTGTAACCTAAGTTCCCAATAAAACATTTTCACCACAAAGACAATACACAATACACGAAGGTCCAAGTAGGAGATATGCATCAAGTATTAGAGGTACAACAACTGTATATTCTTACAACTTAATTTCACTACAATTGTTACAGAAAAATTCATGTGAATGAACAGAATTTGGAACCACATAAAACCACAGTTACAAATTACATGCTTGAACTGGATATTCTCACAAGGTTAAGAAGCATCATTGAGGTCCCACACAAACGGACTTGCGAACCCTTGTTCAACAACTAATCATACACAGCAGCATGATCTGGGAATCATGACAATGAAATTCCTTACTAAATGATCAAGCCACCAAATGCATTTCTCTAATCTCAGGAAAGGCAGATGAAACTTTAGTTAAACAGGGCCAATTATGTTAACAGACTGACTTACTTTGCAAACAATAAATGAACAAATAGATTACATTAAATTCCCTTGAGCTTCAACTTCAGAGCACTCCATATATATTACACACCATAACTGCCCTGTTAGCAGGCGAAGTGCACACTCTGAAGTAGTCACGTGGACTTGAAACCTTAACTCTGCTTCTCTCTCCACGAAAGCTGCTTGGCCAGCTGAGCTTATCCAGCATTTTCCCTATTTATTTTATATAATTATATTTGAAATTTCTCAAACTGGTTATCCCTCACTTGAAGACACTATCTGAGCCTGGCATCATTACCGAATCAAGCAAAGCTGCCCCAGACCACGCCCTTTCTTGTTTCTTATTTCTTAATGGAATATGGACCCAACAGTTTGACATACCACACTGTCTTCAAGGAGTGATCAATTAAGTTGCCAATCAAATTGACCATCACACTCTAAGGTGAAGGCTCTCTGGTTACCACCCACTTTTGGACTCCATTAAATGATTCCTCTCTTTACAACTACAACAATTTACAGACTTTACAGACTCCTCTCTTTACAACAATCTGAGGTCCCTATCTGCTTCAGAAGACAACCATCATCCCGGTACCGAAGGAAAACCAAACAACGTGCCTTAATGACTATCGGCCAGTGGCTCTGACATCCATCATTATGAAGTGCCTCGAAAGGCTAGTCATGGCACAAATCAATTCCAGCCTCCCGGACTACCTGGATTCACTAGTTTGCCTATCGCCGCAACAGATCCAGTGCAGATGCCACCTTCCTGGCCCTGCACTCAACCCTGGAACACAGGGACACCTATGTCAGACTCCTATTTATTGACTACAGCTCAGCCTTCAACACTATTATTCCCACGAAACTCATCTCCAAACTCCATGGCCTGGGCCTTGGCATCTCCCTCTGCGACTGGATCCTGAACTCTCAGAGCACAATCAGTAAGGATAGGCAACACTTCCTCCATGATCATGCTCAACACCAGTGCCCTACAAGGCTGTGTTCTCAGCCCCCTACTATACTCCTTATACACCTAGGACTGTGTGGTCAAATTCCCCTCCAATTCGATTTTCAAGTTTGCTGACGACACCACCATAGTGGGTTGAATCTCAAACAATGACAAGACAGAGTACAGGAATGAGATAGAAAATCTGGTGAACTGGTGCGGCAACAATAATCTCTCCCTCAATATCAACAAAATGAAGGAAATTGTCATCGACGTCAGGAAGCATAAAGGAGAACTTGCCCCTGTCTACATCAAAGGGGACAAAGTAGAAAGGGTCAAGAGCTTCAAGTTTTGAGGTGTCCAGATCACCAACAACCTGTCCTGATCCCCCCCATGCCGACACTATAGTTAAGAAAGCCCACCAACGCCTCTACTTTCTCAGAAGACTAAGGAAATTTGGCATGTCAGCTATGACTCTCACCAACCTTTACAGATGCATCATCGAAAGCATTCTTCCTGGTTGTATCACAGCTTGATATGGTTCCTGCTCTGCCCAAGACCGCAAGGAACTACAAAAGGTCGTGAATGTAGCCCAATCCATCATGCAAATCAGTCTCCCATCCATTGACTCTGTCTACACTTCCCGCTGCCTCAGCAAAGCAGCCAGCATAATTAAGGACCCCACGCACCCCAGACGTTCTCTCTTCCACCTTCTTCCATCGGGAAAAAGATACAAAAGTCTGAGGTCACATACCAACCAACACAAGAACAGCTTCTTCCCTGCTGCTGTCAGGCTTTTGAATGGACCTACCTTGCATTAAATTGATCTTTCTCTACACCGTAGCTATGACTGTAACACTACATTCTGCACTCTCTCGTCTCCTTCTCTATGAACGGTATGCTTTGTCTGTATAGCGCGCAAGAAACAATACTTTTCACTGTATGTTAATACACGTGACAATAATAAATCAAATCAAATAGAGCAGGCCATTCCAACATAATCGGTGTGAATGTTTACTGAAGTACTGAAACAAATTTCAATTGTCTCAACTCCAAATTGTACACTCGGTAGTAGAAATGGGCAATAAATGCAGTATTACTAATGTCACCTACATGCAAAGAACAAATTAAAAATATATAGTAAGCAATATTTCTTCAAGTGCTTTGTCTCGGTGCCTTGAGCTCTGTCAGTGCATAGTTATTCAGTGGATTTAACATCTTATGATCCAAATTTAACTATATAGTAACACAATTGCACAAGTGACTTGAGAAAATTGTCAGAATCACAAGCATGACAACCATTAAAGATACTTTAATCACACCACAGCAACCGCCCCCTCCTCCACACAACCCAAACCTACCCATATTTTTAAGTTAACATTCAGCCCATTGCATCTGGGCCTGTGTTTAAGTAAGGGTGTAAACTATTCACTGCTAACATCTATCTGTGTTGAATTGAGAGCTCTTTTGATACTGAGACACAATTTTTTGCTTTATATATATTTTATTTGCACCAGTCCTCTTGTTGAAAATTATCTCTCAATTTGTCTTGTTCAAATTGAATGCTCCATCTGAAGCCAAAAGAGAGCAAGAAAGGCTAAGAAATAATTCCATGGACAACAGAGAACAAAAAGCCAAATAAGGTTAACATTCAGGGAATGTATAATTACTCAAAATCATTGCTTTTGTTAATTTATTTATTTGCTACTTAATAAATCTGCTTAGCAGTTCACAGCCTAAGCCACTGTTTACTAAAAGTGTCTAACTCCATTGCCATCTGATGCAAATGGAGATAACATGCGAGTACATGACATGAACTAAGAAATTCAAAAATGGTAACAAGAGTTTTTGTGTTGGATTGTAGAAATGACTGTCGTGATGAGCAGATAAAGATACGCTGCAAGTTATAGGAAATAAAAGCTCAGTTATGAAAGTGGTCGGAGACGCAGAATCAAAGGAAAATGCTTTGAGCAACTGCAACTCCGGAACAAATGGCTCACCACATCAGATTCAAAGTCATCATCATCATCTTCCTCCAGGTCAGAGTCTTGATCCTCCTCAGGATCATATTCTTCCGGCTGCAAGTCGGCCTGTATAGGGAAAAAAATTAAAATTCTGCAGTAAACTGTGATAATCTACCAATACCATAGAGCACAACCACAAAAACATTCATAGAAAAAAAATCAAAGATAACCCACCGAATAAATAGTGAGCCTGCTATTTTAAGGACCAAAAACTGTCACAATATTGCACAAGAAAAATGTGAAAAATCAAGTGCTGTTTATACATCTAAACTAGACTAGGTATATTTTAGCACAAAATAGGACATTTGAGTCTGATGCAAACCTGCAAGAGGATTTTGAGTCTTGAGCAATTATATGGATTTTACTTGAAGGGAATTGAAATCTCTTACATTTACAAAACAGAAGGGTATATAGATTTTAAAAATAGCACTTTCTACTCGGGAGAGGCAAGAAGTGACCTGTTCACAGGTATTGAGCAGACCACATCCAAGGAAGAGCATTTTAATTCAACTCACATTCCCACTTTCAGCCTCACCTTAGAGAATCAACTCTCTACAACTGAGATCAGGAATTCACTCTGTAGTTAAAAAAAAAAAGGGCTGAGAAGGAAACTATTTCTCAGCTTGCAGCCATGATGACTTGTCATTTTAAAATCTGGCTGCAAATTTCAAGTCCAGAATTATTTTACCGAAGATCTTCAGAGAAAGTAGTTTAAAAATCTGACTGAACTATCGCAGCAAGAAACGAGGGAACTGAAAATTCATTTTAATTGAATAATACAAGTGTCGGAAGCTAACCCATTTGACAAATACATCATGGATAAAAATAGAAATATCAGGAATTTTTGGAAGAGTCCATCACAAAACATAAGATGACCATTTAAAAGTAAGTATCAGCCTGGCTGGTGATCTCTGCACTGCCTCTCACGATGACAGGCCCATCATGTTGCTGTAGCTAGAACTGTAAATGCAGTATTCCAGGCATAGCTACTCATATTTTTCCATTCTGATTACTTTTCTTTTAATTAATCATTGAAAAGCCCAAGAGTCTATAAGCTGCCTCCAAATATAGCAACTACATGTAACTACAATTATACACAAATGTTTGTATGCGTGTGCACACATAAACATATTATAGCAACAATACTTAATCCCAATGTTTCAGGCTGAATAAATAAATACTGAGACAAAAGTAGAGAAGTAATGCTGAACTTATATACACTGGTTAGGCCACTACTAGAGTCATGTGTCCAATCCTGGTCATCACAACAATAAAAGAATGTAAAGATCGTCGAAAGGGTGCAGAGGAGAATGGCTCTAGAGATGGGAAGTTTCAGCTACATAGTTAATTTGGAGAAGTTGTCTCCTAAGTGCAGAGGAGTTTGAGGGGAGATGGAATAGTGGTGTACAAAAGATTAATGATAGGTTTAGACAAGATACTAAAAGAAAAGCTGTGCCCATTAGCTGATTGGATTTAAAGTTTCAGGCAAGAAACACAAGGAAGAACTTTATTTTATGCAGTGAGTGGTAATGCACTGGAGATACAGTTCTCCTGTGTTGTACCATGTCTATCAATATGGAAATTAACTGGTAAGCATCAACAAGTACATACTTTCTTAGAAATTTCCATTTTGCGAATGCTGTCAGTTCCCCCAAAGTCCATAGAGAACTCTAAATCTGGATGGTCTGCAACACTGTATTTTTCTTCCTCCTCCTCTTCCTCCTCATCATCTTCCTCTTCATCCTCCTCGGACTCCATATCTTGAGATATGTCAGCATTCTCTCCATTTATGTTCTGAGTGACACCATTAGAGGAGTCTTTCTGTTCCTATGATACAGAGGAAAGAGGTAAAAATCAGGACATTTCAAATGCATAATGCAGTCAAA
The DNA here is from genome assembly GCF_964213995.1 of Mustelus asterias. Lineage (NCBI taxonomy): Eukaryota > Metazoa > Chordata > Chondrichthyes > Carcharhiniformes > Triakidae > Mustelus > Mustelus asterias. The sequence continues at coordinate 29,644,947 of NC_135813.1, read as the reverse complement.
AATGTTGCACATGCCTGGAATTTTTTGCGTTCTAATACCCAAGCTTGGCATTGCCTACTTATGTTCTGATCTATCATGTATTCTCACTTATTCTTTTCTACCTCATGTCTTCTGTTACAGACCTTGGCCCTTCCCTTCATCTTCACTCAATATCTCTTGTGTAACATTATGGATTCAAGAGTTGGCTTTGCCTCAGTTTCATGCTGTAGATTTTGAAATCCATCTTTTCACAGTGCAGCTTGTTAACATTTTCAACCATGATTAGGATTCATTTTTGCCACATATATTAAAAGTATATCTACTCCACGTTGCTCAAGTGATTTCAAGCCACTGCGTTTGCCATTTAGATGAGCTGCTTTTAAAAGAACAGAACCCGCTTTTCATAATTTCTCCAGTCACCCACACCAGCATCCTTACCCTCTTCACTGTGCACCCTCCCATCACAACACAGCACCCTCTGGTGTATCAATTGCCCTACTACACTGTCACAAAGAGGTTCAAATCTGCTTGATCAGCAATTTTATACCAGGGTTAACTGTAATTGAACCATTGGTGCCATGATTCTTATCAAAGTTAATAAATTGGATAAAGGCTTTTTTGTTAACCATTTCCAACTGGACCAATTCATGTAATTACTGAAAAAGAATGTTTTCTCCTTTTCACCTGTGTCATTCTCATAATTGAGGAGAAATTATTACGGGTCATGTATTTGGAGGATATGAAGAAGTGCTGATTTCTAATTCTTACAAAAAGTCTGTGGAAATTGCCCCTTATTCATCTGGGACGAGACCACAGGCATTGAGGGGGTGGGGGTTGAGAAAGTAAATATGTAGTTCTACTACCTTGAGGAAGATTCATCTAGTTCTATCTTGTGACATTAGCTAAAGTAGGATTCAAGGAGGTAAGCACTGGTTACGTAGGAGAATTTATTTCTTTGTTTTTGCAAGAATAATGAATTCTATGTACAACCAGTTAGCTCAGTTGGTTACATGGTATGAATAATAACGCCGCCGGAATGGATTCAGTCCCCGTATTGGCTGAAGTAGTTCTTGAGATCTGCCTCTTCTACTTGCCGTGTTGTGATATCATGGCATCATGAAGACTACTGGAGATAGACACGCGTGGACAGCCATGATTAGCAACCTTCAGAATACCAAGGATACTACATGACAAGAGAAGTCATTCCAAAGCGAAGTTTGGATTCTACACTCATGAGCTAAGGTAGGCGACGGTTCCACTCTCGCTCAGTTTTATTTACATTTCCGAGAGAAGTGAATATACGGAGATAGTGACTCTTTTAAGAGTCGCTATAATTCCTATGGTATTACATTTTTCATTAATTTTTATGGTTATTTCCAACTTGTCCAAGTTTCATTTTCACTGATGACTGACATTTCTTGAATTAATGTTTTGTATCAAATGGAGGCATTTGTCCCAAAAGTAAATTAAGCAAGAAAATGTCAAGACCATAAAATTTTGTATCGACATGGCTGAGTGATAATTATTTTGCTCACAATTTGCAATTGCTATTTTGTAAGCAATTTTCAGACCCATGTTCATTCTGTTATACTATACTAAACTAAACTAAACACAAGTTCCCATACAAACCAGTTAAAATTTAAAATTTAAGACAAACCTGTGATTTGGTTCATCACATATAATTTTCAATCTTTTAGCTAATTCAGGGCACAGCATGTAATTCAGATAGGTAAAATATAAACTCTCCTCAGATTTAGAAGGTGCACAAACTCCGTAGCAGAGCTTCTCCCAATACTAGCACTGACTTGTTAAAATCATCAATATATTCATCATTCAGAAAGTATGCTGGAATTTATCTCAAATTACTAATAATATCAAATCAAGACAGTGGTACGAAAGAATTTTGGGAGTAAAATAAACTTGTGCTTAAATACTCTAATACATTTCCCCATAGTAGAGATGGGGGAAAAAAATCCCTATATAGTAGGCTTACACTTTCTTGACCCACCTGCATGCCAGATGCAGACTGTGACATGTTCTGAAACATTTCAAGTACGGTGCGCTGCTTTAGCAGTTTGGTCTTCTTCTTAGGAGCCAGGCTATAAGTTCCCATTTTTCTCTTCTTCTTCCTAGCCACTGTCAAAGTTTTAATTATTTTGAACATTTAATAAAATAAGAAATTGCGTGCTTTGCAATTTAAGTCATGACTGTCATTCATGTTTATGTACGGCTTTATCAATTATAAATGCATGTAGTTATACACTTACATTGGAAATGTCTTTATTGCACTCTCTGAATATGTGCTTCAAACTGTGCTAATCAGTTTTTAAATCAATATCAATATTAAACATAAAATGCCATTTCTAACTATTTTAAAAATTAACATTTCCATCATGGCCTAATTTTTCTATGCAGTCAGGAAATTTTATCTAGTTACTATCGCACTTGAATATTTGTTGTTAATTATTTTATGTGAAGCTCTGATATAGATGAGTGCACAATCAAATAAAAACTTACTGTGCTCCAGTTCAGTTTTTCTTATTACCTGACTGTGGTTTGCTAGTGGCAGTGTTGTTCTGATTCTGAGGTAGTATCAGTTGCTGTGGTGGTGTTGGTTGTGGTGATGGAGGAGGTGGTGGCTTTTTCCCACATTCTAGACTATTTACACCTTCTTCCTTTGGGTCTTTGTTTGGTGGCTTTAAAAGGTAGAAGTACAAAATTAATGCTTCTTTTTAATGCTGTGGTTTTCAAAGTAACACTCCACTATTAGAACTTAAGCCCACTTAAAAGCATGTCGGTGATACAGTGGTTAGCACTGCTGCCTCACAGCGCCAGGGACCCGGGTTCGATTCCCAGCTTGGGTCACTGTCTGTGTCTGCGTGGGTTTCCTCCAGGCACTCCGATTTCCTTCCACAGTCCGAAAGATGCACTGGTTAGGTGCATTGGCTATGCCAAATTCTCCCTCAGTGTAGCCAAACAGATGCCTGAGTTTGGCGACTAGGTGAGTTTCACAGTGGCTTCATTGCAGTGTTAATGTAAGCCTACTTGTGACACGAATAAATAAACTTAAACTTAATGCAAATTAAGTTTATATAAGTTTAGTCAAAGCCGATTCCTATCAGTTACGAAGAGCTTAATTAGTATTTCAGTGATCCGTGATACTGCATACTACTGAACACAATACCTAGTTATTTGCTCACAATGCTTTTGAGATGGCACACTTTTCTTTAGTCGAAAACATTGCTGACTTGATAAAAGAAATGAAGCAGCACCAAAATCTTGTGGAATATTGTGTCAGGCAGTTCACTAATTAAGGTTACCCAATTCACAGCACAGGCTTGTGAAAATGGCAAAAGCTGAATGCATAAGATTGTCAGTATGCAAATGAAAATTGATTATGTGTGTGAACATTAGCTTTCTGATAGGAAGCGTGAAGTTAAACATACTGAAAATAAAAGCATTAATTAGTTTCCGGAATTCTTTTAATGCTGATTCTAGAATCACAGACAAATACTGAACAATGAACATTTCTTAGGGCATGAAGGACAACCATTATAAAATCTCACAACTGAAATATTATTTAAGTTTCAAAAACCTCTTCAGTTACAACATGTAAGCTTTTTAAATTAGCGCAATGCATTTTTCATTCGCGATATTGATAATTACAGTGGATGGGACAGAATAGCGAGAAAAACTGTTTCAATGATTTTAGAGTCTATAACAAGGGAACACACATTTAAGGTTAAATGGAAGAGAATAGTAGAATGCAGCAGAAACTTATTTTGCTGATGGTTGTGAGGCCATGGAATTCAGAGTTAGTGGTTCAAGACCATGGTCAGGATTCTCTCAAAAAAATTCTAAGTGCCGAATTCATGTAAAGCAATTGAGTAAATCCGGCTTGTTTTTTTTTTTAAAAATCGGGATTTTCAAAATGAATCTCCCACACACTGTATATCGAAGAGCGCCCTGGCGTCAATCACGATAAAAATTTGGAGGCGGGGCCTATTCCTGTTGGAGAGGTCGACAGCATAGCGCTGAGCAGGTCACTGCGCATGCACCGACCGGTCAGCGCTGAGATCGGTGCATGCCCAGTAGCCCCACACTGCCGGCCTCCCAATTGCTGGCCAGCTTGATTGCTGGGCAGCACAGCAACCCCGCAATGCTGCTCCTCCAACCCCCCTCCCCCACCATGTCCGGAAGGCCAGCCCCGACCCTCCCCACCTCCCCCATCCCAAAGGCCAGCCCTGATCTCTGTCCATCTACCCTCTGTCACTGACCCCAAGTGCAGAGTGGCAGTGGGACCCCCTCCTCCCCACGCCACTCATCTCCCCACTGATTTCCGGTGCGGAGCTGTCAATGCCGGAAATCTAGCAGCCGGAGACTCGTGGAAGGCGTGGCTCCCAGAAGGGAGTCGACTAACCGGCCTCTGCTTATGTCTCTCAGCCCGCTGTGCTGGCTGGGAGAATTGCCCCCCCATATCTATATTTTTAGTCATTCATAGGATGCAGGTTTCCAGCGTTTATTGCCCATCCCAAATTGCCTCAAATGTTGCCAACTTTTAGTCAGTCAGGTCGGTGATTGAAGAAGAGGGTTCAGGGACATGGGAACATGACTTGAAGGTTACTGCTTTTTGGGGAATGACACCGATGCGCCTGTTTCCGTGTTACTGTTTCAAAGTAATTTTATGCAAATTTCATGAAAGTTGATAGATCAAGAATCAGTGCTGCCAGTTTTTCTTTTTTATTTCCACTCACTGTTGATTTGGCCATAAAAATCAACCAAACGGTAACAGCTAATCCATCAGCTGATGTACTAGTTCGTGAATACCTGCTTCACCTGCCAGCAAATTCAGCCACCAGCCCTGTAATATACTCAAAAGGAATAACCAAAAATACTGTGTCAAGTACATCATAGCTTCCCAGCTACACAGGTGAGTGATATAGAAAACGGACACTGAGCCCTCATGATCCAGTCTCAAGCTTCCACTAAGTCAAACTCAACAGAGCTAGCAACTTTAAACTGGCCAGTTGAACTTTGGTTGTAAAACTTGTCCATGTAGCTACGGTGTCACGGCGAGAAATGAGAAACAATTTTGACTTTCAGCAGATCTCCAGCAGGTTTCAGGAGTAAAAAAATTGGAAGCTTGACTGTTCAGCTGTTCATGGAACCAACCAGCCTTACTAGCAGCAGTAATAAAGGAAAATGTTGCTGCTCAAACTGCCTCATTATTCATGTGTTTGAATAAATAACGTGATTTGGGGCTCGCAATTACCCAGCAATTTGTGATATTGATCAGGGACCCATTCATTACAATAACTGAGGATTCACTGTTAATCCCATTATGGCATCTGTCAAAATGCAGTTTTAGCTTCAATGACAATCTAATCGTTATTATTTCTTGCCACAGACTCTGCCCTAAAGTTGTCAATGTTTTCTACATTTCCACTTTTGTCAAGATAGTTTCCTGGAAACCTTAAGCTTCGCTTCAGAGGTCTTTAATGAGATTGCTCTCTGAACCTTCTACCAAACTTCAGTGCTTGCATGCAAGCTTGCATGGTATGCCCATTTAAATAAGAGGCACTAAACTCCTGGAACAATCAATAATGTCCTTTATAATATCATTCAGCTATTATCTCTGAGCACATTTGTTAAAACAGCAACCATGTGTGAGGCAGTGGACGTATTCACTTGTATGAATGCTTCAACAGAGTACTTAACTCAGGGAATTTGGTGAGTGAAGGAATTCTAATGGTTGCTCACTTACAAAACTTGGGTGGATTTTAGAATTTAGCATTTAACAGTGAACCTTAATCTGTACTTTATTTCAGTGTTAGTTAAAGTTAACTAAGTTGCCTGCCAGTGGCAGTTGCTCATTAATTAGGTGGCTAGTAACAACTGATTTCCTTGGCAATAGCTGCTAATCTTTAAAGGTTTTGCTAATCAAATACAGGAGGCTATAGTTAACGCACAGAGTCCTGCTTGAAGAAGTTAAAACTGCATTTTGACAGATGCCATAATGGGATTAAAAGTGGATCCTCAGTTATTGTAATGAATGGGTTGCTGATCAATATCACAAATTGCTGGGTAATTGTGAGCCCCAAATCACTTTATTTATTCAAACACGAGTAAAGAGGCAGTTTCAGTTTCTTCTACCATAGAGTACTAGTGACATTTGGTGAGTGAGAGAATTCAGCACAGTGGAGTAAAGAGGCATAGCTCTGGCAAATGGCAAAACCAGGTGCAGTCCAAGAGAGGGATAAGAAGGATGTTGCCTGGATTGGTTGGCATGCCTTATGAGGATAGGTTGAGGGAGCTCGGTCTTTTCTCCTTGGAGAGACAAAGGATGAGAGGTGACCTGATAGAGGTGTACAAGATGTTGAGAGGTATAGATCGGGTGGATTCTCGGAGGCTTTTTCCCAGGGCTGAAACGGCTGCTACGAGAGGACACAGGTTTAAGGTGCTGGGGAGTAGGTACAGAGGAGATGTCAGGGGTAAGTTTTTCACTCAGAGGGTGGTGGGTGAGTGGAATCGGCTGCCGTCAGTGGTGGTGGAGGCAAACTCGATAGGGTCTTTTAAGAGACTTCTGGATGAGTACATGGGACTTAATAGGATTGAGGGTTATAGGTAAGCCTATATATAAGTCTAGGTAGGTAGGGACATGACCGGCGTAACTTGTGGGCCGAAGGGCCTGTTTGTGCTGTATTTTTTCTATGTTCTAAGAAGGCAGTGAGACTCGAAAGATTAAGTCTTTAGGTAATAATTAGGTGATGAATCGCAAAGTTAGGTTTTTTTGCTCTAAACTAAGGAAGTAGTTTAAACTTCAGCAGGAAAATCCAAGTACTGCATTAAATTTAAAGCTTCAGTAGTTAAAAATATTTAGAACCACCAACTTTTGAAGTTTATTTATTAGAATCCCCTAGTCGCCAGACTCCGGCACCTGTTTTGAGTACATTGAGGAAAAATTTTTAGCATGCTCAATTCACTTAACCAGCACATCTTTCAGACTGTGGGAGGAAACCGAAGCACCCGGAGGAAACCCAGGCTGACATGGGGAGAACATGCAGACTCTACACAGACAGAGACCCAACCGGGAATCGAATTCGGGTCCCTGGCGCTGTGAGACAGCAGTGTTAACTACTGTGCTACCATGCCGCCCACAAATGGTCAGTGAAACCATTAACTAATTTAATAAAATGGCTTGTCTAAGATATGGTAGACGGTTGTGTATGTACTGCAAAATGTGGAAATTTGTGGATGATGAAACTGCCCTGAACAGACAAACACATCTGCAGGAGATGGCTCCATCTTGAATCTCTCCAACTCAGAGCCATTGAACTGGAGGTGTAAGTTGTGGAGACTGATACCTAAGGAAGGAGGAGGAAGTTCAGGATGGTTTAATCCAGAACACAATCACACCCCAAAGGAAAAAATAGCTTAAAAAAGGTGGGGATGTGGCTGTTTGGAAGCAGGATAGTGAGGATTGAGGGGAGGTTGAAGAGGTCATCCCACAGACACTGGTTCTGTCCGATAGGCACAATGTCCTCATTAACTGTGAGGACAAGAAGGAAGATTAAAGGGAAACCAGCCACAGTGCAGAACAAGGCACCATGGCTCAGTAGGCTGTCTATGGTTGGGGGTGGGGAAGAGCAGAATACCAATAATTTGGATGATAGACAATGTCCTTTACAACGATGAATAAGAATTCCGAAGAGTGTGTAGTCTACTCTAGCTGGCACCAGGGAAAGGGAAATCTCACTACAGTTGGAGAGAAACTTAGAAAGGAAAAAAGTAAATTCTGCTACTTTGCTTTCAGACAGTGCTGACCTTTATTATGCTATCAGCATCAACTTTAGTTTATAATACCATCATTACCACTCTCGTTATCATGTGTTCCCTGATGTCATCACTTAACCTCTCCTGCCCTCTAACTTATCCTTGACCATAAGACATAGGAGCGGAAGTAAGGCCATTCGGCCCATCGAGTCCACGCCACCATTCAATCATGGTTGATTTCAACTCCATTTACCCGCTCTCTCCCCATAGCCCTTAATTCCTCGAGAAATCAAGAATTTATCCATTTCTGTCTTGAAGACGCTCAACGTCTCGGCCTCCACAGCCCTCTGTGGCAATGAATTCCACAGACCTACCACTCTCTGGCTGAAGAAATTTCTCCTCATCTCTGTTCTAAAGTGACTCCCTTTTATTCTAAGGCTGTGCCCCCGCGTCCTAGTCTCCCCTGCTAATGGAAACAACTTCCCTACGTCCATCCTATCTAAGCCGTTCATTATCTTGCAAGTCTCTATCAGATCTCCCCTCAACCTCCTAAACTCCAATGAATATAATCCCACGATCCTCAGACGTTCATCGTATGTCAGGCCTACCATTCCTGGGATCATCCGTGTGAATCTCCGCTGGACCCGCTCCAGTGCCAGTATGTCCTTCCTGAGGTGTGGGGCCCAAAATTGCTCACAGTACTCCAAATGGGGCCTAACCAGTGCTTTATAAAGCCTCAGAAGTATATCCCTGCTTTTGTATTCCAAGCCTCTTGAGATAAATGACAACATTACATTTGCTTTCTTAATTACGGACTCAACCTGCAAGTTTACCTTTAGAGAATCCTGGACTAGGACTCCCAAGTCCCTTTGCACTTTAGCATTATGAATTTTGTCACCGTTTAGAAAATAGTCCATGCTCCACTTGCCCCTCCCTCCTTTTTAACTGCATAAATCCCATTTCTGCCTCTTTTCGGTTCTGAAAAAAAGTCATAAAAGACTTGAAACATTAACTGTTCCTCTTTCTCCACAGGAGCTACCGGACCTGCTGAGCTTTTCCAGCATTTTGTATTTTTAAGGTAAATTCAGTTGTCTTGGTCCAAGTTGAAACAAACAACAGAGATAGGAACAGGGTGGAGGTTCTGCTGAAATATCTCACGAGTTCAATTCTAAATTAAGCAGGACCTGGAGGGTAATAATCTTTACATTGTCAGAATCACGTGCAAATTTGCACTGGAGCAGAGAGATCAGGAAAACGGGGAGTGGGCAGAAAAGTGACAGAGAAATAGAGCATAAACTCTACTTTGCTACTTCTTGTGTTCTTGTTCTTATTCAGAAGGTGGGATGTGGAGTTCCCAAATTTCTGGATACAAGGATGGTATCTGAGAAGCATGGGTATACACATCAGGAAAGGATCGACAAGCTGAGTTTCATTTTCCTTGAAAGCAGGCTGAGGGGTGAACTAATGGAGGTCTTTAAAATTCTGAAAGGTTTTGATAAAATGACTACAGGGAGGTAGTTTTCATTTGTGAGGGAGAGCATAACTAGAGGGCACCAATTTAAGATAGGCCAATATGGAATTCAGAAGAAACTTCCTTTACCCAAAGAGTGGTGAGAATGTAGAACTTACTAGCATAGGGAGGGGTTGAAGCAAATAGTGCAGATGTATTGAAGGGGAAACCAGATAAGCATCTGAAGAGAAGAGGGTTATGATAATAGATTTAGATGTGGAAGGATAGGTGGAGGCTTGATAGAATATAAATACTGCATGGACTGGTAGGACCAAATGGACTATTTCAGTGCCTTATAACCTTTGTAGACTTGGATTCAAATTGTCCAGACTATTAAAGTGGAAGACTTCTGTGGATCAAAAGAACTTGCATGACAGAGCATTGTATTGTTTCAATTTAGTTTCCAACGAGATTACAAACTGACCTCAGAGTACCTTATGTTGGGTGTCCAAGCTATAAGTACTCTATTCCTGAATTCGGACAATGCTTTATCTTGATGAGCACCAATATTTTCTTTCTTGCGTGTACACAACACAATCGATGCGAGATTTTAACATAGTTACTATTAAACATCTGTTGGTTAAATTTCAGCAAACGTTTGACGATTACATCTCAATCATAATCACTCAGCAACATCATCACACATCAGCTGCATGTAGTATTTCATGATGTGGAGATGCCGGCGTTGGACTGGGGTAAATACAGTAAGAAGTCTCACAACACCAGGTTAAAGTCCAACAGGTTTATTTGCAGCAAACGCCACTAGCTTTCAGAACTGGCTGTTCCTTCGTCAGGTGGGTGGGTGACGGTCACGGGCATTCGGCCTCTGATCTTCAGGTAAGCATTCTCCAAGGCGGCCTTCACGACACGCGACAGCGCAGAGTCGCTGAGCAGAGACTGATAGCCAAGTTCCGCACAAATGAGGACGGCCTCAACTGGGATCTTGGGTTCATGTCACACTATCTGTAACCCCCACAACTTGCCTGGACTTGCAAAATCTCACTAACTTTCCTGTCTGGAAACAATACACATCTCGTTAACCTGTGCTTAATGCTCTCTCCACTCACATTGTCTGTACCTTTACGACTTGATTAGCTGTAAAGACTCACATTCCAATCATTATTCATGTAAATTGAGTTTGTGTCTTTGTATGTATGCCCCATTTGTGATCAGAACTCCCACCTGACGAAGGAACAGCCAGTTCCGAAAGCTAGTGGCGTTTGCTACAAATAAACCAGTTGGACTTTAACCTGGTGTTGTGAGACTTCTTACTGTGGTATTTCAGCCAGCATCCATCACTTGGTTTGAAATGGGGAGAAAAGGAAACAACAATTCCCACCTTTTGGCTAAGATCAAGTGTAGTATGGTCGGCAGCCCATGGTCGGCCGCACTTGGTTGAGGTCATTAGGTTACACTGAAGCTTCATATGTTTCATATGAAGCAATTTTTAAAAGCGGCATCTCGGCCTTTTGGCTAAGATGCAAATGAGCTCAAGTCTTGGAGGAGGAACCTCCCCCTTCTCCAATCAGCTTGGCTCATGTAGATCAGGCCCAGGACAGGGTGGTTTGGTCGCTCGCCCTGTCTTGTCAGCCTGGATCTCAAATGTCTCAACTTGTTGAGACTCTGAATTGGATTTGATTTGATTGAATTGGAAAAGTATTTTTTAAAAATTCCCACTGCCACTTAAAAGAAATGAAAATATTTTCTTTATAACGGTATACTAGTGATTTCCAGGCAGAAATAGTTTACAAGATATCATATAAACTCAATGACATAAGCCCTGGAAAATCACTAATTATTAATGACAGCATGAGTAATTGTGCCTTAAAGGCATACTTGTTATGCTGGTTAATAACTTTTAAGAAGTTTTAATTTCCACACAAACAATAAAATTTATTCCAAATTGCAAGTGGTGTGGCCAGAAATACTTAATAGTCCTGTAACATTTCACCAAACGGCCATCTAAAATCGGCATCACAACCACTGGAAAATTTGATCTCTTACACAAGTTACAGTCAAATCAGCAAAATACACATCAGTGTTTGCCTTGCTCAAAAATGTCTACTCCTCAAGCTCGTAGCTTTGGTTCTACTTACGAGGCCTGTTAAATAGGCCATGTGTAATTACATCTCTCCCAGAACACTGTCCAGGAATGCCCTGCATTAAACATTTCCTTTTTCCACTTCGATACTTAAATTCCTCAACTTGTCCCCTTTGGTGCTTTTTTCAATCTCGAATTAAAAGAAAATAATCAGCTAGAAATAAAACTTATTTAAACCTTATTTTACAAAAGAAATAATGCACAACTTCCTGGCTCATTTGCATTTCATTCCAACTCTTTTTTTTTAATTTTACCTTCAAAGAAGAATGCACATGAAGTATTTTTTTGACAGATCTAGTTCTTGGCATTATCACTGACAACAAATCAACAAATTCCTAAGACTCTGATATTGATTTGAAGTTAAAGAATGGGGCCTGCATTCATATCACACCTCATTAATTTTTAGGAACATAGGAACAGGAGTAGGTTATTTGGCCCCTCAAGCCTGCTCCAACATTCAGTAAGATCATGGCTGATCCCAGACAAGAAAAACAGGAAGACATTTTAAAAAAGTGATGATATACTGTGAAGTGTTGGTTTTCAGAGAGACCTGCGTGTCCTTGTTCATGAATCACAAAGTTAGCATGGAAGGCACAGCAAGCAATTAGGAAAGCAAATGGTGTGTCAGTCTTTATTATAAAGGGATTGGAGTAGAAGAGTCTTATAGAAATGTATGGGGCCTTGTTGAGACCTCACCTAGAGTACCTTTTGCTTGAATTAAAAATGCCTCCCTTCCCCACTTCTTTTATTCTTGCAGAATAGTCTTTGCTTTGTACTGTTCAGTTTGACCTCCTTACTTAAAGATAGATATATTTGCCTTCGAGGAAGAGCAGCAAAGGCTCAGTAGACTGACTGGGATGAGCTGATTGTCCTAGAAGGAGAGATTGAGTAGACTAGGCCTACATTCCCTGGAGTTTAGAAGGATGAGAGGAGATCGTATTGGATTTCTAGAGGGTTTGACAGGGTAGATGGTAGGACAATTAGGGAGGAGGGTGTGGGGGAACTAAAGGAATCAAAGAATATGGGTTAGTGCAAGGAAGTGGAGTTGAGGTATAAAATCAACCTTAATCTGCTAAATGACCAAGCAGACTTGACGGGCTGAATGACCCAATCCGACTGATACTCCTGTTCTTATGTTCTAATGATTCCGTAGCACTACCTTTGGAGCACCGAGGAGTGGTGGTGATGTAAGTAGGGGATATTTATTTATTTATCCCTTATCCCAGAATTGATCTTACCTGAACTGGGAACAGTTTAGATGGCACTTCCTCTACTTTGGTGTGCACATGCAACAACCCCAATTTAGAGCATGCAGACAATTTCCATATAGCCCTCTTTTCACTGAACTTGGCTTGACGCCACAGAATTTTAGGACACAAACTGTACAACTCGCCTGACAAGTTTTTTTTTCACTCACTAACGGAAAACATCAAGCTGCTGCAGCATATCCCCTAAAAGGATGTCAGGGATCTGTAAACTGTAGTACCTGCAACCAAATATTGACTCAAAACATAAGCCAAGTTCCATCAATGATTTGAGTTTTGAATAGAATTTGGAAATGATGGAAAAAAATGAAGAAAAACTAAAACCTCTCCAATATTTCTCATGTTAAACTTCAGCACTGTCATTCGACATTTCTAACAATTGACTTTAGCTTTTCCTAGCACAGACTCCATCAGTAACTGAACCAAATAAGATAGATTTTCCAACCTGATAGGTTATGTGGGGAGCTTTGCCAGCCAGCAGCATATTGGAAATACAGGCACACAATTTTCCGACCATGAAAATAACAGTCAAGAATTATGCTCAGCATATGCTTCAGTTTCTGACATGAGCTCCCAACCGATAAGGTTCCCCAGCATAGAATCATAAGGGTTTCAGAAGAAAGCGAGGCCATTCGGCCAGTCATGTCCTTTGCAAGAGCAACTCAGATAGTCCCACTCCTCTGACCTTCCTCCATAGACCTGCAAGTTTTTTCTTCATGTGCTTATCCAATTCCTTTTTGAAAGATACAATTGAAACTGCTTCCACCACTGTCTCAAACAGTGCACTCTCACTGCTTGAAAAGCTTTACTCCTATCGTCGATGGTTCTTTTGTCAGTACAGTTCAAACAGCTTCTCTCCATCTACTCCTGCCTAGAGTCTAATGACTTTGAACATCTCTATCACAGTGGCACAGTAGTTAGCACTGCTGCCTCACAGCGCCAGGGACCTGGGTTTGATTCCAGCCTTGGGTGACTGCAGAGTTTGCACAGTTAGGTGGATTGGATTAGGTGGTAAGTTGCTCCTTAGTGTCCAAAGACGTGCAGGTTAGGTGGATTAGCCGTGGTAAATACACAGGGTTATGGGGATAGGGCGGAGGGGAGGGCCCAGGTGGGATGCTTTTTCGGAGAGTCAGTGCAGATTTGATGGGCCGGATGGCCTCTTCCTGCACTGTAGGAATTCTATGAATTCTTTTATAGTTCAAATGTCCTCTCAAACCTTCACGGAACTTAACCATAAAAACCCTACAGTGCAGAAAGAGGCCATTTGGCCCATCGAGTCTGCACCGACCACAATCCCACCCAGGCCCTACATATTTACTCGCTAATCCCTCTAACCTGCGCATCTCAGGACTCTAAGGGGCAATTTTAGCATGGCCAATCAACCTAACCCGCACATCTTTGGATTGTGGGAGGAAACCGGAGCACCCGGAGGAAACCCACGCAGACACGAGGAGAATGTGCAAACTCCGCACAGGCAGTGACCCAAGCCGGGAATCAAACCCAGGTCCCTGGAGCTGTGAAGCAGCAGTGCTAACCACTGTACTTCATTCCTGGAACCATTCCAGAAAGTCCACAAAGTTGGAGAACTACCCTTTTGAATCCAACACTCTTTAACAAGATGATGCCAGGTTTTAGAATCTGGGTAAAGAAATTCAATTCTTAAAACATGCCAAGCAGCAAGAAATTGTGAAATGAAAACAGAAAACCATCTGTGAAGAGAAAAACAGCATTAACGTTTCAGGTCTGTGAGCTATCAATTCTGGTTTTATAACAAGACACCGTACTACAAACTAACCCACTGTTTCTTTCATCATCTTATAACTTCATAGGCTTCTGTAACTTTGACTTTCAGACTGAATCTTGAGAGATTATGAAGCTAATATAATCTTTCATCTGGTGTTGCATAATCTTATGTGGAGATTAGATACTGGGCAGTCGCAAAGTAGAAATTGCAAAGATATATTGCAAACTCCTTACTTCTTAACCGAGGGTTGATTTCCATCACAGCTGTCAGGATCATTGTTCCAAGTCTATCCCGTTCCCTGCACCCCTCTTCCTTCTTAGAATGTTCCTTAACCTTCGCATTTTATAGATCTTCTTTTGCCATCTTTAACACTATCCTTATGCTAAGCATATCTTTCACACCATTCCCAATATTCCAAAAGACTGTTCCTCTTGCATAACACCTTTATAGTTTTTTCATTACTCTCAGCACCTGCTTTCCTTTCACTGGCAACTGAAGGAGATACAATTCTTTTCCCCATTTATTTCCTGCCACACCATTACACAGGGCCCCACTCTATCCAAATGAGATGTGATTTATTTGTTTGTCCTCAAACCTGGTCAATTGCATTCGCTATTCGCATTGTGAACTTTACACTGGGTAAACCAAAGACAGGTTAGGTGCTCGTTTGGAGAACACCTCCGTTCTGTTCATAAATGCAATCCCAAACTACCAGCTGCAAGCCATTTCAATTCACTGTTTCACTATCACTCACACCTCTGCCATTGACTTTCAATACTGCTCAGTGAAGTTTGATGCAAATTTGAGGAACAGCATCTTTTTACTAAGCATTTCATAGCCCTCTGGACTTTGACCACTGCAGACTTTTACCACAACACCCATTTGATCTCTGGCAGACAGTGCTGGTATATGAGTGGGTGTGCCTATCTTTCTGCAGAGCATAACATTACCAGTGAGATGATCTGCACCTTTGTTGTTGACTAGCTTTTTATCCTTTCATTAAACACCTGGGCCACTGGAGCCTACTCTGCCTCGTCATATTTACATGCTTCCCTTTCCACCTATCCCCCTTTGGCTGTTTGCACACACTGCATCTTCTATTCCTCTCCTTAAACCCCCTTTTGTCTCCTGCTAATTATCAGGTTTGCCATTTAATCATCTTTCCTCCATCCAAGCATTTCAAAGGTCCTTCTATTTCTTCCCCTGTGATTCCCCCCTCCCCTGTTCCCCAGTTTCCTTGTGTTCCTGTCAACCTGTAATATCTTTTGATCTGGGGGGGATCTAGAAGGCGTGAAATGTCAACAGGCTTCTGTTTTCACAGATGCAGTCAGAGCAACTGAGTATTTCCAGCTTGCACATTCTTTGTTCGTAGATTTCCAGCATCTGCAGCATTTTTCCCCCAAATTGATGTAAAAACTCTGATGTAAAAGCTACTCCCTGAGCACATTCCCAACACTTAAGATTCAAGATCTAGTCTGCACTGATCTTCACTGGGGCTACAATTCAACATACTACCCTTGTCAAGCAAGAGGGGAAATTGCTTCACTCCTGATGCCTCAAGTGCTTATGTATGCAGAGTGTGAGCATTATCAAACTAGGTTTTAACATCTTCCAATCAACACTCATACCAATGCGTACTAAATGCATTGGCAATGTACTGCTGGTTGACCATCGCATAAATTGTAAGCCAGTAAAAAAGACAATCCCTTCATGAAAGGAGAGCATCAAGTTATAAAGAGGAAAAAAAGGTCAAGGACTGTGGCAATAGAGCAGTATTTCTAAATATTAATAATTCCAGAGTCGTTTCTTTAAAAGTAAATCTCATGCTTCATTGGAAAGGCTGCATTTATTGCTCCTCCCAATTGGCCAAATGTGTGGTATCAATTTAGTGTCACCAATGGGCATTAAGAATCAACAGTGTTGCCTGGCACTCGAAGTACGTCTGAGCAGCTTTCCATTCCCTGAAGCGTCGTTCTAAAATAGATGGGCTTATATGTCAACCCAGAAAGTTGAAAAATTCTCTAACTTAAATTCAACTTCATAAGTTGCCATTCCAGGACTGGGGATCAATCTCTCTATTGCTGATCCAGCACATTACACTAATCACTGGACTACCTCTGGGGTTATGATATATACAGTAAGAAGTTTAACAACACCAGGTTAAAGCCCAACAGGTGTTTTTGGTAGCAAAAGCCACACAAGCTTTCGGAGCTCCAAGCCCCTTCTTCAGGTGAGTGGGAATTCTGTTCACAAACAGGGCATATAAAGACACAGACTCAATTTACATGAATAATGGTTGGAATGCGAATACTTACAACTAATCAAGTCTTTAAGATACAAACAACGTGAGTGGAGAGAGCATCAAGACAGGCTAAAAAGATGTGTATTGTCGCCAGACAGGACAGCCAGTGAAACTCTGCAGGTCCAGGCAAGCTGTGGGGGTTACAAATAGTGTGACATGAACCCAATATCCCGGTTGAGGCCATCCTCGTGTGTGGGATGGAACTTGTTGATGTCATCATAGAGTTATTTCAGTGATTGTCCACCATGAGTCCAAAGGAAGAAAATGTCATTGATGTATCTAGTGTATAGCATCGGTTGAAGGTCCCGTGCGGTGAAGAAGTCTTGTTCGAAACTGTGCATGAAGATGTTGGCATATTGAGGTGTGAATTTGGTCCCCATGGCTGTTCCATGTGTAACCGCACCGACCTCCTCAGAAGACAAACACGGGACACAGTGGACAAAGTACCCTTCGTCGTCCAGTACTTCCCCGGAGCGGAGAAGCTACGGCATCTCCTCCGGAGCCTTCAACATGTCATTGATGAAGACGAACATCTCGCCAAGGCCGTCCCCACACCCCCACTTCTTGCCTTCAAACAACCGCACAATCTCAAACAGACCATTGTCCGCAGCAAACTACCCAGCCTTCAGGAGAAAAGTGACCACGACACCACACAACCCTGCCACAGCAACCTCTGCAAGACATGCCGGATCATCGACACAGATGCCATCATCTCACGTGAGAACACCATCCACCAGGTACACGGTACATACTTTTGCAACTCGGCCAACGTTGTCTACCTGATACGCTGCAGGAAAGGATGTCCCGAGGCATGGTACATTGGGGAAACTATGCAGACGCTGCGACAACGGATGAATGAACACCGCTCGACAATCACCAGGCAAGACTGTTCTCTTCCTGTTGGGGAGCATTTCAGCGGTCACGGGCATTCGGCCTCTGATATTCGGATAAGTGTTCTCCAAGGCGGCCTTCACGACACACAACGGCGCAGAGTCGCTGAGCAGAAACTGATAGCCAAGTTCCGCACACACGAGGACGGCCTCAACCGGGATATTGGGTTCATGTCACACTATTTGTAACCCCCACAGCTTGCCTGGATCTGCAGAGTTTCACTGGCTGTCTTGTCTGGAGACAATACACATCTTTTTAGCCTGTCTTGATGCCCTCTCCACTCACGTTGTTTGTATCTTAAAGACTTGATTAGTTGTAAGTATTCGCATTCCAACGATTATTCATGTAAATTGAGTCTGTGTCTTTATATGCCCTGTTTGTGAACAGAATTCCCACTCACCTGAAAAAGGGGCTTGGAGCTCCGAAAGCTTGTGTGGCTTTTGCTACCAAATAAACCTGTTGGGCTTTAACCTGGTGTTGTTAAACTTCTTACTGTGTTTACCCCAGTCCAACGCCGGCATCTCCACTTTATGATATATGGCAGGCATTTTTCATCAACGCAGGTAGTTTCTTTCTGGATAAACCCCTATTGATGACTGTCTGCAAAGGAAAGCAGCATCAACATGACATCCTCTTCCAGTTAGAAGACGGACAAACTTTTTACAAAAATGATATAATGAGGGCAAGGAACAAAGCATTTTAGTCATGCAATTTTCAGCGTTTAAGACATCCCTATTTAGTTGCTTTGAAGTAGCAACTTGACTGCCATTAATTGGGAAGGTGAAAATACAGAAAAATAAATGTAATCATCAAGCAAATATTTTACATTTAGAACAATTTTCTGAGAAATATACCAAAACAAATAAGATTGCTTATCAACTGATTTACTTCGGAATTATAAAACAAAATAGAGGTATTGACTTTAGAGATCAAATTTTCTCGTTAACTTTTAAAACAAAGACAATAGGTTTCTTACCACAATTTCCTGCGCAAGAAACTTAGCTTCAGTCTCAAGTTACTGACTAAACTGTAATCTCATAGTGATTAGTGGCGACAATAAATGGCAAAACGTGCCAACTTCTAGGAATTGGGTACTTTATTTTAACGAGGACGGTGTAACAGCAGTTCACAAAATACATCTGGCAATTTCCGGATTTGGGAGTCACAACTCCAATTTGCTGATTGCACAAAATGCCTCAATACAGGGAAAGTTCTCCAAATCTGAAAAAATATCTACACGGGGATATTGACAGAATATAAACATATTCTATTCAGGGAATTGACAATTCAGTTATTCGCTTTTTAAAAAATAAATCTAAACATATTCTGGCACTATTTATTGTGTAGATATTAACATTCTAGCAGGCGAGCAACGTCTAACAGTCAGTCACCTAACTTATTACTGGGTTCTTGCAGAAAACCATGAGCCATCACAATCCATAAGCCAACTTCAAATGATAACAAGTAAGTGTGCTGTAGATACTTGAAATAAAAGAATTCTAACATAATCCAGAAAATAGAAGGATATGTTTTCTTGTTGCATATTAGTCTCCAATATCATTATCTACAAATGAAGTCACAAGGAATTTCACATGTTTTGACACACTCAAACATATCTGGTGCACAACAAGTTCAGCTATCACCCGAACTAGCTGGATCACATTAAGTGCTGTTGTTGGGCCTCCCATGCCTCTGGCAAATCAACTCTCAGCTCCAGCATCATTCAAGAGAATAATAATCAGCGCTGGCTTCCCTTCTCCACTATCACCAGTCTCCTCTGCTGCTTCCACCCACACCTCCAACAAATAAAGGAAGCTCATGGACTCCTTCATCAGTAACAATCCATTCAACTGCTCCCTCCTCCTTCTCTGCCCAACAAGCCTAACTAGACTCCGTCGAGTTCCACTGCTGAACATGCATCTGTATCCAGTTTCTCCCCAATCTCCTTTCATGCCCTCTCTGACCTTAACTTGTCCATGTTGTTAATTTGACTCCATTCCTACTAAACTACTGAACATCCAACTTCTCTTCTGGCCCTTCATACTAGCTAGCAATATAAATAGTTTTCTCGCCTTAAGTAACATTTTGAGTCCTCAGTCTATGCAAATTGCCGTATGATCTAGAACTTCCTTTTTCTCAGCAAGCTCCTTGACCATATGTAGTACCTGAACTTATGCACCCTTTCCAATAACTTCACCTTGCAATCACTCCAATCAGTTGTTCAACTTTGCCAGGGCTCTGAAACAGCCCTAAATCAGAGTCACAAATGATATCATCATCCACAAAATCTTTTGACAGCCACTGACAAAACTATCCACCACTAACAGCTTTCTTCCATTGTCCAGCTAAGTGGCACTCCTCTCTAGGCTCCATTCTTACTTATGAAATCAAAAGCAAAGTATCTCCAACAATCTCATCTCCAAAGTATCACCTCTGGATTTCCAGAAGGATCTGTCCTTGGCCTCTTCTTCATCCTTATCCACATACTACCTCCTGACAACACCATATACACACATAGGGTCAGCTTCCATAAGTGCCCTCATGACCCAGTTCTACAGTTAAGTAGAGCGGTTAGTTCAACTGGTTAAACACCTGGTTTGTGATGCAGACTGACAACAATAACACGAGTTCAATTCACATACTAGTTGAGGTTAATCATGAAGGCCTGCCTTCTCAACCTTGCCTCTTGCCCGAGGTGTGGTGATTCTCAGATTAAAATCACCACCAGTCAGTTCTCCCCGTCAAAGTGGAGAGCAGTCTATAGTCATCTGGGACTATGGCAACTTTACCTTTTCACATCAAGCTCTAGACAGTTTGGGTCCCCATAATTTGGAATGTCCTCCCTAAAGTTCTCAGTCTCTTGATTTCCTTCTTTTTAAAGACTCTCCTTTATACCATTCTCTTTGGTCAAGCTTTTCGACAAACATCCTTCTATCATTGGCTCAATGCCCATATTTGTCTCACTGTGATTCCACGCAGAACCTGACCATGGCAGAGGAATCCCAGGATGGCAACAGGAAGGGTTTAGGGATGTCTTTAAAGCATCCCTGAAGATGTCAAACATCCCACCCACTCAGGGGAATTCCTGGCCGACCAAGATGAAGGAGATTAATTTGGGAATTAAGTGAACACAATGAGACTTTGTCGAGAATAGCAAAGGTGAAATTGAGGCAACAGAAAACGTGTACAAACTTAACCTCACCATCTAAGCACCACTTGCTCTGCATGTGGCAAAGTTGGCAGATCAGCCATCTCAGAATCCATAAAGTTGGTGTAGGAAGAAGTCATCCTTGATCCCAAAGGACTGCCTAAGATCATGACTCATTCTGGGAATCGGCTTCGGACATTTTTCTACATTAAATGCTATACAAGAGCAAGCTGTGATGTTCAGTTTGTTGGAAATATCTGAATTTGGTTCATTGTAGTCATCTTCTTAAGCAGTCTCTCAGGTTCATTACTTGTTTAACTTGCAGTAAAATACCATCTTAAAAAGATTCCAGTATTATAAAACAGACTACCAGACTAATTTCAGGAAGTTGAAATTCAACAAATTGCACTATGAAAACAATACATATCAGTCAATTATTTAGCATTTTAATTTTGGATAGTTTCCATGAGCACTACTTATCCAGAAAATCACTTCCGCCCCCCCACCCCCATCCCCCGCCCCCCCCAATGTGATTTAATACTGTTTTATCAACTGTTAGTACTCTCACATTATTTAGGTTTTAAGTGCAGCCAGTTCATGGGAATGTATCATTGTTGGAGTTTCGAAATTATTAAACTGACATCAAAGCAAAATTTACTGAAAATATTTGCAGCCAAATTAGCGTCTTTATTGCAATAGTACTTCTTAACAGCATCACCATTTCGCAATGGGAAAAGCTATATAAAGTTGTCCATGTGTTCAAAAAAGTCTGGGAACATAAATATAAATTTTGTCAAGAATCTGATCTTGTCACTTGTTTATAGTCGGAGAATAAGAAAGTCTAATTAGAAACCAATTTCTCCAGAGTTGAAATGACAGGCTCATGTCTGATGGGCTCATATTATTTGAGGAGTAAGCACTTTATTTTCTTAATCTGTCGATTATAATTTCAGCATCTATCAATCATCCAAGAAAGCAGCTTTCAACTACCAGTCTTGTTGCACGACTGTCCTTGCTTGGGTTTCAAGTTTAGGGTCAACATTATAACTTTTCATTTCTTGAGAATTTACGTTTATGCACTGGCATGCCAGTTAGAGTTAGACTGTAGAAACTCCCGGAGTGTATAAACTGTTTAACATCTTGTGAGACGGATGATGTACTGAACGAGTCAACAAACGAGGCTTTATGGGTTGAGCTTAGAAATAAAAAAAAGGGACAATCACACTCCTGGGGGTATACTACAGACCTCCAAATAATGAAAGGAGATAGAACAAATATGTAGGCAAATTATGCTTGTAAGAACAAGGCGGCAATAATAGTAGGAGACTTTAACCATCCCAATATCAACTGGGATTCAAACAATACAAGGTGCACTGAGGGAGACGAATTCATGCCGTGTGTCCAGAAATTTTTTTTCAACCAATTAGTGACAGACCCAACAAGAGGAGATTCTAGACCTAGTCTTAGGGAACGAAGAAGGGCAAATGGGTGAAGTGATAGTTGGCGACCATATGGGGGTAGTGATCACAATTCAGTTAGATTTAACATTACCATGGAAAAGGACAGAGCTAAAGCTGGAATAAAAGTTTTGAACTGGGGGAATAGCCAAATTTTGCAGGCATGAGAAGGGACTTGGCTGAGGTGGACTGGACAGCACTGCTAGGGGATAAATCAGTGGGAAGCACTAAAAAGTAAGATCCTAAATGTACAAAGTAGACATGTCCCCTCCAAAATAAGAGTTAGACTGCCAAATTTAGACCCCCCTGGTTGTCCAGAAGAATACAAGGGAAGATCAAACAGAAAAAGAAAGGTGTATGATAGGCACGAAGAACTAAGCACTGCAAATAGCCTTGATGAATATAGGAAGTGCAGGGACAAAATAAAAAAGAAAATAAAGGAAATTAAAGAGAGGGTATGAAAAAAGATTAACAAGTAAAGTTAAAGAAAACACAAAGATGTTTTTACCAATATATCATGGCAAAAAGGTTAAGAAAAACTGGGACCTATCAGAGATGAAAACAGGAACTTGTATGTAGATGCAGAGGCTGTGGGAAGGGTTTTAAATGAATATTTTATCTCCATGTTTTCAAAGGAAAGAGATGATGCAGATTTAATGGTTCAGAAGGAACACTGCGATATTGGTTGGAATAATCATAAAAAGGGAATAAATACTCGAAGGGTTGGAATACTTGAAAGTTGATAAGTTGCCAGGGCCAGATGGACTGTTTCCAAGGCTGCTGACAGAGGTCAGGGAGGAGACAGCAGATACTCTGAGGATAATTTTCCAATCCTCACTAGATACAGGGACGGACTGGAGAAATGCAAACGTAGTTCCATTGTTTAAAAAGGGATCAAAGGAAATACCAAACAATTATAGTTAGTTAGGTGGTGGGCAAATTAGTAGAATCAATCCTGAGAGACAGGATTAACTGTCACATAGAAAGGCATGGACTTGTCAGGGATGATGTGGAGATGCCGGCATTGGACTGGGGTGGACACAGTTATAAGTCTCACAACACCTGGTTAAAGTCCAAACAGGTGTTTCAGAGCTTTCAGAGCGCTGCTCTCGATGAAGGCACTCACCTGATGAAGGAACAGTGCTCCGAAAGCTCATGTTTCCAAATAAACCTGTTGGACTTGGCTCATGGGATATAGGGTAATGTGGCAAACCGGATCAAAAGTAACAGGAAACAAAGGCTAGCGGTCGATGGATGCCCATGCAAAAGATGTTTCAAGTTGTATTCCACAGGGCTCTGTGCTGCGACCCTTGCAGTTTGTGTTATATATTAACGATTTGGGTGTGAATGTGGGGAGTATAATTGGAAAATTTGCAGACTGCACAAAGATTGGCTGAGCGGTGGATAGTGCAGAGGATAGCTATAATCTACTAAACGATATTGATGGTTTGGTGGAGTGGGCGATAAAGTGACAGGTGGATTTTAACATAAGAGAAGTATGAGGCAACATTTAGGGAGGTAAAAAAGTTATAGGAAATACACAATAATGGGAATATACTAAGATGGGTAGATGAAGTGAGAGAACTTGGTGTACAAGTACATGGGTCCCGAAAGGCAGCAATTCAATTAGACAAGGTTGTAAAGATGGTATATAGAATGCTCTCCTTCATTGGCAAAGGTATAGAATATAAAAGTAAGGATATAATGTTGGAATTGTATAAAACACTGGTGAGGACACAACTGGAACATTGTGTGCAGTTCTGGTCGAGTTGGTGGTGGAGGCAGAGGTTTTAAAAAGTACCTGGATCTGCACCTTAAGTGCTGTAAGCTACAAAGCTATGGACCGGAAGGTGGGATAATAAAGGATGTCTTTGGGCTGGCATGTACGAGATGGACCGAATAGCCTCAGTCTGCACTGTAACTTTTCTATGGTTCTATGAATCAATGCCGTTGTGCTGTACTCTTTTAGTTCATCTGACAACTTTCTAAAACATTTTCATTCAAATCGAACGCATCTTCACTTCTAGCATGAAGAATAACTTTTGAACAATAAGTTGTATCAATAATTGATGTCATCATCTCAAACTCTCCCTCCCATGCCAATCTCATCTTTCCCATCCCTCCCAATGCCATCCCCACATGCAATCTCTGAACCATCGCAACTTTATTGGGCTTACCTTGCCTTCTGCTGTTTTTGTTTGGTCAAACCACACCACTCACTGACCACACACACACATACACACGCACGCATGCACACACACTGCAATCCTCCATGCACACCATATGCCTCCCCTGACCAGGTACTGCCCACTGAATAAGTGCACCAACACACACACTCCTTAAACTATCAGCACAGTCTGCAGATTCTAAAGAGCTTTAGACTATGTATCAGTGTTGTGCATAATTGGACCTTTTTAAAGTAACATTTTTCACAAAAGTAAACATTCACGAAAGACATCCTGTGTTTCAAGCAGTTTATCTCAAAACTTGAGTTGTGTAAAATCTTGTAACCAGTATCAGGTTTCTGTTTTTTAAGGTTAAGAATTTCTTACCTGATTTGAGTTGAGTTTAGGGAGGGTCTTCCTTGCTCTGTGGACCTTGACCTCAGCATTGAGGCCTTGTGAGAGTTTTTTAGCCTGAGATGTATTTTCTTCTGGGTTTTCTTCTTGTGATTTGGCTGATGCCACATTAAGCGGTTTCATGGCTTGGCTTTGCAGAACTTCAACTGCACTTAAGTTTTTTACCTTGTTAACTCCTCCAGCCTTGCTAGGAGATGAAGGAAGTGTTTTGGCAGCATGACCGATTAGAGGAGGAGTCCCAGTCTGTACCTGCTGTAAGGGTTTACTATTTAAAACAAAACCATTGCTTCCCGTCAAAGACGTTAGTGTCAAATCATCTGAATTCATATGATTGCTTGCTTTAACAGTCTTATCGTCATCTCCTAATATTCCATTTTCATTTATCTGCTTTAGATCACTTAAATCCCGTGATGTTGTTTTCACAGTGTCCTGAGTGTTTTTAACTGATGTTTGATGATTCTTTGTTGAAGATGCTTCTTCATTCTTCCCACAAGAACCGTTGGTTTCACCATCTGCAAACATCTCACAAACTTCCAGTGGCTTCTCTGTGACACTCAAATTAGCAGTTTTGAGGTCACTTCCTGTGGAAGAGGTCACAACAGCTTCATTACTTCCCCCCACAAAAACTAAGTGGACAAACTGAAGGCAGTATGCAAAATGTTTAATGTGCACAGCAAGATTTTTTTCGTTTCCTGTCAAGAATAAATAACCATAGCAAATAAACAATTTTGGAAAATTATTTTTGGAATTATATTTGGAAAATTATCTTTAAATTGTGACCTTGTAAGGAGGAGATTTTTTTCATTAAAATACTCATTTGCAGATTCCTCTCCTTGGTCTTTTCATGGAAATTCGTAAAAGTTTTACCTCTTCAAAAATAATAAAGGCACTGAAACTGGCTAGGGCGCATTAAGCTTTATCGTGTTCAAGGAGTTAGTTGTATTTGTGCACAGCAACCACTTTATACACAACCTTCATTATGTTAAATTTAAATAGTGTCAAACAGTATTGTAACATGAGAACTATTCTGAATTAAATTAACTGATAACTATACAATTTCAAATAATTTCACAAATTACTTAAACTCAGTCAGTTTGGAAATAAGACAGTATTTGCACAATTACATTTTGAAAATGTGTTAATATGTGGAATATATAACCAGATTGATTAAGAGGACAGAAAAACACAGAATAGCTTATCCAGACTGTTAAATTCATACAGTCAAATTCACACACAAAAAAGGCATTAGAGGGGGTGCAGAGAAGGAGCACCAGAGTGATTCCACAAATGAGGAATCTACATGGGTAGATTGGAGAAGCTGGGCTGTTCTCTTTGGAGAAGAGAAAAGGCAATTTGATAAGGAGGTTCAAAATTCTGAAAGGACTGACAGAAAATAGGGAGCAACTGTTCCCATTGGTGGATCGAGAACCAGAGGGCACTGAATTAATGTGACTGGCCAAAGAAGCAATGAGGAAAAACATTTTTATGTAGCAAGGAGTGAGGACCTGGAAAACTTTGTGGTGGAGGCAGAGTCAGTCAAGGCCTTCAAAATTATCTGAAAAGAAAAAAGTTGCAGGGCTATGGGGAAAAGGGGATTAGGGGAGTTGCCCTTGCAGAGTGCTGACACAGACAAAGATAGGGAAAATGGCCTCCTCCTGTGCTTTTATTCTATTTCGCTATGTTCTACAATCATGAATCTCAAGATATCAACTCAATTTCCCAAACACACATTATTTCATCATCAGCTAAACATCTCTTTTGAATGTGAAAATTTGTGTATTTCAAATTCTTCCTTTTAAAACAGCCTAACCCAACAAGTACCATTTGACATTATTTAGTGTCCAATTCTCAGATTTTTGTTTCTTTTTTGTGTTCCCTATCGTTTTCCCTGTTCTTGCTCCATTCTCCAGCCCTCCTGCAGCAGTGAAAGTTCTCATTCTCTATAACAGTGGCAAATTATTCTTCCTCGTATTCTCTTTGTCAACATGGTCAACCACATCATAATCATTCAAATGTCTCATCTATTGTCCAGCTTGTTGAAATTGCTTTTACTGTTGCTTATTTGCAGTTTCCACCTTGGCATCCTGTCTACTTTGATTTGGTT
The DNA here is from genome assembly GCF_964213995.1 of Mustelus asterias. Classification (NCBI taxonomy): domain Eukaryota; kingdom Metazoa; phylum Chordata; class Chondrichthyes; order Carcharhiniformes; family Triakidae; genus Mustelus; species Mustelus asterias. The sequence goes on along the minus strand of NC_135813.1, from coordinate 29,618,094 downwards.
GAAGATGATTAATTTTTTACTATTTGTTACTGGAGCACCTTGTTGTCAGCTTTTTTGAAAGCAATTGTATTCTGCTACAGCGGAGTTAAACCGAGTACTTAATTCTGCGAGGTCTCAAGGGCTTTGCAGCATCAAATATATTCAGTATAATTTCAAAAGTTGTGAAACTGGCTTCCATCTCTTGGGGCTAAAGATATTAACGGATATCGATATGGGGGGGGCAAGGCGGGATCAGGATATTGAATTTGGTGATCAGCCAAAATCAAAATGAATGGCAGAGCAGGCTCTAAAGGCCGAATGGAGTACTCCTCCTTCTACTTTCAATGTTTCTATTCTACTGCAACAGCTTTACTTCTTATTCAACTGCTAAGATAGACATACTCTTCCCAAATGGCTTACTTTAAACTCAGTAGCTAGCTATGAATTAAATCTACAAGCTGGCATAACTTGAAATCTACACTTCTATGATGTGTGAATTAGATTAACAGAATCTAATTTCTGTTAATCTAACAGAATCTAATTTCTGTTATTCTAACAGAAAATACTTAAGTGCTCTATGAACTATAAGTTCTTCATGGAATTCCAATGCTTTTTTATAATGTGTTCAAAAAATAGCAAACCTACGGCCCAGATTTTCGCCACAATTAAGATTTCTGCATGGTCACAAAGACAACAGAAATGCTTGAAAATGCTAAGATCTGCTCCCAGACACAAGCATTTCTTATTATTGCGGTAACAGGACTGGTGACAAGGCGCGTTTCATAAAAGCATGGTTTACGTAGGCAGTTAGCCATTTAGAGCATCAGCTGCCTCCACTGAAGTGGGATTTTGATAGGTCAGCACTGTGAAGCCCGAAGTGTGTAAATTAGAGCAGGTAAGAGGAAGCTAAAACCTTGTGGGTTTGTTTGGCTAGCCGGGGTAGCCCTTTGGAGAGGAGTAGGATACTAGTTTCGATCTGGTCCCAGGACACCTTTGGGGAAGACGAGGAGCCCTTCTGAATAGTGAAAGTAGGCATAACAACACATTACTGCCAAACTCATTGGAACTGTCAACAAACTATCAACATCAACTGTCAAAATCGTCAGAAGCAATGTCAAAGGCAATTGTCAAAACAGTCAGAATAACATGTCAATGGGACCTATCAAAGGGATCTGGCAGGCTGCCAAGGCTTTTAAAAATCCTGCCCTTCAAATCTTTGGGGGGAAAAAACATTTGGAGTGGTCAAAAACACTTGCTATTTCACTCTGTCTGTTGACATAAGCCTGAGAGTTTCCATTATTTGATTAGTGCTGCAGGACTGATTTTGCAATCATCCATTATCACAGTAGGGTGCCAGCCAAGTGGTTACAGACTCTGATGCGGGATTATGAATTCCAGTGTTTGTGATAAGAGATTGTGTACTTGAATTAAATGTTTGTTTTTATTTAGTTAATAGAATGTAAATGTAATAAATGAGTGAGTTGGCATGGAAGAAATATATGGCCAAAGCATAGTGGGTGAGGGTGCATAGGTTGGAAGGGAGGGTGTGAGGTGTTATGGAGGCTGGGTTGGGGGGTTGCCATGGATGGGATATGGGAAGTTTGTGGAAGGTTGGGGGTAGGGAAACAGTGAGAATAGAGGGATGTTTCATGTTTTAAACTTTGGAGACAGTGCTGGATCCCAGAGGTAGGTCTTTCACCCAGCCTCCTCCACAATTCTTCCTTGGTTGCCCGCTCCAACTTTTAATCCAGCCCACCCCCGCTCCAGACCACAAACCCAACAACTGGGGAGCCATTTTTAAAGGCAGAGTTCACAGAGCTGGAAATTCTCCCCTCTCTGCGCACCCAACCCAGAAGTGCAAATCTGGGTCCAGGAGTCTGAGCTTATGTCTTTATTCACCTTGGTCTTCAGTAGTGGATAGTTCTTTTGCCACTTCCCGCTTCCGATCTTCTATAGCAGTGTCTGCCCCAGTCATACCTGCAGACTGAAGTACAAACAAGATTACTTTAGTTGATATATATATATATAAAAACTTGCACACAATTGTACTTAGTCTTTAAATAGGTTGAATTAAAAGTTTATTATTCACCACTTGCACACTTTTTTCTATACCAAGACTCAGTGACCAACAAAAACAGTATTCACTGAACTTTCATCAAATGAGTTCAATGTCAGTGATTCTGTTACCTTATAAAATTAACCTTTTCTAACAAGATAAATTTCACAAACATGCAGAAATAAAATGGGCCTGAATTTTCTGACTGTTCAGGCCAGCGGGTTTTTCCCATCCCGCTGCAGTGAACGGAGTTTTGGCTTGTCGCCAAATTCTCCGTCTTCACTGCAGCGGGAGCATGGTGTGAACGGGCAGCAAGATCACGCTCACAGTCTGCTGCTAACTCCAGTCTACTCTGACCTTTTCTAACTTTCTCCCAATTTGTCAAGATACAAGGATTAGCTTAAACAAAAACAAAATTGCCAATTAGGGGGAAAATATCCAGAAAGTGAGGTAAACAGTTGGAGTACAATGCACACACATTCTACAAAACAGAAATGGTGTACTGGCATAACCCATTGGCATGCAATGCATTATTTTAATGAAAATAACATTAAGAGCAACAACACATTCCCTTTGTAAAATAAACAGAAAGATAATAAATCATAAAGTGTTAAGTTGCATTCATCACGTTCCAGTGGAACACTTTGGAAGTCCAGGCTAGGAGGCTCAACTCACTATTTTGGGTGGTACTCCTTTAAGTCAGGTTAATATAAGTCCATGTGTTTGCAATACTCAAAAACATTGAGGTGTTACTCTCTCCAAGAGGTGCCACATTTTCCCAATGTTGGATAAGATGAAAACATCAAAGCAAGGAAACTATAATTCAATGTTTTCTACATTGACTTGCATTCCCACTCTGTCTGCCCATCCTATTCATTTCCAAAACCTTCTTCTGTCCTTTACAATGTTTGTCATCATCTCCAATTTATTCCCTCAATTTCTAAGTACAGATTAACGTACAGGATATTGTTATATATTAATATCCAAAGCGAGAGAAGATGGCCCAAATAAAAACCTGAGGAAAATCACCCATCACACTTTTCCAGACCAAAACTACTTCCTTCATTCTGCCATTGGTTTTCTGCCCCCAAATTGTCTCCTTTCACAAAGCCACATTTCCCTTAACTCCGTGTGACTTTTTTATTCTTATGATTCATTTGTGGTACAGCAGCAAATACTTCATTGAAAAAACATTTACTGTACTATCTTTATCCTCTACTGTCGGAGGTTGGTGAAACATATCCTTTCTTTTTGAAATCTATGTCGATTCCAACGACCAAATGTCTCCTTAAGCATATTAATTTCATTCTGCATTATAGGCTCTGGTAGTTTACCTAAGATTAACTGGCCTATAATTTCCTATTTTATTGTCGTCTACTTTTCTTAAGAAGGCAGGAACATTTGTCAACTCCAGTTCTCTGACACCATCTTCCCTTCCACTGAATTTTGGAAAATCAACTCCTCCATTATTTTCTCCCAAACTTTCCTTGGGATCTTTGGGTGCAAACAGTGAGGTCCTATTAATTGTCTCCCTTTGTTTTCAGTAATTTCTTTAATACCATCTTTCTTTGTAAAACAACCTCCACTAACTTGAAAAATTCAATATCTACCTCCATTACAAAAATAAGCACTTATTTAGTATTTCTGCCATTCCCTCTTTCTCTATTCTTCTGCTTACTAATAGGTCTACATAAGTAAGCACTTATTTAGTATTTCTGCCATTCCCTCTTTCTCTATTCTTCTGCTTACTAATAGTTTACATGTTAATCGGTTTTCCATGACTACTGCAAGTCTACTTGCACCCCATACATGGTGAGATGTGTATGGGTTCATGTCCTACAAGATTGGCTTCATCAGTAATCTTATAAATTGGACCTTAGTTAATTGCTCACCTTGCAAGCTTAGTATCTCAAAAATTTTAACAGGTTAAACAAGCTGTTTCACGCTATTACTATGTAGGGGCTACACAAGTGGTATTTTCCACTAAATAGGATGCTGCCGTCGGTCCAAAAAGAAGTTCTGGCTACAACAAAATTGATCAACATCATGTAGGAATTTCAGTGCAATGCCATTCATAGGCGGTTAGCTCAGTTGGCTGGAGAGCTGGTTCATGATGCAGGGTGACGCCAACAGCACGGGTTCAATTCCTGTAGCAGCTGAGGTTATTCATGAAGGCCTACCTTTTGGGCCTTGCCCCTCACCTGAGGTGTGGTGATCCTCAGGTTAAAATCACCACCAGTCAGTTCTCCCCTTTGAAGGGGAGAGCAGCCTGTTGTCATCTGGGACTATGGCGGCTTTACACATGGAGCAGTTGAACCAGGAGCACTCCTCGCCACAATGGATGTCTCGGCACTCTACACCAGCATCCCCCACGATGATGACATTGCTGCAACTGCCTCAGTACTCAATGCCGACAACTGCCAGTTTCCAGATGCAATTTTACAACTCATCCGCTTCATCCTGGACCACAATGTCTTCACCTTCAACAACCAGTTCTTCATCCAGACACACGGAACAGCCATGGGGACCAAATTCGCACCTCAATATGCCAACATCTTCATGCACAGGTTCGAACAAGACTTCTTCACCGCACAGGACCTTCAACCGATGCTATACACTAGATACATCGATGACATTTTCTTCCTTTGGACTCATGGTGAACAATCACTGAAACAACTCTATGATGACATCAACAAGTTCCATCCCACCATCAGACTCACCATGGACTACTCTCCGGAATCGGTTGCATTCTTGGACTCACGCATCTCCATTAAGGACGGTCACCTCAGCACCTCACTGTACCGCAAGCCCACGGATAACCTCACGATGCTCCACTTCTCCAGCTTCCACCCTAAACACGTTAAAGAAGCCATCCCCTACGGACAAGCCCTCCGTATACACAGGATCTGCTCAGATGAGGAGGATCGCAACAGACACCTCCAGACGCTGAAAGATGCCCTCATAAGAACAGGATATGGCGCTCGACTCATCAATCGACAGTTCCGACGCGTCACAGCAAAAAACCGCACTGACCTCCTCAGAAGACAAACACAGAACCTGTGCATGAAGATGTTGGCATATTGAGGTGCGAATTTAGTCCCCATGGCTGTTCCATGTGTAACCGCACCGACCTCCTCAGAAGACAAACACGGGACACAGTGGACAGAGTACCCTTCGTCATCCAGTACTTCCCCGGAGCGGAGAAGCTACGGCATCTCCTCCGGAGCCTTCAACATGTCATTGATGAAGACGAACATCTCGCCAAGGCCATCCCCACACCCCCACTTCTTGCCTTCAAACAACCGCACAACCTCAAACAGGCCATTGTCCGCAGCAAACTACCCAGCCTTCAGGAGAACAGTGACCACGACACCACACAACCCTGCCACAGTAACCGCTGCAAGACGTGCCGGATTATCGACACGGATGCCATCATCTCACGTGAGAACACCATCCACCAGGTACACGGTACATACTCTTGCAACTCGGCCAACGTTGTCTATGCTGCAGGAAAGGATGTCCCAAGGCATGGTACATTGGGGAAACCATGCAGACGATATGACAACGGATGAATGAACACCGCTCGACGATCACCAGGCAAGACTGTTCTCTTCCTGTTGGGGAGCACTTCAGCGGTCACAGGCAGTTGGCCTCTGATATTCAGGTAAGTGTTCTCCAAAGCGGCCTTCATGACACACGACAGTGCAGAGTCGCTGAGCAGAGACTGATAGCCAGGTTCCGCACACATGAGGACCGCCTCAACCAGGATCTTAGGTTCATGTCACACTATCTGTAACCCCCACAACTTGCCTGGACTTGCAAAATCTCACTGGCTGTCTGGTCTGGAGACAATACACATCTCTTTAACCTGTGCTTAATGCTCTCTCCGCTCACATTGTCTGTACCTTTAAGACTTGATTAGCTGTAAAGACTCGCATTCCAATCATTATTCTGTAAATTGAGTTTGTGTCTTTATATGCCCTGTTTGCTGTTTGTTAGCAGATCTCCCACTCACCTGACGGAAGGAGCAGCGCTCTGAAAGCTAGTGGCGTTTGCTACCAAATAAACCTGTTGGACTTTAACCTGGTGTTGTTAGACTCCTTACTGTGTTTACCCCAGCCGGCATCTCCACATCATGACTTTACCTTTACACAGTCCATACGTTTCAATAATTGGTTAATCAAATTAAACAAGATGTTCCCTTGGTTGTTTGGAAGGCAGAGTACACTCCATACTCAACTAGTCCACACTTGCAAAACCCAAAACATCTACTTTTCGATGTGATCCAGCGATTAGCGATTTGCTAAACAAATCTGAGTATGCTAATAGCTACAGTAACAACCAATTTGAGATAATTGGTCAAGCTTGTAACCTGGCTCATTTATGCTGGCCATAAGTGACCAGTTCTCTGCAAACAAAAGGAATATGTTGAAGCATTGCACCTTTTTTGAATTACCAGGGAAATTGGGAGCTGATAGTTTGATTGCCTTTAATGTTGCAAAACAATTTGGAAATGGGTATTATGTCAAATAACTGATAAGTGAACACACTGTGGAAGACATATGAAAAGGACTATGTTTGGAAATTATAGGCTAGTTAGTTTTGTTTCAATTTCAAGTAAGTTTTTGAGCCAATAATGGGGTGAAATTAGTGAACACTGAGAAAGAGATGGGCTGAAACAAAGAGTCAACATGGTTTATCTTTCTTGAAGAAATTCACAATGTATAAAAGGAATATGATGGATATGGAATACATCAACTTGTAGAAACTATTTCATGGGACTCGTGTTCCTTGGATGAGGAATTTCTCCTGCAAGAAGAGATTGAATGGACTAGGCATATATTTTTAAGTTTATTTATTAGTGCCACAAGGCGGCTTACATTAATACTACAATGATGTTACTGTGAAAATCCCCTAGTTGCCACACTCCGGCACCCGCTCAGGTACACGGAGGGAGAATTTAGCACGGCCAATGCACCTAGCCAGCATGTCTTTTAGACTGTGGGAGGAAATCGGACCATCCAGAGAAAACCCACTCAGACACAGGGAGAACGTGCAGATTCCGCATAATCAGTGATATTTTCTAAAGTTTAGAAAAATGAGAGGTGATCCAATTGAAATATATAATTCTTCAGAAACATTGCAAGAGTTGATGCTAATAAAATGTTGCGCCTGGCTGGGAAATCTAAAACACAGCGCCACAGTCTGAGAATAAGGGATCAGCCTTTCAGGATTGGGATGAAGAGAAATTCCTTCATTCAAAGGGCTGTGGGCAAACAGCCTACTCCTGTTCCTATTTCTAATGTTCTTGCAGAACAAGCTTGTCAAAATGAAGGTAGAAAGAAAGCATTTGCATTTAAATAGCACCATCCACAACCTCAGGCTATCCCAAAGAGATTCAAAACCAATGTAGTACATTATTTTAAGTGTAGTTACTTTTGTAGGAAAATAGCAGTATAGATAAAGGGATGTTTGGAGGGTCAAAAGAAGAGTGTAAATGGAACTACTTTACAGAATCATTACAGTCCAGGAGGAGGCCATTCAGTCCATTTCTGGACCAGTTCTCCAATTGAGAAAATTACAAGAGTGTATATAAGTGCATGTTGCAGGAATTTATGCAGGAATATATTTTGGCTTGCACTTGTATAAATGATTTGGACATAGGGGCTGGAGGAATAATCACTGAACTTTCCTCATGACACAATTAAGGAACTTGACAGAGTGAGAATGCACAAAAACCTAAAGTAGGCTGATGAAATTAGCAAACAAAAACGTAGAGCAGGGAAACCAGCCATTTGCCTTAACAATCCATGTTGAAATTTATGCTTGCTGTAAGCAAATAGTTCAGATCAAATTTTCCCACTGGTTTTCCTCTCCTTTAGGCCTTTTTTTTTCATCCACCCATCCAAATTGATCATGAAAGTTAACAAGTTCATGTCTGAACAAGTAACCAAGTTTTTCTTGCGTTTAATGGCTCAGTTGGCAGTACTTATGCCTCTTACTCAGCAGGTTATGGGTTCAAGTCCCACTTCCAGGACTTGAGCACAAAAATCAAGACTGACACTACAGTGCAGCATTGTTGCAAGTGTTGTCTTTCAAACAAGGCGATAAAAGGTAGATGTGATGAGGAGATGCCGGCGTTGGACTGGGGTGGGCACAATAAGAAGTCTCACAACACCAAGTTAAAGTCCAACGGGTTTATTTAAAGGTGGATGTAAAGGAACTCACCTCCTGACTCCTCAAAGCTTGTTGACCATCTACAAAATACAAGTCAGGAGTGTGATGGAATATTCTCCATTTTCCTGGATGAGTGCAGCTCAAGACCATTCAGGATAACGCAACCCACTTGATTGGCAGCACATCCTTCAACATTCACTCCCTCCGCCACAGATGCACAGTTGCAGCATTGTACGATCTACAAAATGCACTGCAGGAACTCACCAAGGCTCCTTAGCACCTTCCAAACCCATGACCTCTACCATCTCGAGGGTCAAGAGCAACACCACCACCATCTGCAAGTTCCTCTCCAAGGCACACACCATTCTACCTTGGAATTATATCGCCATTCCTTTGCTCTCGCTGGATCAAAACCCTGGAACTTCCTTCCTAACAGCAGTGAAGGTGTACCTGCACCAGACAGACTGCAGAAGTTCACCACCACTTTCGCAAGGGCCAATGGGTTTGCTTTACCAGCAATGTCTACATCCCATGAAAGAATAAAAACTAAAATCCCATGACACTTTGTCGAATAACAGGGAGTTACCCTAGTGTCCTAGCCAATATTTATCCCTCAATCAACATAGAATATAACCTGGTCATTATCGCTCTGTTATTTATGGGAGCCTTGCCGTGTTTCCTATAACAACTGACTGCATTTCAAAAGTAGCTCATTAGCTGTAAAGCTATATAAACTATAGATTTGTTAATCTTTTATGTATGACTCCATTCTAGATCCGTCAATTACTGGAAACAGTATTCTTCTTTCTATTCTCTTATCATTTCGTCATTTTAAATATTTCTATACCATCTCACTGGATTCTGCATTATTCTTTTTTTTAAAATAAGTTACAGATGCAGGTTCACAGTAAAATTTGTAACACATTTTGAAATTGCAGTAAACGCACACAACAATAACCTGTAAGACTTCACCAATTAGAGAGAGAGAGAGATATGTATTACGGGTAGATAGATTTACAAAGGCTGCAGATCAAAAAGGCTATTAAAATGCAAATTAAATTCTAATACACATGTGCACTGACTAGCAAGCAATGCAATGTTATTGAATTTACTTAAGATATTGGATAAGCCACACTTGCAGTACTGCATTTCATTTTGTGCATCTGGTTTTGGGGAGGGTACCAGTCATGGCAAGAGACAGCGAAGACTCACCAGAATATTAGGAATTACACATGATAATTGTGGAGAAAGACTTTATTCCCCTGGAACAGAGAAGGCAAAAGACATTTTCAAAATTATGAAAGATTTTGAGAGAATAAAAAATGATTTTTTCATGCAAATTGATAATAAGGCAGAGAGTCATATTTGAAAAAGAATATAAAAGACCTGGGGAAAAGTCTGGGAAATGGGATTAGAGCAGACACTTTAAATTGAAGAGTTACCACCGGCATGACATGCTCAATGGTTTCCTCCTGTGCTGTACATAGTATGCACCCAAACAGCTGTAGCGATTGTTAGGCATTGCAACCTGCAGGATCACTGTCACCGTGACAATCAAAGTTAGATTTACTAACTTAGTAATTCTATCCAAAACATCTCTGATCCAGGTACAGCTCAAATATGCTGGCTTCAGAGGTTCTGGCAATTTTTTGATGATTCTGGCATCTACCAACTAATGCATCATGTCGTGACATCAAGAGGGTCCTGTTCAGATGAATTTGTGAAAACATACTGACATTGTTCAGAACGAAATGGGACACTGGGAGGCAAAGCCTTACATTAAGAATAAAATGGTTTCTCAGACTTATGCTGTGGTAGAATATCATTGCCAGCTATTGTTTTCATTGTGCTGAGATCATTGCAACTAATGTAAGTAAATTCAACAAATTCTTGCACATGAGCACCAGATAAAGGTGTTTGGATTTGCCTGTGTTCTGTACACCCAACTTCAATACAACAATTAACACACTCAAAAATGCAACACAAAATACTTCATTCCATTCGGGAAGAACATTGGAAACTGTTTAGAAAATAGGCAAAGATATCCATCACAGTTAGCAAAGCCAGTGCTTAGGAAGAAACACAGCAGAGAAAGGCCTTCTTTCTGTGTTGTAGTTGTTCCAGATTGAGTTTTTTTTAAATAAATCAGATGGAACTCTAAACAAGATATTGATGGAAAACATACACAGCAGAATGAAGAAAGAACCTCTCCCTCTCTCAGGCCAAAACAGTACTCAGGCAATTCATATTGATTGTGAAATGCAAGTACAGATCAGAGCCCAGTAGGAGTCACTCATACATTGGGAGGAGCAACGGAAGTGAAATTGCCATTTCCTAACTGGACTGGACGAGTTGACAAAACAATAAAGACATTGTCTAAAGTGCCTGGTGTTTGAATGAACCCGCAATTAAACAACCGACTGTACTTTGAGGTAATATTTTTACCGTACTGTTGGTTGTTATTCCAATAGAATGTAACGGTTTCATTAAATTATTTTACGGTACTAGCTCAATTTAAAGCTCATTAAAAATTTTAAATTCTAGTTTAGAGCTATTCATTTTGCTAATTTCAACCTTTATAATCAGGGATATGCAGACACTGAAATGAACTTTTTCTCATCACTATCACAAGAAAGCAGTAATATGTAAAATTCTAACAATATTGGGATGGAATAAACTAATTTTCATACTTGGCCTCCAATTGGCGTTCACTGATGATTTCAAAATTTTCAGTCACATAACAAAGCAACTTCTTTTTGTTATCAGATCACAAGAATTTAAAATAGTTTGTTGTAAGTATTGTATAATAATCTAAATCAAATTTTAACACAATGGGATTGTAAGCAAATGTTTAGAACACAGCTAACAAAGTACATATTACAGAGGGACTAGATTACTTCCCAAAAGCTTTTGACTTCTGAGCAAATGTTTTTCATTTGCAAGTGTCACATTATGATTCCAAAATTGAATTTGGCCGGGGGGGGGGGAGGGATGGGGGGAGTTGCAGAGTAAAAAGCAGAGTTTGCTTTTTGCTACCTACTTTAACATATTTAGTAACATTATAAAATCTTTCAATCTCAGCACAGTAAGTCCATACAGCTCAGTCAAGCATAAAGAAATTCAACAATTTTTATTCCATTTATTGAGGATACATGTGACAAGAATGTAATTCCCAATTACTGCGTGAACAGTATATTAACTTCTAATTAAATTGTAGACAAGAATGTGACAATGCCAACATTTTATAACACCAATAATGAAAAATTACCTTATATAATTTTTTCTTTACTATGATACAATCACTTCCCAGTGTAGCAACTGGGGCTTTGACATACCATATACAGCAATATCAGGAAAATTGGCACCAAAACAATGCCCGAGATATTTTCAGCTTTTATGTTGGCTCCACCTACCCTAAATTATTTCCTTCTGACTGGCTATTGAAGTCTCAATGCTACGCTGAAAAAAAACCATCCACTAGCTTACTCACCAACTGAAGCTGTTAGCTCGCCACGTGAAGGCGTTTCATATTAAAAGTTCCATTCAACTCCCTCTCTTCTTACTCTCAGGCCTAAGCTGTTGCAGTTACGGTGGACATATTACTTCATTTCACACTAAAAAAAACTGCAGAATTATTACAAATTTACATACAAAGAAAATGTTGCTGATGCTACACTGGTTGTCAACATGAACGACTTGATGTAGCAGCCCTACAAAACGCACTAAAATGCTTAAAGAAAATCCAAATCAATACCATGAACAGCCAAACTGCCAACCCATTAGAAATACTTTAATTGATTCAAAAAATATATGCAAGTGCTCTACAGTAAAGAAGGCAAAGAGTATTGTTTAAGAAAGACTGCAGCCGATGTCATGAACAACACATTTAAAAGATTCAAGCTGCAAAGTTAATCCATAGACAACATGCAGTACAAGTCAAAAACAAAAAAGATGAACAACAAAGCTTATTTTTGTGACTGGTAAATCGACATACTTCTGGACCATAAAATGCCTCAGATACAATTATCCACCCAATTTCAGGCAACCATTTTGCTCATATCTATCACCTATAAGGTATGTATGCAGACATTCAAGCTACTATAAAATGGCGTTATGAATAGAATTCCCAATATTGTATCTCCTGATAAAGAAACACTAAATTTTCAAAGTACAGTTTGCTACAGCCAGCAAAATAAAAATCAATGCTGCTAATTTTCACATGCCAAAACCACATCCGATGGCTATACATTTAAGCTCATCTGTCAACATTATGTAGATGCTCAGAAACTAGAAAAATACAGAAGCACATCCAGGTGTGCAAAACATGTCCTCAAGGAAGTAAAGATAAAGCAACATTTTTAAGTCTATACCTTTAATCATTTTCGCCAGAAAACACCATAGGAAAACTGCCAAGATGCACCACCCCTCCTGCAACTTTCTTTGAACACCCTTTGAGAAAAATACCACACATCTTTGCATTAAGGAACACAGCATAAATTCATGTTGCAGTCACCTACATTTCTCGAAACTATACCACGTTTAACTTTCATTTAAGCTAAACAGCTGGTATAAAATGTTAATTAAACTGTGATTCATTGCAAGGTATCTCAGTCATACAACTTCAACTTTGAGGTGCACAATACCATTGGTTGATATCCAATGTTTCCAATCAGAATTGTCACAATTTTAGATCGGACAAAAAAATGATACCAGCTTAAAAAAAATGTATTTCCAATTCACCCGCGGTAGTTTTTATAAAAAAAAACAGACCCTTGCCTTTTAAGTGTGCAGGCTATCCTGTTTTAGGATTGCTAAACCTGTGGTCCATAAATATCTACCAGGCTTCCTCAAATGACAAGTGTTATTCTCAATTGCTTGAAGAAACACTTGAATTATCAATGCTGTATGCTTAGCACTAATGTGAAACAATATAATTTTACTCATTAAAATCTAGTCATGTTTAAAGTTCCCCAACCAAGTGACAATCTTGTACTTTTATTAATGTACTTTTGTTCAACGTCCTTAACAATTCTCTATGCTAATCATTATTTTGACTTTTAAATATAGGAAAATCATTTGGAAAATCATTGTTTTCGGGCATAAACTATTTGTGAAGTTTGCTGATAGATTTGAAAGCTCAAAGTAATGTTAGGCCAAAAGCAGCAGGTGAAAATTACCTGTATAGAAGGCAAAGCCTGCAAAAGTGAAGATCTACAGGTCATTTTAGTATCTTTCCATGGACAAAGACTCAAGCAGTTGTACACCCCAGTTCCTGCTGAAGACTGATTCCCAGCTTCTACTCTTCATCTCCCCCTATGGACTATAATTCAATGACCTGAGCATGCTCAATGCAGACGCCTGACTGCAGATTCAGCCATTTCATAACATGACTCTTTGCAAACAAAATTATCTGCCATTTTGAGGCTGTAAGAGACACCACTCTTGGGGTTAAGCTCTAGACAAATCTCTTGAAATTTCATTAAAATGTTTAACTAAATTAAGATACATTTAATACATGAAACAATATTCTATGTCTCATAACCATGAAAGTTGGATCATGCAGATAAAAATACATCTTCCTCTGGCAGGTCTAAACTGTTTGCAATATACCAAATTTCAGATACAAATAGTGGACAATTCTGCAGGTAGAAACAGCAGCCAAATCTTGGAAGTGTACAATTTCATCGATGAATGCTTAATCCAGGATCTGTAGGACTATTAATGTAAACAAACTCAGTATAAAAATAAATACTGTCCCAACATTTAAAAATCAGCTGTAGATTAAGCTTGGATGCAATTGAAACAGCCAAATTAGGGATCCGATTTGACCAACCAGTCTTTATTAGCTTCAAAACCAGATATTCCAATTAATGAAAAGGGGTTGCTGAGTGATTTGAAAAAATTTCACATCTCCAAATAATTTTTGTTACAATACTATATACAACTCATTGTAATTCAATAAAGCTGCTTGCAAAAAGCCTAAAATTCAATCCCTAGTGAAGAATTTTGTGGTTTACTGACAGTAAAGTCAAGCAATCTTAAAATGTAACATTGAACACCAAGACTGCAGACGCATGCAAAATCATAGTACACGTAGCTTTGAACCAAAATATACGTATAATAATTCTGAAACTGTCACCTCAGCTTAATTACAAAACTACTGTCATACAGGTAGAAATCTTTTAACTAGGGTAATATTGTACTTCTTTACCTCAATGTCAGATAAAGCACACTAATAAAAAGTCTTCATTTCTTTTGAAGTAATCACGTACAATAGAAAAAATCTAACACTCGAGGGTGGGGTACCAACAAACCACATTGAAATGCAATAACCTCAATATTAACCATGCTAAAAATCCTTCAAAACAGAATCAGAATACTAAAAAGAGGTTACACAAAATTTGGGTTCATAAGTGTCAAACACAACAAAAAGTAGAACAAACAACTTATAATGAGTGAGATAAAAACTTAGCTGAAGGAACTCAAATTGATTGCCAAGCAGGATTTCATCTGCAACTAAACTTATTTAAACAAAATCGATCCAAAATAGCAGGAGAACATATGTTACTCTGAAGCATTGCTTCACACAATCCAATATATGTTGTGTAATATTTTCTGAAAAGTCTTACATTATGAAGGCTGATCATTGCAGCTGATGTTGGAAGGTCACTTTTCCATATAAGCCAAGGGGTAGAATCCTTTAAAGCTTCTGCCATTTTATTATTATGGACACCCCTAATTCCACAAGTCTTATTTTACATACTTCCAGCTAACTCTGGATATATGAACAAAAATTATTCAATTTTTGATGCGTTTAGGATGAGCAAATCTTATTTTTCCTCTCATGCATTTATCAGTCAGGCTCCAGGTACTGATATAATTGGGGTGTGCTTCTCTCCCTGTTACAGCTTGTGGCAGCCAAGTCAACAGTTGTGTATGACAATTGCCTTTAGCACATGTGGACAAAGGAGGACAAAATAATTCAGCCAGGGTTCTCAGCTTCTTCTGTGGATGTCCATAAGTCTGGAATGTGGTTCAATTTTGATGTTCCCACTGTTAGGACTCAGTGTAAAGGACATGCTGAAGGCTGACCACATTGATCACAGAAAAGTCAGTGCCCTTTGCAAATGAGAGAAAAGTTTTTTTGAACTGTTGAAATTGGAGTGAATGGTGACAGTCTAACAAATGTGATTTTAGCACTAAAATGATATGGGAATTAACAGTCCACTGATAAGCATATTATTAATTGAAAGACTGTTCCACTGTAGCCACTTTTCGTTAATAAAAACTACCTGCGGGAAAGGTAAATCAATTGAAAGAGAATCTTTTACAAACTGGAATTGTAATTGGAAGTAGAAAAGGTTTAGGGTTGTGAAAGGCAGTATTAATAGTGCATTTCCACTATTTTTTGAAAAGGGGCAGTTGGTATGGTATATTTATATCAATATCTGAATTGAGACAGCCATATATATTTCACCATTTAAAGATGCAGCATAAAAAAACAAAAACACTGATCTGCTCTAGTTATATCGAAATCCAGGTCCCAGACTTCTCCAGTCTGCCATTCAATGTGCAGCAGAGAAAAGATCTGAATTCATATTTTAAATATTCAATTGAAACACAACACAAATACCTTAATTTCAAAAACATGGTTCAATTAGTTGATAAAATTGTTACTTTCTCCCATGTTCACTGCAGGCAAATTCTCAAATTATGCAAATTGACTTAACCCTCTGTCTCCTAACTGTATCCCCTATGGCTTCCCCAAGTTTTAAAATGTCATTACAGGTCAATATTACTAGAGTCTCATGAGGCTTAATTGCAATAATTAGCAATAAACAAATGAGATTAGAAACCTTCAAAAACACACACACAAACACCAAGGAAGTCATCTACAGCCATTTAGGGAATAGAATAAATAACTACTAGAGAGAATAGCTGAGGGAAATTTGGTATTATCTTACATTCAAACACAAATGTATTCAATATCGAAGTACAGTATTCATGCAAGCATGGATTGCATGCATTTCAGTTTGCATATGTACATTAAAACAAAGGAGAAAGGAATAAGGCTCGCCATTTTAGGATACCAAGACACCATAATGCATCATGTTGCAAGCACTGAAGACTAGACATTACTGTTACATCATGATTATAACAATTTCATGATCAGTTATTGAAAAAACTGAAGCAGTTTAAAATCAATACATTGTTTTCCTTTGGTGAGAAGCTCTCCCTGCTTAGATATTTTTTGTTAACACCTCATTGTTTGCAGTGCAGTACAATCAAATAAGGAACATGTCAATTTATGAAATTATTTTGACAATGCATCAATCCTCATAAAACCACATTAAAAGAAAGCAACAATAAATTACCAGATTTTGCTCATTTGCTCCACATTTACATCAATTCATTGCCATTTAGAATTACAGTCCTAAGTAGACAGTCAAATGTTAAATGGTGGTATCTACAATGCAAAATGTGCTGTCCTATGTCTGTAGATGCAGACATGTACAAAAATCCATAGACAAAGATAAAAATTGCTTCCTGATCAGAGAGTGCCAGTAGGCTACTGTAATATGAAGAAAAACACAAACCAATCAGCTGGCGCAGCACACCACCAATATCCAAGGCCTTTCCTTTCATAATATTACTAGTGTTTACCTCAGATTCAAAGAATTGTGAGCAAATGCTACAGCTTCCCAACAGGGTTCAATTCACTGAAGTGAGCATGCTCAATGAAGACGAGTTACAGTATTGTATTTAAAAATCCAACCACTTATGGATACTAGTTGCACGCAGACTCAAGGTCAATAATTTTCAATTGAATTAGTTGCGACAGTGAATTGGGGATTCAATTCATTTTGCACAAGTTGCAGCTTCATTAAACCATAATTTAAGTAGTTTGCAGAATTATTAAAATTGGGTACATAATTACATACAAGAATCAGTGAAATAGTACTCTCTATATTCGAGAAAACTTGAGTGACTATTCAAATTATCCTAGTTGGTATCCTGAGCATATCTTTGCACAAACAATACTTATTACTTCCTTCTTACTGTGCTGCACTGACATCAAGGAAACAGTTTGCATTTTGGATAATGGCCACAATTCCAAGTTCACGTTGGGTTGCATCAACAAGAATGAAAATATGCAAAATCCTAGAAGTCAGTATTGTGTATCCCAATACAGAACTGAATGCATTTATTTCAAAATGTCTGTATAAATATCCCATTCTCTGTGTGGGGTTTTTATAACATGCAAATATATAAAAATGGAAACACTATGGCATCCAGCAATTTATACAAAACCTAAATCAAGGACGATTCATGCACCAGAATCCGCATGATTCATAAATCAACAATAATTTCAAAATAATTTTCAATCATAATACAATGGATCGAGTATAAAATCATAGATTACAACATCTAACAATGGTTCAAGTAAATTAAAACATGCTGATGCAAAATTTCATTTTATTTTCATTAAAATTGTAATTTATTACACTGTTGCATCTGAAGAGTGGCAATACAACACAATTTACATGTTTGGTACAGCATTTAACACATTCCTCAGAGATTGGGGAGGGGTTTCTGCTATAATTTTACATGTTTACTTCAAGAATATAAGTGGCAATCTACAGAACAAATCAAAATGACAACCTTTTTAACCCAATAACCAATCTTATAATTATGACCACAGGAAAATGACTTATACAAATTTGTGTCAAAAGGGTTTGGACCACAGTTTGACATCACTACCAAATATAGTGTACAACTCTATGTTGTATAATAGTTTAACAGCTCAGTTTAATAAATTTTATATTATGTCAAGAATGAAGACAAAAATAGCATTTTTATTTATTATTACTCATCTAGCACTGCATTCCACAATTCTACTTAGTGAGCTTAAAACTGCAATTAAAAGTTAGGATTGCAATCATAAAAAAATTGGCTTCTTTATACTCAAATCCCTTGGCAACACTAACATTTTGAACAATCACTGAAGCATGCCTGCAATACATCCAAAGCTAATACAAAATTTGAATGAATTATAAGCAATATCTTCAAACAAGTGTTCCATACAATGCATCTTTCGGTTCTGAAACAAATATGGTGGAATTTTGTCAGATATCGAGGCTTTGGCTCATTTGCATCATGATATTTGACTCAAGGTAACATTAAGATGTGGCATGCACAGTGGCACAGTGGTTAGCACTGCTACCTCACAGCACCAGGGACCCGGCTTGGGTCACTGTGCGGAGTTTGCACATTCTCCCCGTGTTTCCGTGGGTTTCCTCCGAGTGCTCCGGTTTCCTCCCACATTCTGAAAGACGTGTTGGTTCGGTGCATTGACTCAAACAGGTGCTGGACTATGGTGACTAGGGGAATTTCACGGTAACTTCATTGCAATGTTAATGTAAGCCTTACTTGTGACTAATAAATAAACTTTTTACATTTGAAGGCAACTACCAGGTACTTTTTAGCTGGGTGACACCGTCAATACTAATTTATTTTTTTTCTAGGTGCTCAGTGGGCATAATGATTCTTCTGAGCTATTATCATCTGATGTACAAAATTTTATATGGATCATATAGTCATAGAGTCATAGAAGCTTACAGCATGGAAACAGGCCCTTCGGCCCATGCCGCCCTTTTGTTTTAAACCCCTAAGCTAATCCCAATTGCCCGCATATGGCCCATATCTCTCTATACCCATCTTATCCATGTAACTATCCAAGTGCTTTTTAAAAGACAAAATTGGACCCGCCTCTACGACTACCTCTGGCAGCTTATTCCAGACACTGTGTGAAAGAATTTTGTATCTCTCCCCTCTCACCTTAAACCTATGTCCTCCAGTTTTAGACTCCCGTACCTTTGGGAAAAGATATTGACTATCTACCTGATTTGTGCCCCTCATTATTTTATAGACCTCTATAAGATCACCCCTCAGCCTCTTACGCTCCAGAGAAAAAAGTCTGTGTATCCAGCCTCTCCTTATAACTCAATCCATCAAGTCCCGGTAGCATCCTAGTAAATCTTTGCTGCACTCTTTCTAGTTTAATAATATCCTTTCTATAATAGGGTGACCAGAATTGCACACAGTATTTCAAGTGTGGCCTTACCAATGTCTTGTACAACTTCAACAAGACGTCCCAACTCCTGTATTCAATGTTCTGACCAATGAAACCAAGCATGCCGAATGCCTTCTTCACCACTCTGTCCACCTGTGACTCCACTTTCAGGGACCTATGAACATGTACCCCTAGATCTCTTTGCTCTATAACTCTCCCCAATGCCCGACCATTAACTGAGTAAGTCCTGGAATATGGTCTGGAATTCAAGAGTGCCCTTGCCAAGAGCAATGGAAAAAAGAAATCAGCATGATGTACTTACTTTTCAGTCCATTCTGTTTCTCTCCTGCATTTCTATATGTTCCCCATATTTCAAGGTGTTAGAGAAACAAAACAATGCTGGTCCCATATAACAACCAGTTTCGTTTTCACATTGCCTTAATTTAAAGTTTTAAAATTTATTTATTCGTGTCACAAGTAGGCTTACATTAACACTGCAATGAAGTTACTGTGAAGTCACCACACTTCCGCGCCTGTTCAGCTTCACTGAGGGAGAATTTAGCATGGCCAATGCACCTAACCAGCACATTTTTCGGACTGTGGGAGGAAACTGGAGCACCTGGAGAAAACCCACACAGACACTGGGAGAACATGCAGACTCTACACAGACAGTGAACCAAACCGGGAATCGAACCCGGGTCTTGGCGCTGTGAGGCAACAGTGCTAACTGCTGTGCCACCATACAGGGAAGGGAGTGCTGCTTACAACCAACGTTCCCTTTAAGCTGCATGTATGTCAGGCCACAATAATCTTAAAGGGACTCTGCAGTGTTGGTTTCATTCCTGTCAAGGACTGCTCTCAAAATTCCACTAAGGTTAACCATTATTCCTATTGCAAAATGCCCACCAGTCTGCACATATGGAATTTGAGAGATAGTAGAACGTGTTTTTTTCATATTTTTTGTACAATGCTACACCAAAATAGTGTAAACGCAAGTTACTATCCAGAAACTATAATTTCCTGATGTTATAATCACCAGTGCTGTTAAGGTAATCTACATTTTTAAAAAATTAGGTAGTGAATTAGGGAGAGGATGGCACTACAATTAGTGGAACGTAAAGTGCGAAACAAATCTTTATTGGCAAATTTAAAGTGGAATATGGCAACTGAGTGTAGTTTCGCCCTGCCCTCATTGCACCCAAGAAGAAATTTACGCTACGGCTACTGCTGCTTAGCCTGGAATAGCTTACCAGTAATTGGTAAATATTTGTCATGTTTTAATAGAACAGCTGTAGCTCCAAAATACATGGATTTCAACTCAAAGATATTAATCTTGTGTAAGTCATCCCTACTTCTTGCCTAAAAAGTCTATAAAAACTTTACTTTAAATGTGTATATACTGTAAATAAGAAAAATAAGTTGAACATACGCTTACCTGAGAAAATATCTGATACGGTTATAGACTGCTGTATGCAAGGAAAAGGGGGTTTCAAAAGGTATCACCATCAAGATATTCAATCACAATTATTCAACTTGTCATCCATTCCTGCTTCATTTAGAGACTAAATATAAAATCTAGAGCATAAAGTGGACTTTCACAAGATTTTTAAGATATGCACACCTTTGCAGGAGATGGTGTTATGATACCATGTGTCCACTGAATTTTACAGTACATTTTTAAATTTAACCAGGGCACTTTTATACTTTGCAGGCATTGCAACTACATACAAAAGTAAAAACACACACCAGATTATAAAAGGTAAATGGAACCTCTTAAACCTGAGCCAAATTTGACTTTGATATTTTCTTCAACGTCGACTTTAAACTGTCACATAGTCAATTCCGATCCAAAAATCTAATTTCCCATTGACAATACAGCAGAAGGAAAATACACAAGCTCAATCATTCCAAGCACAAATTAATACCTGCTCAAATAACACCTGTCCTTTATGGGACAATTACTATACTATAGGTGCAAATCAATTTAAAGTGCTAACAGGTATTTCAATCACAAGTTAATGACAAAAAATATTTTTGTTGAATTTCCCTAGTGAGAGCCAAAAGTTACCTCGGTGCACTTGTACAAGGTAAACACATTTTTCAGTTCAAAGTTTAAATATTGTATTTTGGTTCGTACAAAGCCAGCAACAGTAAATAAAATCTGCAGAAACCAAGCCACTGCATTCTGAAACAAATTCTTGCTAGTACCATCAACCCGAGATTCCCAATAAGTTCAGCACCACTTTTGCTGCCATAATCAAAGTGCACACCAGGTTCTGTTGCCTGCAAGCTTGAGTTATGAAGCTACATTGCATAATCGGACACACAAATGCAAAGAATTGTTATGCTAATACCTAGGCCCTACTAATGTCAATTAAAAAGTTAGTTTTGGTAAAGCCAATCCCACCTTTCACCTTCAAAATTGCATGTTGACTGATTAATGGTAGAGATTAAAAGCTCAAAGTATAAGCTTTCTGTAGGTTTTTATCTAATTGCATATGCATAGCTGTAAAAATCTCAAAGAGAGGAAATTATGGGCCGCAATTAAGAGAGTTTTAAAACAGCCCTCAACAAGAAGAGGACTAACTGTGCTGGAGGTACAGCCTCCACTTGTGTGTTCTGACTTTATATATCAGTTTAGATTTAGTAAGCATGCTTATAACTTGCACAATTATGTCAGCAATTCCTGGAACTGGCTGCCATTTAAATGACTAAACAGTGGAAGGGGAGGAGAAAGGGAAAAAATGTTCATCTTAAGTGGAAGAAACAGGCTCAAGTTGCATTGTGCCTTCTGTTCCAATCTGAAGCAGGACACCAATTGGTCAACAAGTAAAAACAATTTGACTTAAAATGATTCACTGAACCTTGGGATGATTCCAATATAAAATTCACTGTTTTCTTTTCCTTCCCCATTTGCTACAGGTTTATGGAATACTGAAAGGCTAGTTGTAGGAAATCTACCAATGACATACAGCTAGCAACAGTTCAAAATATCTCCTGAAATCAAATTTAACTGTATATTAAACCTTAAATTTTAAAAATAGGCAATGTAATGCATCCCTGAATCAAACTTGGGTGAATCACTTTGCTTGAAGAATGTAGTTTGTTACCAAAAAAAAACAAATTTTGTTTTGAGTAACACAAACATCTTATTCCTTGGTCATTCCAAAAAAATAAAATGTTTGCAAAATGATATTCTCATACAAAATATCCTTACAATATACCATATTCAATATCTAGTGATCCTCCCTTTGACATTCAAATGCCCAGCACCAGATTATTCTGTCATCGGTCCAAAGCAGTCATGACTTGGACTGAAAACCATAATGCCACTAAAAGCAGGCCTTGTCCAGCATACAACTCTTCATGCAATTTCTTATGCTCCGTAAGAAAGCATTGCATTGTGTAAATGTTTTTCTTCAGTCCAGTAGCCTTGTACCTCAAACGGGATAGATTATCACCCAGAATCACCAATATTGTTGAATCTACACCTGCAGTAGTAACAAAGCAAGCATGATTTCATCTGCAACAATATTTCAGATATCGCATGTTTATAATCCCAATTTCTAATGTATTAGCTGAACAAATGTTTTCAACCTAATACTGAGGCATCCGAAACCATAATAATCCCATGCTGTGTCTAGAGCTTCAATACCAATAAACGTAAGTAAGGTTGATAAACCTAAGAATCTATACATCAATTGTCCGCTGAATCTCCCAAAGCTTCTATACAATAGAACGATTTTGAACCAATTCCACCACCATAAGAATACATGAGTGCTGTTCAAGACTTCAGCAGCCTCATAGGATCATCTTCAATATTCTGAGCATGCTCAGTTGAGGCACTTTGTCTGCAAAGTCAGCCATTTCATGGTTTTAACTGCTGGGACAGATAGGCTGCCCTGCCATTTGGAAACTAAACCAGATGTAGTATTGTAGGGTTTCACTACTGTATAACAATACTACACAACAACTGTTTACCTTAGTTCAAAAAAAATACTGCAATGAAATGATGAAAATAAAATCTATAAAAATTGAAACTTAAGTATATTCTTTCCAGCTAGAAATAGAATCATAGAATCCCTACAGTGCAGGAAGCTGCCATTTGGCCCATCGAGCCTGCACCAACCCTCCGACAGGGCATCTTACCCAGGCACAACCCTTGCCTGATCCCTGTAACTCCAGGCACCCGAAGGAAACCCACAGTCACCCAAGGGCGGAATTGAACCCGGGTCCCTGGTGTGTGAGCAGTGCTAACCACTGCGCCATCCTTAGAAGAACAAAACTAGCAGATTGTGACATTTGCTGCATTCGACTGCAATGTAAATTAAGCTGGACACAAATTCACAGAATGCTTTACCCTCACTCGCTTGGCATTTCCCACAGTTAAGTGAAGCACACAGATGTCTACACTCAGGAGTTACTGGATGTCAAAAGGCTATTTTCTGAGTGAAGCGGATAGAGATTCTGTAATAGATAGTAGTTTTTGTCAGTGTTTCCTAAGCAATGCACATGAGAAATCAAAAACATCTTAAATAAGAACCATTTTTGGAATTTCTTCTCTCCTTCCCACTTAACATTGATGACCTGATAAAGAAAACAAGGAATAACATTTAGCGGTATGTTCTACATTTTGGCACAAATATTATTTTGCATTTTAAGAAATAACTTTACTTAATCTGTCTTATTCATAGGGGACTTTGTTCATCCTATTTCATTTCAAATTTCCATTAGTTTATATTAGTAAAACTGCTATTTGTTGAAGAATGTCAGATTACATCACTTTGTAGTAACAGCACAACAAGCACCAAGTCCTGTTGTCTCCATTTTACTAATAATTTGCATTCCCTGTTTCCACCAACTTCTTAACAGTTTTGAATTACAAACATCATAAACTCATGCCTTTAGATTGACACTGCTCCACCTCATACGAGAAGCTGAATATGTCAATCGGCATGTGGCACTTCAAAGGCACAGTGATAGCCAAGGGAATTCAAAGGTGGAGAAGATAGGAAATGTCAAGTTACTTCAACAACAAATCAACCATCGACCAGAAAAAGAGAGCAAGGTTTCCAATCTGCAGTGGGTTTATAATGTGCCAACTTAATTGTACCTTGTAGCAAAAACATTAAAATTGGAAATACACACCAACCCAGATTTTGTTGTGACAGGGCATCTAATACCATCTGCTGTTTGTTGGACTTGCCTGTTTAAGATTTTTTTTCTTTTTTGGCGTGGCAAGTTGTTGAGAGTGCAAGCTGATAATTACAATTTGAGGGAAAACAGGCATCTGGGGCCTGAGTGTAGCAAGCAACTGGTTATCTTCTTAACCAATCAGATTGAAGGACTGTGAAATTAATAACATTTGGACAGAAGTATAAGTTAAGAATGAATCAATTTCATGTCAAATCTGTACGGATAAACTAATCTATTCAAGAGAAAAAAGCCAGAAAAGTTACAAAAGTTTTGATTTTAAATTTGGCATTTTAAAAAATCCCAAACAAGTAATGTATGAGACTCCACATTTGCAATAGTTAATTTTCAGTACCAGAGATGGCACCTGCAGTAATTTGCACTCACCACATCATTAAAAGGGCATTTAGACTATGATAAAACTTAACTCTCTGGAACAAGATTCATTCATATTTACTGCACTGATACAACAGATTCAGGCCAGTCAATGCATTTCACAGGTGAGCAAGATGGCCATTTTCATGAAACTAAGAGCAAGCAGCACAACTAGGACAGCAACCTTTGACTACTGGCATGTAATGATACATCTGCTCCTCACTTAAGTTGCTGTACCATTTGTCCATAAATAATTGCCAGTCATTAGTTTCTCCATTATTTTGAGAGCATAATCTGGGTCATTAATATATCTAAAAAAGGTAGGTTATAATTTCAGGTGGAGACTATTTGTTAGAACTGGAAAACTGTTGTTTCACCTTGATACAGTTCTGCAAAATGAAGTGGACAACGGATGGATAACAAGTAAACGTGAAGAGCTAAGTGCAGAGTTCTTTCACAGAGGAGTTGCAAACTTTGTTGTAATGCACTTCTTATGAAAGTTTACAACTGAACAGGACCCCCTCTTCTCTTCTTAGATGACGGACCTGCTGTCTTTCAAAAATCTGGGGTTTCTATTTTAAACTTCCAGCATTTAAAAAAAACACTGTTCTACTTTATAACTTTTACACTTCAGTTTTTGTTTAAAATAGAGACATCATCCCACAAAATATTAAAATTATAAACCAATGAACATTTCAAATTAATGTTCGCTGGTTTTGCATGGAAATTGAGTTTTAAAATATTTTTCCCTAAGTTGTGTGGAAAAATGCATGTTGTGAAGAGATTTGCTGGAAAATTATACTGAGACTAAACTAAATCATATTTTTTGGAAAAAGAAAATCAGAACATATACACTCAACATGAAACAGCTCTTTCCAGGTCAGGTTTTTCATAGAACATAGAAAGCCACAGCACAAACAGGCCCTTCGGCCCACAAGTTGCGCTGATCATATCCCTACCTCTAGGCCTATCTATAGCCCTCAATCCTATTAAATCCCATGTACTCATCCAGAAGTCTCTTAAAAGACCCCAACGAGTTTGCCTCCACCACCACCGACGTCAGCCGATTCCACTCACCCACCACCCTCTGAGTGAAAAACTTACCCCTGACATCTCCTCTGTACCTCCCCCCCCAGCACCTTAAACCTGTGTCCTCTCGTAGCAACCATTTCAGCCCTTGGAAATAGCCTCTGAGAGTCTACCCTATCCAGACCTCTCAACATCTTGTAAACCTCTATCAGGTCACCTCTCATCCTTCGTCTCTCCAGGGAGAAGAGACCAAGCTCCCTCAACCTATCCTCATAAGGCATGCCCCCCAATCCAGGCAACATCCTTGTAAATCTCCTCTGCACCCTTTCAATGGCTTCAACATCTTTCCTGTAATGAGGTGACCAGAACTGCGCGCAGTACTCCAAGTGGGGTCTAACCAGGGTCCTATAAAGCTGCAGCATTATCTCCCGACTCCTAAACTCAATCCCTCGATTCCTTACTACTTGAGTCACTAACTAGCTTTGATGATTAAAATGTTTAACTTTAAATAACAAGAGTATTACTTCATGGATTTAGTTCCCTAATTCACCCTTTTAGAGGTCACTCCTTTACACGCCAAGACTAGTGCTTACATTCCTTACCTTTGCGTGTTATATTTTGATTATAATTGAAATATCAGGGTGCACTACTGTTGTCTACTGTTGTCACTCTGACACCATATGGCTAGTACATTAATGTATGTCAGAAGTTTCATTCAATCAAGATCTATGATTCCACACTTTGAAAGGTTAAAATGAGATATCAATTGCTGAAGATAAACGTAAATTGCAAAATAGCCCAATAATTTGAAGGGGAGACGGAGGTATTTGATTTTTGCAAAACTGTGTGAAATTAAGACTGCAAAAGATACTTATGTCAAAGTGCTAGTGGTGAGGTCCTGCAATTGACTCAAGTTGGAAAAGATTTGAACTTTATTTGAAATTGTATTTTGGCAGCCCTCTACAATTCTGATGGTAACATCATTACAGATCATTTGACGAACATATTTCTATTACCATTTTCAAAGGTAAAACAAACCAAACTCAACTCAATAGAGTTAAGTCAAAATTTTTAGAATGTTGAAGGACTAATTGCCATGAACATTACAGAGAAACAATTTATTTTTAAGAATTTTGTTAATTTTTTCCAAAACGACTTTAAAATAGCTTTTTTTGGCAACTGGAAATTTCATAAACGAAGAGAAAGTTTATTGCCAGTAAAAGAAATCTCTTGCTCATCCATGAATTTGTCCCACTTGCAAATCTTATTTAACTGTTTAAAGCAAAGGCACCACCATGTTAGCAAATTATCAAGCTTTTTCAAAAAATACAAATTATTCCATCATTTTTTTATTTAAAGACTTAAAAAAAACTGTTTTTCCTTTTTGCAGTCACAGGATATTTCATACAGCTGGGCTTTTCATTTTGCATGTTACAGCAGCCATTTTCAAAGATAGCATGGAGAGCCTGAATCTAAATCCAAAATGGCTACTATCTACAATTTGCAATGTAGGATACAACATACACTTCGTTTCAAAAGGAGATAGAAACCTAGAAACCCTGGATCAATGGCATACTTCAATTATTAATCTGAATAAAAGGCTGAAATTAATTCAGCAATTTATTTGCCATTCTCAAGAGGACACTATAGTTTATATTTTTAACAGCAACTGAACAAAAGGTAAGTACACTTTGAATCTAAATTTCATGGTAGAAATATTGGAACCAGTTGACTGCCTGATTTGAATGCAATACCAGAACTAAAACTCCTTTCGCCCTCCAACTTCACAACACAGACAGGATGAGCCTAATGATCTCCTTCAATCTCTTTAAATCTCTCTAGGTTTCTATGGAACTTAAGTTCTTATGCAATTTATTCGTACATCGCACAGACATCTTTTCCTGTTTTGTTTATTGAGAGCACAATGAGATGAGCAAAAGATTATGGATGAAATTTTTAAACTTACTCATGTCAAGTTGTTTATAATTACAAACTGAAAAAAACCTATTTAACATCTTAGCCACTTTCAAAAACCACTGGAATTACTTAGAGACTGAGATTCTAGTGGGAAAGGGGCATTAACACCTTCAACATCCCAAGCTAGTGTGAGGAAAATTTGAAGAATGATAATCCTTGTATGGTACTAAATTTTGGGCAGCCAGCTAATGTCTGTTCATTAGGGTTTTTGTGGAACGATGTCAGGTGCTCCTGTTCACTTCAATTCTAATCCAATTAAATATAACTTTTGTTAAAATAAATTTGTCAAAGTCTCATCAAAAACTATTTTAATATTGTTAATTTTCATATAATCCCCTCCTTGTTTGGTAACTCAATTTTTATCAAGGTTTTCCAAGACATAGAAAAGTATATATGCACATTTATTTGGATATTTCCAAGAAACAAGCTTTAATAACAGCCCAAAATGTTAATCTTCAGTCAAACTTTGATGTTAAAAATCTAATTTTTGTTCCAAATCTTGACCTTTTCAATGGTTTAAAGATATTCTTTAGCATTTAGAAAATAACACAATGCCTATCAGAATTCAGTAAAGACAGAATAGTTTGATTTATCATGGAAAAAATATCTTGCCAGTTGAAGCCTTTAAAATCTACCACTTTTCTATGACATCCTAAATATCAAATGATATATTTTTCTCTCCGCAATGCAAACATCCAAGGCAAGTGACCACAAATATAATGCAACACATCACCAAAATCATTTTCTTTAATTATGATAGAGTGCAAAGTCACAACAACAAATCCTTATTTGGCTGGCAGTCTGCTATGATGGAAGAGCAAACCTAATGGGAAATCAGAAGAGACTTTTTTTCATTTATAGATCATTTTCTTTGTGCAAGATTTTCAATAATAGTTCTGGCAGAAAGAAACAAAAATATAATCCTGACACTCTACAATATGCTTTAAGAATAAAATTGTGTCAAAATATTTGGTACAAGATGTCCTTATTCATGATTTAAATGAATGATCGTAATGTAAACCGAATTACCAGCACACACTTATCCAAAAAGTAAAATCAATATCAGTGGCAAAATCACTTGGCATGCTTTGCCGAGACCTGATCAAGCTGTAGTATAAATTACAAGAAGACTATATCCACTGGTTCACCCACAGTATGCAAATTACCTGAACTAAATTAGAATAACGAGTTTACATAGAAATGTGACCACAGAACTACAACGTTTTAATGTTCAAGTTTCAACATGGCCTGGCACAAAAACATCTTCTGGAACAATGACACTAATGCTCTAATTTTGTCTACCCATAAAGCAGTATCCACATGTGCAACTCATTTAATTATGCTGCCTTTGATTTGCCAATATTGAGAAACTGGTCATTACATTAGGATGTGGAGATGCCGGCGTTGGACTGGGGTGAACACAGTAAGAATTTTAACAACACCACATTTCCACTCCATCTGACGAAGGAGCAGCGCTCCGAAAGCTAATGGTGTTTGCTACCAAATAAACCTGTTGGACTTTAACCTGTTGTTAAAACTCTTACTGTATTACATTAGGAGCCAGCAATGGCACAGTGCCTAACGCTCTTGATTGATTCAGAAGGTCGTGGATTGAAGGAGCACTCCACAAATTTGAGCATAGAATTTAGTCTGACACTTCACTGCAGTACTGAGTGAGTACTGTATTGTTGGAGATGCCATCTATAGGATGACACATTAAATTGAGGCCCTGTCTCATCCCTCAGGTTTGTTTTGAATTTATTCATGGGTTGTGAGCATCACTGGCAAGACTAGCAATTATTAGCCATCCCTAATTGCCTTTAAGATGGTGACAGCAAGAAGAGTCCTCCCGATCCCTGGCCAAAATTCATCTCTCAGTCAACATCTTAAATATGTTTCCAAATGTTGTTGTCGAAATAACAAAGGGGTTATCAACACTAACCATTCTTGAAAAATAAATCAGAGAGAAACATTCAGTGATGGCACATGTCCAGTTAAAAGTGGAAATCAGGAAATTGCTGTTCAAAGTGCCCATACTCCTCCAAAAGCTTTATTCTGGTTATCTGGCTGAGATACCCAATATTCAAACAATTGAAGGACATGAAATGAGATTAAATGTGTGCTGCATACTCACTAAACAGATCAGAAAATAGTTGGGGCTTTTCCATTTTAGTTTAGGTAATTTTTTTAGAGCGTGCTCAACCTTAATCACTGCCAAAAACCTCTCTCTTACAAATTTAGAATCGAATTCCTTCAGAGATCTTTAAAAAATAAATCTTTGTTTACTATTTGTCTTTTAAAAATCTCTCTCAATCCCATCTTTCTTCTCACAAGTTTGCTATCTGCAAATGATCTGCCATTCAGTTAACCAATCTCGTATCTTGGTCCAGACTCGGCCTGCCTCAGAATGAATTTTTGGATCTAACTGGTTAAGGAGATGTATTTTCTTGTCCTGTCCACACGTGCGTTCGAGCCCCTGAAGAGGGTGCCATGTTATTTTGAATTTCTAACAATTGTAAGTTCCAGTGCAAAAGGCCATGGAAAGTCTGTGGGCAAATGCAAATATAATAAATGTAGAATAAATGGTTGGCTACTGACTGCAAAGTCCTAGCCATAAACTAGACATTTATTTAGCATTTCTGTTTGTCAGACTTTGATTCCCATATTCATATCACAACTGGCATTTCGGGACATGCAATAGTGGTGATGAAAGGCATTCTTATGCATGTACATTCTTTCTTTACAATCTTGGACAAATATAGAAAAGAGAATGTTTTCATGTGAAGTAATGTCAGAATTCAAAATTAACTGATTACTCGTACAAATTTATGTTACACTTTCCCCCCTTCAAAACACCGTCCTCAAAATTTGACTATAATGTGTATAATATTCATCAATCTTAAAAATGCTGCAAAATATCATTAGAATTTATGTAAATGCCATTGGAAAGAACCGAATGTGCTGCTCCTAATAAATACCAAGACATTATGTTCATTATTATAAGCAATAATCAAAAGAAATTGACAACTCATACAAAAAAAATGATATGTTAGGATTGTTCTCCAGGTGAGAACTCAACACCAACAGAAATCCAATTAACTTCAGCTTGCAGAGACTCTTGGGTACTCACCCACTGTGCCCTGAACAGCAGGATCTTTGTTTGGGGTTTTGGGAGAAGAGGGGTGGGGGGGGGGGGGGGGGGGGGATGCTGTGTTGTGTTCTAAATATTTATTACAGATTTCACTATATTCAAAAACTCAATCATGAAAGTCCATTTAAGTCCCTTCAAGTCCTTAATCCCTTATAGAAACAAACATTTGTACTATAAACCCTACATTAAAGACAACTAATCATTTAATAACCTCTGATCCGTTAGTCAGACTGTGAACTTACAACCCACACCAGGTTGTGAAAAAACAGTCAAACATTAATAATGCTATTACCATAGCATGGAGGGTTATGCCAACAAACAACTATTAACACTATTGGAACACTGCTCTCAGACACAGGCAGGCTGGGTTTTTATTTTTTTCAAGACCTAGGGATATCAAAAACTTGACAACTGTACATTTATTTGCCCTTCAAGAGCATTTACACCTACTCTAAAAATTCCTAACAGTGGAGGATAAGGTCTTTGGTCCAGCAAAATGGGGTCCGTTTGAATAGCCCTGCTGAGTTCTAGTTTCCCACAGATGTGGGAGTCATCCTCCTCCCCCGATCTGCATAACCCACTTCAGCAAAAAATGATTTCTGCAGGTATGAGGATGGGAATTTTGGATGTTTTGGAAATACTACAGACTTTCCTTGACTCCTCTAAAGTCCAGACCATAATCTTTTAAACTCAATATTGAGAAGCTGGATGTTCTCATCCACTGAAACTAAGAAGCTAGGTCCAGTCGGACTTAGATAAATAAAACAAAGACAATTGATGATTAAATTTGCATTCATGCTGCTGAAATGCATAAATGCAGGAAAAACACAATCCCACTTATCACTTATAGCAAGACAGCCACTGGATATGCTGCCACATTGAAAATCCATTAAGTAAAAACACAAATAAATCACCCAGTGTGCCTCGCTCTCACTAAACTCAGTATGGTTTTTCCACAGTATGTTATGCTTTCACCTATTAGAATTTCCCTCTCACCCCAGTTTCCTCAAAGCTTAACTCTACATCCAGTTCTATTTATTTTGGCGGTTCTCTTATTTCTTCAAATTTGGCCCTTTTACAGCCCCTAATTTCTGGGTTGTTGACTATTCTAAATTATGTTAAAATTAATTGCTCTGTGATCACTGTCTCCCAAGAATGCAATGATTTTCATTTTCTGTATGCTGCCGAAATAAACCTTCTCCTGTGGCATTTCTGAAGACTGGGTCAAGAACAGCCATGATTCTAAACCACTTGGGTTTTCCCAATTTCTATTAGGCCTATTGGGATTATCCATGATTGCAGCTCAGGAAGAGTGGGGACAGAAGCAGGGAATTGCATTTTTTTTTAAATATAAAGAAAAGCTCAATTTTCTCCACCCATAAACTAACTATGGCCAAGAGCAGGAAGCCGTCTCCTAATGGTTGGCTTATAGCACTGTGAAGCCCATATTGGCAGATGTACAAACAGAACTCAATTACAAATTTTCCATTCACCACATACCTATGAAATCCACTCCTACACTCCACATTTCTCATAGCATCATAAAAGACTAGTAAATTTACAGATTGACAATTTTATGACATCACTTGTTACACTATAGTCATCTCACCTCTGCAGTGTCTTTTGTCAAGGCGCCACAAATCCTGTTGAGATTAGAGTGTAAATTACATCAGGAGCCAATTGCAGTAGTTCCATCATATTTTAAAACAAGCCACTGTACTTCAACGGTTCTACCTGAAAACCCATTAGTTGGAAACTTAAGAAATCTGATCTCCCAAAAGTGGAAAATTGAGGCATTCGACACAAAGTAAAACTTGTCTGCTCATCTGGGTCACCACAACCCTTGCAGTTATGAATCTCACTGCTAACAAATTAATGATCACAAACGATTTAATACTGCCTGGCCACAAGAGATCCAAATAACAAAACAAGCCTTCTTTGCCTCTCACTTTTTCAGCCACAAGGATGTATTATCTGAGTCTTTGTCATCACGTCGGCACAATTGATCCTACCATGTTTCATAACCATTTAGATCTTTAGAGAATAAGTAATTACTATGGTATGAAGACAAAGGAGCAGATTTAAAACTGGATACCATCACATCGATTGAATACTGAAACAAGGCCAAGGTTTCATATATTGAAGCTTTTCATTTCTCAAAATGTTGGATTTTTGAAGTCATCAAACATTTTACAGTTGCCAATGCCACAGTACTATCAGTAGGAAAAACTGTGAGGTGAATAGCAGAAGACAAGTCTGTTAATCCAATCTAATGAAAGCAATTGTATTTATCCTTCACAGGTTTCTGTTATTGATGCTTTTCAACCAAACTCTGATACAAAAAGGCCCAGGGTTGTCCCTGTACTGTCACAAACCTAGCCCATTCTTTGATAACCAATCCTTAATTTTTCATCAATGAACATTTTTGGTCTCGCTATCCATTCTGTCCTCAAAATGGATCTCCCTCATCTGTTCACTTGCTAAAACTTTACCCAAGACGTTCCTTCCCCTATTTGCAAAAATGTTCTTCTACATAATCTCAAATCTCCATAAAACCAAAAACTTTGAATATTCTCTGTATTTTTGTGAGGTGTATTTAACATCTCTCTCATACTTTGGTGCAGGAAAGAAGACAAGGCAATCACTTTCTCCCTTCTCTTTCAGTCATTAAGAGTGTAATAAAGTTTTTTAACAGTGCATTTACAACCTCTCTCGTCATGCAAACCTAATTTTAGAAGTATGGAGTCCATTCCTCACAACGTATAAAAAACCCATGATTGTTAAAATAATAAAAAAGTTAAAGTTTATGGTATTTCAGCTTCTACCCAAAATCCCTTATCTGTGTCCCTTTTTTTGCAAAATGATTTAAATGCTTTTTACTTCCTGGTTTGCTGTCTGTGAGAATTCTTCAGTTCAGCTTGCTTAATGACTTTATGTTTCTCCTGGGCAGCACATATTCCCTATAGATAGTGCCAGATTCAAAGTCATGTCAGCATAGCAGAAATCGAAGCTTCAATATTTGACAGCTTTTTCAACAATAAGCAGCAAGAACCAGCCCTTCGCCACTGACAGCAAATAAGAACAAAGAAAATTACAGCACAGGAACAGGCCCTTCGGCCCTCCAAGCCTGCACCGATTATTCTGCCCGACTTAACTAAAACCCCCTACCCTTCTGGGGACCATATCCTTCTATTCCCATCCTATTCATGTACTCGTCAAGATGCCCCTTAAAAGTCACTACCGTATCTGCTTCCACTACCTCCCCCGGCAACAAGTTCCGGGCACCCACTACTCTCTGCGTAAAAAATCTGCCTCGGACATCTCCTTTAAACCTTGCCTCTCGCACCTTAAACCTATGCCCCCTAGTAATTGACTCTTCCACCCTGGGGAAAAGCTTCTGATTATCCACTCTGTCCATGCCTCTCATAATCTTGTAGACTTCTATCAGGTCTCCTCTCAACCTCCCATCGCTCCAGTGAGAACAAACCAAGTTTCTCCAACCTCTCCTCATAGCTAATGCCCTCCATACCAGGCAACATCCTGGTAAATCTGTTCTGTACCCACTCCAAAGCCTCCACATCCTTCTGGTTGTATGGCGACCAGAACTGAACACTATATTCCAAGTGCGGCCTCACTAAGGTTCTATAAAGCTGCAACATGACTTGCCAATTTTTAAACTCAATACCCCGGCCGATGAAGGCAAGCATGCCATATGCCTTCTTGACTACCTTCTGCACCTGCATTGCCACTTTCAGTGACCTGTGTACTTGTGCACCCATATCCTTTTGCCTATCAATACTCTTAAGGGTTCTGCCATTTACTGTACATTTCATATCTGTATTAGACCTTCCAAAATGCATTACCTCACATTTGTCCAGATTAAACTCCATCTGCCATCTCTCCGCCCAAGTCTCCAACTGATCTATATCCTGCTGTATCCTCTGATGGTCCTCATCGCTATCTGCAAATCCACCAACCTCTGTGTCGTCTGCAAATATACTAATCAATCCAGTTACATTTTCCTCCAAATCATTTATAACAAACAGCAAAGGTCCCAGCACTGATCCCTGAGGAACACCACTTGTCACAGTCCTCCATTCAGAAACATACCCTTCCACTGCTACCTTCTGTCTTCTTTGACCGAGCCAGTTTTGTATCCACCTTGCCAGCTCACCTCTGATCCCATGCGACTTCACCTTCTGCACCAGTCTGCCATGAGGACCTTGTCAAAGGCCTTACTGAAGTCCATGTAGACAACATCCACTGCCCTACCCTCATCAATCATCTTTGTCACTTCCTCGAAAAACTCGATCAAGTTCATGAGACAACCTCCCCTTCACAAAACCATGTTGCCTCTCACTAATACGTCCACTTGTTTCCAACTGGGAATATATCCTGTCTCGAAGAATCCTCTCCAATAGTTTCCCTACCACTGATGTAAGGCTCACCGGCCTGTAATTACCTGGATTATTCTTGCTACCCTTCTTAAACAAAGGAACAACATTGGCTATTCTCCAATCCTCTGGGACTTCCCCTGTATGTACTGTAACCTCACGACTTGCCTAGGCTTGCAAAATCTCACTAACTGTAAAATCTCACTAACTGTCCTCGCTGGAGACAATACACATCTCTTTAACCTGTGCTTAACCCTCTCTCCACTCACATTGTCTGTACCTTTAAGACTTGATTACCTGTAAAGACTCGTATTCCAAACATTATTTTGTAAATTGAGTTTGTGTCTTTATATGCCCTTTTGTGAACAGAACTCCCACTTACCTGATGAAGGAGCAGCGCTCCGAAAGCTAGTGGCTTGTGCCACCAAATATACCTGTTG
This sequence comes from Mustelus asterias, assembly GCF_964213995.1. NCBI lineage: Eukaryota > Metazoa > Chordata > Chondrichthyes > Carcharhiniformes > Triakidae > Mustelus > Mustelus asterias. The sequence continues at coordinate 29,582,249 of NC_135813.1, read as the reverse complement.
GACTTTAACCTGGTGTTTGAGACTTCTTACTGTGACCTCCCCTGTAGCCAGTGAGGATACAAAGATTTCTCTCAAGGCCCCACCAATTTTTTCCCTTGCCTCTCTCAGTATTCTGGGGTATATCCCATCAGGCAGTGAAGACTTGTCTAGAATGTTTCTCAAGAACCCCAATACCACCACCTTTTTGATCTCAACATGACTCAAACTATCTACACATCCTTTCCCAGACTCATCATCCACCAAGTCCTTCTCTTTGGTGAATACTGACGCAAAGTATTCATTTAATACCTCGCCTATTTCCTCTGGCTCCACACATAGATTCCCTCCCTTGTCCTTGAGTGGGCCAACCCTCTCCCTGGCTACCTTCTTGCTCTTTATATATGTATAAAAAGCCTTGGGATTTTCCTTAATCCTGCTGGCCAATGCTTTTTCATGACCCCTTTTAGCCCTTCTTACTCCTTGCTTAAGTTTCTTTCTACTTTCCTTGTATTCCACACTTACTTCGTGTATTCCCAGTCTCCTAGCTTTGACAAATGCTTCCTTTTTCTCTTTGACTAGGCTCACAATATCTTTCGTTATCCAAGGTTCCCAAAACTTATCATACTTATCCTTCATCCTAACAGGAATGTGCCGGTTCCGAATCCCTATCAACTTACACTTGAAAACCTCCCACATTCCAGATGTTGATTTGCCCTCAAACACCTGCCCTCCATCTACATTCTTAAGTTCCTGCCTAATATTGTTGTAATTAGCCTTCCCCCAATTTAGCACCTTAACTTGAGGACTACACTTATCTTTATCCATCAGTACCTTAAAGCTTACTGAATTGTGGTCACTGTTCCGGAACTGCGCCCCTACTGAAACATCGACCACTTGGCCGGGCTCATTCCCCAATACTAGGTCCAGTATGGCCCCTTCCCGAGTTGGACTATCTACATACTATTTCAGGAAGCCCTCCTGGATGCTCCTTACAAACTCTGCCCCATCCACGCCCCTAGCACTAAAATCCAGGCCATTCTGTCTCTGGATCTCAAGATTATGGAAGCCTTTCCTTCCTTGCATTTCCGAGCTTTTAAAACTCAAGCATGACATCATCAATCCTTCACAATTTGCCTCCACATTGTCTTGGGAATGTCTGGGCAATGGAACTGGCTAGTCACCTAGATTACTTAAAAAATAATTAATCTTCTCAATAAAGTCCTCCACCAACAGCAGAGACAGAACAGTACTGGGATACCTTGGGGCACTTATCCAAATCTCTAATACAACCTGTCACTGGCAGGGAGGAGAGCTAATAGAGGGGGAAATGTCTGAATTATATTAATGATACATCAAGAATCCTGTAACACTGTTCCAAAGATATCTATCTTCATATTTAAAGGGTTTTCCACTTCTTACTGATGGATATGATTCAGTAAGCCTGAGTCTGGAGTGTCAAGCCCAGAATTAGAAGCATTTTGTACCAGCCCTGAGCGAAGGATTAGTATTGAAGAGAAAATACTAAATAACTACTTAACCAATAAGGGAATCTCAATTTCCTTTATACCAGAAATTAAACAGAAATCGGTTTGCCCAAAATTATTTTCTTTTAAATGTACAGCCCAAGCCATTGCTTTCCCAGTCCAGTGAATTTACATGAAACAGGTTTGGGAGCTAACTTTGCATAGCTGTCAAGACTTGATTGTGTATGAACAGTATTACCAGCTTGACCATTCATCTCATCAGGACCGTGGAATCATTTCTTTGCTAGCTTCATTTTGAATATTTGACAAGATTAGTAAAGTGCAATATATTCTACAGACATCCTGAGTGGCTAACCAAAGACACCTGCACACCATGAATATTCTGACTAAACAGCATACCATAAAACAAACTGTATTAACGGTGTTAGAAAAGTTGAGACAAAGGGCGAAAAATGGATTATCACAAATGAAATGCAGGTGTCATGCACCCATGGAACCTACATGATATTCCTTATAATGGGGTTTAATGATTTCACTTTGGAACTGACTAACTTAAACACAAAGGTTTCATAAGAATTTTGCAAATAAAAATTTAACTAAGCCAAGCATATGTGCTGTGGGTGTATTATACCAGGACTCCCAAAAAATTCACGAATCCATGAAAAGAAGTATTGGCAGAAATCTGGGTTGAGGTTAAAAAAACAACCTGAACAGACCGACAAAAAAGACAGAGGATCTATTTGCAAGTGCATGTAGCTCACTAGCCCATATGCCAAAATTAAAGGACAGAGTCAGACAGTCCTTAGCCAAGAAATTCAAGCAGAGATGAATACACAAAAACGTATTTGGCATAGAAGAAGATTCAGATACCACAATGTGTTGAACATCAGGGCAACTTCTGATTTCCTACCTAAATCTTAACACCAAACAAGGAGGGATAAAAATGAGGGCATCTCCTACTGGTGTTCTGATCTTGAAAAGTGCGAAGGCTGTACTTGGCAAGAACCTGGAAACTTCAGTTGAGCAACTATTGCGAGAATATCACAACAAGTACCTGTTCTTCTCCTAAAACCATAAACAGGAAACCTCATCCACTTGCTGCATATAGTCAGGAAGATTGTCTTGATGCCATGATTGAAATAAGATCATATAAATAAGCAAAATATTGTGGATGCTGGAATCTGAAACAAAAACTCAGCACGCCTAGCAGCATCTGTAAGGAGAGAAAGTAGAGGTAACGTTGAGTCCTTTGGCTGACAAAGAGCCAAAGAACATGAAATGTTAACTTTCAGTTTTTCCAGCATCCTCTGTTCTTGCTGAAATAAGATAAAATAAACATGCTAACATTGTCTATGGTCATATATGATAGTTATTTGGGCAAGATACCAGAAGAATGCCAGCCACTGTGGAAGTGTACCTAGCAAAAAAAGTCCCAATGTTCAGCAGAGCGAATTAAAGTGAAAAAACAGAGACAATCACTTAAAAGCCAGTGCTCAATAATCCAACCCACACGGAAGGTTGAAGAAGAACCTGCTGATAGAACCGTGCATCTTAAGAGAGTTGAATGACCAAATGAGAAAGTTGAACGCCAATCCAAAAGATTATCTGGATCATAATATGTTGACAGAATCTCTTAAAGGATCATTCCCTTGGTGAAGAATATAAATGACTGTGAGCATTCCGGGACTGCATTACACAATAAAACCTAGAGAATGTCAAATCAAGGAAGAAAAAATAAAGGCAGCCTAAACCTCATGGTGTACCAAGTCATAGAGGTTTACAGCATGGAAACAGGCCCTTCGGCCCAACTTGCCCACACTGCCCTTTTTTTTTTAAAACCCCTAAACTAATCCCAATTGCCTACATTTGGCCCATATCCCTCTATACCCATCATACCCATGTAACTATCTAAATGCTTCTTAAAAGACAAAATTGGACCCGCCTCTACTACTACCTCTGGCAGCTTGTTCCAGACACTCACCACCCTCCGTGTGAAAAAGTTGCCCCTCTGGACACTTTTGTATCTCTCCCCTTAAACCTATGCCCTCTAGTTTTAGATTCCCCTACATTTGGGAAAAGATATTGACTATCTACCTTGTCTATGCCCCTCATTATTTTATAGACCTCTATAAGGTCACCCCTCAGCCTCTTACGCTCCAGAGAAAAAAGTCCCAGTCTATTCAGCCTCTCCTTATAACTCAATCCATCAAGTCCCGGTAGCATCCTAGTAAATCTTTGCTGCACTCTTTCTAGTTTAATAATATCCTTTCTATAATAGGGTGACCAGGTTTGCACACAGGATTCCAAGTGTGGCCTTACCAATGTCTTGTACAACTTCAACAAGACGTCCCAACTCCTGTATTCAATGTTCTGACCGATGAAACCAAGCATGCCGAATGCCTTCTTCACCACTCTGTCCACCTGTGACTCCACTTTCAAGGAGCTATGAACATGTACCCCTCGATCTCTTTGTTCTGTAACTTTCCCCAACGCCCTACCATTAACTGAGTAAGTCCTGCCCTGGTTCAATCTACCAAAATGCATCACCTCGCATTCGTCCAAATTAAACTCCATCTGCCATTCGTCGGCCCACTGGCCCAATTGATCAAGATCCCATTGCAATTGGAGATAACTTTCTTCACTGTCCGCTATGCCACCAATCTTGGTGTCATCTGCAAACTCACGAACCATGCATCCTATATTCTCACCCAAATCATTAATATACTTGACAAACAACAGTGGGCCCAGCACTGATCCCTGAGGCACACTGCTGGTCACAGGTCTCCAGTTTGAAAAACAACTCTCTACAACCACCCTCTGGCTTCTGTCAAGAAGCCAATTTTGTATCCATTTAGATACTTCATCCTGGATCCCTGGTGTTTTTTTTATTCATTCATGGAATGGGAGGGTTGCTGGCTAGGCCAGCCTTTATTGTCCATCTCTAATTGCCCTCAAGGTGATGGTGAGCTGCATTCTTGCACCACTGCAGTCCATGTGATGTAGGTACACTCACTGTGCTGTTAGGGAGGAAGTTCCAGTATTTAGACCCACCGACAATGAAGGAATAACAATATATTTCTTGTCAGGATGGTGTGTGACTTGAAGGCAAACTTCCAGGTGGTGATGTTCCAACTTTTAGATGGTGACGGTCATGTGTCTGGAAGGCTTGGTAAGTTGTGTAGTGCATCGTATAGATGGTACACACAGCTGTCATTGTGCATCGATGATGGAGGAAGTGAATGTTTGTGGATGGGGTGCCAAAGGGGTGCAAAGTTAATTCCCAAGCCTGCCTTGTCCTGGATGGTGTCAAGCTCCTTGAGTTTTATTAGAGCAGCACTCATCCAGGCAAGTGGAAAGTATTCTATCATACTGCTGGTGTATGCCTCATGATTCCTAGCCTTTGATCTGCTCTGTAGCCACAGTATTTACATGGCTAGTCCAGTTTAGTTTTTGGTCAATGGTAACTCCTAGGATTTGAAAGTGGCGGATTCAACTATGGTAATGCCATTGAATGTCAAGGAGCGATGGTTAGTTTCTCTCTTGTTGGAAATGGTCATTGCCCAACACTTGTGTGGCACGAGTGTTACTTGCCATTGTCAGCCAAAGCCTGAACATTGTGCAGCTCGTTGCATTTGGACATGGACTACTTCAGTATCTGAAGAATTGTGAATGGTGCTGAACATTGTGCAATCATCAGCAAACATCCCGACTTCTGACCTTATGATGGAAGGACAATCATTGATAAAACAGCCAAAGATTGTTGGGCCTAGGACACTACACTGAGGAACACCTGCATTGTGGTGCCAGAACCAAGATGATTAACATCCAACAACCACAACCAGCTTCCTTTGTGCTAGGTATGACTCCAACCAATGGAGAGTTTCCCTGATTCCCATTAACTCCAGTTTGCTAGGGCTCCTGATGCCACACTCAGTGACTTGATATCAAGGGCAGTCACCCTCACGTCACCTCTAGCATTCAGCTTGTTACAATCAAGGTTGTAATGAGGTCAGGAGCTTAGAGACCCTGGTGGAACCCAAATTGAGCATCAATGAGCAGGTTATGCCAAGCAAGTGCAACTTGACAGAACTGTTGATGACACCTTCTGTTACTTTACTAATGAACCAGAATAGACTGCTGGGTAATTGGTTCAGTTGGATTTGTCCTGCTTTTTGTGGACAGGACATATCTGGGCAATTTTCCACATTGCTGGGTAGATGTCAGTGTTGTAGCTGTTCTGGAAAGCTTGGCTAGAAGCGCAGCAAGTTCTAGAGCACAAGTCTTCAGTGCTATTACCCAAATATTGTCAGGGTTCCTTAGCCTTTGCAATATCCAGTGCTTTCAGCTGTTCCTTGATATCATGTGGAGTGAATCGAATTGATTGAAGACTGGCATCTATGATGCTTGGGACCTCCGGAAGAGTTTGGTACTTCAGCAGAGTTACTCTGCCATATGTATGTAGATGTTAACTCCAGGAATTTAACTTTCTTTTAAAATTTTCAGGACAACAATAAACAAACAGAGGACTGGGACTAGATGACATGGTCTTCCAGACAGATGGCACAGACATGATAGGCCGAATGGGTTCCTTCTGTGCAGTAACCATTCTTTGATTTCCGTTCAAAAACATAGTACCAGGATATTCCTGGACTAAAATTATGTACTTTGAAATGATATACAACAGCAAAAGAATTATTTCCAAAAGAGAAGAGTGCTTTGTAAGATGATCATTCAACTGTTGTGCCAAATGGAGCTTGGTGACCTTAAATGTTTGCACTTCTTTGGATTTGAACTGCAGACCTGGCTCTGAAGTTTTATTCCCGATGAGTGAGCAAAGCCATCCTGTTTGAAAGAATCACATTCTGCTGGTAAAGGACATCAATTCTTGACCAGCAGACCCTTTGGAGAGACAGAAGCCAGCTTCACAACTTTTGAAATTATATAGTGAATATATTTGATGCTGCAAAGCCCTGAGAACTAGCAGAATTAAATACCTGGTTTAACTATGGTGTCATGATGTGGAGATGCCGGCGTTGGACTAGGGTGAACACAGTAAGAGTTTTAACAACACCAGGTTAAAGTCCAACAGGTTTATTTGGGAGCAAATACCATTAGCTTTCGGAGCGCTGCTCCTTCGTCAGACTCCATCTGACAAAGGAGCAGTGCTCTGAAAGCTAATGGTATTTGCTACCAAATAAACCTGTTGGACTTTAACCTGGTGTTGTTAAAACTCTTACTGTGTTAACTATGGTGTGGCAGAATACAATTATTTTCAAAAAAGGTGACAACAAGGTGCTCCATAACAAAGAGTGAAAAATGAATCTTCCTCAACCAAAGCAGGATGCCAAGTTGGAAATTGCAAATAAGCAACAGTAAAAGCAATTTCAACAAGCTGGACAATAGAAGAGACATTTGAAGGATTATGACGTGGTTGACCATGTTGACAATGAGAATACAAGGAGGAAATAATATGCCACTGTTACAGAGAATGAGAACTTTCACTGCAGTAGGAAGGATGGACACCTGACTCAAAGCGAATCGAGACAGTGTGAGAACAGGGGAGTGAACGAGAGAGAAGCTCAAGATAGGGAACACAAAAAAGAAACAAAACTCTGAGAAACGGACATTAAAAAAATGAGAAAGGTGACAATGAGAAAAATTGAGGGTGATTAGGGGAATAAACTAGAAAATACAGAACTGGAGAGTGAACAAAAAAGGGGGAAAGAGCGAGTGATAGCCCAATTAAACAAAAGGATAAAGGAAAAGAGGAAGTACAGAAATAAACTGTAAAGACAATGAAAATAAGACTCAAAGGGGGGGGGGGAATTAAATCAGGGAAACAGAGGCAGAAATAACATAAGCATAATAAAGATAAGCATTGGAGATAAATTAGTACAGGACAAAAAAGGAATGTGTACAAAAAGCAAGAAAAAATACACAAAAACAAATGAAAACAGTCAAAACATTTGAGATGTGAATAAAGAGAGTCAGAGTACACAGAATGAGAAAGTCGGGAGACAACACAGAAGTAATGAAATAAAAAGATGAAGTACAATCAAGCAATTAGCAAAAGTAAATGAATGAAAACATGAGAGGCAAATGAGAGAGAAAACACACAAGGAGGGGGTGAGTGGCACATTAGAATCACAGAATTGTTACGGATCAGAAGGTAATTTGGCCCATTGTGTCTGCACAGGCTTTCCAAACCAGCATCATGACTTTGTGCCACTTCTGGTATCCATGCACATTGTTTCCATTCAAGTAATCATCTAATGCTCTCTTGAATGCCTCACTTTCCGGCAATATATTCAAGACCTTCTTTTGAAAATCACTTTAAATCTGTACCCTCTTGTTCTTGATCCTTTTACGAGTAGGAACAGTTTCTCCCCATCTTCTCTCTCCAGACCCCTCAGGATTTTGAACATCTATCAAATCTCCTCGGAGTCTTTTCTCCAAGAAGAGGAGTCACAACCTCTCATTCCTGGAATCATTATTGTAAACCTCTTCTGCACTCTCTCCATTCACACCCTTCCTATAGTGTGGTGCCCAGAACTGTATACAACATGCCAGGACAGCACGAGGGTCAGATGTGGAGAGGGCTATACGTGGCGGGCAAACAGATGTGGCCAGAGGCCAAGAGGATGCAAGCTGGCAGATGAGGGTGTTGCAAATGGAAGACCAGGCAAGTAAGTGAGGAGGATCCACGCGAGGAGAACACAGGCAAGCAAGAACAACAAACCAGAAAAAATTATGAGCATGAGAGAAAAACAGGAGAAAGGGAGAACACAAAGGAGAATAAGAACTAAGAATTGGGGTGACTGTACCGTTTTGTTCACAGAAGTGATTTGAGTATAACATACCGTAAAACAATATCAAGTAGAACAGCAAACCATATATCAGCACTCCAATGTGCTTGGCCCAATTGAATCCTACCAGAATTCCAGAATCTCCACATGCCTAATATGCATATGCAAGGCAATAGCAAAAACCAGTCACTTTCTCCAATGGACTGGAGAAGACAAAAATTGAGCCACAACCATCTGATCTTACATAGCCCCTAAGAACTTGTATGATATACTGACAAAGATCTTTAAGCCGGTCTTATGCCCACCCTGTAAGCCTAAGAAAAATCTCAGCAGGGGTAAGGAGGATAAAAGAAAAAATGAAATGAAATATTAAGATAATATTTTAGTTATAGACAATCTTTTATATTAAGATTTTGAGGCACACAACAAGCTCCTTCACTAAGCTTTAGGAAATACAAAATACATTGTGATCGGTATAGCAAATACCGATCACAATGTATTTTGCTATTTCAGTAGTCTACAATTTTTGCACTGATCCAAACGACGCCAAAAAATAAACTTCCCATATTATTTTTAAACTTTCCAATCATGTGGATGTTAAATTCTTGAAACTTCTCATGGAGGTAAAAGGTAGTGAACAGTAATAACCAAATAATTCCTGCAAACTTAAGAACTAATTTCTGCTGCATATAACATACAAAACAGCAAGATTACAAAGAATAGGTTAGGCTATGCTGCAAACATAGCTCAGTTGAATTTTTCAAAATATGTACACAGTTTAGTCTGGTGAGATGCCTTATGTGAATTTTGTTTTGACATTTATATTCAGTCATAAAATTCAAGGTCTCCCCAGTATAAACTGTCTACACTTTGATCGGGACAAAACATCCATGAACACACAAGATAACTTATTCAAAGCTGTTGAGTTTATGATGCTAAAAATGTTTAACTGTGCAAGAATTTTGGAAAAATATGTCGATGAACAATTTCTGTAAGCAGTTGAGAACTTACTGAAATTTGGCCAACTTTTTTAACCTTGATTATTTTACTCTTATATCGATCTCCTAAACTTGGAGGAAACCTTATACGTGTTCAAGAGTCAACACTCATTGCACTAGAGATTAATTGTCTGTAGGCTCTCAAACATTTACAGCTGCTGCTCCCAGTCGTGCATTTTCTAAATGAAATGAAGCTAAAATCTAAGCAATGTTGAATAAATATTATCCAAACATTTATTCAAATACTCCAAAAATTACAACATATAACTGGAATTAGTACTTTCTGCTGCATCAAGCACAGCTCATTGGATGATTTTCTACCCTAATTGCTTACAAAATAACTTGCAGTGTGATTACTTGTCATTATACAGTTTAATGTTAATTGGTATGGGAGACTAAAGAACAACCATATCCTGGTGAACAGCTCATTGCTGAATTTTATTAATGAGATAAAAAATGTCTTTATGCACAAGAAGCATATAGAGACAATCAGTGGCGTAGTGCAACAATTCAATATGAAAGGACTGTTTTTCTAATCATCTTAACTAACCAATTCTAAATGTATGACAGAAATACGTGGTGAAATCCAAGGTAATTTCAAAACCAAGATGATGCAAACCTAGAAATTAACTCCAAAGTAGATACTTAGTGTGCCAACTCATGTCATAGTTATAAATCCTGTTGGCAGGTTACATAAAATACTTTTTAAAAAACAAGTTTGGTTTTCAATCATGAGATCTTCCATCTATGAGAAAAATGCATCCATGGTCTTTGAATCAATGCTAGATTGGACACACTACACTATGAAAATCTCAAACATTAATGCATCTGTCACTGGTTTAACATGTTTGTGGCCAAACGTATAAAATTCACACTATTAATGAAAATACATTCCAAATATCTGTTAAAGCAAGGGCTTCGGGAAAGTAAGTTAAAGTTTAATCTTTCGGTTTGTTTTTGAAAATGACTTTTCTTTTTAAGTACAGTACTTTATTATTCCATCTGAGTATAGTATGCAGCTCAACTCTCAACTCCCCCTGTTGGCTCTGTTTGTGTTTTTGAGCATGCGAGTTGGAGATCATTTCACTGCAGATGCAGCCATTTTGTGGTCCAAGCTTCTGACAGATATGTGGGGCTGCCATTTGCAGACATAAGCATAATGTTGCATGAGCTCTACCAGTGTACAATTAAGTCCAAAAGTACACTAAACAAAATGCTAATTGGTTGCAGCTCATTTCTTGCATTAAGATTAAAACCAAAGCACCAATACAGTAAAAATTAATACTAAAATGCACAGAAGTTTAAGACGAAGGAAAGACAATGACTTACAGAAATATATAAACAGTGGCCTCTGGCATTATTGTACACATCAGAGCAATCACTTTTAGATATTTTGTTCAATGATTGGAAATATTATCTTGGCTTGTTGTTAAAAGGAGAGTGCTAGTAGACAAAGCATCAAAACAGTCCCTCCACAATGAATTGTATTACTACACACAACTCAAAAAATGTTTCATGTACAATGACCCAGAAGAAAATAATTATCCCATCAATAAAATACAGTAGACACAAGCTAAACAATCTCAAACATTAAGTGCTTGCATGGACAATCTTCCATTAATAAAGCTGCAACAAAAAATTAAAACCAAAAACAGTGAACTGTTATTTATTGCAGTCATGATGTGGAGATCCAGATAGTTATCCGTTCATGTTCTATATTACTGCATGCAGTTCCAAGCACAGCTTTTGACCATACTGGAAGTTCCTTATTCCAAGACAATGGACAGACATAAACACGTGTATTTCAGACACCAAAGGCTGCTGAGAAACACAAGTTATACAAATAAATTATATCTAGAAAACACATAGAATGGTACAGGGATTTTTTTGCAACTCAGCAGTAATCAAACCATCGACAGAACAAATCCACAACTGACCATGTTTGCAACCTACAGATGACCACAACCAAAACTAAGCTACTATTGTAAAAGATTTTAACTAAAATCTGGCTTTTCTGAAACATTTGAAAATGTCCCCCATAGAACTTTCAATGTTACTGGTTCTAGAATTCGAGCAAAGCCAAGTTCCACTGATGTTTAATTTCAACAAAACATTTTTATCCTGCCAAAATTAGCTCAACTCAAAACATAAATCGATCATTTCTTTCTAAACAGGCAGTATGTTGCGAATTCACCCAAACATATGTTTAAAATGCTTTCAACTCTGCTTCACCACACTACACAAAGTGGGCAATTTTACCAACCATGCTTAAGATACAAAAGATTGTGATAACTATGATGGCGTAACTTGGACGACAGTGCAACTCAATAGATTAAAAACACTGGAGTCCTTTACCAATCAAGCTATAATTATGACAATTTAATTTTTGCAAGCATATCTTTTGTATTTATAATAAAGAATCTGAAAACGCTGAATTTCATTGTGCTTCAGCTAAGGCTTGCTGCTGTACCAATTCTTCAACATGGTCGCGATGACAGTCCATTTCTAATCAAGTTCATCATTACATCTATATTCATAATTTAAAATAACAGGTTGATACACAATATAAACTATTATTCTATTCTTGGATAAAAACACTTGCATGTTGTTTTCTCACCATCAAAAATGCTCCTAGTTATACTATTATACCAAGTAATACTGTAGATTCTTAAGATTATCAAATAAGTTACTTATATATAGCGTGCATTTACCAATCTATCAAAATATCATTTTGGATCCATTTCAGCGACTTGCCACATTAGCCAACATTTTAGATACATTTTAGAATTACTATATTGGCAAATTCATTTCAGCAACACTGGATAAATGAAACTTATCTTAAAGATCGACATGTTGGGAGAAAGAAAGAATCAGTTAACCACAACTCTATAGAACCTACAAGGCTAACAATGTGTAAGAATCCAAATTGGTAAGAGACAACATAAAAAGCATATTTTCATATATTATTCTTCGACACACTGCAGAAAACTGTGTTTACACTGTATAAACTACACATGCTGCACCAATCTGAAAATCTCAAGAGTGTTACATGCTTAAATGGCACAACAGAGTACACCATAAGACTTAATAGACTGTGTTGAATCAACAGTAGCAGACACAAAGGCTGGCATTGTCCCCATTTCAACACTCTTCCAATAAGACATCAGATGAAGACAACTAAAACTCACTAGAACATTGCAACTACTGTAGGTAAGGCTTTCAGAAAGAAAGATGTGCAAATTATTCATCTAATGAAGGATGCTTCTATAGCTGTTAGTTTGATCAGCTCCATCTCAATACTGTACAAAGAAGTCAACTCTTCTACTCCCCCTATAGTTTCAGTTACAGCTCTCTGAGCATGCTCATTGGATATAAATTCACTGCAGATTCAGCCATTTCATGGTCCAAGCTGCTGGCAGACATGAAGGCCTGCCATTTGGAGACTAATCCACTGTACTACTTTGAATCTTAAAAATAAACCTCTTCATTTATTTTTTATATTACAGAAGTCAAGATAATAAATTCAAAATATCTCTCAGATTTTTACAATTACTGAAAAATGATTTAAACAAAGATCTGAACATATTCTTCCATTTTGTAAATGCCTTCAACACCACTTACACAAAACAGAATCTGAAACATATATGCAGATCGCTAGCTCTACCCAACATAAGCAATGTAAAGTCACAGGTTAAAAAAAAAATTGGCATAGTGCATGAATCCAATAATTTTATGAAGGATACCATTTTTGAGTACAGAATAGTTAATTACAGGAAGTAGGGTGATGCAGATTGGCAATCAAACAGTAACTTTAAACACCACAATGCAAATACAGTGAAGGATGTGCAGACATACAATCATTCCTTTACAATTTTATTTCACAGAAAGGTTAACCTTAACACAAACACGAAGGAAGTTGACTACCAACTGTTCATTCAATATGAAAATTACAGAGAAACAGTTAGTGACAAAATCCCTAAACTTGGGTTTAGTTCAAGTTATTTAAAATTCTAAATGTGGATTTGATGTTAAAAAGTGTATTTATTTTAACCTATTTTTTCTGAATCCCTTAATCCAAAGGCTTAACCAAAAGAAAGAGAAATTACCAAAAATTGAAACAAATGGTCACATGCTTGGTAGATGTAAATTGGTAACCCCTTTCTATGCCCCATGGTGTGATGAAAATAAATTGGTTGAAATACATGCAAAACTACTGTGATTCTGTGTGATAGGGACAGAGTAACATCCAATCCTTCTTCAGTTAAATTCATGGTCAAATTTTATCCATTGAAAAAGGATACAAAACTGGCCGCCATCAAGATCTTCAAATTTAAAATTTGATTTCAAGTAATGCCTAAAATAATTGTAACCCCTTTCTATGCCCCATGGTGTGATGAAAAAGTCAACCCGAAGTTCCCCCCTAAACAATTAAAACTTAACTTGACCATATTACTAACAGTCACCAGACTAAGTAAACAGGAATAAAATACACTATCACTCAGTGTTAAAATACAAGTGTCCTAGGCATATGTTTCAAGAGAAGTCCCGAAAAGGCGCCAGAGTGTGGCGACTAGGGGAATTTCACAGTAACTTCATTGCAGTGTTAATGTAAGCCTTACTTGTGACTAATAATAAATAAACTTTACTTTAAGTTATGTATGGATAAATACAGGATGTTGAATCTATGCTCATGCCCAAAAGATGTCAACATGCTACAAGATACAACTTAAAATGACTCTGTTTTCATCATTAACACCAATTACGATAACAACTACAACAGAAATGAACAACATCTTCATTGATTTGGTTGATTTGAAGTTTCACCAACTGGAATTCATCAGTCAACCACCAACAATAATGGAAATGCAACAGCAGCTTCACTTCAATATGATCTTTACCCAATGTAAAGATCAAACATAAAACTTTTTCCAATAAGTTATTTTTCTACTTAGTGCTACAACAGTGTAGAGATTTGGTGCGGTTCTATCTATCTTACATTGAGAAGAATTTGTCACACCGAGGTGATTCAAAAAGAGAACAAAAGATGTGGATAAAAAGCAATTATTTGTCAAACAGGTTTAGAAGAACTTGAACTTTAAGAAGAGCATCTTCTATGAGGAAAAAAATGCCTGTCTGACCTCACTGAAATGACAGTTTGGTCATCATCTAAAGTGAAATCCCTTGATCAGAATGCAGTAAAGACCTTCACTTTAGGCTGATCAATAACAAGGAAAAGTGAGATTCTGAAGGTTTACATTTTGGCATGAACGTGGACACAAACTGGTAAATGAAGAAACATTAACTGGGGCAAGGATACCAAATGCCCAGCATTAGACATTACAAACCTTCCCACTTCAAAGATATTAAACTACTGTAAATTTAGTGAGCAAGGTAATTCAACACTGAGGACCATCCATTTACAACCAACAAGCGAACAACGCAAGATTAACATGTCATAATTAAATTCAGGTAAAATGTACTTGATGTTCAACTGCTGAACAATGAGTTTCTTTTAGCAATTCTAGAATTGGATAGTGCAGATCAACATAAATCTTGAACTACTTTACCACCAGATTATAACAACCAAATAATTGACCTTTTCCCATTCCTCCACCATACAAATACCACCCCGCACCCCCCATCCACCACTCTGCACAATAAAAAAGACTAACATGAATAAAAATGGAAAAGCTCCAGCAAGGAGACAACAAGCCACAATATAAGGGCAAGACATCACAAGGGGCAACAAGGGTTGGATGTGAGCCGAACGAAAAGTGGCAGAGCAAGAAAGGGGGACATGTCTTCTCTCTATCCAACCCCAAAAAACCATCTCCTCTACACCGTGCTCAACCCAACAAATAAAATCCGTAGAACTGGAAGCAGCTTTCAAAGAAAAGATTCTTTATTTTTGCGAAGTCTCAATGGTCACTGTGCAGACAAAAAGTAACAATGCAAGAAGTGCAGAGATGTGCAATAAGACCACCTTTCCAAGCTCAACTTCCAAGAGGCTGCTGTTGACCATTTGGGAATGGTGTCCATCCATCCTCCATACTCTACTTTCCCCACCACACCACCACCTCCAAAAGCAAGAGCACTTTTGTTTTCCTTTCCTTTTGAACGTGCAACTATCGAGTGGAGTAAGATTGGCACATTAAAAGCAAAAACCAGGCTGTTCTCCTCTATCCAGTAGAGTCAGGATACATGAGGAGAGGGGGCTGGTTATGTGTGTGTGGTGGAAAGAGGGAGGAATTAACAATAAAAGAAAAAACCCACACACACGTTTCCCAGCCGCCTGGCCAAACAAAAATCTTATAGAGAGAGAGAAGTGAGACACTCGAGGTTGGAGCCAGCCTTCTTGCCCGGTGCCCGGGAAGCAGGCTGGCGGCTGCGCCTCCGCTGGGCATACATGGGCGGCGCATTCCTTATCCAGGGTGCGGGGCGGCACGCTCCAGGGTTCCCCGGTCAGCAGGCCAGCCCAGCCTCCCTCTGCCTCTCCTCTCTCCCCTCCAACCTCCTCCTTCCCTCAGTTGCTATTTTTTCCCAAAAAAAACAAAGCGCCAACTTTTAATTAAAACAAAAGCCCGGGCTGCTGTTTTAAAAGCGGCGGGCGCTCTGACGGTTGGGGCCTCCGGCTTGATGTCTCCCCCCACCTCACTTCACTAACTCTCTCCTTCATCCCGCTCCGGCGGAGGTGCTTGTTTTTGGAGGGGAGGCGGGTGGGTGTGCAGGGTGAGAGGTGAGCGGAGAGGGCAGAGTGCGGGGAGAAAAGTTGCTGCTTTTACCTCAGGATCCGGTGAAGCCATGGCTCAGGATCAGCTCGGGTGACGCAGCGGCCGGCCGCCCGCCCGCCGCCTGACGTCATCGCCGCCCAGAGCCACACTGCCTCACAGAGAATGAATGAATGTGAGTATGTGTGTGTATGAGTGAATGTGTGTGAGTATATGAGTATGAGTTAATGTGTATGACTGAATGTGTGTGAGTATGTGCGTCTGTGAGTGAATGTGTGTGTGTGAATGTGCATGTGAGTGCCTGAGTGAATGTGCATGAATGCGTGTTGTGAATATATGAGTGAATATATATGTGTGTGAATGTGCATATGTGTATGTGACTGAATGTGCATGTATGTGACTGAATGTGTGTGTGACTGAATGTGTGTGTGTGACTGTGTTTGTGTGTGACTGAATGTGAGTTTATGTGTGAGTGAATGTGAGTATGAGTGAATGAGTTACTATGTATGTGTGTGTGACTGAATGTGAGTATGAATGTGAGTTACTATGTATGTGTGTGTGACTGAATGCGTGTGTGACTGAATGTGTGTTTGTGTGTGAATGTGAGTGAGTTTATGTGTGAATGTGAATATGAGTGAGTGAATTACTATGTATGTGCGAGTGAATGAGAGTGTGTGTGTCTCACACATTCACACACACTCACTCATTCACACACACTCACTCATTCACACACACACTCATTCATTGACAGAGTATGAGTGAGTGTGTGACTAAGTGGAGCATCCCTGAGTGAGTGTGAGAATGCCACTATCTGACTTGAAAATTCCTGAGTGTGAGAGTTTGTACATAGGTATGACAGTCTGACTGAAGATATCCTGAATGTGAGTGTGAGAGTGAGTTAGTGTGTGTATCACTGGAACAATCTTGAGTGATAGTGTGTGTCTGACCGGAGCAACACTGAGAGTGAGTGTGTGTGAGAGAGTGAGAGAATGTGCGTGTGTTTAAGGGAGAGTGTAGGTGGCTGCAATCCAATCGTGGCAACAACCTCCACCCACTTCCCCAACACACACCTTCCCTTTTTCCTACAAATCATGATCATGATTCCTGATTTTTATTATGTTGTCAAATCATCATCTTCCAAAGACTGCACGACAATAGACCATGAGGACAGTCTAGACCACTAAAACATCATTAATTTTTTTAAATAACTGAGCACAACCCTGATGTGTGCGGCTGCAACTCACCTATCCACCCCAGACACAGCCACCATCCCTTTCTCAAACACACCCTCCAACATGCACCTTCCCTCTTAAAATGCAAGAGCCTATTTCATTGCTGATCATTATTATACTATAAATGGAATCATTTCCCGTAGCTCAGATGGAATAAAAGGGCAAGCAGGACAAGATTAACTCTTTTTTTAAATTACGCATATTACATTTCCATATCTTAAATTTGACATATATATCAAGGTTGCCTGATCTTTGACTTCATCCTCCGTGTAGCTTTCGATTTGTAACACAAAGGATACTCAAAACTACTAATGATCAAACCTTGTTAAAAAAAATGCAACCTCCAATAGGTTTAGTTAATCTATAATTTATGTTACTTCTCAGGGCTAAAACAGGTGATGCGTTGCCCAGCACCCCAGCATGAAGCAGTATGTTAGAAAGGTAAACAGAGTCAAAAGTGTTACACACATGTACAAGATAATATGCATGCGTGGCCAAAAGAGAAAATGCTGGAAAATCTCAGCAGGTCTGGCAGCATCTGTAAGGAGAGAAAAGAGCTGACTAGACGACTCTTTGTCAAAGCTAAAAGGCATAGAAAGTGGGAGGCGTTTATACTGCAGGGTGAGGGCATGAAAGATGAGTCGTAGCCACAGAAACCAGGGGGAAAAACAGCTAATGGCAGTCCACAGAGAGAATAACGGGTGTGAATGGCCAAACGGCAGAGAAGCTAAAATGAAGATATTGGATGGAGGGGGGGGAGGGGGGGGGGTGGATGGGACAGAGGTAAAATTGAGAAAAGGGAGAGAAAAGGTAAGGGAAGGGGATAAAGTAAGAGGAAAGAGAGGGGGGAAAGAAAAATGAAGAAAGACAAAGAAATAAATGATAGAGAACTGTAAAAAATTAAATAAAATAGAATGAAAACAATGGTCTTTGCCTATTAATTGGAACCGAAGCAGTTCAACGCCCAAAGCCTGAATTCCATTTGTCACAGGCAATTTTTTTTGCATTCCAAATTGTATGGGGGACAGTTAGAAATGCGGTTGTTTTCAATAGTTTAAGAATCATTAATCCAGTAGTTCGATTTAGAGTCACAATCACGCCGATCCCACAGTCCAAATCTGGTGCAGAGGGGCAACTGGATCACAAAATAATTACAGGAACAAAATCATGTCAAGAGCGCCTTTCGCGCTCTCAAGACCAATAGCCTGGTACAAAATCTACTAAACTGCACATCTCGCTGCCTAAGAATATTAGCAGACTCTGGAGATTTAATGGGGAGGAGGGATGGGTGGGCAGTGAAAGAGTTGTGTGTCGAATCACTGGGAAGTGAGCATTGTGCTCTGAAACCATAGCCATCTATGTTCGTCATACAGTACATATTGTATACTTGGATTCTCAGTATTTGACATTAGTCTGACACGTTAAATAACCCTGCTTATAAAACAAACCTTTAGAGAATGCAAAACAATGCCCTTCGAAGGGTCATCCAGACTCTAAACGTTGGCTCTATTCTCTCTCCACAGATGCTGTCAGACCTGCTGAGATTTTACAAAATTTTTTTGTTTTTGTTTGATTCCAGCATCCGCAGTATTTTGCTTTTATCTTTGGAGAATACGAGCTTGTTGTTCTAAGTCACAAAAATAATATGCGATTGATATCAAATCCGTTGTTATTAATCAACTACCAAATAAATTAAACGTTTATTTATCAATAAAGTACTTCTATGAGTACAGTACAGTGGATTCAGAATGTATTTGCATTGGAAATAATGGTAGGTGCAGTGGTGAAAACCGAACCACAAGGCCAACTTCAGTGTGAGATATTTGTTTTAATTACACGTTCGTTTTCCATTGTAAATTGAGTCTGATGAAAAGTCTTCAATGTTTTTTGTTATCAGTGTGAAATGCACATCTCCGACATCAAGAGCGTGAACTGGCTGCTGTGTAGTCACAAGAGCCATGTTGGATCTGATGCAGAAAAATGTAAGAAAATCATCTCAGATCCTTGAGGCGAGGGAGGATGGAAGGGGGAAGTGAGAGGGAGAGAGAGAGAATCAGGAGGGCGGGTTGCAATCTAGGTTCATTCCGCAAAGAAAGCCTCCTCAAACGACCCGAACAACCATTCCACCGCGACCTTTTAATGTTACAAATTACTACCAGGCTTCCAGCCTTTTTTTTGAGAGTGTGATTTACAGCCAGGCGGCGTAACAATGAAAGAAAATGGTGTAAAATGCACGATTCCGCTTCGTCTCCATGCACCTAACGCTCTTCGAATAAAATCTGAGCTGATCAGTTGCATTCATTAAATCTAACTCTCCTCCGGATTACATTCTTTCAGGATAATGGATGTCTGTTTCAAGCACACGCCCAATGTTTCTTTTTAATGTACCCAATGCTGTTACCCTTACGTCGCCGCCTGCAGCCTACCTCCAATCATTGTCTTAGAAATCCTCAGGAACCCTGAAGTATTTTGAGTCAATATGCATCATGTTATTCTCATTCCCCCCTCAATGAAATGGCTGAACGATTGTAATGTGATGTCGACTCGTTGCTTCAAAAACACAACCCGTGGCAAAAACAGATAACATATCTGATGGACACCATTGTAAATGTGTATTTTTTTTGTTTGCAACTCTGCACCACAGAAATGCAGGAACTGCTGATCGACTTCTTCCTTGTGATATGTTACAGATTGGATAATAAATAAATCAAGATCTGTCATAATGCTCATACGCCTTTTCCAATCGAGTGCAGAAATGATTTCCTGAGAGTCTTCTCATTACCGTCTGGCTAAGAAATCGTCTTTCTAATTATAATTTCGGACGATTATTATACAAGTTAAATATGTATATATATATATTTAAGGTGTACTGGGAAGATATGAACCATTTGATATTCAAATATATTTATCATATTAATGATAGAGAAATGAATCTGGATCATTAGACTGGCTGCAACCAGCTAAGCCATTCAATGCACTAGCTGAGATACTGATTGGTTAATAATTAATGAGACAGACTGGATGTAATGCTGGTTATTTATGTTGCATGTACAAAGAAGTTGTTGTTAAAGTGGTGCCAGTATAGAGACAGAACAGAATCTGAAATTTGGTGCACTCAACATGTTGTGTTTCACTGAAAACTTGTTCCAGACCTGTGGTAAGAAGGGAAGGATTATATGTTGAGCAACACACAGCACATATACAGTGACAAACATACTCTCAGGCCTGTTATTATAGTAGAGAGGAGCAACCATATACAGTATAAATAATTGACAAACATCAGGACATTTGGAAGGTTTCTGATACCATTGGCTGTTGGCACAGGAGGGACAGAAATTCCACATTCTTAACAAATTGTCTCACACCTTTACTTCAAGTTTACCTGAGAGATTAAAAGTTTATTGGTGTCAAGTAGGCTTATATTAACACTGCTCCTAACCAGCATGTCTTTTGGACTGTGGGAGGAAACCGGAGCACCCGGAGGAAACCCCCACATACACGGGGAGAATGTGCAGACTCCACACAAACATGACCCAAGCCGGGAATTGAACCCGGGTCCCTGGCACTGTGAGTCATAGAGGTTCACAGCATGGAAACAGGCCCTTCGGCCCAACTTGTCCATGCCGCCCTTTTTTTTAAAACCCCAAAGCTAGTCCCAATTGCCTGCATTTGGCCCAAACAGTGCTAACCACCATGCCACCCGAGTGTCAGGCTATGTCGGTCCACCTATATATTCTGTGCCTGCGCACCTCTCTCCACTTCGCCTGACAAAGGAGCAGCGCTCTGAAAACTTATGATTTCAAATAAACCTGTTGGACTATAACCTGGTGTTGTGTGACCTCTCATCTGATGCCAAGAAACAGTGACTTGTTGGGAGTGACTGCTCTAGGATTTGGGAAAGTGTAAGCAGCTGCAACAGCAATAAGCCCAATATTTATTCAGGGTGTCAAAGAGGAAGACTGTCAATGTGAACGTGCATTTTAAAAGCATTCAACATTTCTAGTAATATTATTCGTTTCTGCAATGGCAGAAGAGCCAGAGCATATATTTTTCTTTAAATGGACACACTTTTTCATACAGATGTACCCATTGTTATGAATGAAAGACTTTATAGAATGGTCATGGCCGCTCATTCTTATGGTGAGATAGAATGTACTGAATAGAAGAATGGTACAATTCTCCTAAAATCTGCCTCAAGACAGGCCCATGTAATCTGGTTGTTATGGAGAAAGAAGCCCAGGCCAAAACCTATAGAAAATCAAGCACTACTTTTTACACCTTGCTACAAAAGGGTGGTAGCTGGTTCTTTAGACCCACTGACTCAGAGACCCAGAGAGGAAGGCAGAAACAGCTGCTGCTGTGAAAAGTAGAGGAAAAGACTATTGTGTGTTAGCCACCAAGCAAGATGCCAATGAAAACAGGTTCTCTGTTTGAAGAGATGGGGTCTGAAGATTTAAGGACCAAGAATTTTCTGAAGGGTACCTTGCTGCTGGAAGCCGGTTTGATAATACACAGCAGACTGAGTAGAATGGCTTTCAAAAGACACTGGAAGATCTGTCTTGGTGTGGTAGGAAAAAAGGGAGCCTGCTGAAAAGCCAGGAGGAGTGGACTTAATCTTTATGGTTATATGTCTACTGGGAGTGTGGCGTATCATACAAATAGGTCATAAAATATTTCAGTTGTGTTAGTTAGTTAATGAGGAACTACATTTTCTTTAGTTTTAATTGGTTGCCTGTTAAGTGAGGCTTTGGCCCTGTTAATTTTAATTGTTTCCTACAGAAAAAGTCTTAAAATGTGAAATTTTGTCCTGCGCTTCTATCAGTCAATGGAAAATTCAGTCCTCTTTTTACAAGTTATTGGTGTCTATAGGATCATAACACCATCAAATAGGTTTTCTCCAAAGACAAGTTTTTAAAGCTTTTTCAAATAATATTTTTAATAAACATTCTTGATTATCAAGATGAGAATGTCAGTCCAAAAGATCCAAATTTGTTCTCCCATTGTCCCAGCTTAGCTATGGCACAGGTCGATGCAAAGTACAGCATCCTGTATGTCCTTCATCAATGTGCTGCTGCACATGTGTACATTTTGCATTTCTATTCTAGCACTCTTCATCATAGAATCCCTACATTGCAGAAGCAGGTCATTCAGCCCATTGCATCTGCACCGATCCTCTAACAGAGCATATTACTGAGACCCACACCCCCCCTGCCCTATCCCCGTAACTCCACCTATTTGCCCCTATAATACCCCTAACCTACAGATCTTGGGACACTAAGGGACAATTTAGCATGGCCAATCCACTTAACCTGCATATCTTTGGACTGTGGGAAGAAACCGCAGCATGCGGAGGAAACCCAAGCAGACATGAGGAGAACATGCAAACTCCATACAGTTAGCTAAGGTTAGAATTGAACCCGGGTCCCTAGTGCTGTGAGGCAGCAGTGCTAACCACTGTGCCACCACTAAACACTCTTTGTTGCCTCCATGAAGAAGCTGGCTGATTTTTCAGTCGATTGTGCCGTTGTGCACTTTTTCTTTTTAGTTTGCCTTCATGTCCGCAAGAATTGGGTTGAAAAATTTACTGCACAAAATTACTTTACATTTTTGCAAAACAAATGTTTGACTTATTGAAAGGCAGATGGAAGACTTTAGGCCTGTAATGGGCAGCAGGTGCTGTCCACCATATTGGAGTCTTAGGAGCCAGTTGTACATCTACAAAAACAAGCTTAATGCCTTTAAATTTCTAAACTGCTGGCTCTTAGAAATGAATGGCCATTTTTTTCACAGTTATCCATTTCATATTTGCTTTTATGATTTCTTACGTACTTGATTTATTTCCTGAAAAATACAAAATTCTAAAAGTAAAGTGCAGGTTGATCATCGACCCTAAATTACAAGTTAACCTTTGAGGTAGACACCTTTCTTAGAATCGTTCATAGAACCATAGAACCATAGAAAATTACAGCTCAGAAACAGGCCTTTTGGCCCTTCTTGTCTGTGCCGAACCATTTTATGCCTAGTCCCACTGACCTGCACTTGGACCATATCCCTCCACACCCCTCTCATCCATGAACCCGTCCAAGTTTTTATTAAATGTTAAAAGTGTTAAAAGCATTTACCACTTTATCCGGCAGCTCATTCCACACTCCCACCACTCTCTGCGTGAAGAAGCCCCCCCTAATATTCCCTTTAAACTTTTCTCCTTTCACCCTTAACCCATGCCCTCTGGGTTTTTTCTCCCCTAGCCTCAGCGGAAAAAGCCTGCTTGCATTCACTCTATCTATACCCATCAAAATCTTATACACCTCTATCAAATCTCCCCTCAATCTTCTACGCTCCAGGGAATAAAGTCCCAACCTATTCAATCTCTCTCTGTAACTCAGCTTCTCAAGTCCCGGCAACATCCTTGTGAACCTTCTCTGCACTCTTTCAATCTTATTTACATCCTTCCTGTAACTAGGTGACCAAAACTGTACACAATACTCCAAACTCGGCCTCACCAATGCCTTATATAACCTTACCATAACATTCCAACTTTTATACTCGATACTCCGATTTATAAAGGCCAATGTACCAAAGGCACTCTTTACGACCCTATCCACCTGTGACGTCACTTTTAGGGAATTCTGTACCTGTATTCCCAGATCCCTCTGTTCAACTGCACTCTTCAGAGTCCTACCATTTACCCTGTACGTTCTTCTTTGGTTTGTTCTTCCAATGTGCAATATCTCACACTTGTCTGCATTAAATTCCATTTGCCATTTTTCAGCCCATTTTTCTAGTTGGTCCAAATCCCTCTGCAAGCTTTGAAAACCTTCCTCACTGTCCACTACACCTCCAATCTTTGTATCATCAGCAAACTTGCTGATCCAATTTACCACATTATCATCCAGATCATTGATATAGATGACAAACAACAATGGACCCAACACCGATCCCTGCGGCACACCACTAGTCACAGGCCTCCACTCATCATTGAAGGATCTATAAATAAGACAGAAGAAGATGAGAGCATAAGAAAAATACACTGAAACCTGCTCTTACTTCACCAAGACTGTTGTCCAACTGTGTATTATATTCATTCATGGAATGTGGGTGTTGCTGGCTAGGTCACCATTTATTGCCCATCCCTAATTACACCCCTAGTGCACCAGTCCAGAGTTCCTCATGGATCCTCCCTGCTATAGCCCTGTACTTGGATCTTTCTCTAATTTCCCTCCTATCTCCCAATTGTTCTCTGCAAGCCCCTAAGACCCACCTGCTGCCCTCTCAATCCTATTCTCACTAAACTGCTGAACACCCAGCTTCCCTTCCTGATAGCTGATGTAAGCAGTTCTCTCTCCTTGCGTATTGTTCCCTCCCTTTCTCCCTCAATGTATGCGAACAGGCACCGGAATGTGGCGACTGGGGAAATTTCACAGTAACTTCATTGCAGTATTAATGTAAGCCTACTTGTGACACTAATAAATAAACTTTAAGTTTTGATAACATGGTGGTGAACTGCCTTCTTGAACCACTGCTGTCCATGTATTGTAGGAATGCCCACAGAGGAGGAGTTCTGGAATTTTGACCAAGCGACAGTGAAGGAACGGTGATACATCCAAGTCAGGATGGTGCTTGGCTTAGAGGGGAACCTGAAGATGGTGGCATTTCCATACATCTACTGTCCTTGTCCTTGGAAGTGGTAGAGGCTGCAGGTTTGGAAGATGCTGTCAAAAGAGGCTTGGTGAGTTGCTGCAGTGCATCTTGTAGATGGGAGATGCTGTACATCAGTGTGGAGGGGCTGAATATTTAAGGTAGTGAATGGGGTGCGAATCAAGTGGGCTGCTTTGTTGTGGATGGTGTCAAGGTTCCTGAGTGTTGTTGGAGCTGCTTACATTGAGGCAAGTGTGGAGCATTCCTTCACACTCTTGACTTCTGCTTTGTAGATGGTGGAGAGTCAGGAGGTGAGTTCCCAGCCTCTGATGTGAGATTTGAAAACAAGAATGAGAATTTTAACATGGAAACGTACTTGACCAGGAACCAGTGCAGGTCAACGAGCACCGGGGGACTTGAAATGAGCAAGGACATGGGTAGCAGAGTTTTGGATGATCACAAGTTCACAGAGAATAAAATATGGGAAACCAGCTAGGAATTAAAGGCATGAATGCAGATTTCAACAGCAGATGATATGACAAGTGGTGGAAGTGGAAATAGGTGGTTTTGTCCGGATATGCAGCCAGAAGTTCATTCCAGGTTCTACAATGATACCAAGGTTAGGGTATTCTAGTTTAGTCTCAGAGTTGCCGGTGAGAGAGATGGAAGTGTTAGCCAGGGAACAGATTTTGGAGTGGTGCTAAAGACAATGGTTTCATTCTTCCTAATAGCAATTGATTCTCTAGCTACAATTAGACAGATAAGGATGAAATCAGATGAGGGTTGTCCCATCCGGCTGGACTAAAATGCAGAGACATTGGAGGAGGATATACTATTGTTGACCATGTCAAAAGCTGTGGAAGGATCGAGAAGGACAAGGAGGGATAGTTAACCATTGTTACTTTCTTTGTAAATTTAATAAGGGCCATTTCTGCACTGAGGCGCAAGTCTGTTTGAAAGAATGCAAACATCGAGTTACAGAAGTGATGAGCATGTATTTGGGAGCCAAGAACACTTTGAAGAATGTTGGCAAGGAAAGGGATAGAGTCATAGAGTCATGAGGGACATGAGGCAGTACTTTGCAAAGATTTAGGGTTGAAGGACTGGTTTTTTGAGGAAAGGATGATATCGACAATACCCAAGGAGAGAGAACTGCTTACATCAGCTAACATGGGTCCTAAGAAGGGAAGCTGGGTGTTCATCAGTTTAGTGGGACTAGGATCAAGAGAGCAGCAGGTGGGTCCTATGGGCTTGCAGAGGAAAGTTGGGAGATAGGAGGGAAATTAGAGAAAGATCCAAGTTTAGGGCTATGGCAGGGAAGTTCCAAAGAAGAACTCTGGGCTGGTGCACTAGGGGAAGGGTGGGAAGTGGCAGAGACAGCTGACTGGATGGAATGACTTAGTGACAAAGAAATTCATGATTTCCTCACACTTGCTGTTGGAAGTGAGGGAGCGAGGTTGAAGAAGATTGTTAAAGAATAAGTTTTGATTTTTTTTCTCATGTTGTTACCTTTAATTTCTGATAAGAATGTCTCTGATAAGAAACATTCCGAGAAAGGGGCCCTACCTGCAATGTTAAATTATCTATTCCATCTAGGCAGTAAGGGGGGATAATGAACCTGGTATATATTTCCAGAATGTAACTGTTCTTTCAGGAAATGAATCAAAATACATATGAAATGGTTAAAGGAAAAATGAAAAGAATAATTAAGTTTAAAGTTTATTTATTAGTGTCACAATTAGGCTTACATTTAAACTGCAATGAATTTACAGTGAAAATCTCCTTGTCGCCGCATTCCGGCGCCTGTTTGGATACACTGAGAGAGAATTTAGCATGGCCAATGCACCTAACCCAGCACATCTTTTGAACTGTGGGAGGAAACCAGAGCACCCGGAGGAAACCCACACAGATACAGGGAGAATGTTTAGACCCCACACAGATAGTGACCGAAGCCGGGAATTGAACCTGATCCCTGGTGCTCTGAGGTAGCAGTGCTAACCACTGCATCACTATGTTGGCCGCAATTATTAAATTAATTATAAAAGCAAATAACGTCAATTTCTATGAATCAGTGGCTTGGTGATTCAATGGTGCAACACATGCATTGTTCAAATGAAAGGCAGCCTCCTTAACATAAAGTAAAGTAAAGTTTATTTATCAGTCACAAGTAAGGCTTACATTAAACACTGCAATGAAGTTACTGTGATATTCCCCGAGTCACCACACTCCAGCGCCTGTTTGGGTCAACGTACCTAACCAGCGCGTCTTTCAAACTGTGGGAGGAAATGGGAGCACCCGGAGGAAACCCACGCAGACACGGAGAGAACATGCAAACTCCACACAGACAGTGACCCAAGTCAGAAATCGAACCCAGGTCGCTGGTGCTGTGAGGCGGCAGTGCTAACCACTGTGCCACCATGCCTCCCCATCTAATATTAATATCTAATATTATGCGTGGGCACACCGCTTATTGCAGACTGGAAATGTGCTACTTCCCTGGTTGGTAAAGATAGAAAAAGAGGCATTCAGGCCTGCACCTGCAACTGATCTTAGGCCCCTTGAATGTGTCAGTGTGCATCAACTTCTAGCCAGTGCATCTCACTTGTATTCTGTCACTCAAACCTGTTAGTACACAGTTTATTCATTTACTTTAACTGTAGGTGTGGAAAGGTTTCCACATTTTTGACCTAGATAATCTTATGTAGCATGTTAAAGTGTGAGACGATCAGCGAGAGTTTCAGCTGCAGAAAGTTGTCCTTGAGTGATTATTGAATGTTAGTTCATCTGCTTAATATTTTCACATATTTCAGAGGCTCTTCAGTCTTACAGTGATGACATGTTCTTCAGTCGCATCTTGCTTTCTCATCTTTGCCTCTTAGAGATTATTCATTGCCATTGCTGAGTTCTTCTTCATAATCTTAGATTCAATTTCAACGTTATACCCTTTGGGTCTGGACTCTTGTCAGAATTTAATTACTGTTCTTATAGTATCCACCTAGAAGCCAATGCATCTGGTAGACATTACCTCATTGCAAACAGTTACAGCAGAGCCTCCAGTCTTGAATCAAAGTTAAAAGGAACCAGAGTAATAAAAAACTACAAAACCTATTTTTCATTGGGGTCATGAATATTTTCTAAACCGTGCAAGCACTGGAAATATTCATGGAGCTGTGATAGCCATCAAGGAGTGGAGGGAACGCAATAAGTGCAAGGGTGTGGGGAGGAGATGCCAGAGGATGGGCCGCAATGGCTGAAGGCATGACTCTGAGGTAAAGGGAGGGGAGTTGAATCAAAGGCCAGGCTTCGTGGAATAGGGGGATGACAAGGTGGATTAGTGGAGATGGCAGCAGTAGGATTTGTTGTTCTGGAAATACGGAAAGGATACAAATTTTAAATTTGAGTTTTAGGAACCAGTTGATTGTTTCTGTAGGAATCGATGGTGACCTTTTCAAGGGCAATTAGGGATGGGCAATAAATGCTGGGCTAGCCAATAATGACCACAATCCTATAAATGATAAAAACAATGTTCTGTTCTACATTTCTTCATTCTATTAGAGGTTGTCTTGCGATGAACTGTCTCATAATAAACATTACATTTCATGGCTCTCTCTCTTAAGGGCATTATCTTTTTTAAAAAAGTCAACTTAGTTTTCAAGCCCAATAACACATTTGTACTTCAGATGACTGATTAGTCATCTCTTAATTAAGGTGTGATAAAGATCTTCACATCGTTATGGGTATTTTTTCTTCACAATGACTAGAAAACATATAACTTTGTAATCCTCTAATATAGGTTTAATGAATGATCACATAGAATCTTTGGTCACTCAATCCTCTGTAGAAAATAATTAATTTTAAGTGAATGATCAAAGTTTACTCTATCTTGACTTTAAAACACATAATAGGAAGAAATCATATACCGAGACAATGACTCATTTTTAGAATGATCTTAAAGTTGAGGTGGGAAGGTCAGAAACTTGTGGATATTTAAAATATATCAAAGTGATGTGTTTGAAAGGACTACTTCAGTTTTCAGCAAAGTAAAACTTTCTATCACTTGGAAAGCTAAAACTGTCAATAACATTAAATTATGTAGTGAAATTAATTGTTCTGTTGAACCACGGATACAGTGATATAACTGTCTGTTTCAGGCTTTCCATAAACTCTACAGTTTGAAACACATATCTTGATTCACTCATTTAAAAAAACAAGTATTGCTAACCTTTGGTTGTCCTGAGACTTTCTTGAACCACTGCTATTTCTGCAAGAGTTACACCCAGCAAATTCCAAAAGGATTAAGATAGAGCTATTGATGCAGTCTGTGTCCATATGCAGCAAGACCTTGGACAACATTCAGGCTTAGGCTGATAAGTGGCAAGCAACATAAATGTCACACAAATGCCAGGCAATAACCATCTGCAACAAATGAAAATCTAACCACCACCTCTTGACATTCAACATTATCATTGCTGAATCCCCCACTATCAACATACTGAGGGTTATCATTGACCAGAAATTGAACTGGACCAGCACATAAAATGCTGTAGCCACAAGAGAAGGTTAGAGGCTTGGAATTCTGTGGCAAGGAACTCACCTCCTAAATTCTGAAGTCTATCCAGCATCTATAAGGCAAAGTCAAGAGTGATGGAATACTCTCCACTTGTGACGAGTGAAGCTCCAACAGCACTCAAGAAGTTTGACACAATTCAGGACAAAGCAACCCATTTGATTAGCAGCCCATCTACCACTTTAAGCATTTACTCCCTCCATCAGCGATGCACAATGACAGAAGTGTGTACCATCTACAAGATTCTCTGCAGCAACTGTCCAAGGCTTCTTTGATAGCACCTTCCAAACCCATGACCATTACCAACTAGAAAGACAAGAGAGCAGATGCATGGGAACACCACCACCTGCAGGTTCCACTCCAAGACACAGAAGATTCTGAATTGGACGTTATCCTTCACTGTTGTTGGGTTAAAATCTTGGAACTCCACTATAGCACTATGGGTGTACCTACAACCGATAGACTAAGTATTCAGGAAGGCAGCTCACCACTACCCTCCCAAGTGAAATTAACAATGGACAACAAATACTGGCCTAGCCAGTGATGCCCAACTCAAAGAGTTCAATTATTATTAGGAAATAAATTTACAGTCATTTAGATTTATTTAGTCTAAAGTGTATCATTTGATGAAGACAGAAAATAAACTGAGTAATACAATCCATTTTCTTGGATTTCCTGGATATTTTCATGTCACCAATATTTTCCTGACACCGATGATCATTCATAAACATCAAAATAATCCTTCTAATGCAAGTAGTATACATTCTTAGATAACTTGTCGTAAACAAACTTTTAAATTGCCCTTTAATTCACTATTTCTTTCCTCCAGTAAGAGTAACAACTATAGGCCCTTTTTAGTTCAAAGTTTTAGCGAGTAGGTTCACTTTGTTAAAAGCAGAATTAGGATTACTTTTGCAACCAACATAAAAGGTAACATTCTAGTTAAAGAATATTCATTATTCTTTGAACAGTTGCTGCACCTAAATAAAGATCAGTGTTTTGATTCTGAATATATGTTAGCACCTGTGCTATTGGGGTGGCACAGTGGTTAACACTTCTGCCTCACAGCGCCAGGGTCCCAGCTTCGATTTCTGGCTTGGGTCACTGTCTGTGTGGAGTTTGCATGTTCTCCCCGTGCCTGCATGGGTTTCCTCCGGGTGCTCCAGTTTTCCCCCACAGTCCGAAACATGTGCTGGTTAGGTGCATTGGCCATGCTAAATTCTCCCTCAGTGTACCCGAACAGGCATCGAGAGTGGTGACCAAGGGAGTTTCACAGTAACTTCATTGCAGTGTTAATGTAAGCCTCCTTGTGACACTAATAAATAAAATTAAACTTATTATTAAAAGGAGCAGTGGCTTTTAAGTGAAATTTAGCTTTTAGGGTTGTTGGGCTGTTAATACAGCTTGCTGATGATCTAAGTTTCTCTTCAGGTGGCCAATAGCAGTGGAGGCTGGGTCACTGAATACATTCAAAGCTGAGACAGAGTTTTGAACATTGGTGGCGGCGAGGTGGGGATGGCGGGGGTGGGGCGGGGGAAGGTCAAGGGCTATGGGAAACAGGTTGAAAAGTGGAGTTGAGGTCAAGTTCAAATCAGCCATGAATTTATTGAAAGGTGAAGCAGGCTCAATAGATTTACAGTGCAGAAACTCTTTCATATGAAACATGAGTTCAACAAATGGACAAGAATAAGAAAATGAGACAATTACAATTTCAGAATAAAGAGGTATCTAAATGGAATGAAACAGCATTGTTTAGCATGGTGTAACATGCTAATAGCATGTCAATTTGTTCACTTGCTACATGTGTGGTATGTTTGAGTGCAGTAGCTCACCGGAATGTTAAATGGCCCCATATCCTTTGGGCATATATGGTCTTATATAGGCGAACAAATCCCCCAAGTTGTGGCTTAAGCTAAAACAGTGGACATGCTGTTTTACAGGGATAGGATCATTACACAATATTCAATGTCATATTCCGATGATAAGGTGTGTAAACATAGAAACTAGAAGCAGGAGTAGGTTATCCGGCCCTTCAAGCCCTGCCATTCATGATGATCATGGCTGGTCATCAAATTCAATATGGTGAACCTGCCTTCCCCCCATATCCCTTGATCCCTGTAGCCCCAAAAGCTATATCCAATTTCTTCTTAAAATTACACATGGAAACATAGAAAGTAGAAGCTGGAGTCGGCTGAAAGAGACCAACCTTTTAAAACATCAAAATCTTATTGCTATAAATAGGCAAATGCTGAGGCTAACTGGAGGTCAATTGTTCTTGGATGTTCCCTGGGCTCAATTAAAGGTAGTTTATTTTTATTTTGCCAGATAATTTTATCTGAATCTCATTGTGTCTCAAGAAGAGGGAAGTTATATACCAATCTGCTGCTGCAGACCTCTTTTGTCACCCAGTATTGTCCTGAAAGGGCACGTTAGCTTCAGTAGTTAGGAAACACCATGCTGCATCGCACGCACCTTGAAGGTGAAGTGAACCGCAGATTATTTGGAGCCTGTAGTGTTCTCAGAGGGCATCCTGTCAGGTTAAGGGGAGAAAAAGGAGCATCAGCACCCATCTGGTTCACTAATGTCCTTTAGGAAAGGAAATCTGCCATCTTTACCTGGTCTGGCCTACATGTGACTCCAGAGCCACAGCAATGTGGTTGACTCTCAACTGCTCTTGGGCATCTAAGGATGGGCAATAAATGCTGGCCAGCCAGTGACACCCATGTCCCGCAAATAGAAACATAGAATAACTACAGCACAAACAGGCCCTTCGGCCCACAAGTTGTGCCGAATACATCCCTATCTTCTAGACCTACCTATAACCCTCCATCCTATTAAGCTCCATGTACTCATCCAGGAGTCTCTTAAAAGACCCTCTTGAGTTCACCTCCACCA
This sequence comes from Mustelus asterias, assembly GCF_964213995.1. Taxonomy (NCBI): domain Eukaryota; kingdom Metazoa; phylum Chordata; class Chondrichthyes; order Carcharhiniformes; family Triakidae; genus Mustelus; species Mustelus asterias. Next base: position 29,549,922 of record NC_135813.1, on the reverse strand, counting down.
CCACTGACGGCAGCCGATTCCACTCGCCCACCACCCTCTGTGTGAAAAACCTCCCCCTAACATCTCCCCTGTACCTACCCCCCCAGCACCTTAAACCTGTGTCCTCTCGTAGCAGACATTTCCACCCTGGGAAAAAGCCTCTGAGAGTCCACCCAATCTATGCCTCTCAATATCTTATACACCTCTATTAGGTCTCCTCTCATCCTTCGTCTCTCCAAGGAGAAAAGACCGAGCTCCCTCAGCCTATCCTCATAAGGCATGCCACTCAATCCAGGCAACATCCTTGTAAATCTCCTCTGCACCCTTTCAATCTTTTCCACATCCTTCCTGTAGTGAGGCGACCAGAACTGAGCACAGTACTCCAAGTGGGGTCTGACGAGGGTCTTATATAGAACATAGAACATTACAGCGCAGTACAGGCCCTTCGGCCCTCGATGTTGCGCCGACCAGTGGTACAAATCTAAAACCCCTCTAATCTACACTATTCCAATATCATCCATATGTTTATCCAATAACCATTTGAATGCTCTTAATGTTGACGAGTCCACGACTGCTGCAGGCAGGGCATTTCACGCCCTCACCACTCTCTGAGTAAAGAACCTACCTCTAACATCTGTCCTATATCTCTCACCCCTCAATTTAAAGCTCTGTCCCCTCGTGCTAGCCAACACCATCCGAGGAAAAAGGCTCTCACTATCCACCCTATCGAATCCTCTGATCATCTTGTATGCCTCTATTAAGTCACCTCTTAACCTTCTTCTCTCTAACGAAAACAACCTCAAGCCCCTCAGCCTTTCCTCATACGATTTTCCCACCATACCAGGCAACATCCTGGTAAATCTCCTCTGCACCCTTTCCAACACTTCCACATCTTTCACATAATACAGCTGCATCATTATCCCCGGACTCCTAAACTCAATCCCTCGATTGATAATGGCCAGCACACCATACGCCTTCTTAACCACCTCCTCCACCTGCGGGGCCGATTTTAGAGTCCTATGGACCCGGACCCCAAGGTCCTTCTGATCCTCTACAGTACTAAGAGTAATCCTCTACAGTACTAAGAGTAAATGAATAAAGAAAAACATTGCTCAATGTTTGCAAGGCAATAGCTGTAAACATTCTTACCATATGTTTGTGACTTAACAGTCACCACACCAGAAAACAAAACCATCTCTATCCAGGTTGCCTCAGAAAGATCATAACTATTCGATGGTGCACAGGTTTCAAAACGCTGAGGTCCTCAGAAGAGCAAATAGGCCAGATGTAGAGACAATGATAGTCAAGGCAACATTAACTAGGTCGCTTAGTTTGAATGCCTGATTCTTGGATAACCAAGAAGGTATTCTGAAACTTTCTGAATACACTTGTAGAGGTCAATTTAAGAGACATAAAGATTGTGTAAAGAGCAATCTAAAATAACTGTGGCATCTCAACTGGACGCTGGGAGAATGATAGTTGTGACCATGAAAAGTGGCAAAAGGTGCGTCATGAGGTCTGACGAAGCTTGAAGCAAGTCCTATCCTGCCAGCTGAAGAAAAGGGAACCCAAAGGAAATCAAGAAAAGATCAGTCTCTCAGGTTAATCTGACATCCGATGTCCTGTGTCTGGAAAAACATACCTCGTGAATTAGACTTTACGGTCATATGAGAGTACACAACGCTTATTAAATTGGAGATGAATCATAGGCTTCATTGGCAATGATAGACAAACTATTATTGTGCTGTCTGCTTCAATGTTATTTAAGCGTACTGTACTCCTCAGCACAACAAGTTTTGCAAGAATTTGAATTGCAGAATTAATAAAAGCTTCTTTTATTAAACCAAAAGCTGATTTAATATCATGCATAATGAATAGTGTTATTATTCAGAAAACTCTGTCCCACACACACTATTTCCTTCTGATGGGAAGCCACATGATAGAACTCAATGGACACAATGAAGAACGAAATATAACATACCAACTTAAGGCAAAAAACAAACTGCAGACGGTATTACTTCTAATGATGAATGCAGAAGATATGATCTGAATATATGCAGGATTTTATTCTATGTTTAGCATCAAATGCAAAGAGAATTTCAAATTATACTCATTTGAATACTTCAATTAACTTAAAATCCAAATCCAGCGTATCATTCTAAATGTTAATTTAACTCTGATAGCTAAATTTTTGATCATTTTCCCTCGAGGAGTATGCCACTCCCATTACACTGTGCTTCTGGTATGATTTATTGTCCAAATTGCCTAAAATTGAATCATAATGCTAGCGTGGGTCTGCTCCTTAGAGTCAGGCCTAATGTTTAAAAGTTTAAAGTTTATTAATGTTACAAGTAGGCTTACATTAACACTGCAATGAAGTTACTGTGAAAATCCCCTTGTTGTCACACTCCGGCGCCTGTTCGGATACACTGAGGGAGAATTTAGCTTGGCCAATGGCACCTAACCAACACAGTCTTTCGGACTGTGGAAGTAAACAGGAGCACCAGGACACGGGGAGAACGTGCAGACTTCGCACAGACAGTGACCCAAGCCGGGAATCGAACCTGGGTCCCTGGCGCCGTGAGGCAGCAGTGCTAACCACTGTGCCACCGTGCAACCCATCGATGTCTTTAGGTTCACTCTTCATTTCTTCAGTAACTGGAGGGAATCATTCCCAATGGTGAGAATTACTTTGAAGTCTGCTGCTCTGCAAATCAAATTGAAAATCCAGGAAATGGTCAGCAGATCTGACAGCACCTGTGGAGAGAGAAACAGAGTTGAAGGTTCAGGTTGATGAACTTTCGTCGGAACTCAGAGACAGGGGAGTTAATGTTTCAGGCCAATGCTCAGAACTGCCAGACCAGAGTAGTTTCATCATTTTCTGTTTTGATCTCACATTTCCAAAGACAATATTTTGCTTTGAAAATCAAAACTTGGTTCCACTAGGTTAACCGGATCTACTCAGTCCTCCTGACTATAAATATCGTTTCTAATCATAGAATCACAGAATCCCTACAGTGCAGGAGGAGGCCATTTGGTCGATCGAGCCTGCACCGACAACAATCCTACCCAGGCCCTATCCCTGTAACCCCACATATTTACCCTGCTAATCCCCCTGACACTAGGGTCAATTTAGCATGGACAATCAACCTAACCCGCACATTTTAGGGTGGTGGGAGGAAACCGGAGCATCTGGAAGGAAACCCCGGCAGATACAAGGACAATGTGCAAACTCCGCACAAACAGTCATCCAAGCTGGGAATTGAACCCAGGTCCCTGGCGCTGTGAGGCAGCAGTGCTAATCACTGTGCCACCGTGCCCCTTAATATTCCCTTGATTTTGACAGCCTTGCCACAATCCACGTAAGGGCCAAAAAACAACTTTTCTGCTAATGGATTGGGTCACCTGACATTACAAAATACCCGAGAGACTGGGAAAACTGATAACCAGGATTGCAATTACATATCTTAAAAAAAAAACAAGTTACTGGACATTTGGGAATGATCATAGCTGGTGAATGGGAGCATTAATCATAACAAAAGCATCGGTACAGTGTATGAACTTGTCAAGTTCATTCATGAAGAAATATCACATGCAAAAGATTAAATGTTGTAAGATCTTCTCAAAGCTCTGAAGACTTTAAGGTAAAGTTTTAGTTGATGATTTTATCAGAACTTCATAGAATAGAATCATAGAATCCCTCCAGTACAGAAGGAGAACATTCTGCGCATCAAGCCTGCATCGACAACAATCTCACCCAGGCCCTATGCCCGTAACCCCATGTATTTACCCAGCTAGTCCCTCTGACACCAAGTGTCAACTTAGCACGGCCAATCCACCTAACCCACACATCTTTGGAGTACGGGATGAAACCGGAGCACCCGGGGGAAACCCACGCAGACACCGCGGTGGACGCTGGGACAGTGAGTAAATTTAAGGAGGAGTTAGACAAATTTTTAATGGTAATGCATTGAAGGGTTATGGGGAGAAGGCAGGAAAATGGGGATGAGGCACATATCAGCCATGATTGAATGGCAGAGCAGACTCGATGGGCCAAATGGCCTAATTCTACTCCTATATCTTATGAACTTATGACACGGCGAGAACGTGCAAACACCACACAGACAGGGGCCTGAGGCTGGAACTGAATCCAGCTCCCTGGGGCTGAGGGGCAATAATGTGCCACCAACTTGCAATATGACATTTTATTCTCTTGACTAGTCGGTAAAATTATTTTATTTCTGGGGATATGTAAAATGAGCTCTCACAGGATAAAGGACTGCCGGTAAATATCATTTTTAAACTGTTGGCTTCCTTCTCTGCCAGCCTTTAATAGACTAACAAATACTCATGGATTATGCAGCTGTTGCCTGTGCATATGCACAATGTATTCTACCTGATTCAGAAATAGAATCACATTCAGCTGCCATGGAGATAGGGAAGCTTGAAATATAACATGTTCCTGCTGAACCCATAGTCTGATCAACCTTCCTGAAGAACCTGTTTACTCCGACACCAGTTTGGAGCAACTTGCACGAATAACATTCCTTCTTTTTTAATTTTAAAAAATGCGATTGGAAAATTAAAGTTTAAAGTTTATTTATTAGTGTCACAAGTAGGCTTACATTTACACTGCAATGAAGTTACTGTGAAAATCCCCTAGTCACCACACGCTGGCACCTGTTCGGGTACACCGAGGGGCAATTTAGCATGGTCAATGCACCTGACCAGCATATTTTTGGACTGTGGGAGGAAACCGGAACATCCGGAGGAAACACACACAGACACAGGGAGAATGCGCAAACTCTGCACAGACAGTGACCCATGCTGGGAATCGAACCTGGTCCCTGGCGCTGTGAGGAAGCAGTGCTAACCACTGTGCCACAAATAGCTGATTACAACGTATTGCCACAAACTGTGTTCAAGGACAAAACCTGCTCCTGAGATAGAGGTACTTCCTTAGAACTATAAACTCTACAGTACAGGAGGCTGCCATTTGGCCCATTGAACCTGCACTGACAATAATCCTATCCAAGCCCTATCCCCATGTATTTACCCAGCTAATCCCCTTGACATTAAGGGTCAATTTAGCATGGCCAATTCACCTAACTGCATAACTTTGGACTGTGGGAGGAAACTAGAGCACCTAGCGGAGACACACACACATACTGGGAGAATGTGCAAACTCCACACAGACAGTCACTTGAGGCCGGAATTGTACCTGGGTCCCTGGTGCTGTGCAAGCAATCTTGGCAGTGCTAACCACTGTGCTACCATGCCGCCCATCAAAACTGATGTCTGATCTCACCAGGACAAAAGTTGATGTTTATTATTGTCACAAGTAGGCTTACATCAACAATTCAATGTAGTTACTGTGAAAATCCCCTGGTTGCCACACTCCAGTGCCTGTTCAGGTACACCGAGGGAGAATTTAGCATGGCCAATGCACCGAACCCAACACGTAATTCGGACTGTGGGAGGAAACCGGAGCACCCGGAGGAAACCCACGCAGACATCAACTGTAGTCAAATGCCAGCAATAAATTCCTTGGAGTCTACCAATACTAATTTTAACCAGCTACATGATGGTGAGAAGGTGCCCAAGTTCTCAGATGTACACCCTCTCTCCCTCCTAAAGCTTTTAAAGTTTATTTATTAGTCACAAGTAAGGCTTACATTAACACTGCAGTGAAGTTACTGTGAAATTCCCCTAGTCACCACATTCCGGCGCCTGTTCGGGTCAATGCACCTAACCAGCATGTCTTTGAAACTGTGGAAGGAAACCGGAGCACCCGGAGGAAATCCACGCAGACACGGGGAGAATGTGCAAACTCCACACAGACAGTGACCCAAGCCGGGAATCGAACCCGGGTCCCTGGCGCCGTGAGGCAGCAGTGCTAACCTCTGTGCCGCCTGTGACATATACACATTCTGAGATTGTGTGCGCAGAGAATTGGAGCATCAATGCTATATCCTTCAGTTACAGTGTGTTCATCCCTTCATGATCTTGCCCCTCCCAAACAGTGTAACTTCCTGCAGCCCAACAATCCTTAAGAACTCTGCATTCACATTCTATGATGTAAGCCGTTATAAGGAGGTAGGGTAATAATGTATTGAATGTGTTCAACCCTGTGCAAATAACAATATTCCTGAGCTGCTTCCAACACATTTACCACAAATTGCAAATTATGCAAAATTAAACCAGGTTTTTACAGTCTGTAACTGCCCATTTAAACGTTAACTTGAAATTCCAAACCTAAAGTGGTTCCTTTATGAATAACATGCAGTTCTCACTCCCCATTCACCATTTATGTGTTCCCCTGACTCAACAGCAGCTTGGACTGTCACACAGCTGGATGAAGTAAAGACAGATTTACTGCCACCTCATGGGCTGATCACATACACAGATACCGACTGCGCAGTCATGAAGCCATTTCAACATAAAAGTCTTCCTTTACAAGCTAAGCCTCATACCTACATTTTTAAAAGCCTGATTGCTTACCATGTTGTCAATATTTTAATCCATTTCCTCCAGGAAGAAACGCTCTGATTATCTCGGAACTCAAAGGTATCATTATTCAGAGAAAGGGGTCATCATAATTAAGTGCTCGCCTGTCGATGGCTGGAGCTGCGAGGCCCAGTTAGCTGGGTGTTGTTCAATCAAAGGCCAAATAAAAATGGATGGCATTTCCTTGTGCAATTTCAATGCTTCTATCTTGCTCTCAGTCAGATTGTTTTTTGATGGAGAGGATGAGGAGCTGGGGGAGAGGGTGACTAAGTTCAGATTCAATGAATTGAGAGCTGCAGGTTACTCTCGTTTATTGCTTTATATACAACTAAACATTTAATTCCACACATTCTATCAGCTGCAACGTGCTTTACTCTGAAATTCAGTCCTCCACGTATATAGTGTTCCAGAAATATTGCACAACACTTGTCAAGGCTGAACCTGCAACAAATCATTAAAAACTCACAGTCATGTGAAAAGGCTTGACTGAGTCATGGAAGGACTTGGCTTTTCAGTCTTCCTATGAATGTCTGCAAATCACCCCTGATAGGATTTGCACTATTTCAGTGGCATGGATGAAATTTGGTGAAAAGAATTCTGATTTCACATCGACTTGCTATGTCGGAATTGTTACATTTTGGGCCAAGCTAGTTTACAAAGTTAAACCACAAAGTTAAGTCATGCTGCTCTCTCATTTGTGCATTGATCGCATTAAAGGTTACATACCCACTGAATACACTCAGATCATCTGTCTGATGGATTCAGTTACTGGCAAAATTGAGATAACTGGAAGGCAAGAATGTGAGAAGAACTGTCATTTTCTTATCCTAATCTTTCTCTGGTGGCATAATTACAAAATCACAAATGCAGGAGTCATACACGTTTAAAAGTAGCATCACGACTCTGTTAGATTAGATGTACTCATTCTCAAAATGTCAGTTCAACAATGCAAATTCACAGATTAACTGTCTTTGTCCAAATGAAAATTAAACTGATTAATATGGCAGTATATATACCTTTGGGAAGTTTGAAATGACAATACTGATAATGATAAGCTGACCAAGTTACCAAAGAGAAGACCATAAGACATAGGAGCGGAAGTAAGGCCATTCGGCCCATCGAGTCCACTCCACCATTCAATCATGGTTGATTTCAACTCCATTTACCCGCTCTCTCCCCATAGCCCTTAATTCCTCGAGAAATCAAGAATTTATCAATTTCTGTCTTGAAGACGCTCAACGTCTCGGCCTCCACAGCCCTCTGTGGCAATGAATTCCACAGACCCACCACTCTCTGGCTGAAGAAATTTCTCCTCATCTCTGTTCTAAAGTGACTCCCTTTTATTCTAAGGCTGTGCCCCCGCGTCCTAGTCTCCCCTGTTAATGGAAACAACTTCCCTACGTCCATCCTATCTAAGCCGTTCATTATCTTGTAAGTTTCTATCAGATCTCCCCTCAACCTCCTAAACTCCAATGAATATAATCCCACGATCCTCAGACGTTCATCGTATGTCAGGCCTACCATTCCTGGGATCATCCGTGTGAATCTCCGCTGGACCCGCTCCAGTGCCAGTATGTCCTTCCTGAGGTGTGGGGTCCAAAATTGCTCACAGTACTCCAAATGGGGCCTAACCAGTGCTTTATAAAGCCTCAGAAGTACATCCCTGCTTTTGTATTCCAAGCCTCTTGATATAAATGACAACATTACATTTGCCGGATGCCGGATTTGTAAAGGCGGTTACGTCACATCCATTTAGTCACATATAAAACGTGTAGTAAGGGGGAAAACTTTTGCGTCCCACCCGCCACGGGAATTGTAGCGTGGACCATGCGAAGGTCCATTGACCTCGAGTGGGATTTTTCCAGTTTTGGGGTGAGTGCGGCTGGAAATTCCCACCCTCATGTTTGAATCTTTTACTTTGTTAGTCCAGAAAATACAAATGATATTGAGTATCCCATTAAAACTGCTTATCCTGTACGTGGTGCACAGCCACATTGCAGAACGTTATCATAATGAGAGCAGTAACAGAAGAATTGGTGATGGATACACCAAGTATAAGGTCAAGTGAAAACTTCAAAGAAGAAAATTGAAAAATTTTCTTGACGACTACTGACATACTAAATGAAAGAGAATTTGGAGTGTATTATGGGCTGTAACATCCCCTTGAATGGTTAACTATTCATCAATCTTATGGCTTCTGATGTCTGAACCTTTCAATTGGGTTTTAAATTTGTAATGGCATTTTCCCCGTACTCAGACGTAGCACTCTCACCTCTTAAGATTATTCAAGACTTGAACTGAAGCATAAAGGGTCTTGGGAGTCCTGGTTCAGGACTTTCTTAAGGTTAACGTGCAGGTTCAGTTGGCAGTTAGGAAGGCAAATTCAATGTTAGCATTCATTTCCAGAGTGCTAGAATACAAGAGCAGGGATGTACTGCTGAGGCTGTATAAAGCTCTGGTCAGACCCCATTTGGAATATTGTGAGCAGTTTTGGGCCCCATATCTAAGGAAGGATGTGCTGGCCTTGGAGGAGGTCCAGAGGAGGTTCACATGATCGATCCCAGGAATGAAGGGTTTGTCATGAGAGGAGTGGTTGAGGAGTTTGGGTCCGTACACAATGGAGTTTAGAAGGATGAGGGGGGATCCAATTGAAACTTCCAGAATACTGAGAGGCCTAGATAGAGTGGAGAGGATGTTTCCACTCGTGGGAGAGACTAGAACTTGAAGGCATAACATCAGAGTGAAAGGATGCTCCTTTAGAACTGAGATGAGGAGGAATTTCTTCAGCCAGAGGGTGGTGAATCTGTGGAACTCATTGCCACAGAGGGCTGAGAGGCCAGGTCATTGAGTGTCTTTAAGACAGAGATGGATAGGTTCTTGATCAATAAGGGGATCAAGGGTTACAGGAAGAAAGCAGGAGAATGGAGATGAGAATCATATCAGCCATGATTGAATGGCAGGGCAGACTCGATGGGCCAAATAGCCTAATTCTGCTTTGAATCTTATGGTCTTAACTTCTGATTGAAGGGGTACTGTGCTGTTTGGAGTTGCCGAATTTCAGTTAAGACGATAAACTTAGGCCCTTCTACATTCTCTGGCGGGTGTAAACGATCTTAATACATTATTTGAAGAGAAAAGCAAGGGAATTCTCCTGGTGTCCAGGCCAACAATTATCTCTCATTCAACATCAATAAAGAAAAACTGACTCTCTGGTCATTATCGCATTGCTATTTGCATTGTCTTGCTGTGCGTAAATTAGTTGCTGCAAATTACAACAGTGGCACCACTTCATTAGCTGTGAAGCATTTTGGGTTGTCTTGTGTTTGTTATCGGCACCAAATAAAAGCAAGTCTTTCTTTTTTACAAAGAAGAAATCATTAAGCCCATGATTCATTGATCCAAAAACAACGCCTCACCCATCATGTTATCCAACTAAATCCTAAACTGCTTTTAAAAATTTGTTTCGGGGAGATGGGGCATCACTGGCTGGGGCAGCATTTATTGTCCGTCCCTAATTACCCTTGAACTGAGCAGCATTTTTAGAGTAGCCACATTACTGGAGTCACATATAGACCAGACCAACAGTCGGTTTGCTTCCCTAAAGGACATTCATGACCTAAAGTGTTACAACAATCAACAATGGTTTCATGGTCATCATTGGACTTCAGTTTCAGATTTTTAATGAAATCAAATTTCACCATCTGTTGGACCCTGGATCTCTGGATACTAGTCCAGCGACAATACCACGACATCACCATTTCCTCCACCACTCTCCCAGGAAGGCTATTCGAAGTGCTAATTCTGACTTTTTCCCATTAAAACCTCTGTGTGAGCTCCGAACAAAATTGCCCTTTCACCAGTTTTAGTTTCTGCCTTCTTGTCATACAGGCTTGACCTACCTGGAAGCAATGCTGTGGATTCACCTCATTTATCCCATTTAAAATCTTGTAATGAGATTAAATGAGTCAGTTCCTGAAACTAACTTTTGCTAAACAAAACATAATTCTTTTCCAAGTAATCCTTCAATGCATTTGCAAAAGTTTACGAGGGCAAGTTGTCTCCTGGCCAAGGTTGTCCAAATCTAATTGCACCTTTCAAGCTGTTCAAATCAAAAATGGAACAAATTTGACTCGGATATCACCACCCCTCCCAAATAACAAAAACTTCCCTTACCAGTTCCTTTTTGTTTTCCCTAATTTGATTATGCAAACATCCAACTGTTTCATAACAAAATAAACCCTTATACTTTGCCCTGTTATAAATTTGTCTCGGTAAGAAGTCTCACAACACCAGGTTAAAGTCAAAACCTGGTGTTGTGAGACTTCTTACCGTGTTCACCCCAGTCCAACGCCGGCATCTCCACATCATAAATTTGTCTGACAGGATAAAAAGAATATAAAATTAATTTAGGATCCAAGGAACTTGTTTTCAAGTCAACAAGTCTTGTGATTTTATTTTGAAGCCTTTGCACAGTTTAAAACTGCAGAATCCTTTCGCAGATATGTTATAATCTATAAATGATCATAAAGGGCAATATTTACATCTGCTTTCTTCTTACTTTTGACTGCTATGTACAATGTGGACAGTCACCAAATGGAGTTTTTCATAATGAAGTTGAAGCCCTTATGTCATTAAATAGGTAAGTAATACATGGAAGAGCCTTAGTTGTTGCCAGTGGTAACAGTATGCAAATTATGTCAGCTGCATAGTGAGCAAGTTGTTCAGCATGTCTCGAAGTCAACATGTTGCCTTCAAAGACTCAGCAATTGTCCCATTCCTAAGGGCTACGTCTGTCAATTTGCTAACGAGCCAGGAAGAGAATGAATGACACTGCAATGTTGTGGTGAACCATTGTTGGTTCCCACCAGGTAGTGCTGAGCCATGGTCTGGCCAGTACTATGAGTCTGTATATATGTTACTGTTGGGGTTAGGGTTGGGCTGTTCTACCTGTTAATATAGTCCTTATGGTACACCCCAGTTGGCTCCGCCTCCTGGGAGAGGTATAAAGGTCACTGCTCTGCCTGGTGACCCTTTAGTCTGGGATCGTATACTGTATATGGTAGCTCTGTTATTGTTGGCAATAAAAGCCTTTATTTCCCGAGTACATCCAGCCTCTCGTGTGTTATATCGCACATCAAATGTCAACCATACAAACTCTAGAAGGAGTGAAATTCCCCAGGTCTCCCCCACAGCCACCCGTTTTCTGTGAACTACTGACGTGATTGAATTGCACATTGCACCAAATTTTCAACAGTGGCCAAAGCTGACATTGTGTCATTTTATTTCAAGTTTTTGACCTTCCTGAATCCTCTGTGCTTTTTAAGACCATAAGATATAGGAGCAGAATCAGGCCGTTTGGCCAATTGGATCTGCTTCACCTTTTAATCATGGCTGATATGATTCTCATTCCCATTCTCCTGCCTTTTCCCCTTGATCCTCTTTTGATCAAGAACCTGATCTATCTCTGTCTTAAAGATACTCAATGACCTGGCCGCCACAGCCCTCTGTGGCAATGAGTTCCACAGATTCACCACCCTCTGGCTGAAGAAGTTCCTCCTCATCTCAGTTTTAAAGGAGCGTCTCTTTACTCTGAGGTTGTGCCCTCGAGTTCTGGTCTCTCCCACTAGTGGGAACATCCTCTCCATGCCCACTCTATCTAGGCCTCTCAGTATTCTCTAAGTTTCAATTAGATCCCCCCTCATCCTTCTAAATTCCATCGAGTATAGACCCAGACTCCTCAACTGCTCCTCGTATGACAAACCCTTCATTCCCGGGATCATTCTTGTGAACCTCCTCTGGACCCCCTCCAAGGCCAGCACATCCTTCCTTAGGTATGGGGCTCAAAACTGCTCATAATATTGTGTGTGTTTCTCAATAGTCATTGGACTACTTTTGCAAAAAGGTCCAGTCACTTGGGCTAGAAAGATGCATCGGAATACTTTTACATCAAGCCCAAAATGCAACCCCTTTTCCTATAACATTTTCATAACCTTTCAGGAAGCAAAAGTTGCCACACTAATATAGATATAGCTTGGAAGATGCATGGCTACATTTTCCGAGTTCTGATGAAATGTCATTGACCTAAAACATTGGTTGGGATTTTCCAGACCCGCTGCAAGGCGATTGCGGCAGACCAGCCAAAAGTCCATTCACTTTCGGCTGGACCAGCCTTTTCCAGGTGGGGCTGGAAAATCCCAGCCATTAATTCTGTTTCTCTCCCAATAGATACAGGGGAGAGTATTTCTTCAGAGTGTTTCCAGCATGTTCGGGGTTTTATATTTCAGATTTCTAGCATATGCAGTATTTTGCTTTTGTTTAATATTTCATACCAGATAACCGCTTCTAAATTCATTTTTTAAATTCATGTTGTCTTATCTATCATACAATGGCCACTTAATTTTTTAAACAATTAAAATGTTTTAATTGTTTAAATCAATTTTTTGTTTTATTTAAAACAATTTAAAACAAGGGTGCATTTGAGTTTTCTATCCCCAGGTCAATGTAGAGAGGCTTATTATATACATACATTTGGTAGCTTTGTGCAAAATGGAATGACTTGGAAATAAGATTATTATTTGCTCCATGCCAGTACAGTAGGGTAGTCCTGATGCTGGGACCAACTAATAGACAATAGCAGAGAAAACCGAAAGTTCTAATTACCAATTTGTGCAAATCTGCCAACAGGCTGATTTTGGACACAAACTGCAGAGGTCCTTCATGGTAGAGTCACAACTGTTTAGAATCATCATTTGACATGTTAAGCAATTAATATGTTGAGAATGTACGGAGATGTACAAAGTTTCACCAGAAGAAAACTCCTTTGTTCAAAACCTTGGGGATTTAGGAATGAAATATCTTGGACTATGACCCCTGTTAACTCTGAAAAAAATACGGCACTAGCTATAAAGAAATATATGTGTCCCATGAGACCGTAGCTATCATTTACATCAGCTATCACTCAAATCCTTTTACCTAAAACTTTCTGTCTCAGCTGGAAGTGACAAGAATATAATAAATTTAGATACTGCCAGCCTGATCTCCTTGACACCATATGCTATTTACATGCTCACAAAATAAAAGTATTTCATATTATCTAGAATATGGATGCTATCACACATTCAGAAGGGTGCGTGGACACATTCAGTGGAAGCCTAGATGCTGTAACAGTAACAGGCATCTGCATCTAGGAATATTAAAAAGTTAATAGAACCGAGCCATTTTTGGCAGCAATGCAAAATAACTTTGTTAACTGGATTATGCTTCAGCTGCCATTTGAAGGATGTAAGTGACATCAAAGACAAATACGGTAAGTATCTTCCCAGTCAGTGACAAGGCATGACTGGTATTCTTCTGCAACCTCTTCTGACTCAACACACTGATCAGCTGCTATTTACTTATGAAGTTCAAGTTTATCCACAGGCTAGAGGGGCCTGTGTGACACGTGTTCTTGGTTGAAGATGGCCCACAGCATAAAACTGTCCCTAATTACAAATTGGCAAACCCACTCAGAGAGACCACAGAGTGGCTGGATGAAGGAATAGAGAACTGGATATCCAAGTTCGCAGATGACACAAAGTTATACAAGAATAACAGGTTCCACGTACAGAGCCTTTGCCAGCTCCCATCTGAAGTGTTATATCCAGTTTTGGACACCACACCTGAAGAGATTTGTTGGCCTTGACGGAGGTGCAGTGCAGATTTACCAGAATTATACCAACATTTAGAGGTTTAAATGGAGAATAGCTTGCATTAACTTAGTTCGCATTCCCTCGTCTATGTAAGATTAAGTGCATTGTTCTCTAATAGAATCCCTACAGTGCAGGCGGCCATTCGGCCCATTGAGCCTGCACCAACAACAATCCCTCCCAAGCCCTATCCCCGTGACCCCACGTATTTACCTTTCTAATCTCCCTGACACTAAGGGGCAATTTGGCATGGCTAATCCACCTAACCTGCACATGTTTGGACTGTGGGAGCACCCGGAGGAAACCCATGCAGACACGGGGAGAACATGACACACAGTCACCCGAGGCTGGAATTGAACCCAGTCCTGGCACTGTGAGGCAGCAGTGTTAACCATTGTGCCACTGTGCCACCCACTGTCACTGTGCCGCCCACATTGAAGTGCTTAACATGATTAAAGGTTTTGACAGGGCGGTTAGAGAGTATTTTTTCTCCTTGATAGAGAATTCAGAACCTTAAAATTCATGATGGGCCATTTAGGAATAAAATCAGGAATCACCTTCTCATACAGAAAATAACTGGATACTGGATCTGTTGAGATCAATAGATTCTTGTCAAGAGTAGGAAGGGAAATGTGGAAGAAAAGCAAATACTTGAAGTTAAAGAATAGATCAGTCACAAACTCACTGAATAGTAGAATATGTTCAAGCATATTGCTCAAGATGACAAAGGGAAGAATGTCACATTGATGTAATAAAATTGTTCTCCCCATGTTGGTGCTTGGGTGAACACAGTAAGAGTTTTAACAACACCAGGTTAAAGTCCAACAGGTTTATTTGGTAGCAATTCCACTCCATCTGACGAAGGAGCAGCGCTCCGAAAGCTAATGGCATTTGCTACCAAATAAACCTGCTGGACCTTAACCTGGTGTTGTTAAAACTCTTACTGTGTTCACCCCAGTCCAACGCCGGCATCTCCACATCGTGCTTGGGTGGCACAGTGGTTAGCACAGCTGCCTCAGAGGACAAAGGACCCGAGTTCAATTCCGCCCTTGGATGTTTATGTGGAGTTTGCACGTTCTCCCCATGCCTGTGTGGGTTTCCTTTGGGTGTTCTGGTTTCCTCCCACGCAAATTGGCCACGCTAAATTGCCCCTTAATGTGAGAGTGACTATGCTTGATATGATGTGGTGCCCCCCAAGCTATAAGCCCCTGACTAGTGACCTGTTCCAGAAATAATTAGCTACTGAAACAGACGAAATTCTGAAATATGCACCGTCAGGGGGCAGAGAGGTTGAGAGATGTTAGTGATGGGATATATTTTCAGCCAATGTTATTATTGGCATTATTTCACATTTAACCAGTGATAGTCATCAATTTGAATTGAATCACGGCGCAAAAAAAAAGGAATTACTCATAATTTATTTCATTACAGGGTGCCTCGAGCAGAGCCTTTATTGTTTTACTCTCCTATAATAATGTCTCCAGAGTATTACAGGGTGGGAAAATTCCAACACAGAACAAAAGAGACAATTACTTGCAATATAAAATATGCAGTTGCACGCATTCTTGCTAAGAATGATTGGCAAACAAGGATAAGCACTGTGCTCTTCAACTTCAGAGAGAGGAACCCACAACCAATTCCTAATATTCATACCCAGGGATAGAAGCTACACACTTCTGAGTACTGCAGACATACTCCCACTCAAATACTTTTATCAACTTAATCTCAGAAGCAGCAAAACCCATTTATTCTTCTTCAATAAAGTTATAACTTTAGTTAGAATTCTCCTATTTTTGTTTCTTCTATAGAAAGTGCTGACAGCCGTAAATGAAATATTTTGAAAAATCACTTTCTAAACTTATATAAAGTGAACTGTGGTGGCACAGTGCCAGGGACTTGGGTTCGATTCCCAGCTTGGGTCACTGTCTGTGTGGAGTCTGCACGTCCTCCCCGTGCCTGCGTGGGTTTCCTCTGGGTGCTCCGGTTTCCTCCCACAGTCTGAAAGACGTGCTGGTTAGGTGCATTGGCTAAGTTCTCCCTCAGTGTACTCGAGCAGGCGCTGGAGTGTGGTGACTAATGGAGTTTCACAGTAACTTCATTGCGGTGTTTATGTAAGCCTACTTGTGACACTAAAGCAACTTTAAACTTAGCAATCTTTGAACTGCAGCTGGGCTAGATATCTTGTTTCTCTTATTTCCTAGAGTTCATAGAATATCACTAGTCAAGTATCTTAACGCGCAGCAGCAATCACAGAGTTTAAAATGCTCTTTGACAGTAACCAGAGTGTTAAGGATAGTACTCTGGAGGCATTATTATCGGAGAGCAAAACAATTTAGGCTCTGCTCGAGGCAGAGCAGAAAGTGACTGTTCTCCAGTGAGAGAGATGAAATGCTAGCTTGTGTGGTGAACCATCGTTGGTTCACCACTGGGGTTTGTTACCATGTTACTGTTGGGCTAGGGTGTTATTACTGTGGGGGTTGTACTATGTTGTTGGGTTAGGGTGTTTACCTGTTATGAGAGTTATCGTGGCACATTCCAGTGGGGTCCCGCCTCCGGTGGCAGGGTATAAGACCCCCTGCTCCGGCAGGACCCCTTCAGTCTGAACTGGTGTATTCGTGTTAGTAGTTCCCTTGTTACTTTATTAAAGCCTTCAATACCGAAGCCTTGATTCCATGTGCTTATTGACGCGCATCAATTTAATAAAGTAAACAGAAAACTCACAACTGTGCAACAAGAAGAAAAAGAAAAACAGAGTATGGACCAGATCCTAAAACCGGATCGTCTGACACTGGACCCACGTGCGGTCGGTGCAGCTAACACATTCGACCATTGGTGGAAGTGCTTTGAGGACTACCTGGCAGCCTCGGTAGCTATCACTACGGACAGTGATAGACTCCAGGTCCTCCACGCGAGGGTAAGCGACACGATTTACCTAGCCATTCGTGCAGCTCCCACTTACCAGGGTGCCGTCGAGCTCCTAAAGAATAGGTACATTATGCCACCCAACGAGATACATGCTCGTTACCTCCTCGCTACACGACGTCGGCAGTCGGGCGAAACCATAGAGGATTATGCCAATGAGCTCCTGCAGCTTGCCAGGGGTTGCGACTGTAAGGACGTCTCCGCCGAGCAGTATATGTACGACCTCGCCCGAGACGCGTTCGTAGCAGGGGTAGGGTCCTCGTACATCAGGCTTAAATTGCTAGAAAAGGGGAAACTCAACTTGACCCAGGCAATGGGGATGGCCGTGAGGTTGGAGGTGGCGTCGAAGAGCTTGGCGCTGTACCCCGAGGACCACGTGCAGTCAACGTGGTTGGAGCAAGCTCTGCTCCCTCCTCGCCCCGCGAACCCGCGCTCCCAGACCGATTCGACGACGGCGGCAGCTCCAGGTGGCCAGCGATGCTATTTTTGTGGAGGGGCCAAGCATCCACGGCAACAGTGTCCGGCAAGAACGGCAATCTGCAGCCAGTGCGGTAAAAAAGGCCACTACGGCAAAGTCTGCAGGTCCAAACCTAAAAACGGCAGTGCAGCTTGTAACCCTCCAGAACGGAGACCATCTCTTTCGGCGTCGCAGTACCCACGAGGTCCGACCACGTGCGATCTCAGGACGGCGCCATCGTGGCAGACAGAGGAGGAGGAAGACCACCAGGAGTCGCTGCGCTTGGCGCCCTCGCCCACGTGCGATTCATGGGGGCGGCCATCATGGTCCACGACGACTAGGAGCGACCAGCAGGGGTCCTCAGCATCCACATCGGCAGCATGCAGCAGCGACCAGCAGGGGTCCTCAGCATCCACATCGGCAGCATGCAGTGACGCCCAGGGGCCAACGGTGGCGTCGATCTCTCTGGATCAGACCAGGCATTACAGACTGGAACATTCTATGATGGAGGTAAAGGTTAGTGGCAGAACTGTGAATTGTCTGTTTGACAGTGGGAGCACCGAAAGTTTCATACACCCTGAAACTGCTAAAAGGTGTGGACTCCGGGTTCTCCCTGCCAAACAGACAATTTCCATGGCATCACAGTCCCGGTCTGTACCGATCCAAGGACGATGTATGGTAACTCTTGAGGTACAGGGCACAGTTTACGAGCAATACAGGCTCCTTGTGCTACCTCACCTTTGCGCGCCAATTCTCCTCGGACTAAACTTTATGGTCCACATGAAGAGTGTGATCCTACAGTACGGTGGGCCACTCCCTTCACTGGCAGTAGGGAATCAGCCGCAGCCTCCAAATTGCCCAAAGCGCCCCGCGTGCAATTTATCCACCCTGAAGATCACGACACCATCCCTTTTTAAAAATCTGGTACCTGGCTGCAAGCCCATCGCTACTAAAAGTAGGCGTTACAGCGCTGAGGACCGGATCTTTATTAGATCTGAGGTTCAGCGGCTCCTCAAGGAAGGGATCATACAGGCCAGTGCTAGTCCGTGGAGAGCGCAGGTCGTGGTAGTCAAAAGCGGGAACAAACCTCGGATGGTCATCGACTATAGTCAGACCATTAATAGATACACGCAGCTGGATGCGTATCCTCTCCCGCGCATTTCTGATATGGTCAATCAGATTGCGCAGTACCGAGTGTTTTCTACCATAGACCTTAAGTCCGCCTACCATCAACTCCCCATCCGCCCAGAGGACCGACAATATACGGCTTTTGAGGCGGATGGTCGTCTATACCAATTCCTCAGGGTTCCATTTGGTGTCACCAATGGGGTCTCGGTCTTCCAGCGTGCTATGGACCGAATGGTGGACCAGAACGGGTTGCGGGCTACCTTCCCGTACCTGGATAACGTCACCATCTGCGGCCATGACCAGCAGGACCACGACTCGAATCTCCAACACTTTCTGCGCACTGCATCTCGCCTGAATCTGACCTATAACAGGGAGAAGTGCGTATTCCGTACGCGTAGGTTAGCCATCCTCGGATACGTGGTGGAAAACGGGGTCATTGGCCCTGATCCAGACCGTATGCGCCCACTCACTGAACTTCCCTTGCCCGCTAGCACGAAGGCACTGAGGAGATGCCTCGGGTTCTTTTCATATTATGCACAGTGGGTCCCCAACTACGCGGACAAAGCTCGTCCGCTCATTAAGTCCACGACCTTCCCACTTACGCCGGAGGCCCAATTGGCCTTCAAGGTTTTGAAGAGCGACATCTCGAAAGCCACGATGCACGCGGTGGATGAATCCATCCCTTTCCAGGTGGAGAGTGATGCATCTGACTTCGCCCTAGCCGCCACACTAAACCAGGCAGGCAGGCCCGTCGCGTTCTTTTCCCGCACCCTTCAAGGCCCAGAAATTCGGCACTCAGCGGTGGAAAAGGAGGCTCAGGCCATTGTGGAGGCAGTCAGACACTGGCGCCATTACCTGGCAGGTAAGCGGTTCATCCTGATCACGGATCAACGATCCGTGGCGTTTATGTTCAGTAACACGCAGAGGGGCAAGATCAAGAACGATAAGATCTTGCGGTGGAGAATTGAGCTCTCCACCTATAATTACGATATTATGTATCGTCCAGGGAAGCTCAATGAGCCCTCGGATGCCCTCTCGCGCGGAACATGCGCCATCATGCAGGAGGACCGCTTGAAGGCTCTCCACAATGATCTGTGTCATCCTGGAGTCACCAGGCTCTACCACTTCATCAAAGCCCGCAACCTGCCCTACTCGGTGGAGGATGTCAGGTCAGTAACTAGAAGCTGTCGGATTTGCGCAGAATGCAAACCACACTTTTATCGACCAGACCGGGCACAATTGGTCAAGGCCACTCGCCCTTTTGAGAGGCTGAGTGTGGATTTTAAGGGCCCCCTTCCCTCAACGGACCGGAATGTCTATTTTCTCAATATAATAGACGAGTATTCCCGGTTTCCGTTTGTTTTCCCCTGTGCGGACACGTCAACTGCCACCGTCATCAAGGTTT
The DNA here is from genome assembly GCF_964213995.1 of Mustelus asterias. Classification (NCBI taxonomy): domain Eukaryota; kingdom Metazoa; phylum Chordata; class Chondrichthyes; order Carcharhiniformes; family Triakidae; genus Mustelus; species Mustelus asterias. Next base: position 29,529,839 of record NC_135813.1, on the reverse strand, counting down.
TCAGTGAACTTTTTACCCTGTTCGGGTACCCCTGCTACATTCATAGCGACAGGGGCTCGTCGTTCATGAGCAACGACTTGAGGCAATTCCTGCTCTCATTCGGGATTGCCTCTAGTAGAACCACGAGCTACAACCCTAGGGGTAACGGACAGGTGGAAAGGGAGAATGCTACAGTCTGGAAGGCTGTCCTACTGGCACTGAAATCCAGGGGCCTTCCAGTCTCCCGTTGGCAGGAGGTCCTTCCAAATGCGCTCCATGCTATCCGCTCCCTCCTGTGTACGGCAACCAATGCTACTCCCCACGAGAGGATGTTCTCATTCCCTCGGAAGTCGTCCTCGGGGACCTCATTGCCAGCCTGGTTGACGTACCCAGGACCCGTCCTTCTGCGGCGCCATGTGAGGGCTCGCAAGTCCGATCCCTTGGTCGAACCGGTCCAACTCCTCCACGCCAACCCTCAGTATGCCTATGTGGCATATCCTGACGGGCGAGAGGACACTGTCTCCATTAGAGACCTGGCGCCCGCAGGGGACGTAGCAACCCCTGTCGCTCCTATTCCCCCAGTCACAAATCCACTACTCCTCATTACTTCCCCAGACGTGGCGCGGTCAGCACCGGGACCAGTGCATAACACTTTTACTCCCATGTACAGCTTGCCTGAGACTCGGAGATCGGCGCCACCATCATCACCACCACTACCACCAAACGTTCCAGGATCCCCTGCACCATCGCCTCACCAGGGCCGGCCGGCCCGGGAGTCCTTGAGGGGACAGCCAGACGTTACTTTAAGAGCGCCACCACAAGCACCTGCTCCGTTTTCGCAACCGGTGTTGAAGAGATCGGCACCTGCTCCGGTTTCGCAACCGGTGTTGAGGAGATCGCAGCGTCGGTGCGGTCCTCCAGACCGTCTGGACTTGTGAATCCTGTAACTTTTCTGTTATTGTCTGTTTATATGACCTGTTTTTCGTCCACCCCGCCACCTTTTGTTCTTAAAGGAGGGGTGAATGTGGTGAACCATCGTTGGTTCACCACTGGGGTTTGTTACCATGTTACTGTTGGGCTAGGGTGTTATTACTGTGGGGGTTGTACTATGTTGTTGGGTTAGGGTGTTTACCTGTTATGAGAGTTATCGTGGCACATTCCAGTGGGGTCCCGCCTCCGGTGGCAGGGTATAAGACCCCCTGCTCCGGCAGGACCCCTTCAGTCTGAACTGGTGTATTCGTGTTAGTAGTTCCCTTGTTACTTTATTAAAGCCTTCAATACCGAAGCCTTGATTCCATGTGCTTATTGACGCGTATCAGCTTGATCTTTGGAAAATGTTTAAGTTCAGGCAGCCAGTGTGAAAGTTCCATTTGAGATCTTTGGACTGTCAGTGTGTTAAAACATCCTAGTTTGGTGTTCCTCAAATCAATAACGTACAAAGGACAATGGTTCCCATCTAGAAATCCATCCCCCTTGTGCTTTAAAACGGATTAGCACTGGCCAGCTGGATCAATAATAAGTAGCACGATAATCATCTGATCTGCTTCCAGGAAATTTGCAGAGCTTGTGTAGAAAAACTTGCAATTTAACACGCAAATGTGCCAGCCTTTCATATGTGTAAAACATTGGAAGTAATTCTTTCAGTATAACGTTTTAAAATAATGCAGCAGAAGTTTCCCGAACACAACATAAAATGAATTCACACAGAACTCTTGGTATCACGATACATTTATTGCTCCATCCTGCTCTCCTTTCTTTCTCCCCTTAAGCTGCTCTGTGTATTGTGCGTTGTGCAATGCACTCTGCACTCCCATCTAACTGGCCAACCACACGCTATTGCAGAATTTGCTTTGAGTGTAGGGAGCTAGGGCTTGGCCAATAATTTTTTGCTCAAGGTTTGCATGTAAATGTTATGAAAAGAACGTTTCTAAAGTCATCCATGCAAATTTGTAATATCATACCTGCTAAATCTCATTTATTTACAAGCCACTGATTCGTTTTAAAATATTACCCACTAAAAACTCACTGCAATTCAAAAGGTGGGAGGTGATCTGCAACATAGCATTAATGTTCATAAAGTGATACTGGGGATCATATTCACATTCACCTCGTGCCTAAAAATAAAGATTGTGCCAAGTGATTAAATTGAGTTTACGATCAGGCTCACTCTTTGATCAAAAACCACGATCAAAACTCTCATTGAAATTGGTCATGGTTATGGAACCAGTGCCAACAAATTCTTACAAACCACTCTACACTAACTTTGTGATAATCACCATGATCTCCATGGGGAATCAATAATTGACCTCCCAGTTGGGCTTGTTGAATATGAGCTCCCTGGGGACTGGTAATTAGTCAACCAGGTGGAGCTCACATACCGAGCCCTGTATAAAGCAAGACCCTGAGAGGGTCCATTAACCTTTTTTGTCCTGGTTGGGACCTGTTGTGTTCACCACAGGCTTGTGGTTACGGTTTATTTTCATTTTGTGCAATAAAAGCACAGTTTCTTCACAGCTGACTCCTGGGGTTATTATACATTTTAAGTGGGCGGCACGGTGGCAAGCACTGCTGCCTCACAGCTCCAGGGACCTGAAGTCATTTATATTCACACCCATATTGTAAAATCTCAAGCCAGTCTTTCTCCAGCATTATTAAACATTATTAATCAAAACTTATATGGATTTCTTCCTTTTTTAAAAAAATGCAATCTTTACTGCACACATTTTACAAGTTGCCTGCTGCTTGGCTACTGTTCAAAGGTTTTGTGAGGCAGTGAATTCTTAACAATTCGATAGCCATTCAATTCTCTTAGGGTAAACATTCTCATAAAATTTGCCAATTGAACGATTTGTGGCTTTTTTTTTATTGCTATCTGAGCTCTAATACAATTCATCTTCCCTTTGGAATTTTTGAAACTGCCTCAAAGCTTTCTAAAAGAATAAAGTTAATTCAGAGAATTTTGGCCCTTTTTCAGTTTTTGAATATTTCGATTTTTTAACTTCTATTGATGGCTAGAAGCAATTGAACTTGCGCCACATATCCTTATTGTAAAACTGGCAGATATATGATTCCTACTTAAAGGGGCATTACCAAAACACTAAGGAATACTCTCGAATATTTAACCCTGCCACACTTCAATCCAAAAATTTTCCTTAAACTCCATCATCTTGTTCGATCAGGTAGATTTTTTGGAAATTTTGATTTGATTTATTGTCATGTATTAGTATACAGTGAAAAGTATTGTTTTCTTGCGCGCTATACAGACAAAGCATACCATTCATAGAGAAGGAAAGGAGAGAGTGCAGAATGTAGTGTTACTACAGCTAGGGTGAAGAGAAAGATCAACTTAATGCAAGGTAGGTCCATTCAAAAGTCTGATGGCAGCAGGGAAGAAGCTGTTCTTGAGTCAGTTGGTACGTGACCTCAGACTTTTGTATCTTTTTCCCGACGGAAGAAGGTGGAAAAAAGAATGTCCGGGGTGCATGGGGTCCTTAATTATGCTGGCTGCTTTTCCCGAGGCAGCGGGAAGTGTAGGCAGAGTCAATGGATGGGAGGCTGGTTTGCGTGATGGAGTGGGCTACATTCACAACCTGTTTCACTTTTGAAATTGAGGTTTTTGTGTTTCTAAGACTTTACTTAAATATTCTGTAAGATGCAATCAGTGACAGCATAACACAATTATCCAAGCATCTGTACAATCATACTTTTCTCTTTCGAAATGTGGTCAGGTTTTTAAAAACATTATATTGCCTGACAGAAATGGCCTGTCATTATGGACACCAACCCTATCCATTCTCTTCAATCAAAATGGTTCCATTCAAAGCTCTGCCAATTGAAATTGTGTCAAAAAAATCTTGTATGCTGTTTGATCAAAGTGGACTTGCTCAAACTACTGAATAGTTCAAATTTGCTTTGAGCAAGATTCAATTTCAAATTAGGAGTAACAATACACACATTATTTGGATCCCATTCTCTAAATTCGATTAGTAGTTCATCTTTGTTGCAGAATTACTTAAATTCATATCACATTATGAATATTTCATGGTCATTGAGTACAATACCAGTGATCAAGATTACTGACACACATGCGAAGCTGATGTATTAACACTTGACATTACTAATGTAGCCCTAGGTGATAAATTTACTCATTAACAACTGGCAATTATTGCACCCATGGGTTTTTACCACCCTTCATTCCCCTGAGATGTATATTATTTCCTGAATGATAAATTGCCCCTCACTCCTCTGCCTCTTCCAGTCTATCTTTTCACAAGAGAGTGCTGCAGGGTAGCTTGAGGTGATGCTTAGATTTCCTTGACTCTCTGTGGAAAATGCTCAGGGATCAGGAAGTCAATGGAAGTAATTTTAACTTTTGATGCCAGTGTGTCCCCGGCCAAATGTTGCTGGAAACTTGGCTAAGTAAAGAGAGACACTAAAGGCTGATGGGAAATGTGGCTAAGTTACAGAAGACACTTTCAGGAATCAAGGAATCTTCCACAGGATACCAGACAGCAGGAGGTACCTAGACTTCAAAATGTTAACAGTTTGAAATGCCAGAGGTAGGAAATGAACAAATGGTTGTAAACAATCACCCATCAATGGGAAGCCAGAGTTAGTTATTGTGATGGACGGGAATTCATTAACTGGACACCTGTCGTGATCTGAAGGAACAAAGAAATGCAAGTAGGCACACAGCCCCAAGATGTAAGTGTTGTCACAGACTTAGCTAAATCAGCGATCACCTATAGAAAAACCATCGTGGAAGAAGGTAGTCTCAAGCATTGGGCTTGAAGGAGGAGTTCTATCCCCGTTCCTGTCTGGCCAGTACAATGAGGTGGTGACATCTCATTGCCTTCTGCTGCCAATGACCTAAGCTCTGGAATGCCCTCCCTAATTATTTCCACCTCTCTCTATCCTTCTGAAAGATGTACCCTAAAAATCTAACCCTTTGAACAAGATTCTTACCACTTGCCCTAATATCTCCTTTGAGGCTCAATGTCAAATATTGTTTGGTAGCACAGAGGACCGTTTTGCTATGTTAAAAGTGCAATATAAATACAAGTTATTGTTGTTGTAGCACCATGTCATATGTCCCAGAAATGGCGCAAATCTATGTATCATGAATTTCTTGGGAGCACAGTCATTGTTGTTGAGTTTGATCTCTGATCTGTATCTAGTTAACTCATTTCAGGCGGGGCAACCACATAGACTCTACAATTAATCTCAGCCCTTCCTAACCTAGCAAGACTAAGTAACAGGGGTTTCCATTCTTGATCTCAGTTTAATAGCTCCAGTTGCAACGAGGTGGCCAACTCTAGTTGGATGTATTTGTGGAGGATTCATCATGTGGTCCCTTTGCTTCCAATTACCCCATCCAGTCAAACAGACTTGTGTTGTCGGATCTCGAATATTGAAATAGCTAATAAACTCAAATATACATAGGAAGAGAAAATTTGTTCAATACATAATTTGTTAAATGCCCCAAGGCATTCACTACAGGATTACTCCCCCAGGATTTAGGGCGGCACGGTGGCACAGAGGTTAGCGCGCTAGGGACCCAGGTTCAATTTGAGTCCTGGATGACTGTGTGGAGTTTGCATTTTCTCCCCGTGTCTGTGTGCGTTTCCTCCACATGCTCCAGTTTCCTCCCACAGTCCCAAAGATGTGCGGGTTAGATGGATTAGCTATGGTAAATGTGTGGGGTTATGGGGATAGGGCGGGGGAGAGGGTCTGGGTAAGATGCTCTTTCAGAGAGTCGGTGCAGACTCGATGGGCCAGATGCCTCTTTCTGCACTGTAGGGATTCTATGATCCTACTGTCAGCAATGTCCAGAAGAGTAAGCTTCATTCCCTAAGGCTCTAGGTCAGCCCTGGAGGGTTGGCAATACTAAACTGGAAGCACGGATATGGATATCATGAATGATGAGTTTGGGCTTAGTTGCAATAGTCTGTGTTTGAATAGCCGCCTGACATTTACTACTAAAGATCATTCCCAAATGCGCCAGTGGCCAATTAGCCCATTTGGATCTGTAGCCTACCGAAGAAATAAGAATCTTCAGTGAAACAGAGGAGAGGAAAGAAATTGGCAGAAAAAAACCTGTTTTATCCGATTATTTCCATGAAGTTTGTTATGGAGTAATTTAAGAATTGGAGGCGGCCATTTGGCCCTTCAGGTCTATGCCAGCTCTCCAGTCAGTTTCATTCCCACTTCTTCATGCTTCTGCCAAAATTAATCTCTTCACATTATCTATATTAAGTCCCATCTCACAGTTGTTTAGCCATTATGCAAGCCTATTGACGTCCTATCGCAGTTGATTAACATAGAATTAGTATCATTCTCACTGTGTACCACTCCTCAAAGTTTGGTAACATTGACAAATTTTGAAATTTTACTCTGTTTTCTAACAGCAAATAGCTCTAATAGCATATATAAATATTAAAAACATGGTGCTCACATTGACCAATGGAGAACACCATAATTCTCCATCCTCTAGTCTGGAAAATAATCATACAACATAATTTGCTGTTTTCTACCCTTAAGCCAATTTCAAAAATTTTAGTTAAATACTACCCTCCTATTTCATGAGCCACAATTTTGTTAACCAAAGTTTGTCAAAAGCTTCCTTAAATAAGGAGAGCCTAAATAAAGGCGGCATGGTGGCACAGTGGTTAGCACTGGTGTCTCACAGCACCAGGGATCCGGGTTCAATTCCTAGCTTGGGTCACTGTCTGTGTGGAGTTTGCACATTCTCCCTGTGTCTGCGTGGGTTTCCTCTGGATGCTCCGGTTTCCTCCCACAGTTCAAAGATGTGCGAGTTAGGCAGATTGGCCATGCTAAATTATCTATTAGTGTCAGGGGGATTAGCAGGGTCAATACATGGGGTTACAGGGATAGGACCTAGTGTCGGTGAAGGCTTGATGGGCTGAATGGCCTCCTTCTGCACTGTAGGGAGTCTATGATGAAATTCCGTGTAGACAGCATCCATTGCATTTCCTTCATCAACCTTCTCTGTTACTTCATTAATAAATTCAATTAGATTAGTCAAGCATGAACTGGCTTTTATAAATCCATATTGGCCATCCTTAATTAATTCTTCTTCTTGTATCACTGTGTTCCACACAGTCTCTGCCTTGAGAGTTGAAGACCTTCAGAGCCACATGGCTCTGGTGGTAAAGCACATTCTATGAGTCATTTCATAATTTGTGATGCCTTTCCATGGTCAGCTGACAAACTCCATTTGGCTGTATCCCCACTTCCGCACAATGAGCCACAAGCAGTTATCACGCAGGTGCAGCCCGTAACAAGGAGGGGAAATCAAATGTTGGCCTTTAGTGCCAAGGGAGTGTGTGGGGGGGGGGGTTTGAAGTAGGAAAGTCTTGCTACAGTTGTATAGAGTATTTGTAAGACCATGCCTCAAGTATTTGCATGTTCTTTGGCTTTCCTTATTTAAGGAGGCGTATATTTGCATTCAAAACGGTTCAGAGAAGGTTCATTCTTGTGATGAAGAGGTTGTCTTATGAGGAAAGTTTAAGCAGGTTGGGCCTATCGACATTGGAGTTTAGAAGAATGAGAGTGGATGACTTTTTTAAAATTTTTCATGGAATAGGGATATCACTGGAAAGACCAGAATTCATTGCCCACACTGAAACATAAGATCATGAGGAGGTTTAGCAAGGTAGATACTAAGAGGATATATCCACTTGTGAGGAAATGTGGAACTGAAGATGCAGTTTAAAAATATAGGATCTCCCATTTAAGATGGAGACGAGGAGGAATTTTTTCTCTCAGAGGGTCTTTAGTCTTTGGAATTCACATCGACAGAGCATTGGAGGCTGTGTCATTGAATATGTTCAAGGGTGAGTTAGGAAGGTTTTTGATCTACGAGGGAATCACAGGTTATGGGGGGGGGTTTGGCAGCAAAGTGGAGTTAAAGCCACAATCAAATTAGCTATGACCATATCAAATAGCACAATGGGTTCAATGGACCAAAGGACTTACTCCAGCTTCTGATTCTTATTATCTTATGAGTAAAGGAACAGCGTGAGGTGTAATTTCTTGGTAAGGATCATGTAAGGACCATGGAGAGGCATCACAAATGATGATCATCGGGGTGGCACAGTGGCTAGCACTGCTGCCTCACAGCTCCAGGAACCCGGGTTCGATTCCCGGCTCGGGTCACTGTCTGTGTGGAGTTTGTACGTTCTCCCTGTGTCTGCGTGGGTTTCCTCTGGGTGCTCCGGTTCCCTCCCACAGTCCAAAGACGTGCAGGTTAAGTGCATTGACCGTGCTAAATTCTCCCTTAATGGACCTGAATAGACATCGGAGTGTGGCGACTAGGGGATTTTCACAGTAACTTCATTACAGTGTGAATGTAAGCCTACTTGTGACTAATAAATAAACTTTAACTTTGAATAACATGGCCCTTTAAGGGTGGGGAGGCCCTTCTCAAGGGCCATGTGATCGGTGAGGACCCTATGGATCATCCCAGTGGGAAGCTGAACCTATCACCAGTTGTCAAGGGACTCGCAGTTGGAGCCAGGGAGTGGAACAGAGTAGTCGCATTTGTAATCTACTCAGACCTTGTTATATATTACTTCTGTTGGCAGTAAAGCCTTTTAATTTATTTATTAGTGTCACAAGAAGGCTTATATTAACACTGCAATGAAATTACTGTGAAAATCTCCGAGTCGCCACACTCCGGTGCCCATTCGGGTACACTGAGGGAGAATTTAACATGGCCAATCACCTAACCAGCATGTCTTTCAGACTGTGGGAGGAAACCGGTGCACCCAGAGGAAACCCTCACAGACACAAGGAGAATGTGCAAACTCCACATAGACAGTGACCCAAGCCAGGAATCGAACCTGGGCCCCTGGCGCTGTGAGGCAGCAGCACTAACCACTATGCCACCATGCCGCTCATTGTGAAAGCCAAAATGAATCACCCTCAATGTATTGCCAACCACATCACATCTGCGATGGTCTGGGTGAAGCAAGTGGTGGAGGGTACAGTCCAGTCAGGAGGCTTCATTAAGTGGGAAGGTCTCAGCCAGGGTTCTGTCAAGGCTGCAATCATCCACAACAAATTACTTGACTGCAAAGTATTTGTTCATGAGTGATTGCAATTCTGGAGGGAGATGTGGACGACATGGTGACACAGTGGTTAGCACTGCTGCCTCACAGCGCCAGGGACTGGGGTTCGATTCCCAGCTTGGTCACTGTCTGTGTGGAGTCTGCACATTCTCCCAGTGTCTGCGTGGGTTTTCTCCCACAGTCCAATGATGTGCGGGTTAGATGGATTGGCCATGCTAAATTGCCCCTTAGTGTCACGGGGACTAGTGGTCGGTGCAGACTCGATGGGCCAAATGGCCTCCTCCTGCACTGTAGGATTCTATGATTCTTTATTGCAAAGTATCGCACTGTGTAAATTTGCAATATCTGACTATCACACTACGGTTAGATTATCGGTGCAAACATACTACTGCTGATGCTTTTTCCTGGATAAATCAGTTACTGCATTTTACTGTGTTTTGGTCTTGATTGCTGACTGTTTAAACTTTCAAACTATTTTCAAAAGATTTAGGCTGGAATCTTATCACTGTTCACGTTGGCAGGATTGGCCGCCAAATTCTCCGACCTTGCTGCAACAGGAGTGAAGGGCAGGTGAGATCGTGCCTGAGTTTTTGTTTTATTAATATTCCATATATTTCTATTGTGACAAAAATGGTGTTGCTGTCAGAGCAGTATTTATTCCCCCTTCCTGGTTGCCCTTTACAAACGCATGCTAGAAAGCAGTTGATCATCTACATAGGTATGGAATAGAAGTCATAAACAGGACATGAGTGAAGCAGATGAGTTTTTAGAACAATAATGCATCCACTGGAGAATATAGCCTCAAACTGGGGCTAGAATCTTTGCAAATGAAAATAAAGGGCCTAACTTGTTTGCAGCCCCCACTGCAAGATTAGCGGGTCCTGAGGCAGCTGGCCACACCAATGAAAACCAGGTCTACATTTGGCCACAATCAACACATTCACAACTCTGAAGATGTGGTGCCAAGAGTAGGTGTATTCCTCCAGACCCTACTTTCCAAGAATATGGACAGTCACTGCTTTCCACCTCCCTACTCACACTGCCCTGGCCATATTATTATACATGGTGTGGAGATGCCAGCGTTGGACTGGGGTGAACACAGTAAGAAGTCTCACAACACCAGGTTAAAGTCCAACAGGTTTATTTGGTAACTCCTCCTTCGAAGGAGCAGCGCTCCGAAAGCTTATGGTATTTGCTACCAAATAAACCTGTTGGACTTTAACCTGGTGTTGTGAGACTTCTTACTATATTATTATATTACACAGCTTTGGACAGAGTGTGGACGTTTAGAGGGAAATTTTAAATATCTTTCTAAAAATCTAATATTGGCTGTATTTGTGCTTAACATTTAACTGCAAGTATTGTTTAACCTGTAAGTCTGCTGTTCTAAAAAGTTAAAGTTTATTTATCAGTGTCACAAGGAAGGCTTACATTAACACTGCCATGAAGTTACCGTGAAAATCCCCTAGCCGCACTCTGGCGCCTGTTCGGGTACACTGAGGGAGAATTCAGCATGGCCAATGCACCTAACCAACATATATTTCATACTATGGGAGGAAATCGGAGCACCTGGAGGAAACCCCACACACACAGATGAGAAACTCCGCACAGGCAGTGACCCGAGCTGGGAATCGAACCCAGCTGCCTGGCGCTGTGAGGCAGCAGTGCTAACCACTGTGCCACCATGCCACCCTACAGGGGAGAAGATGAACTGTTGTTGAGTATCTGGTGAATATCAATAAATGATATTTTCTGAAGGTTTAAATTTGTCCTGCAGTTTGTGGCAAGATTAATCAAAATCTAAAAGAAAATAAATAGTTGAATAAAATAATTAAGTAATTAATTAAATACAAGTATAGTAGGACAGATGATATGTCAGCATGTGGGAGTTCTTGGATACCAGTGTTATTCAGGGAAACACATCTGCAGTAAATGCCTGCGGCTTGAGGAGCTTCAGCTCAGAGTCACCGAGCTGGAGGCGGAACTGCAGACACTGTCACACATGAGGGAGGGAGGGAGTTACCTGGATGCTTTGTTTCTAGAGGTGGCATACCCCTTAGGATAAAATCTTCTGGTTTGGTAAATGATCAGGGACAGGAGAGTATGACTGCAGCTGACGCAGGTAAGGGGACCCAGAGGATAGGAGTGACAGGCACTGCAATCGTCCAATAGGTTTGTGGTAGTGTACCATGTAGGTACACTTCCCGCTGCCTCAGCAAAGCAGCCAGCATAATTAAGGACCCCACGTACCCCGGACATTCTCTCTTCCACCTTCTTCCTTCGGGAAAAAGATACAAAAGTCTGAGGTCACGTACCAATCGACTCAAGAACAGCTTCTTCCCTGCTGCTGTCAGACTTTTGAATGGACCTGACTGTAACATTGCATTCTGCACTGTCTCCTTTCCTTCTCTATGAACGGTATGCTTTGTCTGTATAGCGTGCAAGAAACAATACTTTTCACTGTATGCTAATACATGTGACAATAATAAATGAATTCAAATCAAATTCTCTCAGAGTGGGGGTTACAGGATGGATGAGCTGACTGGCCATGGCACAGTGCAATAGGAAGCCATTCAAGTGGGGGGAGCACATAAGAATACGTGGTAGTAGGGGACAGTATGGTGAAGGGGATTGACACTGTTCTCTGTAGCAAGAAGCAAGAGTTCAGACAGTGTGTTGCCTACCCAGCGCTAGGGTTGGGACATTAGCTCCAGGCTGGAGAAGAACTTGCAGTAGGAGGAGGTAGATCCCATTGTCGTGGTCCATGTGGGTACCAACGGCAGAGGTAGAAGGAGGAAAGAGTTTCAGCGTAGAGAGTTAGAAGAGCTGGGCACTAAATTAAACAATGGAACCGCCAAGGTTATAATTTCTGGATTATTACCTGAGCTGCGTGCAAATTGGTAATGCATACATAAAATTAGAGCAATGAATATGAGGCTCGAAGGCTGGTGTGGGAGAAGTGGGTTTCACCTTGTGGGGCACTGGCATCAGTACTGGGGAAAGTGGGGGCTGCACCTTTGGGATGGTCTACATTTGAACAGTGCTGGGACCAGTGTTCTTGCAAACCACATAACTCGGGAAGTGGAGAGGGCTTTAAACTAAATAGAGGGGGATGCTTTTGGAGAGGGGATATGTAGGCTTACAAAGCAAAAGGATATGGCTGCACTACAAGGCAACTATTTAGTTAATGATATCCAGAGCGTGACAAGAAGGGGCAGACTGTACAAACATTAAAAAAAAGGCAACAAAGCAGGTCAAATAGGGAAAAAATAGTAACAAGGCAAAATTAATGCACATAGTATTTGGCACAAAATAAATGATTTAACAGCACAAAGTGAGGTTAATGGGTATGATCTTATAGACGTTACAGAGACATGGATACAAGGAGATTGAAACTAATTATTCAGGCGTATGTGATTTTCATAAGGGTCGGCAGGAAGAAAAAGGTGGTGGGGTAATTTTGTTAGTATGAGATGGAATAAGTACGATAACAAGAAATGATCTTTGATTGGACAACTTAGAATCCATACGAATGGAGGTAAGAAATAACAAAGGGAAGACGACACTGGTGAGAGCAATCTATAGGCCCCCAACAGTAATTATACTGTATAATGGAGGATAAATCAGATGATAATGAGGGCATATAAAAAAGGCAGTACTTTAATCTTCATGTAGCTTGGGAAAATCAAATTGGCAGAGGTAGCCATGAGAGAGAATTCATGGAGTGTATTCGGGACTGTTTCCTCGAACAATATGTTGTGGATCTAACCAGAGATCAGTTTATTTTGGATCTGGTAATGTGTAATGAGGCAGGTTTAATAAATAATCTCAGAGTAAAAGATCCCTTCGGAAACAGTGACCATAACATCGTAGAATTTAGCATTCAGTTTGAAAGTGAGAAACTTGGGTGAGGAACAACTATGCTCCACTTAAATAAGGGTAATTATAAAGGAATGAGGGTAGAGTTGGCTGGAGTGGACTGGGAGATGAGTTTAGCAGGAAAGACGGTTGATCAGCAGGCATTCATGACTCACAACAAAGATATATCCCAGTGAGGAGGCAGGATTCTAGGAAGGGGATAAATCAACCAGGGTTAACCACAGAAGTTAAAGATAATATTAAACTGAAAGAAAATGACAAATCATCTGGCAAAAATTAGTGGTAAACCAGAGGACCAGGAAAGTTTTAAAAACCAACTAAAGATGTCAAAAACCATCAAGTGGGAGAAGATAAACTATGAGGGTAGACTAGCAAATAATACAAAAACAGACAGCAAGAGCTTCTTTAAATATATAAAGAGGAAAAGAGAGGGCAAAGTGAACATAGGCCCTTAGAGAATGAGACTGAGGAAACAATAATGGGGAACCAGGAAATGGCAGAAGAGTTAAACAAATACTTTGCATCAGTCTTCACAGTGGAAGACACTAATAACATTCCAAAAATACTAAATAATCAAGGGGCGGAGTGTGGAGGAGTGGGGGATGGGTTGCGAGGAAATAAATACAATAACAATCACTAGAGACAAAGTGCTAGGGAAACTAATGGGGCTAAAGACCGATAAGTCCCCTGGACCTGATGGGTTGAATCCCAGGACATTAAAGGAAATAACTACAGAGATAGTGGATGCACTGGTAGCAATCTTCCAAGAATCCTTAAATTCTGGAAAAGTCCCAGAGGATTGGAAAAATGCAAATGCAACACCTTTATTCAAAAAGGAAGGGAGACAAAAAAACAACAACTATAGGCCAGTTAACTTAACATCTGTCATTAGAATCCACTATAAAGGATATAATAGCTGAGCATTTAGAAATGCATAATACAATCAAGCAGAGTTAACATGTTTCATGAAGGGAACCCATGCCTGACAAATGAATTAGAATTCTTTGAGGTGGTAATGAGCAGGATAGACAAAGGGGAACCAGTAGATGTAATATACTTGGAAGACTGAAATTTTGGTTCCCTTATCTAAGGAAAGATATACTGGCATCGGAGGTAGCCCAAAGAATATTCACTAGGTTAATCCTGGGTACGGAGGGATTTTCTTATGAGGAGAGGTTGATTAGTTTAGAAGAATGAGAGATGACCTTATTGAGACGTATAGGATTCTCAGGGGCCTTGACAGAGTAGATGCAGGCTAGAGGTTGTTTTCCCTTGTGGGAGAGTCTAGGACCAGAGGGCATAATCTGGGAAAGGGGTTGTCCATTTAAGATAGAGATGAGGAGGAATTTCTTCTCTCAGAGGTTAGTGAATCTGTGGAATTCTTTATCGCAGAGGGCTGTAGAGGCTGGAGAAGTATGTCCAAGGCTGAGGTGGACAGTAAGGGAACCAAGGGTTATGGGGATAAGACAGGAAAGTGGAATTGAGGGTTATCACAGAGGATCGTACATGATCTCAAAGTGGCGGAGCAGACTCAATGGGCCGAATGGTCTATTTCTGTTCCTCTGTCTTGTGCCCTTATGATTTATATTATAGTAAAATTATTGTTGTAAAATTTTGTATTGAATTATAGTGTAAAAAAAATTTTCATTTTCAATTTAAATCTTCAAGCAAACGAAACAGGATTAATTATAGAAAATTTACTGTGTAAGCGAATAAAATCTCACCCAATCGCTGAGAAGAGGGCAAAACCTCCACAAGGTGGTGCTGTTGTAACAGATAAACAGTCTATCTGTTGACCATTTGTGGCCCGAGTATTGCTGTCAAAATAATAGTGAGGCGAATGACATGGGCAGTTACTGAAGTGCAAATGCTGTGGTAAAACTTAGATGAGAGTAGATGCCCAGTTAAATGTGTAAACCATGAAGTGGCTGTTGGAGATGGGCTGTTCTGCTTTTGGTTTTGCAAAAACAGCATCTTAATTCTAGCTCAGACAAAAACAGCAAATGCTGGAAAATCTCAGCAGGTCTGACAGTATCTGTGGAGAGAGAATAGAGCCAACGTTTCGAGTCTGGATGACCCTTCGTCAGAGCTGAGTTGAATCTGAATGACCCTTTGTCTAGCTCCTGCACTGAGGGAGTGAGGTTCCTGTACTTTCACGATAATATAAAATGAACTCTCTACAACATGTATTTCGGTCGGATTAACTACTCTATCATCGATGTGACAAGTGTCAATCATTGCCAGTCAACCTCTCTGATACTGATCACTATTGTAAGTGTGGGGTTTCATTCCTTCAAGTTTTAATTGTTGTTTGAGATTTTAAGACTTTTTAAAAAGAAACATTTCCTTGTTTCCTGATGCCAGGGGTCCATTGGGGCGGGTATTGGGTGAAGCACTCCTATTCCTTCTGACTCACAAGCAGTGCTGTGAAGATACTTTCTCCCTGAAACTCACCTCACCTCCCATTCAGCCACTGGGTTTGTTGAGGCCTGAGAAATCTGGCTTCCTCGGCGAAAACCTACAATTATCAGAGGCCTCTCGGGGGTGGATTGGCTGTTCACTCATTGGTGAGCCTCTGTAAAACTTGGAAAGGGTGGTTTTGGGTTAGGTTTCAGATTTTAAAATTTTAACATCTGACCTGAAACCAGCACACCTGGTTTTGAGTGCTTATATTCAGCCCACAGAGTCTGCAGCACAGAAAAAGGCCATGTTCCCCAGCCAAGAAAAACAAACCCTTCAGAATCTTGTGCTTTTTCAAACTAATTTATGGGATTGGAATGTGGGTGTAGCTGGCAAAGCTAGTATCTACTGCCTATCCCTAATTGCCCTCAAACTGAGCAGTTGGCTCAGCTATTTCAGAGGGCAATTAAGAGTCAATCGCATTGGGCCTGGAGTCACATGTAGGCCAGACCAGCAGATCTCCTTCCCTCAAGGGCATGAGCAAACTAGATGGGTTTTAGCAACAATTGACAACGGTTTCATGGCCATCATTAGGCTTTTCATTTCATATTTTTATCAAATTCAAATTCCACCATCTGCCATGGTGCGATTTGAACCCATGTCGCCGGAGCACTCCCCTGGCCTCTGGACTATTGGTCCACTATGCCACTGCTTCACCAATGTATGTTCCAACGAGACCACCTCTCGTTCACCCCCAGGATTACTCCCCCAGGATTGAGGGCGGCGCGGTGGCACAATGGTTAGCACTGTTGCCTCTCAGCACCAGGGACCCGTATTCAATTCCGGCCTCGGGTGACTATCTGTGTGGAGTTTGCACATTCTCCCTGGGTCTGCGTGGGTTTCCTCTGGTTTCCTCCCACAGTCCAAAGATGTGCAGGTTAGGTGGATTGATTATTCTAAATTGCCCCTTAGTGTCAGGGGGACTAGCAGGGTAGATACGTGGGGTTACGGGAATAGGCCTGGGTGGGAATGTTGCCGGTGCAAGCTCGATGGGCCGAAAGGCCTTCTTCTGCACTATAGGGGTTCTATGATTCTTCAAAACTCCAGAGGACTAATATACTAAGCCCCTCTACATAGGACAACCATCTCATCTCAGAGACCATCTCATCTCAAAGACCAATCTAGTGAACTTTCACTGTACTAATGCAGCTATAAATATGGAGACCAAAACTGCGCACAGTATTTCAGGTGTGAATAAATTAAATTCATCTTCCTTTACTTCAAGTTCTTTTTAGGCTATAGTGATACAAACAAAAACAGAATTGTTCAATCCTTATTCCTTGAAGGTGGCATTTGGGATTCACTATGTAAATACTCTAACTTGGACCAGATGGGAAATCGACAGTAGCACTGGGAATCTACATTTGTACTGGAGGGAAATATGATCCAAGTATTGGTTCAGTTCATATCATTGCAGAATGATATTAATGCTTTTATTTGTTAACCTTCCCTTGGGTCATTTAAATGGCAGTGGGAGATAATGATGATAATTAATTTCTGGAACTCTAGGACGCATCAGATTTGTCTCAATATTTTTGCTGCTCTCCACTTCCTGACAATCTCTGATTAGCCCCAAGATAGAAGATGCAGCCTCAGCCAGATTGGCAAGAAAACAACAAAACTGCCACTGACCTTAAGTGCTGCCACATTCTGGTCAATTTTATCTAACAGCAGAATGCCCGGCTTAACTCTCTTCACCTCTCGTACCCTCCTTAAAATCTGCCTCTTTGCCAAGTTAGACATATTAAGACAGGTGACCTATGTGGCTCAATATCAAATCTTGTTGGTGTGAAGCTCCTCTGAGACTTTACTAAGTTCAAGGTGCAACATAAATGCAAGTTGTGACTGTTGTAGTTAATTGTGCCACATCAAGAAAAGGGAATAGGTATCAGCTGTGTCTTGCACTGTTTTCACCAAGTATAAATTTGAGTGAAACTAATCGATCAAGCGGTGTTGGTGCACTTAGTTGGAAGCATTCTTGGCTGTGGATCAGAAAACAGCATGTCCTTGTCCCACTTTAGTCGTTGGGTACATATCAATGCTGATAGTCCCATGCAGGTGCAAAGGAGTGCTTCATTGCCAGAAATACTATCTATAGATAAAAAAATTGAACGGAGTTTTTGATGGTTTATAAGGGTGTTAATCAGCCCGTGGACTATTGGAACAGCTGTAATTAGCTGAACTAACATTTTCCTTCAACTATTTTTGATAGTTATTTTTATACTGGTATTGAAGGGCTGCAGAGGAGATTCACTAGGTTAATTCCAGAGTTGAGAGGGTTGGCTTATGAGGAGAGACTGAGTAGACGGGGACTATATTCGTTGGAATTCAGAAGAATGAGGGGAGACCTTGTAGAAACATATAAGATTATGAAGAGAATAGATAAGATAGAAGCAGGGAAGTTCTTTCCACTGGCGGGTGAAACTAGAACTAGGGGGGCATGACCTCAGATTTAGGAATGAGTTGAGAAGGAGCTTCTTCACCCAAAGGGTTGTGAATCTGTGGAATTCCCTGCCCAGTGAAGCAGTTGCGGCTACCTTGTTGAATGTTTTTAAGGCAAGGATAGATACATTTTTGAACAGTAAAGGAATTAAGGGTTATGGTGAGCGGGCAGGTAAGTGGAGCTGAATCCACAAAAAGATCAGCCATGATCTTATTGAATGGTGGAACAGGCTTGAGGGGCCAGATGGCCTACTCCTGCTCCTATTTCTTAAGTTCTTGATAGAGTTTTATGATAAACATTTTCTTACAGTCTTTGATTGCTACTGGTGTGTACAAGGTGCAGCTAAGAAGAATGGGAATCCTTTCAAACATACAAATTGCTGGCAAGACCAGACAGATTCTTGAATTTTTCAGTGTACCAGGGAACAGACTCACCTTTCCTCGTGAAAAGAATCAAACAAGGAAATTTGGCATGTCCGCTATGGCTCTCATCAACATTTACAGATGCACCACAGAAAGCATTCTTCCTGGTTGTATCACAGCTTGGTATGGCTCCTGCTGTGCCCAAGACCGCAAGAAACTACAAAGGGTCGTGAATGTAGCCCAATCCATCACTCAAACCAATCCTATCCATTGACACTGTCTGCACTTCCCACTGCCTTGGGATAATTAAGGACCCCACACACCCTGGACATTCTCTCTTCCACTTTCTTCCTTCGGGAAAAAGATACGAAAGTCTGAGGTCATGTACCGAACGACTCAAGAGCAACTTCTATCCTGCTGCTGTCAGATTTTTGAATGGACTTACCTTGCACTAAGCTGATCTTTCTCTACACCCTAGCTATGACTGTAACACTACATTCTGCACTCTCTCCTTTTCTTCTCTACGAACGGTATGCTTTGTCTGTATAGCGCGCACGAAACAATACTTTTCACCATATACCAATACACGTGACAATAATAAATCAAATCAAAATCAACAAGAGTGGAGACACTTTGAAAAGTAATTGATTGGCTGTCATTAGCTTTTGGACATCCTGGTGACCTCGTCTTTCTGCAGAGCACTGACTTTTTATCAGGGTTTCCAAGAGTGCAGTAAGGCATGGATGGTCAAGGCTTCTCCACAAACTAATCCAAACATCAGCACGAACAGAAAGGGTTCCACGGCATCGGATAGGTGACTGGCGGCCAAACGTCAATTGCCACGTCAGTGACAATTTCCCTGGGAGATCTCAAGATGCTTTCATTCCACAGGGGTTATACGAGAGGCTCCACATTCGGAATGTCAGCTTTTAGCAGACCAGATTTGCCTGTTTGCAACCTGGGCTGATACCACTACTCAGACACCATGTACCCAGCAGCCATGACGGTGTTATAATGGGGAGGCGATGGCCTAGTTGTATTATCACTGGACTATTAATCCAGAAACTCAGCTAACGTCCTGGGGACCCGGGTTCAAATCTCGTCACGACAGATGGAGGCATTTGAATTCAACAAAAAATATCTGGAATTAAGAATCTACTGATAACCATGAAACCATTGTGGATTGTCGGAAAAACCCATTTGGTTCACTAATGTCTATTAGGGGAAGGAAATCTGCCTTCTTTACCCGGTCTGGTCTACGTGACTCCAGAGCCACAGCAATGTGGTTGACTCTCAACTGCCCTCTGAACGAGGGCAACCAGGGATGAGCAATAAATGCTGGCCAGCCAGAGACGTCCGTGTCCCACAAATGAATTTTTAAAAACACAATCAGCGGGGAGCTGATTACGTCAAACAACTTTGTCCCGGAGATGCGTGGAGGCAGTTGAGAGTCAACCATAGTGCCCAGCGGGAAGTCTGCGAAACAGCCGCTGCTTATGTTTCCCAGCCCACTGCGCTACTCAAGCAGCACAGCATGCTGGGAGAATCGCAGGGAGAATGTGTGTGTCGACCGGCAAAGGCCAGTGAAATACGATGATCAATAACAATTCCCAGAAAGAGAAGCCTCCTGACATCGTCCAGCTGTGGTTATGCCATTAAAACAAACAAACAATCTGTAGTCTCCATGAACATGACAAACATTCACTTAAATCGGCTCTGTCCACTAATTCTGTCCTGTATCAGCATTGCCAAACTTTCTATAACTCCTCTCTAATAAACTGCATCCAGGCACACAACAAATAAAATGTCCTATCCGGTGATATTTATTAAAACACTTCACACATTCTTCCATGATAACCTTAAACGCTGCACTTAAAATTCTAAACTTAAAACTGTGGCCAAACGTTTTTCTTACCGAGGTAATAGGCTGCTGTGGATGTTCATAGCCTTCAACTTGTAGATGCTGATGCTCAGAGATGTTGAGATCCTTTGCCTCTCAATCTCAGGTTGGGTGTCATACCTCCTTCACTCTGGACCTTGGTGTCCATCACTTCCACCTTTAGGAGGAGCGTGTGGCTGAGGAGAAGCTAGCTGGCTATTGTTACCTCTGCAGCTCAGGAGCAGTTGGCAATTTTGTGGCTTTTGGTCTTGACTCTCATCAGAGGTGGAAGGCGCAGCTATATGGTAGACAGAGAAAAACAACTGCAAAAATGATTTTAATTACAATAATGACAATATTGTTTTAAAGGGCTACTCTGATAGAGTTAAGCATGCTGGGATTTTTGATCAACATATAATTAAAACTAGATGCAGGGGATAGAGCCTGAGTGGGATTGTGGTCGGCGCAGGCTCGATGGGCTAAATGGCCTCTTTCTGTACTGTAGGGATTCTATGATACACCAATTTGCTCAGGTAACAATCCAGAGATTATTCCTTTGATGCTCTGCCTTTAAATTTAGCCCCTAGCTCCTCATACTATCTAAGCAGAACTTCTTTCCTAGTCATACCCATGACATTATTTTATTTATTTTTATTAGTGTCACAAGTAGGCTTACATTAACACTGCAGATGAAGTTACTGTGAAAATCCCTTAGTCGCCACACTCTGGCGCCTGTTCAGGTACACTGAGGGAGAATGTAGCATGGCCAGTGCACCGAACAGCACATCTTTCAGACTGAGGGGGGAAACTGGAGCACCTGGAGGAAACCCACACAGACACGGGGAGAATGTGCAGACTCCATGCAGACAGTGACCCAAGCCGGGAATTGAACCTGGGTCTCTGGCGCTGAGAGGCTGCAGTGCTAACCACTGTGCCGCCACCCCCATTGGTACCAACTTAGATAATGACAACTGAATCCTCCCCCTCCCACAGCAAATGTCTTCACCAGTCCAAAGAAGACCTACCTGGCCACCAGGTAGGTAACACAGCCTTCTTGTCTCTTGCTCTCAGAAACAGAGAACTGTCTATTCCCCAACTATAATGTCCCCTACTGCCATTACATTCCTATTTACTCCCTTAGCTTGAATGACATCCTGTAGCATGGTGCCATGGTCAGTTCACTCACCATGCAGTCCCCCCCCCCCCCCCCACTTTCATCCGTACTGGTATCAAGCACATCAAACCTGTCGGACAGCTGCAAAGGCCGAGGCCCCTCCACTTCCACATTCTGTGTCGCCATACCTGCCTCACTCTCAGTCACACCCCTCCAGTCCTTGAACAAATCAGAAGACCCTATTCTGAAGGGGTGTGACTGCCTCCTTGTACAAAGTGTCCAGGTAACTTTGCCTCTCCCTGACATGTTGCAGTGTCTGCAGTTCGGCCTCCAGCTCAATGTCTCTGAGCTGAAGCCCAAGCTGCAGATACTTTCTACTGGTGTTTGTCCTGGATCATGCCAGCATCTAGGAACTCCCATATCCTGCAGTCACAACACATCATCTGCCCTGGCATCTTTATTATCTTCAATTAATTAGTTTAATAATTAGATTAATTTTCTTAATTTACAATTAATAAATTCTGCAACTACCAACAACTTTTGCTATTGCTGGCAAACCTTATAACCAATAAAGTCTTACAATTACTAATAAATTATGCATTTTGCAGAGAAATGAGCAACATATTGTCATTTTCATAAATGACCTGGATGAGGAAGCGGAGGGATGGGTTGATAAGTTTCTTGACGACACGAAGGTTGGTGGGGTTGTGGATAGTCTGGAGGGATGTCAGAAGTTACAGAGGGACATAGATAGGATGCAAGACTGGGCAGACAAGTGGCAGATGGACTTCCACCCAGATAAATGCGCCGTGGCCCATTTTGGTAGGTCAAATGGGATGAAGGAGTACAATATAAAGGGAAAGACTCTTCGTACTGTAGAGGATCAGAAGGATCTTGGGGTCCGGGTCCATAGGACTCTAAAATCGGCCCCGCAGGTGGAGGAGGTGGGTAAGAAGGCGTATGGTGTGCTGGCCTTCGAGGGATTGGGTTTAGGAGTCCGGGGATAATGATGCAGCTATATAAGACCCTCGTCAGACCCCACTTGGAGTACTGTGCTCAGTTCTGGTCGCCTCACTATAGGAAGGATGTGGAAAAGATTGAAAGGGTGCAGAGGAGACTTACAAGGATGTTGCCTGGATTGAGTGGCATGCCTTATGAGGATAGGCTGAGGGAGCTCGGTCTTTTCTCCTTGGAGAGACGAAGGATGAGAGGAGACCTAATAGAGGTGTATAAGATGTTGAGAGGCGTAGATCGGGTGGACTCTCAGAGGCTTTTTCCCAGGGTGGAAATGTCTGCTACGAGAGGACACAGGTTTAAGGTGCTGGGGGGTAGGTACAGGGGAGATGTTAGGGGTAAGTTTTTCACACAGAGGATGGTGGGCGAGTGAAATCGGCTGCCGTCAGTGGTGGTGGAGGCGAACTCAATAGGGTCTTTTAAGAGACTCCTGGATGAGTACATGGAGCTTAATAGGATGGAGGGTTATAGGTAGGTCAAGAAGGTAGGGATGTGTTCGGCACAACTTGTGGGCCGAAGGGTCTGTTTGTGCTGTAGCTTTTCTATGTGTTTCTATATTCACCACCCAATCACTTCTCTATTTTCCTGTGATGCTGCACTTTGCTTTCTCCAAAACCATGGCTGCTCTACTCTGGAGCTACAGACTGGACGGTATTGGATAGATGCTGGAGACTGCCTCCAAGTCCACCTTTCACCACTTCTCCCAATATTTCACAGAAAAAGGACAGTTGCTATTTGAGATGTAGAAAAACACAGCGGCATGGTGGCACAGTGGTTGGCACTGCTGCCTCACAGCGCCAGGGATCCGGGTTCGATTCCCGGATTGGGTCACTGTCTGTGTGGAGTTTGCACATTCTCCCTGTGTCTGTATGGGTTTCCTTCCACAGTCTGAAAGATGGGTTGTTTAGGTGCATTGGCCATGCTAAATTCTCCCTCGGTGTACCCAAACAGGCGCCGGAGTGTGGTGACTAGGGGATTTTCACAGTAACTTCATTGCAATGTTAATGTAAGCCTACTTGTGACACTGATAAATACACTTAAAAGTTAAACAAAGGATCTCCTGCTGTGGAACAGCAGAGTAGTCTGATTTGTGTTCACAACCAAGTCACATAGTTGTGAGAGGCTGGTTTCTGTTCAAAAGAGAAAGAATAGATGGGGATCTTGAAGGTTTAAGCAACAAAGAATGCCAAGGTGCGCCTTCGGATGCAGAAAACCTGGAACAGGGAGAGAAACGGTTGAGGAGCACTGGGTGTTTTGACCTGGTGTGGTGCGGAGAAGTGACTTTGCTGCAGAGCTGGGAGTGACTGTGGAACTTTTCATGCAATACAACATCTCTGCCAGAAGCGAGGCATCACAGCTGGCTCGATTGAAGGTTACAAGTTTGCAAGGAACGAGCTGAAAAAGGGGCTTAGGAGAGCTAGGAGGGGACACGAGAAGTCCTTGGTGGGTCGGATCAAGGAAAACCCCAAGGCTTTTCACTCTTATGTGAGGAATAAAAGAATGACCAGGGTGAGGTTAGGGCCGGTCAAGGACAGTAGTGGGAACTTGTGTATGGAGTCAGTAGAGATAGGCGAGGTGATGAATGAATACTTTTCTTCAGTGTTCACCAAGGAGAGGGGCCATGTTTTTGAGGAAGAGAAGGTGTTACAGGCTAATAGGCTGGAGGAAATAGATGTTCGGAGGGAGGATGTCCTGGCAGTTTTGAATAAACTGAAGGTCGATAAGTCCCCTGGGCCTGATGAAATATATCCTAGGATTCTTTGGGAGGCAAGGGATGAGATTGCAGAGCCTTTGGCTTTGATCTTTGGGTCCTCACTGTCCATGGGGATGGTGCCAGAGGACTGGAGAGTGGCGAATGTTGTTCCTCTGTTTAAGAAAGGGAATAGAAATGACCCTGGTAATTATAGACCGGTTATAGTCTTACTTCGGTGGTTGGTAAGTTGATGGAAAAGGTCCTTAGGGATGGGATTTACGACCATTTAGAAAGATGCGGATTAATCCGGGATCGTCAGCACGGATTCGTGAAGGGCAAGTCGTGCCTCACAAATTTGATAGAATTTTTTGAGGAGGTAACTAAGTGTGTTGATGAAGGTAGGGCAGTTGATGTCATATACATGGATTTTTGTAAGGCGTTTGATAAGGTCCCCCATGGTCGGCTTATGATGAAAGTGAGGAGGTGTGGGATAGAGGGAAAGTTGGCCAATTGGATAGGTAACTGGCTGTCTGATCGAAGACAGAGGGTGGTGGTGGATGGAAAATTTTCGGATTGGAGGCAGGTTGCTAGCAGAGTGCCGCAGGGGTCAGTGCTTGGTCCTCTGCTCTTTGTGATTTTTATTAATGACTTAGAGGAGGGGGCTGAAGGGTGGATCAGTAAATTTGCTGATGACACCAAGATTGGTGGAGTAGTGGATGAGGTGGAGGGCTGTTGTAGGCTGCAAAGAGACATAGATAGGATGCAAAGCTGGGCTGAAAAATGGCAAATGGAGTTTAACCCTGATAAATGTGAGGTGATTCATTTTGGTAGGACTAATTTAAATGTGGATTACAGGGTCAAAGGTAGGGTTCTGAAGACTGTGGAGGAACAGAGAGATCTTGGGGTCCATATCCACAGATCTCTGAAGGTTGCCACTCAAGTGGATAGAGCTGTGAAGAAGGCCTATAGTGTGTTAGCTTTTATTAACAGGGGGTTGGAGTTTAAGAGCCATGGGGTTATGCTGCAATTGTACAGGACCTTGGTGAGACCACATTTGGAATATTGTGTGCAGTTCTGGTCACCTCACTATAAGAAGGATGTGGAAACGCTGGAAAGAGTGCAGAGGAGATTTACCAGGATGCTGCCTGGTTTGGAGGGTAGGTCTTATGAGGAAAGGTTGAGGGAGCCAGGGCTGTTCTCTCTGGAGCGGAGGAGGCTGAGGGGAGACTTAATAGAGGTTTATAAAATGATGAAGGGGATAGATAGAGTGAACGTTCAAAGACTATTTCCTCGGGTGGATGGAGCTATTACAAGGGGGCATAACTATAGGGTTCGTGGTGGGAGATACAGGAAGGATATCAGAGGTAGGTTCTTTACGCAGAGAGTGGTTGGGGTGTGGAATGGACTGCCTGCAGTGATAGTGGAGTCAGACACTTGAGGAACATTTAAGCAGTTATTGGATAGGCACATGGAGCACACCAGGATGATAGGGAGTGGGATAGCTTGATCTTGGTTTCAGATAAAGCTCGGCACAACATCGTGGGCCGAAGGGCCTGTTCTGTGTAGTACTGTTCTATATTCTATGTTCTATGTATCATGTACGACATATTTCGTTGTGTTAATTAATTAATGCAAACCTTACCTATTCTCTAACTCAATGCATTCCCTGTTAATTCATGTTTGGTGTATTTTGATTTTTGTTTGTTACAGTAAAAGTCTTAATGTGAAATTTTGTCCTTTGATTCTGTTGGTCACTGGGAAGTGACCACAGTTTCTCGGTGCTAAAATTAGATTTTATTGATGCTTGGGAATGTAACATTTTCTCCTGTAAACACCTGGAATAAATGCTCTGTTGCTCTGGTCACTTTTTTCCCCTCTCCTCCTACTTCCTGTGGGAGTTCTGGTGTAGATACTCTTAGAATTTTCTTCATGTGTGAACCCTGACCGTGATATCATCAGCCATTGAATCTCTACAGTGCAGGAGGTGGCCATTCAGCCCATCGAGTCTGCACCAACAACAACCCCACCAAGGCCCTATTCCCGTAACCCCACATATTTCCTCCACTAATCCTTCTAACCTACGCATCCTGGGACACTAAGGGGCAATTTAGCATAGCCAATGCACCTAACCCGCACAGCTTTGGACTGTGGTGGAGAGGGGGACAAGATGATGGCGGATCTGTGATCCTGTTCTTACCTGACACCTTTGTTGTGTCAGCAGGATTGATGCTAGGAGGCCATGGAGCTAAGGAACTTTATTGAGGAGATGTGTTCAGCAGAGGCTGCAATCCTACTCTACCCATTTACCCGCATGAACGATTGGTCACGTCATTTCTGATAATGTTTATGCATGCATTATTTTAAAGTGCTCAGTTCAGCTTCAATGCAGTGAAAACAAAATCACTATAATGCACAACATTTCCTCCCCCCCCACTTTAAGTCTGGGTGGAATTGTGGTTGGTGCAGACTCAATGGGCCGAATGGCCTCCTTCTGCACTATAGCATTCTATGATTTCTATAAATCAAACATCCCTAACGCCTTTATAAAGCGTAACATGAACAATTAACACCAACAATCAATAAGTCAGACAATTCGGAGGCCGTCATTTTCTGAATGGTTGCCGGCAAACTTCAGACATCTGCTTCTTGGCACAAGTTGCCACTTCTGGCGTTTTTGATTTTGTATGAACATCACTGGTGCTTTTTTTGAGCAGTGTCTATGCTGTAACTGCAGGTTGACTCTGTGCTTGATCTGCAATTGAGGTGTTGTTTTCCCCGACTGGTTGTGTCAGGTTTTTGGGAAGGTTCAGGTCGGAACTCGCCACAGTTGTGTTCGGATTCACTGCACATTCTGCTTCTGTCTAATCGCTTCTCCCGTCAGACTCCAGACGACATCATCCCGGATCTGGGCGGTATACGAGACAGGTCCAGTCTGTGTGATAATTGTGTCAGAAACCCATTTCTCTCCTGTAGAGACGTTCCGAGCCAGAACATCTTGTTCTTGGCGGAAGACATGTTTCGCTTTGTTTTCCAGCCATTGGGTCTGACCTTGTTATTTCTTTTGGATGATTCCATTAGTCTTTGGTGGTTTTAATAAGTTGAATGTTGAATGTAATTGTTGCTTCACCAGCAGTAATGCTGCCGAAGCTTGTCGTTGAGTGAGCAGTATTCCTGTACACGAGTAGGAATTCATTTAGACATTGAGTCATGAGCCTCGTTTCCCAGTTGCCTTTAACATGTGTTTCATTGTTTGCACAAAACATTTTGCTAGTCCGTTCATAATAGTTGGTGATGTGCAGGTCTAACGTGTTGTAGTATGTATGCATGTAGATCTAACATGTTGTAGTTGGTGCAAGTCTAACATGTTGCATTCTGTTCACCTTCAAGAAGCTTTCAAATTCTTGAAACATGAGCTGTGGTCCAGTCACCAATTGCTCAGGGAAACCAAATCTGCTAAAGATTTCTCTCAATCGCCTTCTCTGATGACGTTGACTTCATGATGGCGACTTCTGGTCTCTTTGAATGAGCATTGACTACGATTCGGAACATGTGTCCTACATAGTCGCTGTGTATCTGTTGCCAAGCCTCTTCTGGTCATTTCCAAGGACACAACAGTGCAACAGCAGATTTTGCACCTTCGTACAAGAGGTATAGAATTCTTACAGTGAAAACAAAAGGCCATTTGGCCCATTGAGTCTGCATTGACTCTCCAAAATAAGATCTTACCCAGGTCCAACCCCATCGCCTCCTGTCACCCTATTCCCATAACCCTGCACATTTACCATGGCTACCCCCCCCAACCTACACATCGGGAGTCTAAGGGGCAATTTGGCATTGGCAATGCTTATAACCTGCACATCTTTGGACTGTGGGAGGAAACCAGAGCGCCCAACCACTTCCAGTTTGTATTTTGACACTGCAGGTTATGCAATGGTTTTAAAATGGTCACCAAATTTAGAACAAGTCTTCCGTAGCAGTTCAATAATCCTAGGAAAGATCGCAGTTGGTTAACATTCTGAGGTACGAGTGCCTCTGTAATATCTTTGACCTTTGAAGGAGACTTGCAAAGGCCTGTGGCATCTATACTTATTCCAAATACTCGACTGAAGATTGGAAAAACTTGAATTTGTCCTTGTAGACTCCCAATCCATTGCCCTCCAATCTTTGAAGAGTGGCATGCAGATTCTGAAAGTGTTCTTCATCATCTTTACCGGTTACCAGAATTTCATTGATGTAACACTGGATTTCGCTTATCCCCTCAAGATTTGATCCATTGGTCTTTAGAATAATGCTGGAGTAGACTTGATGCTAAATAGTAACCTTCAGTACCGGAACAAGCTTTATGCATCACAATCATCAGAAGCTCTTGCGACTTCTGATCCATGTTCATTTGAAGGATAACCTGGCTTAGGTCAAGCTTGCTAACATGTTGACCTCCTGCCACCCCTGCGAGCAGGTCATCAAAATGGAGTACAGGGTATTGTTCCACACACAATACTGGATTGAGTGGCTTTGAAGTCTCCACAAATCTGTACGGGTCTACCCTTAATAATAATTGGTATAGCCCATTCACTAATGTTGGCAGGTTCCAAGGCTTCCGCCTTCATCAGTTGTTTCCAAATCCACCTCTACTTTTGGTTTGATAGCATAGGGTGCCAACCTCACCTTTAGGCATTTCGCTGGACTCCCTTCTTGGATCACCAACTTTACTGATATGTCTTTCATACACCCCAGTTCACCATCAAAAACAGCAATGTGTTTCTTTAGGATTTTGATGAGGCCCAATTCTGCAACAATCAGATCAACTTTGGCCCAATTTAGTCAAATCTTTTCTAACTATTCCGGATAATTGCCTTTTATTACGTGTAAAGACAAATCTGCTGTTTGTCCATTTAGTTGTACAGCTACATCAATGTGGCCCTTCAATGGAACCATTTCACCAATATATGTCTTCAACACTCTTTTTGAAGGTTTCAGGGAATATGTCCGAGTTTTTCTTTCTTGACAATCACTGGCACCAACGAGACTGCTGCCCCAATGTTCACTTCCATCTTTAGTGGTTGTCCATCCAGCAGTAGAGTAATCCAGTATCGATTCATAGCATCAGCATTGCTAGTATATTGTGACAGTTTTCAGTAACTACCTTGCCTTTCCCTTTTAGAACACGGCACAACCCAAGCTCCACTCTGTTTTTTCTTGAAACACCCCCAACTCTATATTGACTTTGGCAGAGAAATTGTTACGTCCACCCAGCCCGTTCTGTCAGGAGAGCTTTCGTTTTTCCCCAAAAATCCTTTTCCTTGACCTTCCAACGATTTTGTTTCCCCCCCTCGTGGCTAGCAAGCACTGCTTGACATTCTTGTCACCGGTTTTGGTGTTGTGTCTGCAGATTGAGGCTAGGAGGCCACGGAGGTTCAACAAACAGGAGTTTTATTAAGGAGGTGTGTTCAGTACAGGCTGCAAATCTACTCATGACAATTAGGGGCGGCACAGTGACACAGTGGTTAGCACTGCTGCCTCACAGCACCAGGTTCCCGGGTTCGATTCCAGGCTTGGGTCTGTGTGAGTTTGCATGTTCTCCCCATGTCTGCGTGGGTTTCCTCGGGTGCTCCGGTTTCCTTCCACAGTCCAAAGATGTGCGGGTTAGGTTGATTGGCTGTGCTAAATTGCCCCATAGTGTCAGGGGGACTAGTAGGGTAAATATGTGGGGCCAAGGCGATAGGGCCTGGTTGAGAGTGTGGTCGGTGCAGACTCGTTAGGCAGAATGACCTCCTTCTGCACTTGTAGGGATTCTATACAAAAAGAAATTACCCACACAAACGCTCAGTGACAACACTTCAGGTGACATCAGGCATGCATTATCTTAAAGGGCTCTGTTCACCTTCAATGCTGTTGATAAGAAACCACTAAACCTCGAAGTGCACATCCTCACACTTCCAGCAGGGGTCATTAAAGAGCAGTTAGTTGCTGGAACCCCGGTCATATTTCCTATTTTAACTCCCGGCTCCGAGAACAATTGCAGCATTCCTCTTTCACCCTGGCAACAGCTCATAACAGATTGGGGATCAAACCAGGGACTTCTCTTGGCTCAGTGCTAGTTTGTTGACTTTCCCCGTCATGACCGAGATCACGAAGGAGGTGCAACAATCTTCAAGGAAACTTCCCAACCCCAATAGCAGCTGAGTAGGGAAATAAATCCTAGATTAAAATCCATAGAGTTGAACAGCAACGAGCTGCATTTCATAGCTGGCAATGCCACAATTCCCACAGGACTCAAAACAATGCTTGGGCTTATTACTCAATCATTTGTGTCTGTATTTCCGATAACCTCAAATCCCTTTTTGCCAGAATGCCTTTTAAAAGGTTTTATCATCACAGCATTAATTGTGTTCTGAATGCAAGATACCTTTCACCTCTGCAAAGATCACATTGTTCCCACCTTTACCTTTGCTTTGGGCTCACTGATCTTGTATTTATGCCCATGAATACAGTGATTAGAGATTCGGTTACGCCTGGCAACATGTCCACTCTTCTCAAAGTTTGAAACTGAGTCAGGTTCTCTTTCATTTGTCACCCAATATGAGCAAGCTGAATTCTAACCAACTCTCAAAGCTGTTTCCAGAGAGGCGAAACCTTTCAGCCTCGCATTGCCTCCCTCAACTCAATTCCACTTTAAAATTAAGGTCAAACGAAGCAAAAGGTTAAAAATAAATTAAAAAGTGCATACCCGTGACATGAATCTAGCCTTGTATTTCGGGTTCATAAACATTTAAAGACTTTGTGTTAACCAAATTCAAAACGTGTCAGTGTCTTTAGCAGTTCATTCATAAGAAAATGATTGTTTGTCTGATTGAGGGTCTAATATGGTGTTGAGTGTATTTGTCCCCACCTTGCAATCAAGTCCAGACTTTTTGTAAAGGCAACAAAGAAACCATTGTATAAAATGTTCAGATGGATACCTGGAAAGCACAGCTTTCAGTTTATCATGACCTCCATTATTACCCTCAACACTTCAGAAATATCTCAGTGCAGTTTCAAAAGGGTGAATCAAAAATTTGATTTGATTTATTATTGTCACATGTATTAGCATACAGTGAAAAGCATTGTTTCTTGCACGCTGTACAGACAAAGCATACCGTTCATGGAGAAGGAAAGGAGAGGGTGCAGAATGTAGTGTTACAGTCATAGCTAGGGTGTAGAGAAAGATCAGCTTAATGCAAGGTAGGTCCATTCAAAAGTCCGATGGCAGCAGGGAAGAAGCTGTTCTCGAGTCAGATGGTACATGATCTCAGACTTTTGTATCTTTTTCCCGACGGAAGAAGGTGGAAGAATGAATGTCCGGGTTGCGTGAGGTCCTTAATTATGCTGGCTGCTTTGCTGAGGCTGGACCTGAAGAAAACTGTGGAACTTGCCGGCTCACTGGAGGTAGCGTTCCGCGGGAGGGACTGCCTTCGACCGGGTGTGATCCGGGGGTGCTGCCATTTTGAACGCCAACAGCCGCGTGCGACCCACGGAGGCCGCCATTTTGGACGCCATCAGCCACGCGCGACCCACGGGAGCTGCCATCTTGGGTGACATCAGCCGAGTCACGGGGGCCGCCATTTTGGGAACCGTCCACCGCATCGCCTAACCCGATAGTGGCCTCGGTCGCGTTGGACCAGTCCAGGCCTCACCAGCTCGCCTGGTCGATGATGGACATCAAGGTAAACGGCCACACTACTAACTGCTTATTTGACAGTGGAAGTACGGAGAGTTTCATCCACCCTAACACGGTGAGGCGCTATGCACTGCCAGTACTGCCAATGCAGCAATCAATCTCTATGGCTTCGATGTCCCGGTCAGTGAATGTCCTCGGGTACTGTGTAGCAAATCTGACTGTACGGGGCACGGTGTACAACAAGTGCAGGCTCCTCGTGCTGCCACAGCTCTGCGCTGCCGTACTACTGAGGCTAGATTTCATGTGCCACCTTGGGAGCGTCACTATGGTGTATAATGGGCCTTTTCCCCCAATCTCCGTCCAAAATCCACAGCTAACAGACCAGCCACCGCGTACCACCTGTGGTCTCTCGACCCTCAAAGTCGCCCCTCCCTTGCTCTTTGAACACCTCACCACTGACTGCAAGCCCATTGCCACCAAAAGCAGACGGTACAGCGCTGGAGATAGAGCGTTCATCAAGTCCGAGGTGCGACGCCTCCTGGGGGAGGGGATCATTGAGGCCAGTACCAGCCCCTGGAGAGCCCAAGTGGTGGTTGTCAAGACTGGGGAGAAACTTTGCATGGTCATTGACTACAGTCAGACCATCAACCGATACACGCAGCTGGACGCGTATCTGACATGGTCAATCAGATTGCACAATATCGGGTGTTCTCCACCATTGTTTTGAAGTCTGCATACCACCAGCTCCCTATCCGCCCGGAAGACCGCCAATACACTGCCTTCGAGGTGGATGGCCGTCTCTACCCTTTCCTTCGGGTCCCCTTCGGTGTCACCAACGGGGTCTCGGTTTTCCAGCGTGAGATGGACCAAATGGTGGACCAGAACGGGTTGCGGGCCACCTTCCTGTACCTGGATAACATCACCATCTGCGGCCTCGATCAGCAGGACCACGACGCAAACCTCCAAAAATTCCTCCACACTGCGGCACTCCTCAACCGGACCTACAATAAGGAGAAGGGTGTATTCCGCACGCGCCGCCACGCCATCCTTGGTTGTGTTGTGGAGAACGGGGTCATCGGCCCCGACCCCGACCGCATGCGTCCCCTCCTAGAACTTCCCCTCCCCACCACCCTCAAAGCGCTGAGGAGATGCCTAGGCTTCTTCTCATACTACGCCCAGTGGGTCCCCAATTATGCGGACAAAGCCCGTCTGCTCATCAAATCCACATGTTTTCCCCTAGCGGCGGAGGCTCGGCTGGCCTTTGACCGCATCAAAGCGGATATCGCGAAGGCCACGATGCACGCCGTAGATGAATCCACCCCATTCCAGGTGGAGAGCGATGCGTCTGATTTTGCCCTAGCCGCCACTCTTAACCAGGCGGGCAGACTCGTGGCCTTCTTCTCGCGCACCCTCCAGGGCCCTGAAATTCGACACTCTGTCGAAAAAGAGGCACAAGCCATCGTGGAGGCTGTGCGACACTGGCGCCACTACTTAGCTGGCAAATGGTTCACCCTGCTCACGGACCAATGGTCCGTTGCCTTTGTGTTCAGTAACGCGCAGCAGGGCAAAATCAAGAACGATAAGATTTTGAGGTGGAGGATCGAGCTCTCCACCTACAATAACGACATTTTATACTGGCCTGGGAAGCTCAATGAGCCCCCAGACACCCTGTCCCAGGGGACCTATGCCAGCGCGAACCTAGACCTGTTACAGACCCTCCACGATGACCTCTGCCACCCGGGGGTTACCAGGTTCTTCCATTTCATCAAGGCCCGGAACCTGCCATATTCCATTGAGGAAGTCAGGTCTGTAACCAGGCACTGCCAAGTCTGCGCGGAGTGCAAGCTGCACTTCTATCGGCCAGACAGAGTGCACCTCATCAAAGCCACTCGCCCTTTCGAACGCCTGAGCATTGACTTCAAAGGTCCCCTCCCCTCCTCTGACCACAACGTATACTTCCTCAACATCATTGATGAGTATTCGCGGTTCCCCTTCGCTATTCCCTGCCCGGATATGACCTCGGCCACGGTCGTCAGGGCCCTGCACAGCCTCTTCACCCTGTTTGGTTTCCCCAGCTATATTCATAGTGATTGGGGTTCCTCTTTTATGAGTGACTAGCTGCGCCAGTACCTACTCTCCAAAGGTATAGCCTCGAGTAGGACCACCAGCTACAACCCCAGGGGGAACGGACAGGTGGAGAGGGAGAATGCGACAGTCTGGAAGGCCGTTTTATTAGCTCTCCGGTCTAAGGGTCTTCCAGTCTCCCGCTGGCAAGAGTTCCTCCCTGATGCGCTACACTCAATTAGGTCACTACTGTGCACGGCTACCAACGCCACCCCTCATGAACGAATGTTTGTTTTCACCAGGAAGTCCTCCTCGGGGACCTCACTACCGTCGTGGCTGACGTCCCCTGGCCCTGTCCTGCTCCGGAAGCACGTGCGGACCCATAAGTCGGACCCCCTGGTCGAAACGGTCTGGCTCCGCCACGCCAACCCCAA
This sequence comes from Mustelus asterias, assembly GCF_964213995.1. Taxonomy (NCBI): domain Eukaryota; kingdom Metazoa; phylum Chordata; class Chondrichthyes; order Carcharhiniformes; family Triakidae; genus Mustelus; species Mustelus asterias. Next base: position 29,495,769 of record NC_135813.1, on the reverse strand, counting down.
TACGCCTACGTGGCATATCATGACGGGCGGGAGGACACGGTCTCCATTCGCGATCTGGCCCCCGCAGGTACTACGTCCCACGGCCCCTCACCCCCAGCTCCCAACGTCGTCCATGATGCACCAGTACTCAGATTGTATCAGTACTCAGAAGATTTCACAAAGCTTCTGATGCTCTGAGTACAATGTTATCATACATTTTTCAACACACCCTCTGTATCTAAACTGCTTCCTGGCTCACAGCACACTGACTACTAACCGAATCAATTGCAAAGAACACCCTGTTCCCCATTCTTTCTTTTCTCATAGTCGCTGCCCAGACATGGTTTACAAAATACACGGCAATTTGATTTTACTTGCGTAAACAAAAATCAATTTTAATAGCACCCTCTGACACGTATAACACATATTAACTAGAAAGCAATGATGGTGGAAGTGGAGAGGTCATTGAGATAGGCAGGTCCAGAGATTGTGTCTGTTGATGGGAGCGTTTATATGGAGGGAGGCTTCAGGAGGACAGTGAATTCAGAGAAGAGAGCAAGTTGTGTCATGGTACAGACTGAACTCACCAAAGATGAGGAGTTGCTCAGTGCAGAGGCTGATGGGGATATATTCTGAGGACAAACTTGGGAGCAGTAAGCTCTGAAGATTTAAAGGAAGTGAGAAGGATAGAAAAGGGAATGTTTTTGGAAGAGGAATGTGTATGAGCGCCCACAGAGTGCCTTGGTGACAAAGGCCACACCGCAGTGCCCTGGGTGAAGATGATGGTGGAAAGTACAGCAAGACAGGGAATAATTGTTTTAAAACTGTTATAGTCTACTCAATACCTTAATGTTAGAAGAACAGTACAATATTTACTGCATCAATTGTATGGATAGCCAGCCTGGCACATCCTATTAAGTAAAAAATATACAAGCTCATCAAACAGTATGAAATCGAGTTTGTAATGTCGCACTGAAAATATAGAATCATACAAGGAGGCCATTCAGCCCATCGAGCCTGCACCAACAACAATCCCACCCAGGGTCCTATCCCCGTAACCCCATGTATTTACCCTGCTAATCCCCCTGACACTAAGGGGTAATTTAACATGGCCAATCAACCTAACCCGCACATCTTTGGACTGTGGGAGGAAACCGGAGCACCCGGAGGAAACCCACGCAGACACGGGGAGAACGTGCAAACTCCACACAGACAGTGACCCGAGGCCGGAATCGAACCCAGGTCCCTGGCGCTGTGAGGCAGCAGTGCTAACCACTGTGCCGCCACACATGTACTGTAGCTCCCAATTTATAGGATCGGGCACAGTTTTAGCATGAGGACAGCTGTTTGCAAATGAAGCAATATATCTTTGAGAATCAGCAAACTTTCAAAAGTGATCTTGATACAGATTGAGCCAGTGCAAAGAGAGGCCTATTTCAGGTTCATCTGTGTACCGCTTTACTAATTGGCTCAGCGAGGTACACCTCAGCGATCATGCACTCTCACCTTCAACATACCTACTTTACCATCTTGAAAATAAATGTAAGCAGCTCACATTGGAATTGCTCTCTCAGGCGCAGTGGATGAGGAGGGAGGGGAAAGAAATTGGATTTATAAATCACACTTAAAACATGTTTGACAAAGAACATAGGAGACGGATGAGAAGGTGAAAGATCGTTCATCGTTGTGAGTGCGCCGGGATCTGAAGCATGCTTAATAGCAGGTGGAAGAGGTCGTGGAAGAGAAATTGGTATTATTTGAATGAGGGAAGTCATTAATGGCGAGGGGGTGGGGGTTTGTCCTCTGTTCTTGGATCTCTGTCATAATCTACATGAAATGGATAGAGGGATCAAAAGCAAAGTAATTAAGACTTTTAAGGAGCATCTAGATGAATACATGAGTAGAATGGGAACGGAAGGATACGGGCTCCCTACGTGCATACGGTTTTAGTTTAGGTAGGCATCATGATTGGCGCAGGCTTGGAGGGCCGAAGGCTTTGTTCCTGTGCTGTACTTTTCTTTGTTTTTTTAATTGAAATCCTGTGCTTGGAAACAACAATTTTTGAAATCATGTTCAGAATAAGTATTTAGAGAACACTATTTCGACACAATTTGTGACAATGACTAGGAAGAGTGCATAAGGCAGTTAAAGTGTTTAATGATACATATTGTTGCAAGGGAATACGCAATGAACAGTAGGATGTGAGGAAGTACAGACCAGGGTGGCCTTAGGGTGCATGTCTGTAGATTCCTGAAGGCAGCAGGACAGGTAGATAAGGTGGTTAAGAAGGCATGTGGGATACTTGCCTTTATTAGCTAAGGCAGAGAGTATAAGAACAGGGAGGTTATGATGGAGTTGTATAAAATGTTCGTTCGGCCATAGCTAGAGAATTGTGTGTAGTTCTGGTCGCCACACTATAGGAAGGATGTGATTGCACTTTAGTGAGTAAATTTGAGGAGTCAGACAGATTTTTAATTGGTAATGTGTTGAAGGGTTATGGGGCTAAGGCAGGAAAATGGGGATGAGGAGCATATCAGCCATTATCTAATGGTGGAGTAGACTCGATGGGCCGAATAGCCTAATTCTGCTCCTATATCTTATTATCACTAGAAAGGATGCAGATGAGATTCACCAGGATGTTGCCTGTATTGGAGAGTTACAGCAAAGAGGAGAAATTGGTTACGCTGGGTTGTTTTCCTTACAGCAGAGAAGGCTGATCGAGGTGTACAAAGTTATGAGGAACATTGATAGACTAGATAGGAAGGAACTGTTTTTATTACGATGCAAAGTGATTACTTCCAGTTAACGTATCAAACAGACAACTACTGCAATGTACACAAAGTTCTTTCAAAAATGATTGACTTGTCTTTCTTGCAGACAAGCAGAGAGTTGATAACAGATAGAATGTTTGTGACAACAGTCACAGGTAAGGGCTGCACTTCGAGGAAAAAAATACAAGCTCTCAGTACAAATTTCCAAGTGCGAACACATCTGAAAAGACAGCCTTGAACACTATTATTCCTACAAAACACATCTCCAAACTCCGTGGCCTGGGCCTCAGCACCTCCCTCTGAGACTGGATCCTGAACTTCCTAACTCACAGACCGCAATCAGTAAGGACAGGCAACACCACCTCCATGATTATCCTCAACACCAGTGCCCCGCAAGGCTGTGTTCTCAGCCCCCTACTATACTCCTATGACTGTGCTGCCAAATTCCTCTCCAATTCAATTTTCAAGTTTGCTGATGACGCCACCGTAGTGGGTCAGAGAGACCTCAAACAATGACGAGACCGGGTACAGGAATGAGATAGAGAATCTGGGAGCTGGTGCGGCAACAATAATCTCTCCCCCAATGTCAACAAAACGAAGGAGATTGTCATCGACTTCAGGAAGCGTAAAGGAGAACATGCCCCTATCTACATCAATGGGGACGAAGTAGAAAGTGTCGAGAGCTTCATGTTTTTGGTGTCCAGATCACCAACAACCTGTCCTGGTCCCCCCATGCCAACACTATAGTTAAGAAAGCCCACCAATGCCTCTACTTTCTCAGAAGACGAAGGAAATTTGGCATGTCAGCGATGACTCTCACCAACTTTTACAGATGCATTCTTTCTGGTTGTATCACAGCTTGGTATGGCTCCTGCTCTGCCCAAGACCGCAAGGAACTACAAAAGGTCGTGAATGTAGCCCAATCCATCACGCAAACCAGCCTCCCATCCATTGACTGTCTTCACTTCCCGCTGCCTCGGCAAAGCAGCCAGCATAATTAAGGACCCCATGCACCCTGGACATTCTCTCTTCCACCTTCTACCTACGGGAAAAAGATACAAAAGTCTGAGGTCACGTACCAACCGACTCAAGAACAGCTTCTTCCCTGCTGCTGTCAGACTTTTGAATGGACCTACCTTGCATTAAGTTGATCTTTCTCTACACCCTAGCTATGACTGTACACTACATTCTACACTCTCTCATTTTCTTCTCTATGAACGGTATGCTTTGTATAGCATGCAAGAAACAATACTTTTCACTGTATGTTAATACACGTGACAATAATAAATCAAATCAAAATGGCCGAAAACAAAACTCTTGCACTGAACGATTCAAATGGAACAGTGATTAATCCTCATTGCACATTACCAGATCTAGAAAAGCCTGCTCCCTACTTGGCTCTAGAACGATCTGCTCCAAAAAATTGTCCTGGATATACTCTATACACTTCTTTTCCAGGTTACCTTTGCCTATCAGATTCATCAAATCTACATTTAGAGAAAGATATCCAAGATTATTGTGGTGCCCATCTTCCATACCCCATTTATTTCTTCCTATGCACACTCTGTTCAACAGGATGGTTACTGATAGGGGCCAAAAGAGTATGAGAGAAAGATGGTTTGTAATTTGGAAACCGATATAAGAATTTCTACAAATACCTAAAGAGGAAAAGAGTGACAAAGCTAGTGGTGGTCTTCCGAGGAGTGAGTCATGGAAATTGATAATGAAAAACATGGAAATGGCAGAGGTGTGGGGCTTAGAAAACCTTGGTTGTGGTAGGTGGCAATCAGCAGGAAGTTTCCTTACCCATGAGGACTGACCTGATGCTGAGATTGCATGGGCTGTGGAATCAATGTCGAAGATTCCCAAACGCAACTCCCATTGGACTTTATACCACTGTGCCACCACCTCTGCTGGGTCTGTCCTGCCGTGTGTAGTAATGGCTGTGCCTGGGACAGTCATACTCACCCAAATCATCCCTTACAATGTCAGGCTGTTGCTTGACCAGCCTGTAGGACAGCACAAGCCTCCAGGTGTTAGTGAGGATGATTTTGTAGAGTCCACAGGGCTGGATGTGCCATTGCCCTTTCTGATACCAAGGTTGATGTCAGGTGGCTCATTCAGTTTCATTACTTTTTGACTTTGTAGTGGTTAGATGCATCTAAGATGCAAAGTTAAAGTTTATTTATTAGTCACAAATAAGGCTTACATTAACAGGGCAATGAAGTTAGTGTGAAATTCCCCTAGTCGCCACACTCCGGCCCGCATTCGGATCAACGCACCTAACGAGTACGTCTTTCAGAATGTGGAAGGAAACCGGAGCACCCAAAAGAAACCCACGCAGACACGGGGAGAACATGCAAATACTACACAGACAGTGACCCAAGCCAAGAATCGAACCCAGGTCCCTGGCGCTGTTGTGGGTCAGGAGGCAGATGTTCCAGCATAGTAAAGGATGGCAGATTTCCTTCCTGAAACGGGCACTAGTGAACCAGCTGGGTTTTGACAGTTGGAGATTAGTTTTTAATTCCAGATTTTTAAAATTCCACCAGCTGCCATGATGGGATTTGAACCCATGTCACCTGAGTATTAACCTGGTCCTCTGTATTACTAGGCCAGTGACATTACCACCGCACCATCACCTCCCCCAGTATGCAGTAGATCTCTGGGGTATAAACTACACAAAGCAGCTAAGTAAAGGTTGGCATTGTTGGTGAAATTCTGTACACCAGATATTGAATGTTAGGATAAACAAATACAGAAATGAGATCATAATTAGCAATTTGGATGCTTTAAAAATTTTATGTTCCAACATGTATAGCCACTTTTGTTCCATATTTACACAAAGGTATGAATCAGGATCTGTTTGCAAAGAAATCAAAATATCTAGAGTGGAGATGAAATCAGCAGTTCAGCAACACTTGGAATGCAATGATTTCTAAACACTGTTGAAATTTTTTTTTAATGAGATTAATTTCAGTAAACACTGCCCATTAGGAAGATATTATTTGGGGGTTAATGAGCCCAGTTAGTTCTAATGAGTGTAATTACTGCAAGACTATTATTTACTTAAATACTTAATTGTGTCCATTCTCCACGTGGTGCTGAAAATTGTAATTTTAATCTGTTATGATTGTGTATGCTTTAAAAATGTTATGTAGCAGGAGTTCAAAATGCGCCCTGTTAGTTAGAACTTGTTTAGAGTCACCCGAGTCAAGCTATTTAATTAGTTACATACATTCCAATCTACAAACTCCCCAAAAATTGAAATAAAGGAAATTTGCAATTCAGTGCTGAATTTTTGCCCCAAGACCCAGACACCCTCCTGAAGGCTTTCACGCACAAATCCCTACCCGGTCAACATCCTACAACCACATCCTGTCCTGCACACCCATTTCACCCTGCCCTTTTTTTAAAGTTTAAAGTTTATTTATTCGTGTTACAAGTAGGCTTACATTAACACTGCAATGACGTTACTGTGAAAATCCCCTAGTCGCCACACTCTGGCACCTGTTCGGTTCAATGCACCTAACCAACACGTCTTTCACGTCTTGCCAACTCCCTGATCCATAACTATTAAACTTAATAGCCTGATTTCTCCAATCGCTCCAGGACCCAGCCTTAATCTTTCCAACATCCACTAGACACAATAAGAATCTATTGCAAGCCCTATCAATGGATAAACAGGGTTAAAAATTGGTAAACATAATAGGGTTGGGCAACCCTCTGGAGTCACCACAAATTAAAGATTAATCTCCAGGACACCGCTGTGAGCAACTCTGGGAGGAGAAATAATGAGTATTGAAACAAAGTGGATTGTTTTGGCAAAAAATTATTTGAGCATTTATTAGTTCCAAAAATATTGAAGGTGGGAATATAACTCTGCAATAGTCAAGCATCACTCAGTTGAGTTCTGAAGAATCTGTTTGCTTTCCAATTGGTTCGGGAAGGATGTGCTGCGTTTGCAGGACATTTAGGATGACCAGTGGCAGGAATATGAGGAAGGGCAGTGGATCACACAGTACAAAAATCAGAAGTATATCTAATCCGGATTTGCAAACCCAAGACATCCCCTACCTGGTCAGAGGAAGAAAGGGGCAACACCCCATTCATGGAGAGCACCATAATAACACTTGAAAGAGATAATGACTATTTTGTACAGTGAAGCTATGTATGGACGGCACAGTGGTTAGCACTGCTGCCTAACAGCGCCAGGGACCCGGGTTTAATTCCGGCCTTGGGTCACTGTCTGTGTGAAGTTTTCACCTTCTCCCCGTGTCTGCGTGGGTTTCCTCCGGGTGCTCCGGTTCCCTCCTGCAGTCCAAAGATGTGTGGGTTAGGTTGATTTGCTGTGCTAAATTGACCTTTAGCGTCAGAGGGATTAGCAAGGTAGATACATGGGGTTACGGGGATAAGGCCTGGGAGGGGTTGTTGTCGGTGCAGGCCCGAATGGTCTCTTTCTGCACTGTCGGGATTCTATGATTTGTAACCAAACAAAAATCACGATGAAAGCAGTGGGGAAAAACAAAAATAAGATGTGGAACCACAACTGTGAGGATACAACAGAAAGACAGACACCGGAGTTCTCATCAACTAAGATTTAAGTCTAGTTTTTAAAATACGCAACAAAGTTTAAGTCAAAATTATTTTATGACCTGCAGCAGCCCAAAAGGTTCAACAAGGGAAGCTGCAATTTGTTTGGATATAAAAAAAAGCAATGAATCTAATACAACTGCAACCATAACATGCGGGTGACTCGAATCTAAACCAGTCAGGCAGAAACTGGCGCACCTAGTTTTTAAAAATATTGACGTGTCAAAATGAACTGTACTCCTCAATTCACTCGTTCTGAGATATGTTATCACCTGAGTTGCCCATGAGCAGGAATACCAAAATGCAGCTGTGGTTAAGTTTCAATTACTGCAAATACCGTTTGTGAACAGGATTCTAAATAACACAGCCAGCCAAATCAGGGAAGTGATTAAGGTGACTACAATACAACACAGCTTTAAGAATGTGAGAACCAGCACAGTAATTGAAAGAATTGTTAAAGTCATTAAAATACTTGAAAGCGATGCAACCGCGTAGATGTCATTTCTCCAGCATGACAAAAACAAGACATTTCCCCACAAAATCATTGTTGAAATACACAAACCTCAACCCAATTGCTATGCGTCTAGCCTAGCAGTGGGCAACCTGTGGACCATCAGGGTTCTGAGTGTGGCCCACGAGAACTTTGTTGACGGTTGCCCACACACACAGTTGCCACGTTCCGCTGATTTCTGCCCGTGTGCTTCTTTTCCCTCCTGGTACGACTAAGTGATATGCACGTAAGGGGCAAGTGAGGCATGTGCTGATTGCACATTGACTGAGCCATGTGCCTCCTCTGCATCCAACGTATAGATACTTATTTTGTTTTTACCATTTGAAATTGATAGTTTTATTAATATATAAATGATAAAGTACTTTCTATAACTCGTCATGAAATATTCAGCATGTATTAAAATGTATTTAATCTTATTCATGGGGTCGCGGCTAGTGAACAAGGCCGATTTCAATCTTACGGCTCTCTCACCAGCCTAGGTTGCCCATCACTGGACGAGCCTATTCCATTGCCTGATTTAAAATATTTCTCTTTTCATATTTTATATCAATTCTGTTTTTCTCTCCCTCTCTTGTTTTGCTTTCTGTTCTTAATTTTACATTGAATTAAATATTCTCATTTGCACTTCCTGGTTTAGATTCTGCCCATCTCGGTCAGGAGATTCTTCAATCTGACTGGATAAAACTCACACCACTGTTACTTGCTCTATTCCCACAGGCCCCGGCACCCCTGTGAAGGGCTGAAATAGCTGTCTAGTTACTGCACATTATTCACCCAATAGCCAACTAAAAGCCTATGGACCACAAATTTGTTATAGTGTAAAAGGAGGCCATTTGACCCATTGTGTCTGCATTGGCTCACTGAATGAGCTCACTAATGCCATTCTTTCATTTTATATTCCCCATATCCTTGCATATTTCTGTTCAAATAATCATCTAATGCCCCCTTGATGCCTGGATTGAACCTGCATCCACCACACTTCCAGGCAGAGCATTCCAGACTTGAACCACTCATTGTGTGAACATATTTTGCAAATCACTTTCAATCGGTGCCACTCTCATTCTTGATGCTTTTACATATGAAAACAGTTTCTCCCCAACTCTCAGTCCAGCCCCTCAGGATTTTGAGCAGCTCTATCAAATCTCCTCTGGGACAACAGTCCCAGCTTCTCCAATCTATCCTCATAACTGAAGTTAGAATATACAGCATGGCAACAAACCCTTCGGCCCAACTTGTCTATGCTGATCAGATTTCTTAAACTGAACTAGCCCCATTTGCCTTCATTTGGTCCATATCCCTCTAAACCTTTCCCATCCATGTACCTGTCTCCAAAATGTCTTTTAAATGTAAAATGTAAAAATAGACAGGAAATATACAGTAAATGGCAGAACCCTTAAGAGTATCGACAGGCAAAGGGATCTGGGTGTACAGGTACACAGATCATTGAAAGTGGCAATGCAGGTGGAGAAGGTAGTCAAGAAGGCATACGGCATGCTTGCCTTCATTGGCCGGGGTATTGAGTTTAAAAATTGGCAAGTCATGTTGCAGCTTTATAGAACCTTAGTTAGGCCGCACTTGGAATATAGTGTTCAACTCTGGTCGCCACACTACCAGAAGGATGTGGAGGCTTTGGAGAGGGTACAGAAAAGATTTACCAGGATGCTGCCTGGTATGGAGGGCATTAGCCATGAGAGGTTGGACAAACTTGGTTTGTTCTCACTGGAGCGACGGAGGTTGAGGGGAGAACTGATAGAAGTCTACAAGATTATGATAGGTATGGACAGAGTGGATAGTCAGAAGCTTTTTCCCAGGGTGGAAGAGTCAATTACTAGGGGGCATAGGTTTAAGGTGGGAGGGGCAAGGTTTAAAAGAGATGTACGAGGCTGATTTTTTACACAGAGAGTAGTGGGTGCCTGGCACTCGTTGCCGGGGGAGGTAGTGGAAGTGGATATGGTAGTGACTTTTAAGGGGCGTCTTGACAAGTACATGAATGAGATGGGAATAGAGGGATATGGTCCCTGGAAGGGTAGGGGGTTTTAGTTAAGTCGGGCAGCATGGTCGGTGCAGGCTTGGAGGGCCGAAGGGCCAGTTCCTGTGCTGTAATTTTCTTTGTTCTTTGTAATTGTACCCGTCTCTACCACCTCCTCTGGCAGCTTATTCTATACACGCACCACCCTGTGTGTGAAAATATTGCCCCTCAGGTCCCTTTTAAATCTTTCCTCTCTCACCTTAAACCTATGCCCTCTAGTTTTGGACTCTGCTACCCTGGAGAAAAGACCTTAGCTATTTACCTTATCTATGCCCCTTGTGGTTTTATAAACCTCTGAGGTAACCCCTTATCTTCCTATGCTCCAAGGAAAAAAATCCCAGCCTATCCAGCCTCTCCTTATTATCCAAATCTTCCAGTCCTGGTAACATTCTTGTAAATCTTTTTTTTTTACACCTTTTCCGGTTTAGTAAGTTGTAATGATTAAACCCGGAGGAACTCACAGATCGTCACCTTATCAAATGATCGTTTAAAAGTTTTCATCCTTGGGACCATTCTCCAATCTGTTCAATCTTCCTAAAGTGTGGCGCACAGAACTGTGCACAATACTCCAACTGAGGTCTCAAAGTGTCCTATACATATTCTTCTTGTTCTTGTATTCTATCCCCCTATTAACAAAGCCAAGGGTAGTGTATGGTTTAACTGTTCTTTCCATCTGCCCTGTCACCATCAATGACTTACCCAGGTCCCTCTGCTCCTGCATACCCTTTAGAGCTGTACCCTTTATTTTATGCTATGTTCTTCCTACCAAAATGAATTAGCCTGCACTTCTCTGCATTGAACTTCATCTGCCACCTATCAACCCACTCCGTCAACTTGTCTATGACCTTCTGAAGTTCTACATTGTCTGATTTGATTTATTATTGCCACATGTATTAGTATACAGTGAAAAGTATTGTTTCTTGCACGCTATACAGACAAAGCATATCGTTCATAGAGAGGGGAAGGTGAGAGTGCAGAATGTAGTGTTGCAGTCATAGCTAGGGTGTCAACTTAGTGCGAGGTAGGTCCATTCAAAAGTCTGATGGCAGCAGGGAAGAAGCTGTTCTTGAGTTGGTTGGTACGTGACCTCAGACTTTTGTATATCTTTCTCGATGGAAGAGGTCAGCGAGAGCATGCCCTCCACCCTGGAAGCCCTTACAGTTTCTAAGTTTTGTATCATCGGCAAACTAGAAATTGTCCCCTGCACCCCAAGATCTAGATCATTAATCATTCGCTTACATTAGGACCCAGGTGACTAAATGCCTCATATTTTAATGATTTGTCCTTTATTACAGCAATAGTCTGGGAGCCTCACTTGAATGATCTGAGTGGGACTGCAAGTCTGCGAGTCAGTCAGCAGAGAGGTAGTGACGCCAGAAGAGCAGCTACAAGTTTTGGTTGCTATAAACCACATCACATGGCTTATCGTTACAGCAACACCTAAGTGTCCCTTATTTTGTCAGAGTTGGTCACCTGCTGTAGGCAGATTCAAGCATAGTCAACAGTGAATACTATTTGCCCACTGCTGTTGGCAAACAGCAAAAAACCAGGCCTGGTTTCTTTACAAGTACCCTCTTGTGGTCCTTGCTTCGTAACCTTTTAAAGTTAAAGTATTAGTGTCACAAGTAGGCTTACATTAACACTGCAATGAAGTTACTATGAAAATCCCTTGGTCGCCACACTCCGGTGCCTGTTCGGGCACACCGAGGGAGAATTTAGCATGGCCAATGCACCTAACCAGCACGTCTTTCGGACTGTGGGAGGAAACCCGAGCACCCAGAGGAAACCCACGCAGACACGGGGAGAAGGTGCAAACTCCACACAGTCACCCAAGGCCGGAATCGAACCCGGGTCCCTGGCACTGTGAGGCAGCAGAGCTAACCACTGCCTATTTTGCCCAAAGTACTGAGTCCGCATTAGTCAAAAATCACTAGTGGCATCCCGTGTGACCATGGCACTTCACTCCCTAATCTCACCACTGCCTTCAACGTCATTGACCATTCCATCTTGCTCTGATGTACCCTCTGTGCAATCCTCGCTCCTAGTTCCTCTCATTGCACAAGCATTACATGGCTGTTAGTGGTTTTCTCTCCTCTACCCACATGGTCACCTCATCATTCTGTAGAGGTTTTACCCATGGCCATCTCCTTTATCACTTACAAGCCATCCTTTGTGATACAATTTTAAACCATGAGGCCATCTTCCACATATACGCTAATTTTGCCTTTTTCCAATCTACAGGAAGTCACCACATCCTCATTAAAACTTGGATGAGCACAACTTTCCTGCAGCTTACTGTTGATAAAACCCATTGGCCTTGACCATATCAATCTCCCTGGTTGGCCAATGAATTAAGGTTCAGCATTTCCCACCACCAGTTTACTTTCCCACTTCTGCTCTGTTGCCATGGCTGCTTTTGTCCACTCTGCAAAAGTTGCCCACCTCGGCCCCTGAAACTTTACAGCATGACTTCATTACTTCAAAGCTCAACTTCTCTGCAGTTTTCCTAGTTAGCTTCCTTATTTCAACCCTCCAAGTTACTAAGAATGCTGTAGCCAGCATTATCACCCCCAAAGAATTCTGCCCAAATATCTCCACCCTCTCCAAGCTCCACTGACAATCGAAATTCTTGTACTCAACTTAAAAACTTCCATGGCTTCAAACCAACCTACTTAAGTAATTGCCTCCCAGACTTATATCCCTATAAAGGAACATAGGAATTAGGAGCAGAAGTAGGCAATTCAGCCCTTCGAACTTGCTCTGCCATTCAATCAGATCATGGCTGATATCTTCCTGGTCTCGGATCCACCTCCCGACCTGTTCTCCATAACCCTTTAACTCATTTTTAAAATCAGAAATATACCTATCTCCTTCTTGAAACCAATGACTCAGACTCTACCCTGCTATGGTAGAGCTCCACAAATTCACCCCCTCTGAGAAGTAGTTCCTCCTCATCTCAGCTTTAAATCTACCACCTCTCAACCTATACCCCTGACCTCTTGTTCTAGATTTCCCCACAAGGGGAAACATTTGGCCTATGTTTATTTTATCAATCTCTTAGTATTTTATGTATCTCGATCAGATCCCCTCTCACCCTTTTAAACTCCAGCGAGTATGAACCCAAACTGTTTAATCTCTCCAGTCAATCGCCCCAGTTTAATCTCTTCAGTCAAAGTGTAAGATGTTGGAACAAGCACAAGGGACTGAATGGCCTACTCCTATAAATCCTCTGCTCCCATATCTGACAGCTTCCTTGCTTCTTGTTTCCTCCACTCATTCACTGCTCCTGTCCTCTGCAACCCCCAGTAGTTTCCTTTGCTTTCACACCTCCCTTCCTGCTTTAAAAATCCTTCTTCAACCATACTACTGACCAATCTCTCGATCTTTTTTCTCCCTTACTGCCATGCAGTGCATTTCTTTCCTTCAAGCGAACCATTTGAAAATGCTTCCCTGGGAAACAAAGATTAAGACAGAAATGTAAGGAGCAGTTATAGAAATTAAGTGACATTACATTTACGAATGACACATCCAAACTAGCAGGACATGGATGTGATTAGGGGAAAGACACAAAGCTTGATTTTCAACATCCAAGCAAAATGTTCAAAAGGATGCTTGGAAATTTTCCACACACAGCTTCTTAGTATCTCCCATGTCAAGAATGGAAGGCAGCCGGATACTTTCACCGTATCCAATGCACTTTACCTCCAAAGGTAAAGAAATCTATTTGAAAGTTCCACTTACGTTCAGAGAATTAGGCTATTACTATAAAAACTATATTTCAAGCAGTAGCATCACAAACTTTTCAGTGCACTCCTTCAAGTTGCTTTATTGCAACCAAGGAGCAAAACAGTGTAAAATTTTAACAAAATTAGACATCAAAACATAAAATACCCAAGCTCTGGATTCTGGATGTTCTAAGAAAGAAATTGAAGCCTATATGATTAAGAAATTATCATTGCTAAAATAGATTTGAAAATAGCATTCACAAATTAAGTTAAATGATTTAATTTCCAAAAACACAAAATAGAATTTAAGTGACGTGTTTCTCTTTGGTAGGGCATAAAGGAAAAATATGCCAGCATTAATGAAATGCATATTAAAAAAAAAAAACTGGTGCTGGCATTGGAAGGGATAAAAAAACAAAATGCAAGACTTCATACCTAGATTTGCCAGATCATATATAATTACATGCAATTAGCACGGTGGCACAGTGGTGAGCACTAGTGACTCACAGCACCAGGGACCTCGGTTTGATTCCCGGCTTGGGTTACTGTCTGTGCGGAGTCTGCATGTTGCCCCCTGTGTCTGCATAGGTTTCCTCCGGGTGCCCCGGTTTCCGCCCACAGCCCAAAAATGTGCAGGTTAAGTGCATTGACCATGCTAAATTCTCCTTCAGTGTACCCGAACAGATGCCGGAGTGTGGCGACTAGGGGATTTTCACAGTAACTTCATTGCAGTATTAATGTAAGCCTACTTGTGACTAATAAACTTTAACCTACAAGAAATGAATTACATACCTATAATTCCTCTGCTGCTGGAATTAACATCCAGTCTCTTTTTTGCTGCCAATGAGTGGACAGTTCCAACCTAATTCCCAGAGAATCTGGCTGCACTCATTGAGTGTCTATTCCAAAAATTGAGAGATGAACTGAAAATTAATGCAATGTTCAGACATAAGAGCATCTGTTTGGGCCATTGTTTCTGTGGCCTTGGAAATCAGTTGCACTTGTATAGAGGGAAAGTCTAATTCCAATACGTGTATTATGAGGCTGTAACACAAACTCAGGCTTCAAATGACTCCTTTGCATTTACAAAGAAATCTGAATCCTGAGCTCGTGTTACAGGACTGTTTATAGTTTCATTGCTCTTCAAAGCCAGCCATTATTCAATCTAGTTTTGAATGGTGGCACTGATTTTTATCTTATGTTGTCAATGGGAATCAAAACGTGGGCGCATATAGATCGTAGCAAATAGAACTAAATAAAACACTTCAGAAGCTCTTCTGCACAGTTTTGCTTCTAGTGTCAGACTTTTAAGGACAGGATTCTAGAACAAGCTTTTGCAACAACATTGTTGGTTTTTTGTACTGCTGAAACATGTACCATTTTTCCATAAAACCGAGTCTCACACTCTCAAAAAAGTAGCCAGAGGCTGGCCTGATTAGCCAAAACTTACTTCTGTGCATTTCAGCACTGCATTGGCAGAGCAAGCTCCAATGGCCAGCTCCTTCTCCCTTAAAGAACCCGTACAGTGCAGGAGGCCATTTGGCCCATTTTGTCTGCACTGACTCTCGGACAGAGTACCACATCCAGGTCCTATTCCCGTAACTCCACATATTTACCCCGCTAATTCCCCTAACCTACACATCTTGGGACACTAAGGCACAATTTAGCATAGCTAATCCACCTAACGTGCACAGCTTGACTGTAGGAGGAGACTGGAGCACCCAGAGGAAACCCGCTCAGACATGGGGAGAACGTGCAAACTCTGTACATTCACCCAAGGCTGGAATTGTATCAGGGTTTCTGCCACTGAGAGGTAGCAGTGCTAACCACTGTGCCACCGTGCTACCTATATGCAATGAACCATCACAAACACGATCTTCCAACAAGAAAACAAACTGAAAACAACATGGATACACCCGATTCAAAAAACTGGCATATGATAGACTACATTATTGTACCTCGGAGGTCTCAAGGGTGTGTGCTCTATTCGCTCCCTTAGAGGTGCAGAATGTTGGTCTGACCTAGGGCTTATCAGGAGCATTGTCTCTCTAAAGGTAAAACCTGAGATATTTCAGCACAGAGTCAAGCCACAAAGGAAGCTTGATGCAACTATTCTTAAAGACAAGAACTGGGACACAAACTAGCCGCAGGAATTGTTGATATGCTGGAGGACAATATTGCCATTGAAAATTTTTGGAAAAGGCTAAAGTATATAACTTACAGCACAACACCCGAGGTTCTGGGATTTGTTACAACCAAGACTAGTTGGACAATGACCAAGACATAGGTAAGCTATGACGCTCACAGATCTTACATATCCGACAAGAAATCACTGGCAAGGAATGCCAGATACCATCGCACAAAACACATGCTGCAGGCCAAACTAAAAAAAAACACAGATGGTGGAAAAGCAAAGTTGATAAGCTTCAAACAGTTGCCAATAAAAATGGCCTGAAGGCTCTACATGAAGGTTTGTGATCTGTGGCCCCCAAAACCAACGGTGTGACACCCATCCTCTCAGCAGAAGGCAAACAGCACCTAACAAACAGACATGAGATCCCCTCTCAATAGGCAGAGCACATTAATTACCTAAGCCAACAATCCAGTATGCAATGATACTATGGAATCACTGCCACAACACCAAACTCAGATTGTTCTCGAGCCTTCTCAGGCAGAAGTCACAAAGGCCATAAAGTAGTTTTTAAACGTGCAAGTCACCAAGAAAGAATAGCATCCCACCTGATGCATTCAAGTGTGGAGGGACTCATGCCTAGGAAAGTCACTAGTCTTTTCAGCCTTACCTGGAACTAGGGCACATTGCCCCATGCCTACAAGGTTGCCATCATAATTCATATCTACAAGCTGAAAAAGAGCAAGTCCGTCTGTGATGAGCATTGCAGAATATAATTCTTTCAACAGCAGGAAAATTTCTGACAAGGTTATTCTTAATTGGATGTTCACTCATCCCATTTACTCTGCATGCCCAGGATCAAAGTGTGACTTCTGCGCAGGACAGAGAAGAGTAGACAGGATCAAGTTCAAGAAAGGTCCCGCAAACAGAATGAGGACTTCTACATGGTGCTTATTGATTGGACCAAAACTTTTGGCACAGTAAACTGAGAAGGCTCTATACAAATATGGCTGTCTTGAAAAGAAGATCAATGCCATTCACTCATTTCACATGGCGAGATGGTCAGTGTGGTGCAAAGTGGTAAGTCATCAGATACCATTCCTGTCACCAATGGCACAAAGCAGGACTGTGTATAGGTTCAAACACTGTTTGCCATATACTTCTTGGTCATGCTTCAGTATGGTCATGCTCAAAGACCTTGACACAGGAGCACACATTCAATTCAGGACAGCAATCTCTTCAATTTGCAAAGGCACACAAAGGTTACTGAACAGTTACTGAGTGAACTTGCAGACAACTGCACTCTCACAGCAGATACTCGTGAAATCATTTAGCTGCTTTAGGCTGCCCAACAGCCAGCGGGAGACAGAGGAACAGATATGTAGGCAGATTTTGGCAAAGTGTAAAAATAACAGGGTTGTTGTGGTGGAAGATTTTAACTTCCCCTATATTGACTGGGACTCACTTAGTGCTAGGGGTGTGGATGGGGCAGAGTTTGTAAGGTGCATCCAGGAGGGCTTCTTGAGCTGTATGTAGATAATCCAACTGGGGAAGGGGCCATACTGGACCTGGTATTGGGGAATGAGCCCGGCCAGGTGGTCAACGTTTCAGAAGGGGAACAGTTCAGGAACAGTGATCACAACTCAGTAAGCTTTAAGGTGCTGATGAATAAAATGCAGTCCTCAAGTGAAGGTGCTAAATTGGGGGAAGGCTAATTACAACAATATTAGGCAGGAACTGAAGAATGTAGATTGGGACAGATGTTTGAGGGCAAATCCACATCTGGCATGTGGGAGGCTTTCAAGTGTAAGTTGATAGGGATTCAGGACTGGCACATTCCTGTAAGGTTGAAGGATAAGTATGGCAAGTTTTGGGAACCTTGGATAGTGAGAGATATTGTGAGCCTAGTCAAAAAGAAAAAAGAAGCATTTGTCAAAGCTAGGAGGCTGGGAACACACGAAACAAGTATGGAATACAAGGAAAGTAGAAAGAAACTTAAGTAAGGAGTAAGAAGGGCTAAAAGGGGTCATGAAAAGTAATTGGCCAGCAGGATTAAGGAAAATCCCAAGGCTTTTTATACATATATAAAGAGCAAGAGGGTAGCCAGGGAGAGGGTTGGCCCACTTAAGGACAGGGGAGGAAATCTATGCATGGAGCCAGAGGAAATGGGCAAAGTATTAAATGAGTCCTTTGCATCCGTATTCACCAAAGAGAAGAACTTGGTGGCTGATGAGTCTGAGAAAGGGTGTGTAGTTTGAGTCATGTTGAGATCAAAAAGGTGGTGGTATTGGGGTTCTTGAGAAACATTAAGGTAGACAGGTCCTCACGGCCTGATGGGATATACTGAAAGTAGTAAGGGAGGAAATTGCTGGGGCCTTGAGAGAAATCTTTGTATCTTCACTGGCTACAGGGGAGGTCCCAGAGGATTGGAGAATAGCCAATGTTGTTCCTTTGTTTAAGCAAGAATAATCCAGGTAATTACAGGCTGGTGAGTCTGACGTCAGTGGTAGGGAAATTATTGGAGAGGATTCTTCGAGGCAGGATTTATTCCCACTTGGAAATAAGTGGACGTATTAGTGAGAGGCAACATGGTTTTGTGAAGGGGAGGTCGTGTTTCATGAACTTGATCGAGCTTTTTGAGGAAGTGACGAAGGTGATTGATGAGGGTAGGGCAGTGGATGTTGTCTACATGGACTTCAGTAAGGCCTTTGACAAGGTCCCTCATGGCAGACTGGTGCAGAAGGTGAAGTTGAATGGGATCAGAGGTGAGCTGGCAAGGTGGATACAGGACTGGCTCAGTCATAGAAGACAGAGGGTAGTAGTGGAAGGGTGCGTTTCTGAATGGAGGGCTGTGATAAGTAGCATTCCTCAGTGCTGGGACCTTTGCTGTTTGTAATATATATATATAAAAATGATTTGGAGGAAAATAACTGGTTTGATTAGCAAGTTTGTGGACGACGCAAAGGTTGGTGGATTTGCGGATAGCGATGAGGGCCAGAGGATACAGCAGGACATGGATCTGTTGGAAACTTGGGCGGAGAGATGGCAGATGGAGTTTAATCCGGACAAATGTGAGGTAATGAATTTTGGAAGGAAATATACAGTAAATGGCAGAACCTTTAAGAGTATTGATAGGCAGAGGGATCTGGGTGTACAAGTACACAGGCCACTGAAAGTGACAACGCAGGTGGAGAAGGTAGTCAAGACGACAGACTGCATGCTTGCCTTCATCGGCCGGGGCATTGAGTTTAAAAATTGGCAAGTCATGTTGCAGCTTTGTAGAACCTTAGTTAGGCCGCACTTGGAATATAGTGTTCAATTCTGGATGCCACACTACCAGAAGGATGTGGAGGCTTTGGAGAGGGTACAGAAAACATTTATCAGGATGTTGCCTGGTATGGAGGGCATTAGCTATGAGAGGTTGGAGAAACTTGGTTTGTTCTCACTGGAACGATGGGAGGTTGAGGGGTGGCCTGATAGAATTCTACAAGATTATGAGGGGCATGGACAGAGTGGATAGTCAGAAGCTTTTCCTCCCCCCAAGGTGAAAGAGCCAATTACTAGGGGGCATAGGTTTAAGGCGCAAGGGGTAAGGTTTAAAGGAGATGAACGAGGCAAGTTCTTTTTTTACACTGAGGGTGGTGGGTGCCTGGAACTCGCTGCTGGGGAGGTTCTGGAAGCAGATACGATAGTGATATTTAAGGGGTATCTTGACAAATACATGAATAGGATGGGAATAGAGAGATATGGTCCCCGTAAGGGTAGGGGTTTTAGTTCAGTCGGGCAGCATGGTCGGTGCAGGCTTGGAGGGCCAAAGGGCCTGTTCCTGTGCAGTAATTTTCTTTGTTCTTTGCTTGTTGATCACCTTGCCCAGAACACCAGCCTGACAGCAAGTCTGAAGATGACATATCTTGCATCAACCCACCCTGAGCCACAGACTGAAAGACCCTACAGTCACAAACAACTCATCTCTCCATTCTGTACAGAAGTTTTGTAATCTTGGAAGTATCCTCTTGTTGAATGATGAAATCAACCATCGCCTCGCAAAGGTAAGCTCAGCGTTTGGTAAATTCATCTCTCACGCTTTGGAAAGAGCACGTGTTTGCTGCTGAACAAAGATCAAAGTCTACCAGGTTGGTTCTTGCATCACTTTTTACGTGCAAGATGCCTACTGGCATCAGGCAAAGCAACTAGAAGCATTCATCTACGCTGTCTGTGATTTATTTCTTACATCAGATGGCAAGACAAAATCCCCAACACAGGAGTTTTTGCATAGTGCTGCATACCTGGCATTGCCAGTATGCTCATCAGGGCTCAGTTTCACTGGGTTGGTCATGTGATTCACACGGCATATTCCTGCATACCAAAGGCAGTACTTTCCAGCCAGCTAAGCACAGGAACTCATACCGCAGAACACGCTAAACTTAGATATGAAGACAATCTGAATGCCAACTTCAGAGATCGCAAGCTGGATCCCAATACGTGGGGGAAAAAAACCTTGGAGAGACTCAAATGGAAAATTCTCCATCATCAGGAAATATTGTCGTCAACAGTCAAGTGCCTTCAGGACAATCAAGTGTGCTGCAAAGCCAATGCTTCACCCATCCCTCCAACACTGACTTCATAGGCAGTGTTTGCAATTGGTTACACAGATTAAGGCTTGGCCTAACCTGATACCAGATAGCAAAACCGAGACTGCAAATCATTTTTTTTTTGCATTTAGAGAACTTTTGAAGCGATGGGAGAATCCATCATCGCCTTCCAATGTTGGTTTTCACCCCAGCACCAATACTATTACTGCTCTGCAAAATTTCTAAAACACGCACAGCAATATTTCTTTGAAAGAACATTTTATTAATACGGTGCTTGTCTACTCGATTTACATTTTCAAATAATTACATTGAATTCTAAATCACTAAGGTGCATCAATAAATCAACAATTTATTATAAAAACATTTGGGGAAAAACTGATTGCATTCGATGAAAAATTCAAAAGAGTGATTTCTGCATGAAAACACTCATAAGGCTACAAACAAAGTGTGCATCTGTATTGTTTAAAACCATTTTCCTTCTAAATACAGCATACGTCACTGTTATACAGGTCATAATACAACTAAATTCTTAAAATTTACACAGTCAGAAAGATTTGTTTTCAATATTTGTCAAAAAGAAATAGTGCTAAGCACTTGAGTACTGAGGGAATTAATCACCAGATTTTCAAAGCAACTTAAGCCTCTGCAGTTGCTGCCCCACCCCTTGATAAACAAAAAAAAGTATTCATGGATTGTTAAAAAATGAACCTCTTGGTCGCTATGGGGTGAGGAAGGAAGAGGGGAAAAAATCCAATTAAATAATTAATTATGACACTAATGCACAAGACTTGGTACTGTTGTGAACTGATGATTGTATTTCAGGTCTGGGTACCTTCCAAAAACTGTTTGTGCCAAGTATAGGAGGACAGTATTTTTACTTCGGAATAACTTGATGATATAAAAGCTCTTGTGTCAGGAGTAATGATATCTGTTGCTATAAAATTTGGTATTAGAAATTCAAAGTCCTCAGCACTCAGGATGCTCTTCAGTAAAAGAACAAATAACAAAATACAGCTGAACTTAGGAAATGCAATTATATACAAACCACAGCATGTTGAACAGTTGTAAAAATGTGGTAATTTTTGGTATTTTATTGAATCACACCAACACAGAGAAGTAATTTTCTGTTTCAGACAATCCCTTAGGAGGGCAGCCTCTAGTCGACTACTGATGCTGTTGAAGGACGACTGTGAACATTTTTTGGCATAATATTTACTTTCTTCTATTCCCAAGAAAATGCTACTTTCAAAGTGAGCATACATTGCAAAACAATCTAGTACAAACCTTCAATTCAGAAAGGCAAATAGCTGTTAATTTATGTCAGGAACATATTGTAGGATTGGTTAATAATCACATTGATCTTAGGAAGAATAATGAAGTAAAACAACGGTATGATTTAAGTAGTTAGTCCAGTAAATAGAATCATACTACAGTATGTTGGTAAGGCAATAATTTGCTCCAGTGCATTTGACGAAAATTGATAAGACTTAATTAGGCATGTTTAAAATTCATGACCGAGGGCCCCCAAAGTTAATGTCATGACAGAAGTGAAGATACTGGGAAGAGCAGAAACTCTTCAGCTAGTTGTAACAATGTCAAACATAGACAATTAAATATGTATTTGACAAAAATACAATTATTAGAACCCTCACTGGATTTGTAGCTCTTAATGAGGCAGCGTGAGTACAAGGGGAGTGCTCCTGTTAAGATGATTTATTAACTTTTAGCATCCAAAGTTGTACAAAAAGGCACAGAATACTGATAATAAGTTAAAATTTGAAACAATTGTCCCTCTGATAAATATTGGAGTGCAATAAAGGTTTGGAGTTACAGGATACAATTTTCTCCCTTTTAAATGACTGGTGCAAATATCAACTATTCTTTAGCACCACAAACTTCCTTGTGCAAGCAAAGACCCTCTGACTTTCTGACTGTGAAATTCGTCATCCTCAGGGCTATTTCACCTCTGCCCTTCTCCATGCAGGATCAATTTTGAGTTTAGACCATCAAAGGAGCCAGAAAGCTGAAGAAAATGGGATGAATACACACACCACTTTCCAGTTGAAAATTGACCCAAAAGGGAAACAGAATTTACATCATTAAGGATAGATTTTGCTCTTCAGTTCCAGAATATAATAACTTAGCAGGATGGAACACCCAATTGCAAAATTGGACGCAAATTGCCCACCATTTTATTTTAATGGTGTAAAAAAGTGTGATAAACCGATATTCAATTTTGTGATAAGGCCTCTATCCTGCCAAGTTCTTGCGTCTGATGCTGAAGTCTAATCTTTCACACTGCAGATTTTTTACAACGTCTCACCCTCTTTGCTGCATTCTTTATTGCCCAATGTATCTGGGTAATACTTTAAAATCCAGTTGAGCAGTTAATTAATTTGAAGACATTTCAGAAGATAGGATTCTGCGGGTTAGTTCACATTTTCTCTCAAGGCTCAAGACGGAATAGAGATTAGAGTGATGTTACAGTTATAAAAAGTCTAAGCACTTTGACATAATTTAATCTCGAAAGACCAAAGGTGTCTAAATAAGTGTTACAATTTAGAATGAAAAAGCCTCCATTCCAGGTCAACCACATTTACTGCATGTGACCCTTTAATTTCTGGAACCTTCGAACCATGTCCTCACACATAGGCCTGGGAACAACTTACTCATCACAGCAAATGCATAACAACTTAGCTCTTTAAACTGGTCAAGAGCAGGGCAACTGGAATTCTGCATATTTCACTTTCTACAGTTTAAGATCTACAAGTCCTGAGTTTTTCTAATAAAATTTGCATTAAAAAATTAGACTTACTGTTTTGCAGTTATATTAGATCAGCTGAGCAGAATGTAACCTCTAGGCGATTATTTATCCATTGCAAAAGATAATTTAAAAAAGCACAAAACAACTGCCTCTGTTAAATGGCCAGTGACACTAGTTCATTAGGTTAGTATCAATGCAGAGGCAATATATTCCCTTCTTTATCTAATCTTGGGTCTCTCATGGCACACACCACCCCTGGTCAAGTACAGAAAGTTAACCTGCATTCGAGCATTAACCAATACCTGTTTGATAACTGGATGGTAGAAAGTGCACAAGACTTCGCTCCATACCCCACAGCCAATTTGCTTTCCTCCCCCGTGGGGTAGACCAGCTAGCTATTGTTCTAAACAACTTGTACGGTCCAATGCAGAAATATAAATTTACATCCAGTTGCTCCATGATAGACTGCACTGGGCCACCCATGTGCTCACTTCCATAATGCCCAAAGTATGTCTATTCTAATAGGGCTGCAGTGCCCACATTAGTGCAATATACAAGATGTGTGAGATAATTCACAAAGCAGCAGTCAGATGCATTTCCTGAAATACTGCCCAAGCTGTAAAGCATTATTGAAAAAGGCCAACTGTTAAAGCATTGGATCATTTCACTAAATGTAAAAGTTTTGCTTGTTCCTACACTAAAGATTTCATTAAGTAAATATTGGGTAACAGCTTCGGGGATGTGGCGCCTTGTTCCACAGATCTCAATAATCTCCATGGAATTCATCTAAATGCTCTGCAAATTTCCAACTGACCTATGTACTGAACAAGCATGTGTTTAGTCAAATTGCACTTAGTTAGTTAAAAAAATTATAAATTTGTACCTACACGCAGATAGGATAATATGTACATACCAAGAAGCAAAATGTCTAAAAGAACAAAGAGGGAGCGTTCGAACTTATGGGCTAAACAGTAAAAAAAACGCAAATAAAAAAGTCTTATCATACAATTCCCTTCATCCTTTTTTCCCCCCGCAAATCAATTTAAAATTACATCTCATAATGTTTAAGCTCAAAATACGTTTTGTTCCAGCCTCATTCATTACCCCCTTCAAATGAAAATACACTTCAGTGAACAAACCTGTCCTAATAAAACTGTTTACAGAATAAAATTCAAATGACACATGAATAGCAGCAGTATGAGAGCAAGCTTGACCACTAGAATTACTGGTTGTTTAGACATGAACACAAATTGCAAACTTGATGTACTTTGCTTCTTTATTTAAAAAAGAGCTTAACGATGGTGTTAACCTTGAATTCAGCTCACTAAGAGGGCAACGTGACGCTCAGCAAATAAACATAGTTTTTGGATTCAGCTCATCACCTACTTCCACCCACCATTCCTTCAAAATATTACATGCGCCAGTAATTTCTACTTGGCCCGTCAGTCAAGCTTCCTCCCCTGCCCATCCCACATTCATTCCCTTCATAAACCGAAATGCTTTTGTAAACAAGTCCTCCGGAGTACAGATGGAAGCTTCTGCCTCCGGTAGGAAAAGCAGCTGACAGCAAGTACTCCTGGCAGCATTGCAGCACACGGGCTCATCAAGAGCTTGGATAGAAATTGCCTCCATTCAGGAGATAATATGCAGAATGAGACTCAATATATTGACAAAGTATTAGTTTGATTTGTTACTGGGATTCTCATTTATGTGCACTGTCCCATTCTTCAGCATTTAAAACCATGGACAGTTAATTCCAGAGAAACCATTTACCTGTAACTTTTCACTTGCTGCAGACGCCTTCAGTTTGCTATCCAAGTACCCTTACATATTAAAGTTGTGCTTATTATGGAGGATAGACAATATTTTTCAGCACCTCTTTAAACTTTGCACCTAAGTTTTTAATCCTGAATGTTATCAAATACAGTAGTAGAAAATTGCATTATGTTAAGTAATCATTCTAGTGAGTGTCTTGGCTTTGATCTGACTTCAATAAGGCTCAAGTTGTAAATATGAAATAAACATGCAGGATTTCAAACTGGTCATTTTTCTGTGCTAGTTTAAAGAGTGTGCCACAACTTTACCAAAACATACTAAAATTTATAAATACTGTATATATATATATATAGACATCTCTTTCTCTCTTGTGAAACAACATATTATAGAAAGGTGTGCAACATAACACTTCAAAGTGATAGGATCCTTAATCCATTTTGATTAGTATCTGCTCTTTAGAAAGATCAGCATACTGAAACTTGGCCATATCATCTACAATCCATGTACACACTACACATGTCAAGTACAAATAGTCCGAAAAAGAGGACTCGAGCTCGATTAGAATTGGGGTTGATCATCTTTTGCACAAACCCCGTCTGCAACAGGACCTTTTCACCTTAACAACCAGTAAGAAGCACTATCACTGCACCTTGATTCTTAAGGCTCAGGTTTGTCTAAGCAAAGCTTCCTCCACAGAACGAGACAGATTATGGAAACAGCCTCCCCATTCACAATTGTGAGGTGGAGCTGTTGAACAAGGGTAAAACTGCATTTATTATTTATATACACAAAGCTGGAGGCATTTAACATTTACATCTATGCCCATCAGTGTTTGTTATCCCAAAACTAAGGATCAACAAGGAAAATGAACACAATTGTTACAGCCCAACATGGGAGCAGTAAATAGGTAGTCTGTGCAGACCATTCCAAGCTGCAGAAGTAGCTGGGTCCTTGATAATGCATTTCCATAACATTTCAGCTTCTTCACTCTCAGAACACATTTGCAGTGCTGCATGTGTAACGTTTGGCTGTGTTTCCCAGTAAAAAAAAGTAATTAAAAGGCATTTCTGTACATTAACAGCACTACCTCTTGAAAAGTTTGTAGCAGTTTACTGTCCTGCACTCATGCTGGAGTTGGCACTGCTGCAACTCTCTTCGTACGTTGGGGGAGGATCTGTTAAAAGACAAAACATTAAATTATCCATCAAATCTGCAAACAGATGGTTCAGTTTTTGTTTAATGAGAAAACGTATTTATTGGCTTTCTCAATTGTTAGAAACTTTTAAAATAGAACGTCAGCTCTGAAGTAGGAAATCTGTAACCAGAGTTGCATTTGCTAGTAACATATTGTTACTAGTTCAGTTAAATATAATCAAAGTAAAAGATAATTAAACTCTACATTTCTCAGAATTATTAAAAATGACAGAGAACCTACCATATGGATAAGCCCACGAGCTATATTCAGGAGGTAAAATCAGAGGATTTTCACTAAGATCTGCAACAACAGGTCCATCTGCATAGTAAGGGACGGTAGCACCAGTTGAAATACAAAGCATCGGGCCAGGAAGTTGCTCACTGGTGTTGTTTTCAAAGCCAGATGCGTAGCTAAAAGTATGAGGCGATAGGGTCTGTTGCTGAGAGTGGCTTTTGGTTGGAAGAATGACGCTGTCCATGGGCTGATATCCAGTAGCCCCAATATCTTCAGCTGGTGGAGCTGTGGGCATCACTGCGGTGTGAGTAGGTTGGGGTTGCCTGGATGGAGTCAGTGGGGGACTGTTCACCGCAATATTTCCAATATAGATTGGTAAGCTGACTAAAATCTCTGGTGATCGGACAGAAACCTGCCAAGACAAAAAAACGGACTTGCCAATTTTTCCACAATCTTTGGAAAAAGTTGAAACAATCTTACTGTACAAAATAAAATTCTAAAGCTAGAAAGAAAGAAAACAAGTTCAAGTTTATCTAATGACCCAGTGAGCAAAGTACTGCTTCCTGATGCAAAATTAAGTGACAAGACAGTAAAATGCTACATTTATCCCCCAATTTGTGTCGAGCAAGGCAGGGTTAGTGAGGATAAGATGCAAAACAGAAAGAGCAGCTAGCATTTACGTTCTTGATCACTAGTCAATGACCTGTGCTGGAAAGGCTAAATGTGCAGACATCTATCTGCTGGTAGCAGGATCACGTTTAGGTGGGCATACCAACAGTCATTAAGATAAAAGCAAAATACTGGGGATGCTGGAATCGGAAACAAAAACAGAAAATGCTGGAAAATCTCAGCAGGTCTGACAGCATCTGTGGAGAGAGAATAGAGCCAACGTTTCGAGTCTGGATGACTCTTCGTCAGAGCTGACGAATGGTCATCCAGGCTCAAAACGTTGGCTCTATTCTCTCTCCACAGATGCTGTCAGATATGCAGAGATTTTCCAGCATTCTCTGTTTTGCACCAACAATGTTTTGTGATATACATGAAAAATGGTCTCTTTAACACAATAAAAAACATTTGTCAATGTCTGCAGAACTATCTGAGCATATAGAAACATAGAAAATAGTAATTCAGCTCTTTGAGCATTCAAATGATCATGGTTGATCCTCTAACTCAATGCCATACTCCCACACTCACCCCATATCCCTTAACGGCTTCAGCGCCTAAAAATCTACTTTTAAAAATATATTCAGTGACTTGGCCTCCACGGCCTTTTGTGATAGAGAATTCCACAGGATCGTCACCCTCTGAGTGAAGAGGTTTTTCCTCACCTCAGTCACCCAAGACTGTGACCCTTTGCTCTAGATCCTGCAGCCTGAGGAAACATCATCCCTGCATCCACTGTGTTCAGCCCTGCTGTTTGTATCAATTTAGGAAACGAAAGTGTACTAGTTCAGGGGGATCGGCAAGTGACTAGTTTTGAAGGAGTGGTAATTAGTTTGAGTTGAGTAAAAGAGGATAAGGAAGGCACAGTGAATAGCTGGGGAAATGCAATGGGGGAAGAGTATTAATACTGTCAGTGTTTGGGGGAGGACTGGCGAATACACAGGATGAGTAAATTCTATATGACAATCAGGCATGGTGATTAGGGTAGGGAAGATGAATAACTGAAGAGAAAGCAATATTTTGAGGAAAGGACCTCTCAGTCCACCAAAGCCATAATTTTAGAACTCTCATCCTTGTGTTCAAATCCCTCCAAGGCCTTGTCCCGAGCTATCGCTGCCATCTCCCCCAATCCTACAAAACCTCAGTGCTCTTTCAGCTCTGGTTTCTTTTGCAGCCCTCCCCCCGTTCATCCTGTTTTGGTGGCCTTGCCTTCTGCCGTCTAGACTCAAGCTCCAATTTCCTTCCTAGACCTCATAGCCTCTTTACCTTTCTCTTCTTCAAGAGAACCTTTCCCCTCAAGTCTCTCTCTTTGACCAAGTACCTGTCCAATTATCTCTTCCTCTAGCTCGGTATCAATTTAAGTTCCAGTGAAGCCCCGAGGGTCATTTAACTATGTTAAAGGTGCCGTATAAACGTCAGCTCTTGTTGGCTGTCAAAGCTCTATGCCTTACATCTTACAATATCATGCATTTCAGCAGCTACGCCAAGGCCAGCAACTCTCAGATGTTTGGGGACAAAGAGGAAAAGGGGTTGAACAAATTGTTCTATTCTATTAACCTAACTTTGAGTTAAAGATACTTAATTATCATCCTCACCTGAATGAAATAATCTATTTGTATTAAATTGCAACCATGTAGAGATGACTGAGGTAAGGCTGGCACGATGATCTGCTCCTTCCATTCGGCTTGTTTCCAAGATTTTACTCCTGATCCTTCAACCTCCGCAATTGTCCGCAAGTCATAGATTAATCGCTTTGATTTATACGTAACTTTCTGTAACAAAATGTCAGAAGAATGTTACTAACCCTTTGGAGGCCTATAACTATAAAACAAAGTTTCAACTTCCAGCTGATAGCGTAAAGGAATGACAGAACAAAATTTCACCTTTTACTATGAAGCCTTTTGCTAAAACAACCTGACTAAAAGCACTATTGACTAAACACTATTGTTGTAGACAACTTAGACTTTAAACTACAGAACCGAACTGTCCCCTTTCACTTTAAATGCAACCAAAAAATCTGCTTCACAGGTATACTTTACACTGCCCTGAAGAAATCATTTGATTTTTCAAGACCCAGTCCGAAGTGATTCTTAGCTCCCAAGGGTTTACTTCCATTTCTTTATCTTGCCAGCCTAGTAACATTTAACCTCAGAACTATTTTATAGTGAGTTTTTTTCCTCTGGCACAAGCTAGGCAAATCTTTCGACATTGTTTCAAATCCCCAAATTTGGTCTTTTCAATCAAAGCGCAGGTTCCCACCCATTTCCACGAACCATAGAAGCTCAGACTCTAGTTGTTTCCTCTCTCCTGGATCCTGGCAGGCTACCTGTGCTAGAATGTTTCAGGGTTATTTTAGAAACCTTTCCCCCCTCAAAGCCATTCTCCAAGGCAACATGAATCAATTGGACCTTGTACCCAGGTAGAAATGCATATTTGTTATTTTTTAGACCCCAATTTTATTCTATTTGGGGGATTAACTGGATATTTTAAAGCACAACTTTACAATCTGACATTCTTAACACCTTCTTGGGATTTCCGAGACAAGCAATCTAACCACTGTAAACAGAGGCTGCTGCCATTGTCTCCCAATTTAAACACGTCGCACCTTCTTCCCACCAACACAATCTGGCCTTGTTTTAGTCTTTAAGAGGCCCCTCACCTAGGCCTACGATCAGGCAGACTTCAGAACAGGACCAACAGAAAATTATTATTATTGGGAGCAAAGGGTAGGAAGGAATGTGTATTTTGATCAAGTGAGCAGCATTGCATATTCAGTTTAAAGGAGTTGATAATAAATTTCTTCATGTATACTTTATAACATTACGTGTCTTTCTTTTTCATTAAAATTGTTATATTGATCATATTATTGATTATACTGATTATACCATTCATGGCTGGGTATAAAGGAGATAAAGCCTGCACTAGACAGGCAGCACGGGGGCATAGTGGTTAGCACTGCTGCCTCACAGCGTCAGGGACCCAGGTTCTATTCCCTGCTTGGGTCACTGCCTGTGTGGAGTTGGCACATTCTCCCAGTATCTGCATTGGTTTCCTCCAGGTATCTGGTTTACTCCCACAGTCCAATAGACGTGTTGGTTAGGTGCATTGGCCATGCTAAATTCTCCCTTAGTGTACCCGAACAGACACCAGAGTGTGGTGACTAGGGGATTTTCACAGTTACTTCATTGCAGTGTTAATGTAAGCCTTGTGACTAATAAATAAACTTTAAACTAGACAGATTATAATCCAGTTTCACATAAAATAATCCTAAAGCTGGTTTGTAAGGAAATGAAGATAAAGAAGGCTTGGGAAAAACTGAGTTACATCAGAGACAGCAATAACCAAAAGAATATCTAGCAGGGCTAGATTAGTGTCAGGGGGAATACCAGGGTAAATATGTGGGGTTACAAGAATAGGTCCTGGGTGGGATCGTTGTCAGTGCAGGCTCAATGGGTCAAATGGCCTCCTTCTGCACTGTAGAGATCTTATGATTCAATGCAGGCATGAGTGTTTCTGAATATATAGGGGTCTCACAATTGGACGCAACTCAAATGCAAACTTGCTCAGATTAAGGCATGCAACCAGAAAAACTATTTTTAACCAGCGCTACCTGGATCCCAGCTTTAGTGAATCCAGGAAGTATACCTTCAGGTTTGGGGAGTCAGCTCCATTTGCACAAACCTCAAAACACTGAAGCAGAAAAACTTACACATTGCTTTATTTCAGATTTGGTCTACCAAGGTAAGTGCGGGTAGTCTCTAAATTCCTCCCCAAATGTCATGTAAAATTGAACACAAACAACGAAACAATTACTGCTGAAGCAGAACTGGAAATGAGCCATTTTGCAGGAGTATCTTCCCTTTGATGGCCTATGACTTATTCCAAATCTGATACTACTTACTGACGTGAACATTTGAACAGTAATTACAGCAGTTTTTTTCCATCGTGCTTTAAAATGAATTTAAATCATTCCCTCACAAAGGAGTTAGGACAAAAGGTATTTTCCAGCCATTTTAACTAATTGAACTTTGGCACATGTTTACGTTTTTACTTCAAGCTTTCGATGAATCAGAAATAACTAAAACTTGAACTATTATTTGAACAAAATTCCTGTTCTCTAAGTAAAATGATTGATTTTTATTGTTGACGATTACTGCTGCTATTTTTTCAGAACTTAACAGGATGTCTGTTGCACAAAACAAAATTATGGTCATGGGTCATATTCAATGCATTTCAGCAACATTAAAGTTTAGATGTGAATAATACTCTGATGTTTTTTGTACAGACAGCTGGTTTGCACAAATAATTTAAACAACCATAAAGGGTAGCTAGTTAAACACTATCACTTAAGCACAATGACTAAAAACTCAGCTTGCAGAAGCTTGTAAAGATGTATAGATTACCTGGATGAGGCTGGCAACAACAGTGCCCATATCTTTCCCAGACTTGTTTTGGATGGCTGTAGTAAGCTGTATGATCTGTCCTGATGTGTATCCTTTGAGATCGGTGCTCACTGTTAAAGCCACAACTCCACTTTTGACAATCAGGTAGCTAAATTTCTTGGACATTGATATTACATTTGGTTGCTGTGAAGAAAACAAAGGCTGAAAGGTAGTATTTTGGAAAAAATATATCTTAAAAATCAACTAGAAAGCATTCTATTGCTGAGGGCTCACTTGACCTCCTTTTGTGAACTTTGTGTTTGCATCCCATTTGTTCAATCAAGCAACAGTGCAAACTTTATTGGATAATAGATTTGATTTATTATTGTCACATGTATTAGTATACAATGAAAAGTATTGTTTCTTGCGCGCTATACAGACAAAGCATACCATTTATAGGGAAGGAAAGGACAGGGTGCAGAATGTAATGTTATAGTCATAGCTAGAGTGTAGAGAGAGTTCAACTTAATATAAGGTAGGTCCATTCAATAGTCTGATGGCAGCAAGAAAGAAGCTGTTCTTGAGTCCGTTGCACCTGACCGCAAACTTTTGTATCTTTTTCCTGACTGAAGATAGAAGAGAGTATGTCCGGGGTGCATGGGGTACTTGAATATGCTGGCTGCTTTTCCGAGGCAGCGAGAAGTGTAGACAAAGTCAATGGATGGGAGGCTGGTTTGCGTGATGGACTGGGCTTTGTTCATGACTCTTTGTAGTTTCTTGCGGTCTTGGTCAGAGCAGGAGCCATACCAAGCTGCGATACATCCAGAAAGGATGCTTTCTAGGGTGCATCTGTAAAGGTTGGAGAGAGCTGTAGCGGACATGCCAAATTTACTGAGCCTCCTGAGAAAGTAGAGGCATTGATGGGCTTTCTTAACTATAGCATCGGTGTGGAGGGACTAGGACAGATTGTTTGTGATCTGGACAACTGAAAACCTGAAGCTCGCCACCATTTCCACTTAATCCCGTTGATGTGGACAGGGGCATGCCCTCCACTACGCTTCCTGAAGCCGACGATTATCTGCTTCATTTTACTGACACTGAGGGAGAGATCATTCATGTCACACCAGTTCATCAGATTCTCTATCTCTTTCCTCTCCTCAGTCTCATTGTTTGAAATCCGACTCACTGTGGTGGTGTCATCAGCAAACTTGAAAACTGAGTTGGAGGGGAATTTGGCCACACAGTCATAGGTGAATAAGGGGTATAGTAAGGGGCTGAAGACACAGCCTTGCGGGGCACTGGTGTTGAGGATAATCATGGAGGTGGTGTTGCCTATCCTTACTGATTGCGGTCTGTGGGTTAGGAAGTTCAGGATCCAGTCACAGAGGGAGGAGCCGAGCCCTAGGCCACAGAGTTTGGAGATGAGTTTTGTCGGAATAATGGTGTTGAAGGCTAATCTGTAGTCAATAAATAGAAGTTTGACATAAGTATCTCTGTTATCCAGAGTAGAGAACTTTGTGGTACAGTGGGTTATTTCACAATCCTTCTCGAGATCTGTTCTGAAGACTCATTTAATCTGTTCTCCAACTGTTTCCAGATGAAAGGATCCAGAGCAAAACTAGCTCCAACATAAGCATGCTATGTAACTATAGTTAAAGTAGTATTACCAGAATAAAAAACAGAAAATATTGGTAATACTCAGTTGGTCTGATAACAGCCATGGAGACAGAAACAGAGTTAATGCTTCGGATCACTGAGTTTTTCTTAAAATCAGAACTGAGCCTCAGTGTGGTTACTAAATATGGAGCTAAGTTCATCATTTTGCTCATTTACTCCAACAGTTAATTTTAATTTACATTTGTACAGGCTTTGCTCTAATCAAAAACTCATTGATTATTTTATACAGTTAAAGGGTTAATAATTACATGATTAAAAATTGCAAGCTGCTAAACTCAGTCACAGGGAAACTGAGAAAACCACAGGTCTTGATTAAAGCAGACTCGAGTAACAGTCAAGGCCCATTAAATTCCAGTTACAAGACCTCTGTCACACAACATACACAAGGCCTCCACTGAATTATACACAGCTGAAGCTTTTTTAGTATCTGTTCCAACAAGGGACAATGAACATGGGAGCACATGAGGAGTTGACAGACCACTGGTTAGAAATATAGCTATCATAATAATGAACTGGAAGGCAATAAATAGAAAAAAAATGTGTGCTTGGTGATATTATGAACATTAGGTAGATGTGCATAAGTTGTAATTGGACAACTATACCCTTATGTAATACATTAAGTAATCTCAATTTAGTTAATTATGCAAATATAGATAACTTCTGTGACACATTTGACTGGTAGATGCTAATTGCTTGTAGTTGGGCCACAGGGTGTAATTGCCATTATATTTCCTTGCCCGGGGAGTCTGTGAGCCCACAGTAGCCGGCAGATGTCCTTGCTATAGCTCGAATGAAGATCTTGAACTCTGAATTTTGTCCGGTCAATTACGAAGAGTAAGATACACTATAGTCGAATAGCTATGGAACTCCCGCAAAACAACCAGTTATAAAAGTAAATCCACTTTCCAATCACTTACAGAATCATAGAGTGGTTACAGCATTGGAGGGCAACATTTGATCTGTCAAGTTGCCCTTTCCCCGTAGCCCTACAACATTTCTCTCTTCAGGTCCTTATTCAATTCCCTTATGAAGGTCCCAATTGAATCTGCCTCCACCACATTCAAACGATTCACTCTAGATCCTAACCGCTCACTACCTAAAAATGTTTTTTCTCATGTCAGCATATATAAAATTATATGCAGTAAGTGGTGTTGATAATGTTGCAATCTATGTCAAGTCAGTCAATTTACCTCAATATCACTGATCTCATTCAGGTTCAGCAGGTTAAGAATGTAAAACACCTTCTCAGCTCTATAGTCTTTTGAGAATCGTGCAGTTTCCACTGTAGCTTTGATGCGGTAGCTTATCTTCCCAAAGAGACCTTCAAATGAAGTAGGAGCAGTTGCTTTGAAAGAGAAAAATATTATGCAAGTTAAGTGATCATACATATTTCATTCCTTTTCAAGTAATTCCAATACAAAAATCCAGAAGTGCTTTTAAACACTAGTTTGCTCACTGACACTCTCAACAGCAAAATTCATGTCCTTCACAGGAATTTCCTAAATTTCCCAATTTCTATTTTAAAATCAGGTATTTCTGGGAACCGTGCTCGCCCGAAGGAAAGGAGCAAACTTTGCCATACCTTGTAATGAATAATTCTGGAGGAAACCTGCTAAGAGTCACGAACAGATGGTAGACCGGAGCTCTTGGATACAGAACCGAGCACGGCACATAGGAATAGGAGAAGGCTGTTAGCCCTTCAATACTATTCTACCAATCAAAGAAATCAGCTGATTGTAATGTGATTATGCAGTGCTGTTAATATACTCTGTTTGAGGGGTACTGCTTTAAGATGCAGTTTTTTGTTACAAGCAGTCAGTTTGTCTGGAGAAATACAGTAGATGCTGGAAAGCAGGATAATTGCTCATTTTAACCATGTAGTGTTTATTTAGCAGAGGCTTAATGAGCTTTTCTTACCAAAGAAAAATATTCTTGGCGTGTTTTCTTGATTAAAGTAACAGAAGGTGAATTAAGTACATAGGGTCATATAGTCATGTGATACTAGAAATGGGAGGAGCTACAGTTGTAGTTGAGAAAAACAGCTGAGTTCAATTGCTGGAGAGGGCTGTTTAAAGATAAAGCCTACAAGTGGCTGTCTCTCTACACAATCTCTCTAGAAGCTTCAAAGCTGTTAACCCAAGTCAAAGCAAGTGGGGTTTAAGTCTATGAGAGAAATATTGCTTAATTGGAACTGAATGGTGATCAGTTAGAAGTTGTTTCTTTTCATGTTTAAAGATTATTCAACAGTTAATAGTTAAAACTTTCATTTTTTTAGAGTTATACTTAAACTGCATTATGAATAATTTTTGTTTTGAGAAAAAGACCCCTAATTTGTCAGTGGAATTACTCCTGAGGCAAAGCATCCTTTCCTCACATTTTTGCTAAAACAGAAAAATTGTTGGGGGTCTAGTCTGGCTTCATACCTTGGGGTTTCTGATCTGACACCCTAACTCCATATACCTGCCTTTGACTCATATTCTTTCCTATCTTTGGTGTAGAAATGTTGAACAGCATGATGATCAGAATATTTGCATAACAAGGCATATTTTCCTCCCAGCTCTTTTTACTCATCACCTAAAGATTAAAGGGTTTCAAACTAGTATTTGCGAGATCATCGTATTTGTTTCTGAGGTTGGGTATTATTTCAAGTCGCAAGTCGAATTTCAACAATTCTGTATTGCAGCATTCCTTAAAATGGCAACTGCTTTCTTTTGGGTAGCAAACACCAAGCTCAGACTAAAGGCGGGTGGAATTCATAAAGATGTTTCTCAGAATGAAAAATTTGATAATCACTGTTCTAGATTGGTAACACAAACTATAGCTTTTAACTTCTCAAGAGAAATTGTGGAAGTTACAGAATGGAAGGAAATTCAATAGAAATACACTGGAACAAAATTAATCACATGCTGGTGGTTGGTTTTGCAGCACCATTTGAAGAAGCCCAAAGACAAATGATCAACCTACCATCGTTCAGCCACCAATGGCTTGCTGAACTAAGAACTTCAATAATTTACACACACACCATTTACTGCAAGGCAATTTTTCCCCCCAAGCTTCGCTATAGTACTGTGGAATTGTTACAATAAACACTTGCCTTCTGATCAGCCTTGAAGCAACTGTACCAACAAGTCAAAAACAATTTTTAAGATTTGTTTATGTTGCATCCATCTACATAGATGGATTTGCTTAAAATATGTTTCCATTATTTGGCAAAACGCTAATAAAGCTGCAAAGGACACTCCCTGCGGAAACTATCAACACTTTCTTCTTGTGAATGGGGGCACTGTTGACTGCCAATCTTTCCAAGTGTCAGTTTAGGATGGAGTGGAAATTGTGAGGGCTTACAGGGTAGATTTAAACATGTAATTATAACCTTTTTTAAAAAATCAGCTTGAAGGAGTTTTTCCACAAAGGATTATTCAAGAACTCCAATGTCTATTGAGTTTAGTGCATGTATGTGCAATATTTAATTTAAAAGGACTGAAGAATGATAATTTAAAAGGTGTCAACAAAAATAATAAATTAACCCGATAAGGTGCCAACTAAGCCATGTTCAGAGATGTTACTGCGGCTGGGCAAAAAAATTTGCTGTAGCTTTGCCAGCAATGCACACATCTCAACAAATTCAAAACACTGGATTAATGCATAACAAGGTTTGGGTGAACAAGGAATGAGAATGAGATTCATAGAATCCCTGCAGTGCAGAAGGTGGCCATTCAGCCCATCGAGTCTGCACCGACAACAATCCCACCCAGGCCCTATCCCCAAAACCTCATGTATTTAACCCTGCTAATCCCCCTGACACCAGGGTCAATTTAGCATGGCCAATCAACCTAACCCGCACATCTTTGGAGTGTGGAAGGAAACCGGAGGAAACCCACACAGACACGGGGAGAATGTGCAAACCCCACACAGACACAGTGACCTGAGGCTGGAATTGAACCTGGGTCCCTGACGCTGTGAGGTTGTCTACTGATGTAGTCTGAAATTGTCACATGCCAAAACAAATTTTAGAAAGCCAATGGAAGTTAGCAAATGAACTCTTCCCAAGGTAGCCCTACTTCCAAACAGGAATCCTGTATGTAAATAGACATATGCACAACTTTAAAAAAAAATCCAGACAGTAAGCACTCAACAACCATGGTCAAATATTTTGAAAATAGATGGAAGTTAAAATATTACCTGTTTTATTCAAATAAATCCTTATTTAACAAGCACATAAAAAACATAACCATAAAAAGGAATGGAAGACAAACAGAAACTTTAAAGAAACCATGAAAAGAATAAGGGAATGGAATTTGGATAACAACTCCAGAGTCTAATACAGGACATGCATAGGCATGAGTGGGTCAAATGGCTTCTGCTACTGGCAACTTTAATGATGAAAGGATTTACACCATATAGCAATTTAATTGTAAACAGATTAAAACCTCTTGGAACATACAAAATATTCTTACCAGGAAGAAGAAATTGAAAGGGATAAGTATATTCTCCAGCTATCAAGGATCCTGTGGAGACAGGGAAAAAGTTTCAAAACTATTTTATTAATCAAAGGCATCAAGTTATTAAAATCACTTCTCTTATGGCTATCTTGTTTACAGTAATAACTTTAATCATAACTTCATCAGGAATAATAAAACATAAACAAATCTTTTTTGTGAGCAATTGGTCAAAGGTTAAATATTATAACGTGCTACACAAGTTGCAATATAATGCCTTTAAAAATTCATCACAGCATCAGTCAAAATTTAACACATTGCTACTGAGAGAGATATTGGGAGAGATGATCAAAAACTTGGTAGGTCTTCAAAAGGAGAGGAGGAAGGCGGCAGAGTGGTTTCTGGAGAGAATCCAGAGTTTAGGGCCTAGGCAACTGAATACATTGCTACCAACAGTGGGATGATGTTAATCGGGGATGAACAAGAGGCCAGAATTGCAGGAGGCTTCAATATCTGGAAGGGGTTACAGAGGAGGCAAGGAATAAATGGAGGAGATAAACATGGCTTGAGAAATTTAAAATCGAGGTATTGCTGAACTGGGAGCCAATGTTGTTTAGTGCATTGCAAGGGTGACGGGCCTGTTGCTTATTTGGAACTGAAATAGTTAAGTTAGAAATTAGAGTTACTTCCTCCTTTTTTAAGACTATTGTTCAATTGTTAAAAGCTAAACTGCTCCATTTTGTTAGAGTTAGAGTTATAAATAAAGCTCGCTTGATCCCCAATTTGTTAGTAGAATTACTCCTGGAGCAAACCATCCTATCCTCATATATATGCCAAAATAGAAATATTGTTGGGGTCTAGTCTGGCTACATTATGTACCTTGGGGTTCAGGTCCAGGACCTTAACACTCTGATAATTTAACATTTACAGTGGGTGAAGGTGGGAGGACACTATAATAGTTGAGTCTGAAGGTATCAAAAGCATGAGTGAAGGTTTCAGCAGCAGATGGGCTAAGGCAGGATGAAGACCAGTGATTTTTTAAAAAATTCATTTGTTGGACACGGGCATCGCTGGCTGGCCAGCGTTTATTGCCCATCAGTCATTGGCTCCCAGTTGCTCTTGAAACAGTTCGGAGGGCAGTTGAGAGTCAACCACATTGCTGTGGCTCTGGAGTCACATGTAGCCAGACCTGCTAAGGACAACAGATTTCCTTCCCTAAAAGGACAGTAGTGAACCAGAAAGGTTTTTCCAACAATAGACAATGGTCATCAGTAGATTCTTAATTCCAGATTTTAAAAAAAAATAAAATTCAAATTCCACCATCTGCCGTGGTGGGATTCGAACATTAGCTGAGATTCTGAATTAATAATCTAGCGATAATACCACTTGGCTATTGCCTCCCCCAAATATTACCAAAGCTGAATATAGATGGTCTTTATGATGGAGTGGATGTGGGTTTGAAATGTCAGTTCAGGGTGCAGAGATTGCCAATCATCTGGTCCTAATTTAGGCAGTGGTCAGGGAACAGCATGGATAGGGAAGGTAATTAATAGCAGGGACAAAAAAACAATAACTTATTTAATTGGAGGACATTATTTCTCATCCCATATGGGATGTCAAAGCAACATGTCAATTTGGAGGCCTTGGAGGGATTGAGAGAGGTAGTGGTGAATTAAAGCCGAGTGCTGTTAGCATAAAAATGGAACCTGACTGTGTTTTCAGGTGATGTCACCAAGGGGCAGCACATAGATGAGAAATGGGACAGAGGCAGTAAAAGATTTTGGGTGCGTGAGGGGGGCTAGTGAGTGTAAACAGTGCAAGAGCAAAAGGCGAAGCCACTGCAGGAGATTCTCTGGTAATGACTGCACAGATGAGAATGGAATCAGGTAAGGGCAGCCCTGCCCAGCTGGACCACAGAGGAGAGGCAGTGCAAGAGGTTGATATGATAAATCACGTTAGAAAACGCAGCCAGCTTTGAGATGGAAGAGGAGGAATAATGCGCCATCATTCATCTATCACTGAATATTATCATTCATCAGTAACTTCACAAAGAATGCTTCACTTTGTGAAACTCCTTGGGCTTCAAGGTTTTGGTTGTTGCATTTGTGGTAACCAGATCAGTTCCTGTTTAATTAGCAGAAATACAGTCACTTGCACTCTATTACTTAAGCCAGTATCCAGAATGAGAGGCGTCGCTTTGCAAGTTAAAATATAGAGAAATGACAATATTTAACAAGTCTATTAGGCCAAGTAATCTTTTATAATATTATGCGACCCAACCTCTACTGGAAAATAAAGTCTTGAGGCACAGTTTTGGTAAATTGTCATTTCTGTAATATTTACTCAAAAATCTGCTGTTCCAATTGCTGAAGCAGCATGTATTTCCCCTCAACACCTGCACATAGTAAATTCTTAGAATATCAGCACTCCTTCCCTCATGTTTAACATTAATGAGCTGACATGTTTATTTTCATGCAACGTGTGGGAATTATCATTTAGCATTACTACAGGATGTCCGATTATACATCTGACTTCTAACCACAGCTGCGTAGGTTCCTGTAAGACTATACACAAATAGTTCTACCATTTCCTGTAATTAAATATTAGGAAGAATAAAGCCACTGCCTTCAGCTCCTGCTGCAAACTCCATTTTCCAACCACCGATTTGATCTACCTCCACAGCCTCAGGCTGGACTGACTATGCAATCGTGGCATCTGACCTGACTCAGTGCTGAGCTTCTAGACCCATATACTCTCCATTACCAAGAATGCCCACTTTTGCCTCCATAATATCAGTCTCCAGCCCTGCCTCAATTCAGCTACTAAAACTAATGTTTTTGTTACTTGGCTAAATTAGCAGCTTTTGTCAGCTATGGCTAAATTAGCAGCACTCTAGGTTCCACATTGATTTTGCTGTTCAAATCCTGGTCCAAAGTTGACAGTGATTACTGTGGTAGTGCTGCAACACTATCAGAGATTCTGTCTTTCGGATGAGATCTTAAACTTAGGCCCTGTCTGCCTTCTCTGGTGGATTCCATTGCATTATTTCAGAGAAGAGCAAGGGAATTCTCTCCTGGCCAATATTTATCGCAATCAAAATCACAAAACAAAGTTTTTAGTCATTTCACATTGCTGCTGGGTTCTGTGCAAGTTGGTTGCTGCGTCTCCCACATTATAACATTGGAGGACACTACCAAAGTATTTCATTATCTGCAATGTGCTTCAAAGTGTCCAGTAGTTGTGGAAAGCTCTATATAAATGCAAGTTTGTCTTTATTTTTTCTACATTGTAATTCCAATGCTCCCCTGGCCAGCCTCCTATCTTCCACCCTCCAAACTTCAACTCATCCAAAACATACACCAAGTCCCATTCACTTATCTCATCACACTCATCACCGATCTACACTGACTCCCAGGCTAGTATGTCTCAAATTGAAAATTCTCCTCCCTGCGTTCAAAGACGCGATGTCTTGCCCATCTTGGTTCCCTCTTCCAGGCCAATAATATTTCATTCAATTGAATTTGGCTTCTTCAGCACCCTTATTTTTCGGAAGCTGCCGGCTTCCCTCGATCCTGAACTCTGGAATTCCCTCAAGTTTCTCTAGTTCTCCCTCCTTCTAAGATACTAATTAAAACAGTCAATCTGTTCCAAATTTATCATATATCAACAGCCTAAAATAAACTGATACAAGTTACTTAAATGAGACAATATGCAAAGTATATAAATGCAGTGGTTAGCACTGCAAAATCACAGCCCATGGGACCGGTGTTCAAATCCGGTCTTGGGTGGCTGTGTGGAGTTTGCATGTTCTCCCCTGCATGGGTTTCCTCAAGGTATTCTGGTTTTCTCCCACTGTCCAAAGATGTGTAGGTTAGGTGGACCGACCATGTTAAATTGCCCCTTAGTATCCCAAAATGTGCAGGTTAGGTGTCTGGGTAAGATGCTCTTTCGGAGAATCAGTGCAGACTCGATGAGCCAAGTGGCCTCCTTCTGCACTGTACTAATTCTATGATTCTATTTAACACTTTGGATAAATACTTTAAATACTTTGTATTAAGCATCAACCTTGAAATCAATTGGTAAAAGCTCTAAAATGTTAACAGGTGAATTAACATGGCAAAGGATATAATTAAGAGTTTAATTTCAATATTAACTACTTATTTAGAATCAGAGTTTTACAGCACAGAAAGAGGCCCTTCAGCCCATCCTGTCTCTGCTAGCCATTTAACAACACCAGGTTAAAGTCCAACAGGTTTATTTGGTAGCAAAAGCCACACAAGCTTTCGAAGGCTTTTGCTACCAAATAAACCTGTTGGACTTTAACCTGGTGTTGTTAAACTTCTTACTGTGTTTACCCCAGTCCAACGCCGGCATCTCCACATCTCTGCTAGCCATCACACACCTATCTATTCTAATCCTATTTTCCAGCACTTGCCCATATCCTTGTATGCTATGGCATTTCAAGTGCTCATCTAAAACGGAAATTTCTTTGTGCCTAGTTAATAGCAGCTGGATACTGACTGTGTAATGGACTAGGTGAGGCGTGGTTCTAACCCTCTAATGGCATGCATTAACTATAGGTTGGGATACAAAGAAAGGTCAAATAGTGTTAAGCTGCACAGTGCTTGCCTTTGTAAGACCACTCAATGGCCTGCCTGAGCCACAAGCCTAAAATTAGGTTGCTTAGTCTCTTGGCCTGAAATAAGTTAAAAGGACAGGCAAGTTATTTTGTTAGTGCACACAGACTGATGTGACAGATTTATATTCAGGTTGTGACAAATGGTGAGTCTTCAATTGGTAACATTGCAGCTGACAAAGTTAATAACTCATCTGGCAGACCTTGTGCAATACTGAGTGAGTGTTGCATCGTCAGAGGTACCTCATGCCAGATGATTAATCAGACCTACCAGATGATGGCAAACTGAGGCCCCGCCTAAGGTGGACGTAAAAGATCCCATGTTGCTATGGCAAATAGGAACAAGGAAATTCTCCCCATTGTGCTGGGCAATTGTTATCCTCCAACCCAAATCACCAAAACAGGTCATCATGATCACACTGCTATCTGCGGAATCTTGACCTCATCCTCACCAATCTACATGCTGCAGATGCATCTGTCCATGCCAGTGTTGGCAGGAGTGAGCACTGCAGTCTTAATGGAGATGAAGTACACAGCCTTCTTGCTGCGGATACCTTTCATTGTGTGTTGTGATACTAACACCATGTTAAAGATTTTGAACAGATTTAGCAACTGAAAACTGGGTATCCGTGAGGCACTGTGGACATCAGCAGCAGCAGAATTGCATAGAGCCACAATCCATAACTTCATTGTCTGGCACGTCAGCTATTCTACCGTTATCAGGGGGCGGGTCAACCCTGGTTCAATTAAGAGTGGAGTATGGCATAGCAGGAACAGCACTAGACATATCTAAACACAAGGTGTCAACCTGGCGAAGCTACAGCACAGGACTACCTGCATGCCAAACAGTGGAGGCAACATGTGATGAACAGAGCTAAGCAATCCCACAATCAATGGATCAGATCTTAGCTGCGCAGTTTTACCACGCGGAACTGAATCAGAAAATTGTTACAGTGCAGGAGGCCATCACGTCTGCACCGGCTCTCCAAATTATTTTGTTTAGTGCTATTCTCTCACCTACTCCTGACAAATCGGAGTCTGCAAAACAAAAAAAAAATGGAAGGAGGATTGAGCGGAAGCATCTGAACACAATCCGAGGAAAATGTGAAGAGGCATTTTTTGTTGTTGGGTGGGGCAACTAACAGCACAAAGTAAAGCAGGAATAATAGTGTTATGGGAAAGAAAATTCATGCAACCCGACGAAGCCAATCAGGAAATGTAATGGCTTTAAGCTTCTTATAATCCATTCTTGGTTAAATTAGGCTTGTACGTATTTTTCCACTGTGCTCCAATGTGACTAATTAACCATTCTCATGGCAACACAGCAAACGGAGGAGATAGCTGCCAGCATCATCACACCAAAAATTATATTACTTTCTGGGAACAACTACCTTGAAAATACACGCTGGGATGTTGACAAATGAATTGTCAATATAAAAACAAGAAACAGGAGTAGGCCATTCGATCTGCTGGAGCCTGCTCTGCCAGGTAAAAATGGCTGATCTGATAGTAATCTCAAATCTGCATCCTGCTTAACCACAATAACTTTTCACCTCATCAAGAATCTATCCACCTCTGCCTTAAAAATAGTCAAAGACTCCACTTCCACCCTCTTTTCAAGAACAGACTCAAAACCCGAGTGAAAAAAATTCACCACATCTGTTTTAAATGAATGAGCCCTTATTTTTAAAACAGTGACCTCTACTTCTAGATTCTCCCACGAGAGGAAACATCCTAGAATCCCTACAGAACTCAGAATCCCTACAGTGCAGAAGGAGGCCATTTGGAAAATTAAGTCTGCACTGACTCTCTAACAGAGCATCTTAAACAGGCACTATCCTGCAACCCCATGTATTTGCCCGACTAATCCCCTAACCTACACATCTTGGGACACTAAGGGGCAATTTACTATGGTCAATCCACCTAACCTGCGCATCTTTGGACTGTGGAAGGAAACCCACGCAGATACAGGGAGAATGTGCAAACTCCACACAGAGTCACCAAAGGCTGGAATCGAATCCGGGTTCCTGGCGCTGTGAGGCAGCAGTGCTAACCACTGTGCCACCCACATCCACCCTGTCAAGACCCCTCAGGATCTTATATGTTTCAATCAAGTCACCTCTTACTCTTTTAAACTCCAGCAGGTACAAGCCTAGTCTGGTCAACCTTTCCTCCCAAGATAATCTACCTATTCCAGATAGTGGTTTAGTAAACCTTCTCTGGACTTTTTCCAATGCATCCTTTCTTAAATAAGGTGACCAATATTGTCCACAATATACCACATGTGGTCTCACCAATGTCGTTTAACTGGAGCATAACCTCTCTATTTTTATAATCAA
Source organism: Mustelus asterias (assembly GCF_964213995.1). NCBI lineage: Eukaryota > Metazoa > Chordata > Chondrichthyes > Carcharhiniformes > Triakidae > Mustelus > Mustelus asterias. The sequence goes on along the minus strand of NC_135813.1, from coordinate 29,451,333 downwards.
TTCCCCTAACAATAAATGATTATATTCTATTAGCTTTCCTCATTACTTGCATACTAGCCTTTTGCGATTCACGCATATGTGCATCTGAAGTGCCTTCCATTGTTGCTTTAAAAATGGGTCAATGCCTCATGGCAACAAGGCAAAAAGCAGCAAAAATTCAAACTCCTTAATTGCTTGCATAACTAATAACTTATAATCTGAAAGCCAATTAATAAACAATGAGGAGAGTAGAAAAGTGGATGGAGTGATAAGTAAAACAATACATTTTTCAGTAGATACCAGATATTTTGGCTTATTGCATGTTTGCCACCATAAATGTACCGGTAATTTGACTAGTAAAGATCTCTATTTCAATAGATGATACAAGAATTTACAGAATCATTGTTGTGTCACGTGTGCCTAAGCAATAGGTCAAGTTAAGAATAATAAATGTAATGGAAATTTAAAAGAATTTGATTTATTATTGCCACACACAGCGAAAAGGACTGTTTCTTTTGTACTATACAAAGCATACTGTTCCTAGAGGGAAAAGAGAGTGTGCAGAATGTAGTGTTGCAGTCATAGCTAGGGTGTAGAGAAAGATCAACTTAGTGCGAGGTAGGTCCATTCAAAAGTCTGATGGCAGCAGGGAAGAACTGTTCTCGAGTCGATTGGCATATGACCTCAGACTTGTATATCTTTTCCCCGACGGAAGAAGGTGGAAGAGAGTATGCCCAGGGTGCCTGGGGTCCTTAATTAAAACCCAACACAAAAAGACAAAGAAGACATGGTTCCCTCCAAACTGAACAAATGTGCAGTTACTTCAAAACAATTCATGCCCCAACAAATTTTAGATAGGAAATAAAAAATAGTGCTGGAATTTTGTACAATAGTCCAAAGATGTGCAGGTCAGATGCATTGGCCATACTAAGTTGCCCCTTAGTGTCCAAGATGTGGAGATGCCGGCGTTGGACTGGGGTGTCGGCACAGTAGGAAGTCCAACAGGTTTATTTGGTAGCATGAGCTTTCGGAGCACTGTCCCTTCATCAGGTGAGTGGCCACTCACCTGATAAAGGGGCAGCGCTCCAAAAGCCCATGCTACCAAATAAACCTGTTGGACTTCAACCTGGTGTTGAGACTTCTTACTTAGAGTCCAAGATTTGCAAGTTAGGTGGATTGACTATGATCAATGCACGGGTTACAGGGTTAGGGCAGGGAGTTGTACCTACGTAGAGTGCTCTTTCGGAGGGTTAGTGCAGACTTGATGGGCCATTTGGCCTCTTCTGCACTGTAGGGATTCTATGAATAATTTTTATGATTCAACCATACCCTTCCATGTACAAGTCATCAGAACAATTTGCTGGGCACAAATTCTATCAAACATACATTCACTTCCCCAAGTTCTTTTAATTCAACAACGTTGCAGATCTTGATCACTTCTAGTTGCAAAGGGTGGTGGACAATTAAACAACTAACTGGAGGAAGAGGTTCTATAAACACCCCCATCCAACCATTTTGTGCCAGAAGTACCAAGTGGATGATCCATCTCAAGTCTCCTACTGAGCATCACAGGTTGGTCTTCAGCCAATTCCATCCACTCCACATGATATCAAGAAATGACTGAAGGCATTGCATTCTGCAAAGACTATGGGCCCTGACAACATTCCTGCAATGGTACTGCAGAATTGGAGACTCTAGAACTAGTCACACACCGAGCCAAGCTGTTCCAGTACAGCTACAACACTGGCATCTACCCAGCAATGTGGAAAATTACCCAAGTATATCCCGTCCATAAGTTACAGGACAAATCCAACCTGGCTATTAGCATCCCACTAGTCTACTCCCAATCATTATCAAAGTGATGGAAAGTGTTATTGACAGTGCCATCACATGGTACTTACTCAGCAATAACTTGCTCACTCGCACTCTGTTTGGGTTCTGCCAAGGCCATTCAAGAGGTGAAGGGAGAGCAACTGCCCTTGACATCAAAGCAGAATTTGACCAAATGTGATACCAAGGAGGCTGGCAAAACTGGAATCAATGGGAATCGGGGGAAAACTCTCCACTGGTTGGTTAACATCACAAAGAAGGATGGCTATGGTTGCTGGAAGTCAATCATCTCAATTCTGGGATTCTGCTGCAGGATTTCCTCAAGTATCCTAGGCCTAACCATCTTCAGCTGTTTCATCAATGACCTTCCCTCAATCATAAGGTCAGGAGTGGAGATGCTTGCAGATGATAGCTCAATGTTCAACGCAATTCACTACTCCTCAGATACGGAAGTAAGTGTCCATACCTCAACATCATTCAGGCTTGGACTGATAAGTGGTGGGCAACATTCACGCCAGGCATTGTGTTACGATCCCAGTTGATGTTATAACCAGACAGGAAGATCCCAGAATGGAACCATGGCTCAAAGACCTTAACTTTTACTTCTTTTTATAAAACATGGAGGAACAGAGTCACAGGACTGTAAATAAGATTTAGCAATGGGAAAAAATATTTATTAAACATGAATAAATTAGACAATAATACTTCTTTATTCCCCCTTTAGCATAATACACAGGTTTTAAGATTAACATGGATTACGAAGTATATCTTAAACTACAATGGTCTTAATTTACACAAAATCCCTTTTAAGCATACAGGATGACTGCGGTCAAATGCATGCACTCAGCTTTGAACCCAAGTTGGTAACCATGGCTTTTTCCTCAGCATTCCTCAGATGATTGAGACATGAGTGTTTCCAAACTCCACTCCCAAAAACACACTTCAAAATCTTCTCTCATAATAATGCTTTCCCTTAGTAGTTTGCATTCCAAAATCCAGACCAGGTTTTCCAAAAGACACTTTGCTCCACTTTTAACAGCAAATCCAGTTCAGATTTTTTACACCCTTTAGGATTCTTTGTTTTGACTACTGTACAAACTGTTCACAATTGTTTTAACTCTTGGTTCTCAGACTGCATTAAAATGACATCAAATGTTTAATTTCCTTCTGAAGTCTGCTGTCCCACTTTAAATCTGGTTATTGCAACTGTCTCGAACTCAAAACCCTTTCTTTACTCTTCCTTGAATTCTTCTGAAAAATATTTTGTCTTAACCTCCAGTCAATTTAGACATTCTTTCTGCCCAATCCCCTGGTTATCTGGATTGCAATTGTCCTTTCGGAAACTTGCATCATTGCAAACCCCTTGTCCTGTCCAGTTTCCCCTAGTAGAGTTGAGAGATGTTCGCTCTTCAGTCTCCAACTGCAATATATCCAGTTAAACTAAAACTTGAAAAGCTTTTTCCCCTTATTTACCTTCAGCTGCTAAGCAAAAACTGCTACTTCTATTTACTCTTCACACCTTCCCCTCCTCCAAGCACAACAGAAACATAATTGGATCTGAACAACTTTCTCACATACAAGTACCTTTGTCCAGCACAAATCTAGCTATAGATTTTACCCTTGCAGGGCACAGAAACATTAAATTAAGTTCCCTAAAATTATACTGGGAGAACGTGTAAACTCCACACAGACAGTGACTGGAGACCGGGATTGAACCCGGGTTAGCAGCAATGCTAACCATTGCTCCACCATTACGCCCTCAAAAGAATTTGAATCTATTTCCCATGGCTAACGTACTTAATCTACACATCTTTTGGTCGGTGGGAGGAAACCGGAGCACCCGGAGGCAACTCCGCAGACACGGGGAGAACGTGCAAACTCCACACAGACAGCCACCCAAGGCTGGAATCAAACTGGGGCTGCAAAGCAGTAGCGCTAACCATTGTGCCACCCACTAAAAAAAAGACATCCTTTTTGTTTATTTCTTTGTGCCAGGTTTATCAGCTTAGGCCTGACTTGAGGTAAGCTGAAGAGTTATTTCAATTTCAACCAAAACAATTTTTAACCCAAAACAACTTGATAGACCATGAAAAAATTGCTGCAACCATTATCGTGAACTCCAAAAGATTTTATCTTGAAACTACTACCCTACAGTATATGCCTGAAAATATTATTTTATATAAGCAGTAGATTTTTTTTTTAAAAAAGGATTAAGTTTCTTTTTCCTTATTTGTCAGAATAACAAGGACCCACTTGAAGCCCTAATTAAACTTCGTTCCTCAAAGGCAGTAGTTACTAAATCACTGCTAGGCCCGAGACAACCGGTGCAACTTGTTTTTCCTGATCCCTTGTCATCTATCACGCCTGGCTTCTTTGAGCCGAAATGAAGATAATTTATCTGCGTCAAAGGAAATGTAGTCTGACAAGAGCAAGAAGCTTCAGCTGCTACACCCAATGCGATAAGCAGATCTTGTCTGAGCTTTTTCAAACACCACAAGGTAACTTCAAATTAGTCAAAAACAATTTCTTCCCGAGGAGGAACATATACAAGGCCTTAGCTTGGAACTTCAGAGATCAACAAAATACTCTACAGTGCATTAGGTATACAACAAGCTGTGTTGCACTGGTCTTCCACTGGGAGTACTGCAATGACTAACTGGAACAGCTTGCCTGTTCATATTTATATAAGCCAATGTATAGTGTTGGTTGCTGTAAAGCCTACTCATTGCTACAGTCACTTTTTACACATTCACCAAAAATAACAAGAGGGGCTATTTTTCTTATCATTATTTGTAAGATCCACTCATAATTGAAGTTTTCTATTTCAGTGTACAGGCATTCTAACTCCTACAACCACCCCCCACCCCCCCCCATCCCAAGTAATGGGCATTGTCATTCTCCAGGGATTTTCCACAATCTCACATGAAAGTTGTCACAAGAATGTCTGCCAAAGGCTGTAAGAAATAAAGATTCCTCAGTGGCTATGAGAACTCTGCATAACCTTACTCGTTCAAAATGACTGAATAATTTGTTGCAGATTTTCCAACATGACATCCACAATGAACTACAGGGATGGTGACAACTGCACTCCTATGAATATCTCTCCTTTCAGGTTGACAATCAAGTCAGAGATGCTCAGGTTCCCTGGGATACTATGCCCTAACAAAAGTTTTTAAGTGTAGGCGACATGGTGGCACAGTGGTTAGCATTGCTGCCTCAATGCCAGGGACCCGGGTTCAATTCCTGGCTTGGGTCTGTGCGGAGTTTGCACGTTCTCCCCGTGTCTGCGTGGGTTTCCTCAGGGTGCTTCGGTTTCCTCCCACAGTCTGAAAGACACGCAGGTTAGGTGCATTAGCTATGCTAAATTCTCCCTTCGGAACAGGCAGAGTTTGGCGACTAGGGGATTTTCACAGTAACTTCATTGCAATGTTAATGCAAGCCTACTTGTGACACTAATAAATAAACTTTAAAAAAAAACTTTAAAACTGAGGGGATATACAGTGGACAAAATAGGATATCTATCCTGTGAACTTGCAAAAATCCCCCTAATTTCTGGGGTGTCAGTCAGTACCACGAGCCAAAGCTAATACAAAGCTGAAACTGTCCACATTAAGGCGTTAAGATGTAGTCTTGCAATTTAGCAGCAGGTTATTGGGGCCATTAGTACAATGCCTGCCATATAGTATGAAAATCTCAAGATAATATATTACATGATAATAAAAAAAACTTTCAGGGATGTTTCAGAATAGGTTTCTTGATTGAGCATTCAATTTTCTTTTGCATTATCAGCTATACTATGCGTGGAGAGCATAAAGACTTTTGTGTGGGAGCTGGCTGCATTGGTAGCACTTATGAGATGGAACTATAGCAATAAGACCAGTGATTTGTTAGTTCAAGGCTGATGCTTTTATCATCCCATTTCTTCAGTTGAAAGGTGTCTGTGGAGAAGCTGTAGAATTCAAGACTGGGCCAACTGCTGAAAAGGAAAAAAAAGGCTTGCATTTATATACCACCTTATGTAGCCTCAAAGCACACTTACAACCTATGAACTACTTCTGAAGTAAAGTCACTATTGAAGAAAATGTGGCAGCCAATTTACACACAGCAAGCTCCCACAAACAGCAATGTGATAACATTCAGATAATCTGTTTTTGCCAAGTCAATTGAGGAATAAATATGACCAGGATCCAACATATTGGTCCACAGAAATTACAAAAAATAAACTAGCTGCAAAAGTGGCATCAGCAACTTTCAAAGCAATTGCAAATTTTTGAGGAACTTTCATGGGATCATGGACTTCGTAAAAATACACAATTTATAGTGTAGAGACATTTTCCTCCTGGAAAAGGGATAATTAGTATGAGAACAAAGGTTGGGACCTTGAAAAGAATGATTAATGCTGAATCAAAGCAGTTTACAGGATCAGATGAGATCACCAACTTAGTTAAACCTCTCCCTAGCTCCAACTATCCACTTAATCACCTTCCATTACAGGTTCAACCTTTTTTCAAATATCTATCTACTTCTCTACAAAAAGTTTCCACCATTAGAGGGCAGGTTGCTTGACTAAAATTGTGTATATAGCTAATTTTTAGATGACCCCAGGTAACATTCCCAGTCATGGATGACAGCATAGCCACCTGTGCACCTATATTGTACTATTAGAGTTTATACACAAGAAAACATAATACCATTGATTCAATTTTGAATTGGCATTGGGAGCAATATGCTAATTACCACATGCCTACTACACAGAAACAATGCAGCAACACTGTATTTGACCAAATTCCCACTCAAAGAATCGTAAGTGGTGCTTTTGTTTCTTTTCCAAAGTGACAGAAGGCTAGCATGAACTCTATACAGTGAGAGATTTATAAGGACATTTGGACTCCCACGCTCTGCTTACAGGCAGCCATTTATGGACCAACTGGTGGTATGATTATTCTCAATGTGGCTCTTTGTTTTGTGGCTGACATTGCACAAATGGTACATGCTTATTAACCTGACACTCTGCAAAGAACACATTCTTACGATAGCAACAGTTACACTAGTCAGCATTCAAATCTTGAAGATATAGGTAAAGGAACTGCTTTTAGAAAGCAATCAGCAACTTGATGAAATTGGAACCTGAACTCATGAAAATGGAAACTTCTTCGTTATGACAGTCTCAATATTTAAAGTTTCATTCCAAAGTTTTGTCAAGGCAGAAGCAAGTAACCCAACTCTTAACCTATTGCACTGGAGTTCAACAAGCAAAAGTAGGCCAAATCTTCCAAAAAGAGTGTCAAAGCTGGATTGCCAGTTCTCATATTTTTGTTAGCTTGAACCCGAGCTCCACATTTCTGAACCGGGCTTCTTCAGAAATGCAGAGGGTAGTTGTTCTGGGAACCCTCCTTCGTAGTACAGGATTTAAGCTAAGTCACACCCTTTTGACAGCACAAGATACCGTATTCTAGTAAATGTGTCAAAGAAACTTTTAGGGGCTACAGAAAGAAGCTAAGTGTACAAGGTAAGTGGGTGGCAGGTGGGTGGGTAGATGGAAAGTTAGTCGTGTCGGGGTGGTTGTCATGGGCAGTCGGGGTGGTTGTCATGGGCAGTCGGGGCTCAATGTGGTTGACTCTTAACTGCTCTCTAAAATGGACTGGCGAGGCAGTTGTATCAAATTGCTTTGAAGGTCAAAAGGAATGAAACCAAATGGACAATGTAGCGTTGACCGAGGCACCAGCACACAAGTCCTGTTGACCCCACAAAGTCCTCCTTACTAATATCTGGGGACATGCCAAAATTGGGGCAGACTAAACAAGCAATGGCCTGACATAGTCATGCTCATGGATTGCAGTGGCTCAAGGCAACAGCTCACCATCACTTTCTCTTGGACAATTCAGGGTGAACAATAAATGTTGGCCTTTTCAATAATGTTCGTATCAATAAATGAGTTTAAAAAACTGGCACAATAACAGAAATCAGTGCTAAATGTTAAAATAATCATTTAGGGTAAGGATTCAGGTCTGCTCTGCACACTGTTTCCATTACTGCATTTACAGTGCTTATAAGATTTTGAACATTTCGAAGTTGTTTTCAATTAAATGCAAATAACAAGTACAAGGAAGGTGGCTACATTCAAGAGGATCTGCGCTAATTAAAAAAACAGACTGAAGAAAGGCAAATTCTTTTACAAGTACACAAAGTTTTGCTGCAGGATGTGTGCACACAATGAGAATGCTGCTCATTGCTAATGGTAGAAAACTTAACGTGGGTGCGGTTACTGACCATTCACTGGAAGTATCAGACATTGAGAAACTGCTGTTAAGATTAATCAAGACCTGCACGGGCATTTGATTATAAATCAAAACAACTTAATCAAACTTCTCAAAACTATATTTATGACTAATCTTTCCTAGCTTCAAAATTAGGCTGACACACTAGGAATAAGCAAGGGAAGAATGACATGAGATCTAGCGCATTAAACTTTGAGAGTCTCAGAATGAGTTTAATTTTTTCTCTGTAAAATGGAGATTGAAAGCAGACACAATACAATTGCTCTAAATAAAGATGCATAAATTATATAAACTTAAACCAGCTCCTTGGGCTATAAATCTAGGATTTTTTCTACAGCAATAGAGATTGAAAGCAGACAATACAGTTGCTCTAAATATTAAAGATGCATAAACTATATAAACTTAAACCAGCTACTTAGGCTATAAATCTAGAATTAAAAGGCTCATGTATAACTGAAACAAGATCATAGATTTGAACAATTTGTTGCTCACAAATAGTTACAATAACCAAATCCCTTCAAAAGTTAGAAAGGGTTAGCTTGATCAACTCCTTTAGTAAATGCTGGGTCAACATAATTCACGATATGGGAATAAATACAGATAGTGGTGGCGAACACAATATACTGCTCACACCATCAAAATTAAATCTATGGAAAGCACCTAATTAGGTTTTAATTTGGAAAAATGAAGGATTGATAAATGATTTGTACTTCTATTTGGGGATCAGGTAGTCATTTTCCAGCATTGACACTCAGAAGATTTAAAACAATTAAATAATATCACAATAAAGAGGATTATATTTCCAATTTCTCCATTTAGAGTGGATGGTCTTTCTGGGATGATGAAAGGCAATGGCTAGCATTTAAAGAATTAATACATGGTCTACAACAACTGTAGATCCCTTTGTAGCACAAAAGCTCAACAGGAAAAGCGATCCAACCATGGCTAACAAGTCATACATTGTATTAAATCAAAGGAAGAAGCTTATAAAGTTGCCAAAAAAGTAGCAAGCCTGAGAATTGGAAGCATTTTAGAATTCAAAGGAGGGCAGGAAACTGATAACAAAGGGAAAAAAAAATATGAAAGCAAACTAGCAAAAAACATAAAAACAGACTGTAAAAGCTTCTCTGGGTATTGTATGCAAAAAGGAAAACATTTGCAAAGACCCAATAAAGGAAGAAACAGGAGAACTGATGATGGGCGATAAGGAAATGGCAGAGAAACTAAACAACCACTTTGTATCTATCTTCACTAAAAAAAGCGAGTAAAAATAAACAGATCATTCTCGAGTTGGCAGGTTCAACGAGTGGAATACCACTGCTTGGACCCCCCAGCTGCTCACAGGCAGGTGCAGCAAGCAATTAGGAAGGCAAATGGTATGTCGGCCTTCATTGCAAGAGGATTCAAGTACACGGGTAAAGGTGTTTGCTACATTTGTATAGAGTCTTGATGAGACCAGACTTGGGAGAACTGTGTACAGCTTTGGTCTCCTTACCCAAGAAAGGATCTCCCTGTCACAGAAGCAGTATGCAACCAAGGTTCACCAGACTGATTTCTGGGATGGCGGTATTGTCCTGTGAAGAGAGATTGAAGAGGCCGGGTCCATATTCTCCAGAAATAAAAAAGAATGAGATGACCTAATTGAAACATACATAATTCTTAGTCTCATCGGTGTATATGCAGAAAGGATGTCTCTCCTGGCTGGAGGGTGGAGGGGGGGCAGATTTAGAACTGGGGACATGGTCTCAGAATAAAGGGAAGGCCAGTTCACTTATGACGGAGATGAGGAGGATAATTTTTTTTTCACTGAAGGGGGTGGTGAACCTTTGGAATTATTACTCAGGAGGGCTGTGACAAGTACGTTTAAGATTGAAATAGACAGATTTCTAGACATTAAAAACAAGAGATATGGGATAGCATGAGAAAATGGTGCCGAGGCAGAAGGTCGGCCATGATTTATTTGAATGGTGGAGAATACACAAGGGGACAAGTGGTCTGGTTATGCACCTATTTCTTATGTTCTCATACAGATAATCTCATTGGCACGTGTTGCACCTTAAAATAACTAACCACTGAGGTTAAGAAACTCCACAGCAAGTGTTCATTTACTTTCACAGCATATATTAAATGGGAGTTCACGATCAGGGTGAGCTTCAAGTGCCAGCTTAAATTGCAAAACAATTGCGCCTTCACTTTATATTTTCATTAGTGCTATAAACCTGATATCCAATAAGGCCCCCAAAAGTGAATTTCACAAAAAAGGTAAAGGATAAAAATGATATTAAATAAACTGTTCTGCTGGAGAGCAGTCAAGAGTACAAAACAATGCACAGAACATTCAAGTGTAACATAAACTGTGACAGAGGATTTAACTCCCGTTTCAGGATAAACAGATTAACTAATTTATTAAAACAGAAATTTCTTTGTTTACAGAACATTCCAGATAATTATCCCCTTGAGGGCTGATACTGAAGATAAACAATTACCATTGTGAATCTAACCCAATTGTTTGATACCAAAAGAGTTTTGGGCAAGGCTCCATATTTCTCTAAACTTATTTGACAATCCGAATTACGAAAAAAAACTGGTCACAATATGAAAATCCTGCCTGTTATTAAGCATCATTGCAATTAAAATCTCAGTCCAGACAACATGCTTGGCACATTTCCATTCAGTGTTTGTGTAATCCAAATTTTGGGAAAGCAATATTCATTCACCAGCACCTCGTGTTAACATTCAGAAAATCATTCTCTTACCCATGCATGGCATATCATTAAAATCAACCATTCTACCCCTGGGGTAAAGGGGTCAGTTTAATCACTAAAAGCATAGAAAATCATTCTTTTGTAATCCAAACTTGAATTTAATCTGACCAGAAGCTAAAATAATTGATTGACAACATCCAGTTTGTGATACGAATAAGACTAGAGCAAGAGAAACATAAAATACCTAACCTGACTATCAAATATTATTGTTATCTCTTTTAAGCAGAGGTCAAGCAGAGTTTTTAAAAAATTCTCCATCAGTTTTTTTTCACTCCTTGTCTGAAGGAAATGACTGAAGGAAATGAAGCATATTCCTCAAAAGATGCAAGATGAAACTTGAAACATGAGCCTGACTCCTTCATATTTTCAGATGTCAACAAGATCTGCTGCCTATTTCCAGCATTCCTTGTTTTAGCTTGTTGTGCAGTGTACATTCCATAATCTGCAGCAGTGAACAGATAGAGAGGTTTTGAACCTGAAGATCCAGCACAAGCCAAAACTCTGCATTCCCCCCCCCCCCCCCCCCCGGCCGAGTGGAAGATTCTGTACCTCTAAAGCAAAGGGTTTTTTGGTTTAGGTACTCACTCCTCTCAACTCTTATTCTATAGCACAGTTTCTTCTGTTTCCTTCTTACAGTCTCCTAGCAAGCTTGAATGCAATGGAGAGAGTTCCAAATTCAAAAGGGCATAGTGACTCGAGCTGGTCTATTTCCACAAGAGAACAAATCCTAACAGAAAATCAGGAACCAGGCCACCATCAACACAGGGACATTTTTAAAGAGTCATCTGCCTCATCTCTCTGGTTCACTATCAAAATTCTACTATTATACCTTTTTAATATTACTACCTTGACTAGATCATTACCAACAATTATTACCATTTGAGAAGAAATTTCTTCCAAAACTTACTTTACAGTAATGTAAACACGAACCTCCAAAGCAAATAAGATTTTTTTTAAAAATACATGCTACTACATTAGAACCATCTATCTGATCAACCTCAGCAACAGTAATGATTCTTAAAGTAATTTAAAGGACGAAAATCAGCATTCCCAAGGTATGCAAACATATAACAATCTTAACAAGTGAAGCAAAAATGGCATCTGCTAAAACACATCTGTGTATGAGAAATAAATCCTTAGGGAGAGGATGCCAGATTGGTGGAGAATAGGGAAGTTGCTCATTAAATGTGTCTGCTAACCCAATTAAACTGCACCATCTGATTTTCGGTAGAAAAGCTGATACCAGAATGGTTCATATTATGGTCCCAACTTCAGAGACCAGGTTTAAAAATTCTCCGATCAATGCCAAATTTATCCAAAGTTCAAACTGAACTCCTTTTTATTTACCATCAAGCTTAAACCATTTTAAGTCAAATATTAAACAGATATCAGCTTCATGATGGACACAGAGCTGCCCAATTTCAAAATATAATTAACAGGTGTTAGAGGCAATCATTAAAGTGGTTATAGCTGGGCACTTAGGAAAACTCCAGGCTGTTTTGTTAGCCTTATATTGCATGGGTGGTGTATTGACAGTCGGGAAGTAATGTGGTTTCCTGGACTTCCTATTTCAAGAAGGGACAGCTTTTTGTACCACCCATGCTGGTACAGACCATAGCAGTGACACATTATTTACTCCAATTTCCTCCGTACATGGTTCACTGTTAAACATCAAACAGCGGTCTGGCAAAAGACTGTAAAACGATCTAGCTTTATCTGCAGTAAAAACATCAGTTGCTACGCACTCATTCAAGAAGTGGGCGAGACCATTTTGGAGCCAATCAACCATTAACGTTGTCATTACCGCACCACCCACATCGCTTATCATTTGGCCATGCCTTATCTTGAATCAGTCCAGCCACCATCACTGGAAGTGCACTCCATGTGGCCCAATTTGTTTGCCAGCTTGACACCCCTCGTCTGCAGGATTGGTAGAAAGATGGGAACATTCTCTGCTTGGGCTGCCTTGCACCACATTGGCAGAGCTTCTTCAGTGTCAGGATAGACAGCTGTATTTCTTTCGACACAGGATAGACAGCTGTACTGGTCCTCATTCTTATTCAAGTGAATGCTTATTAGTTGGACTGTTCCAAGATGTTCGCCTTGAATTTTATAATGATGGACAAATATGATAAAATCTCCCACTCCTTTGCGACATCCCCTTTCAGTTTCATGACAGTTTTCCAATTGCTGTACCAACATCACCCCTCTCTGATTGACACTTTCAATTTTCTCTCATGTTTAGCCATACTTGCAGGCTTTGTACGTCCTTTCACAAGATCATCTTGATCAAATGATGGCTTTCTCAGCGCTCCATGATTTTGCACTCTTGTATGGTCTAACTCCATTCTTATTGGTCAGTGTGGTCATTTTAAAAACTTGGATACATTTACCTAATCTGGAGTACTAGTGCAAAATCTTGGCTTATTGTGAACATTGTGCTATGGGATTTGCTATTCTGTCAGCAGGAATAACAATCAGAATTGTGTGTCAATCAAGTTTGAGTTATCGCAATTTCACTTGTTCAGTTTCATGTGGGTATGTGGAACATTACTGCTATTGATTAAAGAACAAAGAACAGTACAGCACAGGAAACAGGCCCTTCGGCCCTCCAAGCCTGTGCCGCTCCTTGGTCCAACTAGACCAATCATTTGTATCCCTCCATTCCCAGGCTGCTCATGTGACTATCCAGGTAAGTCTTAAACGATGTCAGCGTGCCTGCCTCCACCATCCTACTTGGCAGCGCATTCCAGGCCCCCACCACCCTCTGTGTAAAAAATGTCCCTCTGATATCTGAGTTATACTTCCCCCCTCTCACCTTGAGCCCGTGACCTCTCGTGATCGTCACCTCCGACCTGGGAAAAAGCTTCCCACTGTTCACCCTATCTATACCCTTCATAATCTTGTACACCTCTATTAGATCTCCCCTCATTCTCCGTCTTTCCAAGGAGAACAACCCCAGTCAACCCAATCTCTCCTCATAGCTAAGACCCTCCATACCAGGCAACATCCTGGTAAACCTTCTCTGCACTCTCTCCAATGCCTCCACGTCCTTCTGCTAGTGCGGTGACCAGAACTGGACGCAGTACTCCAAATGTGGCCTAACCAGCGTTCTATACAGCTGCATCATCAGACTCCAGCTTTTATACTCTATACCCCGTCCTATAAAGGCAAGCATATCATATGCATACCCCGTCCTATAAAGATTACTCTACTGCAGTGACACAGTGAAATTATTTGCAATATTTGCCAAATTTCCCCATATTGTTCTCTATATTTATAGAAGAGATAACTGGATAGCAATCTATTTAGAGACGGTAATATTTTGTAGACACAAAGGTGAAGAATTGTATGTATTCAGCAGCCGTAGTGGTGCCTTAATGCGACATATGCTTGTCTGACTGGGTGCAGTTCCCACACCATCCAGGACAATGCAGCCCACTTGATTGGCACCACTTCCACAAACATCCACTCCCTCTATCACCAGCGCTCAGTAGCAGCAGTGTGTACTATCTACAAGATGCACTGCAGAAATTCAAAGCTCCTTAGACAGCACCTTCCAAACCCTCAACCACTTCCATCTGGAAGGACAAAGGCAGCAGATACATGGGAACACCACCACCTGCAAGTTCCCCTCCAAGCCACTCACCATCCTGACTTGGAAATATATCTCCGTTTCTTCGCAGTCACTGGGTCAAAATCCTGGAATTCCCTCCCTAATGGTTTTGTGGGTCAACCCACAGCAGGTGGACTGCAGTGTTTCAAAAAGGCAGCTCACCACCACTTTCTCAAGGGCAACTAGGGATGGGCAATAAATGCTGGCCAGCCAGCAACACCCATGTCCCACGAATGAATGAAAAAAAAAATCAACCAACACAAAACAATCCCAAGGTAAGAGTAGAAACCCATTATACAATTGCATTCTGGGTTTCAAACTGCTCAATATTGATTTTTTTCTATTCTTGATACACAATATGATGTAGAATGTAATGTCAGTAGTATTTTAAAATAATCACAATATCCATTCGTGCATTCATGATGGAGTCTCTACATCTTGAACTTTCAATTTCAACTGTCCTAAAAGGAATAACAGAGTCAAGGAGTTGTAACTATGAACTGTGTACAGGAACAATGCAATACTCAAAAAGACTAGTGACCTAATATTCATACACTAGCTAGAGAAAAACTGCAATGGGTGAATGATCAAGTTGCTTGCCTTTGCTCTTTGTGAGGATGGCAAGCGTCATAGGTGGCCCAGATATGATTGTAAAGAATTGCTCTGTGATTGCATTACATTAAAGTTAGAGCAGCAACCAGAATGAAAAGATCTGCATTTTGAATTGTTCAAACATGGCAAAGTAAAGTGCTTTATATACAATGAATCACTATGAAGTGTAGTGAGAAATATTTGAGTGCAGGCAGCCATTTTTACGCACAGCAGGGTCTCACGAACAGCAACGTGAACAATGTCTGCAAGGCTTTTTTGCTAACTTGATTGGTTGATGAAAGAACAAATAACAGGAGAACTCCCTGCACATCTTTAAGCAGTCCATGTAACAAATAAAGCATCATGTATAGCTTAGTAAGAAATTCTGCTGCCAGCAGTTTTTTTGGATAGCAGACCAGGAAAGAATGAAATAACAATCTACTTTTACACTGACACGTATTTAGATGACATTTCAATATAATGGCATACGTGACCCCTGCATTTACACTGCTAGAAACAGTCACTCTGACTCAGCAGTAAAGCTCTTGGTTCAGTTTTGCTGAGGGTCTCAGTCCATTGGTGGGATAAGGAAGTCAGAATTGGGGTTGTAAAATCAAGGAACATCACCCAGAATGCAAACAAAACAATTATAAAACCTGCTTTCCATGTGCCTCATGCACTAGCCAAGATTGTTTCCTAGTAAGGATAATACATGGCATCTGAGCACTACGTACCCTTCTCCAAGGGATATGCAGAATGGTTTTGGTTGCTTACAATTCTAGTTTTCACAATAAAGGGAAATCTAAACTGGTTATCAATCGCAAACGTCTCAGTCTGCAATGAAATAGTTAATTTCTCAAGTCATGCACAATCCCGGTAACTTGACAAAGAGCTGATGAGTCACCAATCTGAGGTATTTTACCGGACGCAGGAATTCCAAACAGGAACTGAAAAAAGGGACTCTTAGGATTTGGTGAGTGCTCTTTCGGTTGGTGCAGTGCCAATAATGATGCGCTTTGTAGCATTACAGGGTTCTTTCCAGGCTCAAATGATCGTTGTGACATAAGCAAATGCAAGTCATCAGACAGTTATTCAAAACAAACTAAGGAAGAGATCATAAACAGAAAATGCTGGAAATACTCATCAGGCCAAGCAGCATCTGTAGAGGGAAAGTGTTAGTGTTTCAGGTCAATAATCTCCCAACAAAATAATAACCTGAAAAAACTGACTCTTGCCCATTTTTAAAAAGAAAATTCAATTCCAGAAGATTCCAAACAGGATTATAGTTCACACTTCAAAATTTATGGATAGGATATGTGTTTACAGGGCATGATTAAAAGAACTTGGGATCAGAAGTGTATAACAAGAATGCATCTGTCATTTGCATTTTAAATTGTGTATGTAAACTTACAACCTTGAAAACAAATTTATAGTTTTCAAACTCACTTGCCCCAAATCTTTGCCTATCACCATTCAAGTTTATATCTTATAGCATCATTTAACCTTTCCTTCCCTGTCGCGGGGGTACAGAAATGCCTGCTTTCTGAGGCTATTAAAACAAAGCAGACTAGTTTAAAATAGGGGTCACAGTGTACCTTTTATATATATCAACGGTATCACAATGTACCTCACAATGCTATATGAAGGTATTGCCTGTATAAGCACATATATAATCATTTTTGAACAAGCATTATAGATTTAAGCTGTATTTTTGTCTTTTCTTGTGATTTTGGTAGTTCACCCTTGACATAATGGGAAATAGGTTTAATTAGACAGACCGCATTCCTCTGGAACAAAATATAAAGCATATACCCTATTATCAGGGGCAGGCTGGGCTGCTACAAGTTACGAAGGTTTTTGAAATGAATAGAAAGATTCAGCTTCTAGCTGCAATGAACTCAGCATCCACTGATATAAGGGACAGAAAACAGATAAGGAAGATGACTCCTTTCTTGTTCCCAGGACTGCAGGTGTTAGGAGCGACCCTTAAACCTACCGGAGTTGCGTAGGTGAGGTTACTAGGCAACGAAGGGAAGAATCTATGGGTTTGGTTGATCAATGAATTCCTAATTCTGCTCCAAGGTAGAACGCTACTGGCGGAAGTAAATAAAGTTAATGTAATTAGATCATCTCATTTGAATGACAGGTGGAGCGGGAAGGTCAAATCTTCAGAAGTGTATATCTGTTGTGCTCATGTGATGTAACATCAAAGAGTGTTTGGAATCCTCTGGCCATCTCTCTCCCAATACATGTTGGTCAAATAAAGAACATCTGTAACTGCACATTGCCTTTCACAAAGTCTGTGTGTTTGTTGGGTTCAGTCGTTGGACACCTCGCGAAAATCCCCTCACATTCCCCTACTCCCTCCCATGAAGATAGACATTAGACTAGATACCCACCGCAAAGTAAGATACACAGCACAGCATTAAGTAACTCAAAGATACATTCATTGTAATAGTCAGTATAACTCATTTAACCAGATTAAACAATTTGGTATACTTAAAACTAAGATGGTTCAATTACACCAAGTTTCAATTTTCCATTAAAAACTTTCAAAATCGGACATCGCAATGATATCCTCCAGTATCAGAATAATCTCAGATATCAGAACAATATTAAGTACCATCATGCCTGGAGCTAAATCTTACGCCAGCAATACCATGAACATGTTTGCAAGCTACACCAAATATTAAATGCGCAGTCTCACTTTAGCAAGACTCAGGGAGCAACTCTTACCTTTCTCTGCAACAACAAGTGTGCTACTGAAGTACTGCTCCTCCATTTGCCATACTGTGTCATTTGCTTTGTTGGTAACACCACATGATCCAATGCAGTTCACTTTTAAAGCTAGCAGAGAGAAAAAATTGGAACATGTAAATAAAAGCTAGAAGTACGAGACCCCCAAACCCAGGAGACAAAAATAAAATTGAAGAAACAAACATTATTCAATCCACAATAATAAAACCTGGCTGTGTTGGAGCTACTATGAAGTCAGACAATTGCTTCTGTCAGCTGTTGGTCCAAAAGTGTTAAAGCATGTTTACTTCTAACTCCAGGAGAGCAGGCTTTATCACCAGAAAGTGCCAATTTCTCCTTTATAACTATAACCGCGTACTGTCAATTTCCTTTTGACAATAAAAACAGAGCTCCTGACTCCATTACCCTTCAATTCCTTGTACCCCAAACTTGTACTCAGCAGTTCGCTCCTGGACTGCAAAGATACGGAATCACCTCCATATTACAGTACTAGTGAGACATCAGCAGCAGGGCTAGCTTTCACTCATCACTGGCACTACAAAGCTGCTTTTAGCGGTAACTGAGTGTGGAAATCATTCCAGTTTCAAAAACCAGTCCTGCCAAATACAGGAGAGCTTGAAATCATTCATTCTCACCCCAAAAACGTTCTTTTTCCTGAGAAGCACTTCCGCAGTTTTACTTACAATTCATAATGGCACAGAAGGTAACTATTCAGCCCATCAATACCATGCCTGCTCCCTAGAGCAATCCAATCAGTTTCATTTCCCTGCTCTACCCATGGACCTGCAGGTTTATTTCCCTCAAGTGTCCATCCAGTTCCTTTTTGAAATTCTTGATCAACTCCTACCACCGTTATTGGCAGACAGTTCCATCTGATGTGTTCAGGAGATACACAGTGGATTTCCTTGTTTACACAGATGCCCCGAGAAAGATATTGCCTAGTTTCCATCTCGTATTTCCAGAAACCTGCAGGGAAAATCATCATGGTTTCTGGGTTCATATCATTGCTTATTATGTGAGTAGATAACTTTGCAAGGATCTAAGAATTGCAACAAATGTATTTTTTAAATTAATTTATGAGATGTGGGTGTCACTGGCTAGGCCAGCATTTATTCCCCAGCAGGTGGTGGTGAGCTGCCTTCTTGAACGGCTGCAGTCCATGTGGTGTAGGTACACCCCTGGAGCTGTTAGAGGAGGAGTTCCAGGATTTTGACCCAGCCAGCCTGAAGGAACGACAGTATATTTTTGAATCAGGATGGCTTGGAGAGGAACTTCCAGGTGGTGCTGTTCCCATGTATCTGCTGCCCTAGTCCTTCTAGATTGTAGCAGTCATGGGTTTGGAAGATGAGTTTCTTTGGTGCATCTTGTGGAACAAACTGCTGCCACTGTTCAGTGGTGGAGGGATTGAATACTTTTGGAAAGGGTACCAATAAAGCAGGCTGCTTTACCCTGGATGGTGTCGAGCTTCTTCACTATTGTTGGAGCTGCACTCATCCAGGCAAGTGGAGCGTATTCCATCTCACTTCTGACTCATGCCTTCCAGGAGTCACAAGGTGAAAGTGTTAAATAATCACCCAAGTTTAAAAATCACACAAGCTGCAAACTGCTAAACTCAAACAAACAGGGAAAGCTATCTGAAAGCCACAAGTCTTGATCAAAGCAAACCCAGATAAGCATCAAAGACCATAAAACTACACATAAGACCTCCATTGAATTATGCATAGCTTCAGCTTTTAATGTCTGTTCTAACAAGAGACAATGGGAAAGGGGAGTTGATGAACCACTGATTAGAAAGATAACTTCAAATTGCGTAGAAAGAAAAACATGCTCGGTGATATTATAATTAGTTAGATGTCGACAAGTTGTAATTGGATAACTATACCCTTATATTATGCATGATGTAAACCTAATCAATAGTTGAAAGTGGATATAGATATAACTTCTGTGCAAATGTACAGCTTTGATTGGCATATGCCAATTTCTTGTAACTGGATCTTAACTAAAAATGTCTGTTAATTTCTGGATCGAGACTCTCCCATATTGAGCCACTAATTGGAGCACTGGGGTCAGCCCGCCCTATAATTCATAATAAAGACATTGTTTGAACAAGTCCAAGCATCTTCGTCTGGTTTTCTTGAGTGAGTGAAATATGCTATAGCCAAATAGCTATAATTTCCTCGCATCAGTTGGTGAGTTACCACAAGATTCCTGGCTTCTAACCTGCTCTTGTAGCCACAGTATTTATATGGCTAGTCCAGTTCAGTTTCTGGTCAATGGTAATCCCCAGGATTTTGATAGTGGAGGATTCAGTAATGCCTTGGATGACATGAGCGATGGTCAGATTCTCTCTTGCCTGGCACGTGTGGCATGACTGTTACTTGCCACTTGACAGTTCAAACCTGGATTCCGTCCAGGATTTACTGCATTTGGACATGAACTGCTTCAGTATCTGAATCGTCATAAATGATGCTGAACATTGTGCAGTCATCAGCAAATATCCCCACTTCTGATCTTATGATGGAAGGAAGATCATTGATGAGGCAGCTGAATATGGTTGGACCCAGGATACAATGCTGAGGAACTCCTGCAGTGATGTCCCGGAACCGAGATGATTGACCTTCAACCACCACAACCATCTTCCTTTGTGTTAGGTATAAATCCAACCAGTGGAAAGCTTTGCCCAGATTCCCACTGACTCCAGTTTTGCTAGAGCCCCTTGATGCCATACTTGGTCAAATGTTATGTTGATGTCAAGGGTAGTCATTCTCATCTTGCCTCTGGAATTCAGCTATTTTGTTCATGTTTGAACCAAGGTTGTAATGAGGTCAGGAGCCGAGTGGCCCTGGCAGAATCCAAACTGAGCACTAATGAGGAGGTTATTGCTGAGCTAGTACCGCTTGATGGCTGTTGATGACTCCATCACTTTATTGATGATCAAGAGCAAACTGATGGGATAGTAATTGGCCAGCTTGGATTTGTCCTGTTTTTTGTGTACAGGATATAGTGGGGCAATTTTCAATATTACAGTGCTGGAACAGCTTGGCTAGGGGTGCAGCAAGTTCTGAAGCACAAGTCTTCAGTACTATTGCTGGAATATTGTTAGGGCCCATTGCTTTTGCAGTATCCACTGCTTGCAGCCATTTCTTGATAGCATGTGGAGTGAATCCAACTGACTGAAGACTGACATCAGTAATGCTGGAGACCTCGAACTGAAAGAACTTGTTTGCTCAGAGTGCCCTTTAATTTTGAATGTGCATTCATTTTCACATTTACCGGCGATGGCGATGATCAGTAAACACTTGTCCCTTTACAAAAACTGCTCTGAACCACTGATAGAACTTTGAATGTTTTTCACAAAACCCTTCCTGGAATTTCATGAAGTGAAACCTATGCCATGCAATGAGGAGGTTATATGCTATGGTATGGATGAGCTGCTCAAAAAGCAGTTACCATTTCTGGTAATCTGCGATGTAAATCAAATCAAAGTGAATTCTGTAGCATCTCATAGAATCCCCACAGTGCAGAAGGAGGCCATTCAGCCCATTGAGCCTGCACTGACAACAATCCCACCCAAGCCCCAATTCCGTAACCCCATGTATTTATCCTGCTAATCACTCTGACACCAAGGGACAATTTAGCATGGTCAGTCAACCTAACCTGCACATCTTTGGACTGTTGTGTTGTAAACAACCCTTCCTTCCATTTGGAAATATACATTTCCATTAACATCTAAACCCTCAGCAGGTCAGTGGATTAAGTTGTAACCCTTGAAGCAGAATGAGCTCGCTGTTATTTCAGCAATGTTCTGCTTTGCTCTTTCATATTCACATCAAAAATGAACCTGATGACAATTTGTCCAAAAGTTATATACAATCAAATTCAAATCCGAGTTAAAGTTCATGTCACTGATGATCCAAATCTTAGCAAAAATGTGGGACCAGCAGTTACGAAATGGCAGTCCTCAAAAAGGAGATTCCTGTGAATTTAGGGTTACTCTGAACACTACAGCAAATGCCAAACAATATTCCTATCATATGAAAGTTTCATGACAAAGTTTCTTGACAATTAATTTTTTGCTCCTATTGCAGGCAAGATGACTTGCAAAGCTCAGGAAAAAAATTCGATGACTTCAAATCCTCCCACAGTCAGCTATTTTGAGGTGGCAGTGATAGAATTTCCCAGTACTTTCCTACATGACATCCGTCACAACCACAAGGGTAGGGATAACTGGTTCCCTTAATTTACACTCAAGGTCTCGTTGCAACTGGGTTTTGTTGCGAATGTAGCAAGGATGTGCTTTGTCAAAACTGCAGGAGTCTTACTATATATGCTTTCAGATTATAAAGAATATATCAGGCAGCTTTTCTCAGTCTAAATTCAAGAATGTTTAAATCCTGACCCAAACAGAGCTCGGTAAATTGTAACCCTCATTCGCACATCCCACATTCTGAGGGAGGGACGGAGGGACGGATTTGTAATTTGGAAGTGTTCTGCTTTCTGCAATCTATATTAGAGGGTAAGGATATAACCAATCAGCCAAGTACAGTGCCAAGAGATTCTGTTCCACCCTGAGCTCACTACATCAAATGTTGGCTGGGGAAAGGTACACACTGATTTGTAGGGAGTTAAGCTGGCTTATGGGAATAACATTTACTGCTGAACATGAGAGAAAGGGGAGTTAAACTACAAAGTGGTACAACATGGCAACTGATTAGTATCAAATTCGCAGTACACATTGTGTGTTACAGCATGGAATCCCACCACAATGGCTCCACCAAAGGAATAGGGCATTTACTGAAATAAAAAGTAAATATCTTTGTCTTGCTTTTATGCAGTTCTGAACAGCAGGTCACAGAGCACCACCAGCAGACTCCTGATAAGATGCCTGCTTTGTCCAACTAAAATTGATATGGTATGAGCAAAAATTTTTTTTAAAAGTAACAAGCTATTTAGATCGGAGATAAATGCAATTTTACAGTATATATAATGCTGCTATTATTTTGTGAAAAATTAATGTAACCAAATCCTGAAAAAGTGACTTCATCATAACTGCTTTCTGTTGAAATACCAGAGCACACTGGATCAAACTGGTCAAGATACAGATCTAGTTTTAACCAGTTGATAATCAAGTTGCCTAAGCTCAAATAATAAATCACCCATGATCGAATATGAAAAAGCAAGCAATACTATGTCGGCTGACAGCATAGAAGCAACCATTTATCCTATCACAGCTGTGCCAGCTCTTTGCGCCAGCTCTTTGTAAGGGCCTTTCAAAAGTCATGCCAATGCACTGTATTCTCCATAGCCTATTTCTGATTTAAATTTCATCCTTTACTCCTTTATAGTGATGCATAAACAAAGCAAACAACGATGGACAGGGCCATTTTATTTTTCAATCAATACAAATCAACAAACTTATAATGAATAGGGATGGCAAATACACATTTGTTTTGTCATCAAGACGATGTCAATGATAATCTCAGATGCACAGAACAGTAGCATGTTCATACCAGCTGACTCAACAAGACTATTTTGTCTCTTTACTGTGTTTCCTATTATTTTCCTCTTAAATTACTTTTGCCTCTATCCTTTCCTCACACTTGTACACATTTTCAATTGAGTGGGTGAAGAGCTAAACCAACAACCAAGCCTTACTTTTGCGCCCATCAGAAGGTACAGAGGTCACTGCCTGTGGCACACTTGCACCTACTGTTCGCAAGGAGAGCGAGCTACAAATCCACATTACTAAATTTCCGTGATGACACAGCGAAGGTCAGAAGTTCTTGATCGAACCTTTGTACCAAGCCAATATTTATCAGATTAGAAATTAAGCTGCCAAAGAAGATGGTGTTGATTGGGGAAGGTTGGGGGGGGGGGGGGGGCGGGGGGGTGTTGTGCTGCTTGTATTATACTAGTCAGCTGATTATATATGGAAGATATTTTTGATAATCAGCAGCACAATGAGCATGCTAGAGCGTAGTCTGCCCTTGGAATCAACGTTCCAATTTTACTTCCTCACATATCCACCAAAGACAAGAATCGAGATACACTTGGATAATATTATAGCTGGGGCCTAAATGTATTGAATGCAGTCCTCAACAATGCAGCTCATTCACTATCATTCCTTTCTTCAACTGGTGAACTGGATTACTAAGTAAGCAACCAAGTGACGAGAACCAAGTCATTATTACCTCGGCACTGACCAATTCTGCCGACAGATCATTGTCAAGAATTACAAGAACCAATCCAGACACAAGCCATGCACCATTGTTTGAATGGTGCGCAGATTTGTTAAAATTGACACATTTCAGCAGCAGGTGTCATACCGTTAAAAGAATAAGTGGATATCCATAATGTCACAGAGTTGCCAATTTCCACCATACTGTTGTGAGTCACTGTGCAAAGGACACAAACCCAAGAGAAAATCATCCCAGGCAACCTTTCCACAATATTTCATAGCTATAGGCTTACAACAATACTGCAGAATTCTGGAACAAGTCAATAGTTACAGACATCCTTTCGGCTCTAAAATCTGGATACAAACCCACCTCGGACTGCTGTGACAGGAAGCATCGTCCCTTCCCCAGTCGTGCAAGTGAAATTAATTTGGACAGCTCTGACCCAGTTTTTAGTAGGTTTTGTACATAATTTATCAGTAAAATTGTAGCCACGCATTGAAAGGCCACCAGGATAACTGGTGTGGAAAACAGAAATGTCACAAACTCAATTGTTTGTTGTTGAATAGGCCTCACCCGGATTACATACGAAAATTGGCACAAGGCAGGTATCTGATTTTATAAAAGAGGAAGTGCTATGATTAATTTCATTTTCTTCCCCTTTTCTTAAGAGGTACAGCAGTTCCTCATCCCCTCCAAGTACAAAGACTAAATTCAGCCTAACACACAGTCACATGTTAAGCATGTTGTGAAAATATTGCCTTTAGATTTTGTACCCTCTTTCGACTAGAACAGCAGCTTAGCTTTGGAACTTGGGCGATGGGGTTTCTTGAACTAAATGCTACAAACCAAAATGAGTCAATATTGGATCTCAAACAATCTTCATGGAGAACCCAAAGTCCAATGACAAGAGGAGAATCAGAAATCAAACAAAAACAACAGAGTAATGGAAGATTTATAGCACCATTTAACTCCGAGCAAACGTGCTAGTTTTCTGGGGCACTGGGGAGAAATCTTTGTTTGCATTGCTAAAGAAATTTAAACTGATCTTTTTTTAAGAAATCAGGGAAAATTGACTAAGTACTGTAATATCTAGAGTTTAACCAAATGTTTGAATTCAATTAGAGACTTATCAAACTACCCAAGAGGTTTGCAAACATTGAATTTTAAATATAATGCATAACATAAGATAACAGATAACAGTTCAAGTCTAGCACGAAAATACAGATGAATAAAGACATTTGTAACATGAAAGAAAACCACCAATTCTTACATGACTGGGTTTTCACTCAAAGTTAAAGTGTATTTATTAGTCACAAGTAGGCTTACATTAACACTGCAATGAAGTTACTGAGAAAATCCCTTAGGCGCCACACTCCAGCGCCTGTTCAGGTACACTGAGGGAGAAATTAGCATGGCCAATGCACCTAACCAGCACATCTTTCAGACTGTGGGAGGAACCCAGAGCACCCGGAGGAAACCCACAGACTCCGCACAGACAGTGACCCAAGTTGGGTCATGTCCAGGCACCTACACTGGAGCCAAAAAAGGACACCTGCAAAATGATTTGTTATATTTTTACAGCTGAGGAGGGGGGGGGTAGGAAAGGCCCCCGCTAGACAGGGGCAGCAGTAGAGTGAATGGTTTGAGATGAATGAAAATTCAATTCTCCTGAGTTTGTACTTTCAGCATAAACATCAGCTTTAGGCAGCTGTGGGGCTCGATATTTTCCTTGAAATAGATTGTTGACGCGGTGACGAGCAACAATTGAACTAAAAAAATGTTTCACTGTTTAGCGAAGGTGATAATTTGGTAGCTGTCGTGAGAGACCACACAAGATTTAAGCTCCCCCCATCAGGCAAGTTACCACTGGAGGAAGGTGATATGAGTGCTTTGTTTAGCATCCGAAAGGGACTAGAAATGCAAGCCGTGACGGGATATTTCACCTTGGCCAAAACAGTGGAACAAGGGGACACTGCCTGCACTTAAAGGGGAGGTGAAGGTGAATTTAAAACAATCTGCTGCAGATATAATATTTGAATGAGCAGGTGGGTCAATCAATGGACTGGCTCATTCGGGAGATTGTGGAATCAGCTGGCAATTATTTATTTACATGCAAATAAGATACATTTCTTTTAGAAAACATTTTGCTATTCAATGCATGAGTAATCTGAGCCAAGAAAGATGAGCAAGATAAGAAACATGATGATTTTGATTCCCAAATCTCTCCATCATTATGGTTCTCCTTGCATCATCTCTGGGTATATTGTAGACTAATCGATTGCTGTGATTAGTCAACATCATCATATTATCCAACTACCAGGATAGAAGGCGGCAAACTCTAGGGACTATGGTCTTTTATGGTCCAATTCCTATATCTCATACAGAAAAATCCTGCTGTCACCAACATCAAAACACTGAAGGTGCTGAAATCACAGGTCTCTCACGTCCCGCAGTACTGAATGTAAATTTGTTCAGTTGCACAAAATAAATGGATATTTCTGGTTGTAGGCCTGAACATTACCCTTAATTGAATCAGGCCACAGCTGGCTGTGCAAGAGCCAGAAGTTGGTGCCAACAGGCTTATCTGAATTATTCGTAATTTCCATTTGTTAGCACATTTTTGCACACTAGGCAGTGGAGAAACAGAACACCATTTTACTATAGTTTCTTGATAATCCTGAACATCCGAAGTTAACTGACAGGATAGACGCAGGTTTTTTTTCCCGATGGTTAGGGAATCAAGAACACTGGGACATAGCCTGAGGATGAAAGGTCAACCAATTGGTATTGAAATGGGGAGAAATTTCAAAAGGTTCTGAATCTTTTGAATTTTTTACCTCACAGGGTTGTGGAAGCTCCATCATTTAATATATTTAAGGCTGAAATAGACACTCAGGGAACAAAGGCTCATGGAGAGCAGATGGAAAGTGAAGTTGTGGCCAAAGATCAGCCATGATTCTGTCTGTATGGAGTTTGCACATTCTCCCCTGTCTGTTTGGGTTTCCTCCGGATGCTCCGGTTTCCTCCCACAATCCAAAGATGTGTAGGTTAGGTTGATTGACCACGCTAAATTGCCCTTTGTATCAGAGGGACTAACAGGATAAATATGTGGGGATACAGGGATAGGGCCTGGGTGGGATTGTTGTCGGTACAGACTCGATGGGATGAATGGTCTCCTTCTGCACTGTAGGGAATTCTATGATGATTATATTGAATGGCATTCAGGCTTGAGGGACAGTGTAGTCTACTCCTGTTCTTATACCATAACTCTGAAATCAGAATCAAGGAAATTTTCAGGACCTCTGTGCTTGGGAAAGCTTTTAGTTCACCATGTAGTTATATATCACATATTCCCTGACTGTGTTAAGAGATTGAAACTTGGACAAATAGTTGGAGACCCAGTGCCTGGGGATCTTATGCTGGTTGTACATGAGCACAATAAATATTCACATTTCTGGAAGGAGACACACTGGTTTGCTTGTGCACAGTGACCAAATAAACAAAAGACCATCTTGGTTGACAAATGTTTCTGGTTTGGTGGTAGGGCAGGGAGAGGGTATCATTATGCCACCTCACCTACCTTATCGTCAGGCAGAGGTTGGGAACTTCAAGTCCTCCACTCATTGTCTGTACCTTTAAGACTTGATTAGCTGTAAAGACTCGCATTCCATTCATTATTCTGTAAATTGAGTTTGTGTCTTTATGTGCCCTGTTTGTGAACAGATCTCACACTCATCTGACGAAGGAGCAGCGCTCCGAAAGCTAGTGGTGTTTGCTACCAAATAAACCTGTTGGACTTTAACCTGGTGTTGTGAGACTTCTTACTGTGTTTACCCCAGTCCAATGCCGGCATCTCCACATCATGACTTCAAGTCCTAACAGGCCCCTGGAGTTTTTGTGCATGCCTGGGCTGCGTACGCATAGCCCAATGTTTCTCAGGGCACCTTTGTGAAAAATAGAAAAAAAGTACAGAAAACAGATCATGTGACCCCAGCAGCAAAGCATCATCATTGAGAAGAGCCCCAGAGAGCCAACAGGGCGAGGCTCCAAAGGGACTCCCAAAGAAAGGACAAAGATAAGTTGATGAATCATAGAATAGAGGTGAATCCTAGAATAAAGAAAGAGGAGCAAAGAAAGAGGCTCCAAACAGAAAAAGGGCTTTAGTTGGTAGACTTTAAGTAACTGGACTTGGAGAAGCTATGAAGATCTAAGATGGCAGCAGATGGTTGGAGACTTCTTGCTGTGGGCCCTTAGGGGCGAAGGTATCCCTTTGCAGCAGTAGCATTCTGCCCAGCATGGCCAAAAAGATGAATCTGTGCATACTCAGAAATCCAGGGGAACAGAATCTCAGGAGACAAGTTTGAAACCGTGCGGGCTGGGCCATCATTGAAGCCATCTGAGTTGGAGTGATCTTTGGAGAGAATTTCAAGGCAAGATGTTCAGAGGTAATAAATTACAGATAATCTGACTGTAACCTCAACTCCACACTCCTGTCTACCTCCAATAATCTATCACCACCATGCCAATCAATAATCTACCTAGCTCTGCCATAAATATATTTAAAGACTCTGCTTCCACTGCCTTTTGAAGGAGAGTTCTAAAGACTCACGACCCTCAGAAAAAAATTAAATGAGTGACCCCTTATTTTAAAAGGCTGACACTACCACCTTCCCCCACCCACCGCCAGTTCTAGATTCTCCCACAGAGGAAACTCTCCACATCCATCCAAAATCCCCCCTTTTTGAAAGGTTTCAGTCAGTCAAATTGCCTTTAACTCCTGTGAATACAAGTCCAACATGTTTAGCCTTTCTTCATAAAACAACCCGCCCATTACAGGTGTTAGTAGTTCACATGTACCTCATACTAGATATTGTTATCTTTCTGACCTTGTGTAGTAGTTTATTTCTGTTTGTTTAAAACCCATGGAGCCTAATGGCTTTATCCTCTGTGTAGGTGTCTTGAATTTCAAACTTTGTCTACTTTAAAAAAAACGTTTTTGGTTCCTAACCAGATCATACCAAAACCTTCCTCATCTGATCCAGGATCATAACAGTATAAATTAATGACCTTGCTTCCTTAACTTTCGTCCTGTACCACATTCCAAATTATTATAAACTCTCCCTGTAAGCCCAGCTTCTGTTTTCTTCCTTATAGTAACTCGTAATCACAACTCTTGAACTTGAAATGTCCAGACTCCAAAAAGCAAAACTCAAATACACCATCAGGTGCTATGTATTTACTATATTTACTCAATGACAACTTTTGCCTTGTCTGATATTTCCCAAGCTGATGTGGAGATGCCGGCGTTGGACTGGGGTGAACATAGTACGAAGTCTCACAACACCAGGTTAAAGTCCAACAGGTTTATTTGGTAGCAAATACCATAAGCTTTCGGAGCACTGCTCCTTCGTCAGATGGAGTGGAAATGTGCTCTCAAACAGTGCAAACAGACACAAAATCAAGTTGCAGAATACTGATTAGAATGCAAATCCTACAGCCAGCCAGGTCTTAAAGGTACAGACAATGTGGGTGGAGGGAACATTAAACACAGGTTAAAAAGATGTGTATTGTCTCCAGACAGAACAGCTAGTGAGATTCTGCAAGCCCAGGAGGCAAGCTGTGGGGGTTACTGATAATGTGACATAAATCCAACATCCCGGTTTAGGCCGTCCTCATGTGTGCGGAACTTGGCTATCAGTTTCTGCTCAGCGACACTGCGCTGTCGTGTGTCGTGAAGGCCGCCTTGGAGAACGCTTACCTGAAGATCCAAGGCTGAATGCCCGTGACTGCTGAAGTGCTCCTTCCTCCAAATGGAACTTCCTCACAGTTGTAGGGGGAGCACTTCAGCAGTCACGGTCATTCAGCCTTGGATCTTCAGGTAAGTGTTCTCCAAGGCGGCCTTCACGACACACGACAGCGCAGAGTCGCTGAGCAGAAACTGATAGCCAAGTTCCGCACACGAGGACGGCCTAAACCGGGATGTTGGATTTATGTCACATTATCAGTAACCCCCACAGCTTGCCGCCTGGGCTTGCAGAATCTCACTAGCTGTTCTGTCTGGAGACAATACACATCTCTTTAACCTGTGTTTAATGTTCCCTCCACCCATATTGTCTGTACTTTAAGACCTGGCTGGCTGTAGGATTCGCATTCTAATCAGTATTCTGCAACTTGATTTTGTGTCTGTTTGCACTGTTTGAGAGCACATTTCCACTCCATCTGACGAAGGAGCAGTGCTCCGAAAGCTTATGGTATTTGCTACCAAATAAACCTGTTGGGACTTTAACCTGGTGTTGTGAGACTTCTTACTGTGATTTCCCAAGCTCCCAGACATCTATTAATGAATCATGTCACATGAATGCAGCATTTGGTTCAAGGTAGCCAAAGCAAACAATTAAGTCTCTGTTTGGGAAAGCACCTGGCCTCCAAATGGAACTTCCTCAAATCTTTATATCGAAAAACCATTCTGCTACATGGGAGTGGGATGGAATATAAAATGTGCTCATTTTCGTCATTGCAATGCAATGGTTCCAAACATCAGTAATTTTATCTGCACTATACCTATTCAAAGTGGCTTGCCATAAGTCTACTGTACAGTAGTCAGCACCACACTTCAGCGATGCAAGGTTATGTAGCAAATTTAACAGTGGTGTGTGTGTGAGAAGGGGGGTGGGGGGGGGGGGGGGGGGTGGTTGGGGCACCCCTTTCTCTGGACTAGGAGTTCCGGTTCAAATCCAGAGCCAGGACTTATTGACCACGGGAAGAGCATTCAGAACATGGTTCAATGGGTTGATAATTAGCTCAGGGATACGCCCACCACTTCCCCACTATTCCCCAAAAGGAAAAAGAAACGTGAAGGTACATTAAAAGAAAAGTGGCACTTCAGAATGAGAAATGGAGTAATCGTTGAGCCTTTGACTACTTGCCTAACTATCCCTCTCAGATGGGCTTTGAGAAAGTTTTAAAGGCAGGGAGTGTTAGATTGGCTGTGGGCTTTATTAGCAAAGTGGTTTGAAACCGTAAAGCTGAGGTGGCTGAAAGTTCTTAAAAATTTGCATTTACTCACAGAATCACGGAACATTTACAGCACAGGAGGAAACCATTTGGCTCACCATGTCCAGGTCAGCTCTTGGCTGGAGCAATTCACTTGTGTACAAGCAAATAGATATCATCTTAACGACCAACATATAAAACGGATTATGTTGTTTACCACATTTTTGTTTGCAGAACCTTGTGTGTCAGTTGACTGCCATGTTTCCTACACTACAAGAGTGACTTGATTGGAAGTTATGGGCAAAAATTCATCCCCTATTTTGTCCATAACTGCCAATCAAGTCATGTGACAGTTGGACAGGGAGGGAGGATGGGCATTAGGCAAGACTTGCAGGCAAATTTGAAGGTACTGAATGTAACTTTCAGTGGAAGAGAGTTTGTACGGTTGTAACTTATCTACATGCCCATTCTTCAGTTGTGTACAACATAATTCTACTGCTTTAAATTTAACCAAATACACAAAATTCATGAGTTTCGTAGTATAGCAGTAAAGCAATACCCCTCCTGTAAAGCTGCTGGTATCCTTAACGCAGAATCACACATCCATTACTGTTTGTTTGAGGACCATGACTTGGCTGACTAACAAGTATTCAATGTACACTTTGTGGTTTTCAGTTTGAGCAAACTTATGTCATTACGTGTTGGCTACTTCAACTCAAAATAAAGGAATTGAAAACCAAGTCAACAACTTCCTATGAAAGACGCGCAATGAACCTCCATAGTCTGCCTATTTGAAAACTGTTGTCATGTTCCACTGTACTTCCCTTAAAGCCAAATAGGAGTTTATCTGAAATACTGTTAATGCTGAGTAGGCGGAGGCTCAATTCATTCCATTAAGTTTGAATGCACAAGCAATAGGTCAGAGGAAGAAATTGCTCCATTAACTAGTTTCAAATTTATTTTCCTTGGTGAAGAAAGCAGTGACTATAGATATTATTCATCCTTATAAACTATGGTTCCATTTCCAATCTCACTAAAACTACATCAACCTGCTCACACATTTGTCCAGCACCATTATCTCCCGAGTCTCATTCACATGTTGCTGCATAGTAATGTCAAACATGGGGTCAAATGTTGGCAACACCTAACTCTCTGCTGTCTCTCTAACCTCCACCACTTCTGTATTGATATAGTGCTCATCTGACATCTAGCCTTCCATTAGCTAAATTCTATTGGCTGCACCCTATCCTTACGGGCGGCACAGTGGTTAGCACTGCTGCTTCACAGCGCCATGGACCAGAGTTCGACTCCTGACCTCGGTCACTGTCTAATGTGGAGTTTGCACATTCTTCTCGTGTCTGCGTGAGTTTTCTCCGGGTGCTCCAGTTTCCTCCCACAGTCCAAAGATGTGCAGGTTAGGTTGATTGGCCATGCTAAATTGACTAGTATCAGGGGGATTAGCAGGGTAAATAAATGGGGTAACTGGGATAGGGTGGATTTGCTGTCGGTGCAGGCTCGATGGGCCGAATGGCCTCCTCCTGTACTGTGGAGATTCTATGATTCTATTCTATGATCAACCATATTGAGGGAGTGGGCTTGACTGTGGCAGATGAAGATGGGAAAGCATCTAATAAAAGATAAGTATTTTCTAAATGGCTGGAGGCTAGAAACTATAAAGAGCAGAGAGGTTTAGTGTTCTAAAACAGCAGTCACTCAAAGCTTAGACAGGTACAAAATATAAACTAAATATGAATGGAATGCTGACCTTTATTTCAAGAGGACTGGAAGTTATGTCACAGCTGTACAGAACTCTGGTTAAACCCCATCTGGAAAACTGCATTCAATTCTGTCATGACAGGTTGAAGAGTATACTGGCCTCCAGAATATTACTGGGATAAAAAGATTGAGGACAGGTTACATGGATCATACTCCCTTGAATTTAGAAGAACAGCAATTTAACAGAGGTGCTTCATAAGATTTGATCAGGTAGAGAAAGAAAGAAATTATTTCCTGAGGTCAGAGAACACAAGGAGGCCTAACCTTAAATCAAAGGTAATATAAGAATACACTTCTTTACACAAAGGACAGTGGAAATCTGGAAGTTTCCTCCCTTCCACCCTTAAAATGCTATTGAGACTAGCTTAACTGAAAATTTCAAAACCAAGACTGACATACTTTGTTGGGTAAAAATTTTAAGGGTTCAGGAAACAAAAATTAATTAAAATACAGATTCACTATGAACGAACTGGATGGCAGAACAAGCTCGACAGGTTGAATATTAATTTTGGAACAATGAGTAAGACAGAGATAAGGTTATTTGCTCCAAGTGCAAACGCTGGAAAGATTGAGCTCAGTAATAAAGTAAGCATGCACCCTTACCCTACAAAATGTTTAAACGAACATTTGTACAAACCAAACTACAGCAATTTGTTGATTTTCCAGTTTCAGTAACGGCTTGTCATAGTGACGATGCAGAAAAACACAATACCTGGTCTCTAATCAGCTTAAATATTAGAATACTTCACTCTATCTACAATTTCCTCCAACTCTTTCTCCAATCAATGCTAGATCTTCTCAACAGGCTTTTCAGAACCCAAGCTTCACCTCGGTGAAGGCAAAATTCAAGCCTTTCATTTTAAACCTCTTGCCTCTACTTCCAAAAACCGTGACAAGAATAATTTCACTGACCAAGCTTTAGGTGATATTTCCTAACCTCTTCCCTTAGGTCTCCATTTTTCTTGCACAATTGCTCAGTCAAATGTTTCTGACATTCAAGTCAAGTCAACTTATTCTGTGCATATGGCAAAAATTACTTCCCCACGTCATTCCAACACAGCACTAGAAATAATCGTTATTGCATTCATCAGCCCAAAACTACACTAGTCAGATAGTCCTAACCTGAATTAATATAAACTTTAGTGATCCTTTCATGCCCACACTCAATAATCAGTTACAGGTTTCAACAATAACAAAATATTTGGAAGTCTATTAAACAATTTCATCTTGAGGTGGTCATGTGACAACTCCCTTGAATTTTTCCCTTGCTGGTTATCTGTGCAAAGCCCCGCACTTATTTGCTCATAGCCCATGATCAATAATTTGTTAAACTCTATATAAGCTATGTCACATGTTATCTCCAATAAGTCAGCCATTGTTTTCCAATAACCAAGTAATTAATACTATCTGCAATTTGTACCTTGGTTACAAATATTGCTCTGCATTAAAATGGTTACAAAATATTGCTCTGCATTAAAATGGTTACAAAATATTGCTCTGCATTAAAATGGTTACAAATATTGCTCTGCATTAAAAACTCAAAAAAACAAAATCCACATTAGATCTCAAATACATTAAACTAAATGTATTAGATTAGATAAATTAGATTTTAAGTATTAAACCTACAGCTTCAGCATGTCAATTAGAACTCAGAAGTTATAAAATATTCAAACATTACAGTTTAATACACAAATGACTGTGATTACTCAATAACATCCATTATCTTTTATTTGAAACAATGTAAAAGGTTGTTCTGAAAAGTGCATAATTGCATTAGTAATCCCCCTTTAATTCCTCCAAAATCTTTCTGCCACTGCGAATGTGGGCATCAAAAAGAAATCTGACAGATCATCTCCAAACTTTCCTTCCCCTGAACAGCCCCTTCTCTCCAAGCCAGCCCCCCCCCCCCCCCCAAAACAAATAAAAAACAACTTTCCACTCTCCCTTGTCAGGACTCTAATTTAATATTTCTACATTTCCTCTTTCACTTCTCACTTGAATTCTTTTGGGGTTTTTTGTGTTGCTGATGCCTCTCGACTCAGCTGATTTGGACACTTCACTGGCTGCCTCTGATTGATTGATTTGATTTATTACTGACATGTATTGGGATATTTTTGATTTGATTTATTGTCACATGTGTTAGTATACAGTGAAAAGTATTGCTTCATGCACATTATACAGACAAAACATACCATCCATAGAGCACATAGGGGAGAAGGAATGGAGAGGGTGCAGAATGTAGTGTTACAGTCATAGCTAGGGTGTGGAGAAAGATCAATCAATTCAGTATATGATAGGTCCACTTGAATAGTGAAAAGTAGTGTTTCTTGCTTCTGCTCACTTCCTTGTGCACTTGTCTCACTTGTCCACCTGTAAAGCTCTCATTTCCACAGGTTTCTGTCCTTGAGGCGCTCCCCATCCCCCAAACAAAACAACCAGAAGCCCCTCGACCTGTGTCACCAAGCAGCAGCCCCAGTGCCTGGGATCAGTCGCCGTCTCCAGGGACAACTTGAGCCCTCAGGGGTTGCTCGAGCCGGGAGTGAAGAGGGGGAGGGAGTGAAGAGGGGGAGGGAGTGGTGGTGGTGGGAGGGGGAGTCAAGCAGACTGACCTTTGAAGTTGAGTTGCGCGGACAGCTTGATCCTGACTTCGCCGCTGATGAACTCGCCGGGGCTGTAAACGACTTTGTTGTTCTTCAACGCGACGCTCAACTCCTGAACTTTCCCCATGGTGGCCGCCACTGGACTGAACCGGAACCCGGCGCGCGCAGCCGCACAAACGGCCTGACGTCAGCGCCGCGCGGCGCCAGTCCCGCCCACCCCCCCCGAGCCCGCGCCGACCCCGCCCACCCACCCCCGAGCCCATGCCGGCCCCGCCCACCCACCCCCGAGCCCATGCCGGCCCCGCCCACCCACCCCCGAGCCCATGCCGGCCCCGCCCACCCACCCCCGAGCCCATGCCGGCCCCGCCCACCCACCCCCGAGCCCATGCCGGCCCCGCCCACCCACCCCCGAGCCCATGCCGGCCCCGCCCACCCACCCCCGAGCCCATGCCGGCCCCGCCCACCCACCCCCGAGCCCATGCCGGCCCTCGGAGCCCGCGCCGGCCCCGCCCATCCCCCCGAGCCCGCGCCGGCCCCGCCCACCCTCCCCGGAGCACGCGCCGGCCCCGCCCACCCCCCGAGCCCGCGCCGGCCCCGCCCACCCCGGAGCCCGCGCCGGCCACGCCCACTCCCACAGCGCCAGTCCCTCCCACGGACCGCACCTGCCCACTCACCCCAGCCCTCCCCACCCCTTCTCCCTTTCCAGCGCAGACTGCACGCGCCGGTGGATGCCCGCCTTTTCCCCCACGTGCAACCCACCCGCTTCCCCCCCCCAATGATCTAAGCGCTGGGGAAGCCACTCCACCAGCAGGAATTCTTCACCTGGGGACAGCACGGTGGCATAGTGGTTAGCACTGCTGCCTCACAGCACCAGGGACCCGGGTTCGATTCCCTGTTCGGGTCACTGTCTGTGCAGAGTTTGCACATTCTCCCCGTGTCTGTGTGGGTTTCCTCCGGGCGCTCCGGTTTCCTTCCTACAGCCTGAAAGACGTGCTTGTTAGGTGAATTGAACGGAAAAGGTGCTGGAGTGTGGTGACTAGGGGATTTTCACAGTAACTTCACTACAGTGTGAATGTAAGCTGACATGTGACATGAATAAATAATTAAATTAATGGATTCCTAAAGAAACAAAGTCACTCCAGTAGAATCAAAGCAAAATATTGGAGATCTGAAATAAAAACAGAAAGTGCCAAGAAAACTCAACAGCTCTGATAGTGTGTGGAGAGAGAAGCCCAGTTCTTGTTTTGAGTGCAATAATAGAATCCCTACAGTGCAGAAGGAGGCCATTTTGCCCATCGAGTCTGCACCGACTCTTACCCATATTGGAAGAAGGGGCATATTATTCCAAAGAAGTCATATTGGGCTTGAAATGCTAATTAAGTCATTGATTTTGATTTTATTGTCACATGTTCTGGGATATAGTGAAAAGTATTGTTTCTTGCGCGCTACACAGACAAAGCATATCATTCATAGAGTACATAGGGGAGAAGGAAAGGAGAGGGTGCAGAACATAGTGTCCGTTACAAGTAAGGCGAAGAGTAAGATCAGCTTAATATACGATAGGTCCATTGAAAAGTCTGAT
Source organism: Mustelus asterias (assembly GCF_964213995.1). Taxonomy (NCBI): domain Eukaryota; kingdom Metazoa; phylum Chordata; class Chondrichthyes; order Carcharhiniformes; family Triakidae; genus Mustelus; species Mustelus asterias. The sequence goes on along the minus strand of NC_135813.1, from coordinate 29,414,387 downwards.
GGCAGCAAGGGAGAAGCTGTTCTTGAGTCAGAGTTCTTGTCCTTCTGCAGAAGGAGGCCATCTGGCTCATTGTGTCTGCACCGACTCTTGGGAGAAGTGTCATATTATTCCAAAGGAGAGCCATATTGTGCTCAAAATGTTAATGAAGTAATTGAGGTCACAGGATGGGTGCAATACTTGAAACTGCCTTCACTCCTTTGTCGACATGTGAAGTTGGAGCAATTGAGTTTGCTTCAGCATTTGCAATACAGCATGTTGCCATTTGCGTTGGACGCCATTCTACAGTGGTTAAGCTCTGCAACTGTTCATCAGCAAGTATAGTGTATCGCTGTAATTAATTTACCAGTTAAATACTGTGACTGTGCCCCATGCAAACCTGGTTCTGAAAGGAAAACATTCCCACCCCCAATGAACTGAATCTTGACCTCGAGCAACAAGTATTCTGAGATAACATGTCCTGGGTAAACAATGGAAGTGATTTATTGTTTCTGGAGATGTATGTACAATTCCTGCTAAGCATTACGTATGAGAAAGATTAATAATACCAGCCAGACACTTTTGTAACAGGTTTATTCATGGACAGCATCTAAATTGTCTATTGTTGGATACAGCTGAACTTTGGGCCGTGAAAAGGTTCAGCAGACAAGCCAGTTGGTTCAGTTCTTTTTGTGTAACTTTGTAGAACTTTCAGTAAAAGCACACCACCCAATGAGTAAATGGTAACCTGATCCTTACTGGATGCAGTGTGTGTACTAATACGGTGATTCTGGCCAAGAAAGGAATTCTGAGAGATGTTTTAAGCAAATGAATTCTGTATTAACCAAAGAAGCATTTTACCACACGTTAGAAAACTAAGCTAAAACTCTTGGTGACTAACTATCAAATTGCTACTGGTGCGAGTGAACCCAATGATACAATGCCAACTCGCATTTATATAAGATCTTTACTGTAGTAACATTTAAGAACCATTTGGAAACAGCAATGGGTGGAGGTGAGTGCCGTATCATTTTCTGGGTGAATGTGAGATCGTTTGCCTCATCTATGACTTGTTCATGGTAAAAGATCTGGTCCAGTTTGTGCACATCTTAGCAATAAAGACAAAGGTTAGTGATCTGTTCCTCAGCAGATTAAACCTCAGTATCTGAGGTGAAAGTATGTTCCGAACATGTGGATGTATTCTACTAGTTACATAGCTATCTTTGACTGGTAAATTTGTTTGGTGGTTTATAACTACACTCCAGAGTAGTGCATATCCTACTATCTTTTAAAGTCAAGAAACATTGTTTGCTGACATGTTTTATAACCAGTAACTGTAATGTGGTGACAATGGTGTTTAGTCAATACCTGGGATCACTATATAGTCCCAAGATATTGGAAGTACATTCTTAACCCTCAGGGATTTTGTGTGCAATTCTGAAATGAAGAAGGTAACAATCATGCCTTATTAAAAATTAGCAGTTTCAAGAAACAGAGATAGTTTGAAGTAATCTATTTTTGTATTGTTGGATATTAAAAATAAGATATAGATTTAGATGAGTTTAATTTACTGTTTCTGTGTAAGAAATGATTAAAATTTAGACAGAGCTAAAAAGCATCGACCTGGTGTAGTTGGCTAGCAAGAAATCAGATATCTGGAGCAATCCCAAGGTTGGTAACCTCAGTACAGCCTGTGATGCAGTAGTGTTCTATTGGTATGGCTGAGTACATGAGAGATTGTGTGGAAGCTTGAATGCATGTAGTAATTCAAGGCAGAGGAATACTGAAAGAATTGGAAATCCTGGAAGTGGACCTTTGCTTAAAACAGCTGAGACAAAGTATTGTTTAAAGAGGATTCTACAGCATGCATTTTCAAGAATGGAGCTTGGAATCACTCATGTGGAAGCTGGAGTCCAGTGGCTGACAGTGTGATAATCTTCTGGGGGGATTTGAGGAGAAATCCACATCTGTTTGATTGGGTGGCAACTGCCGCTTGGTTTCAGAGTGGGGTGTGTTTGACCAATGTTTGCCTGTTAGTTTACAGGAACTGTGTATTTACCAAGACTATTATAGCACAAGATATATTTTGCCATTGGTGTTATCCTTAAACTCTGCATACATTTATAAAGATAAGTGGAAGTGAAAGAATATTGTATTATAGTCAAACTTCTCATGTTTAATAATTTTTTTTTGATGTTGAAGGCTAATTGGCAGTCCTATAACACTGTTCATCTACATTTTCAAACAAAAAAGTAAAAGTTAACAACAGTTTAACTGGATTCTTACTGATATATGCAGATGGATGGAGTTTAAAGAACGCAAATCAATTTCTTAGCATTCATTTGCTGAATAAATTTTGAAGGTGATAGATTATTTTAAGGAATATTTCTTTAAGTTATATGATGTAATACAAGTGAAGATCGAGAAATTATGGACAAAAAAACCCATGATTGCCAAATGTATCAAAGACAAAAGAACAAAGAACAGTACAGCACAGGAAACAGGCCCTTCGGCCCTCCAAGCCTGTGCCGCTCCTTGGTCCAACTAGACCAATCGTTTATATCCCTCCATTCCCAGGCTGCTCATGTGACTATCCAGGTAAGTCTTAAACGATGTCAGCGTGCCTGCCTCCACCACCCTACTTGGCAGCGCATTCCAGGTCCCCACCACCCTCTGTGTAAAAAACATCCCTCTGATGTCTGAGTTATACTTCGCCCCTCTCAGCTTGAGCCCGTGACCCCTCGTGATCGTCACCTCCGACCTGGGAAAAAGCTTCCCACTGTTCACCCTATCTATACCCTTCATAATCTTGTATACCTCTATTAGATCTCCCCTCATTCTCCGTCTTTCCAAGGAGAACAACCCCAGTCTACCCAATCTCTCCTCATAGCTAAGACCCTCCATACCAGGCAACATCCTGGTAAACCTTCTCTGCACTCTCTCCAATGCCTCCACGTCCTTCTGGTAGTGCGGCGACCAGAACTGGACGCAGTACTCCAAATGTGGCCTAACCAGCGTTCTATACAGCTGCATCATCAGACTCCAGCTTTTATACTCTATCCCCCGTCCTATAAAGGCAAGTATACCATATGCCTCCTTCACCACCTTCTCCACCTGTGTTGCCACCTTCAAGGATTTGTGGACTTGCACACCTAGGTCCCTCTGTGTTTCTATACTCCTGATGACTCTGCCATTTATTGTATAACTCCTCCCCACATTACTTCTTCCAAAATGCATCACTTCGCATTTATCCGGATTAAATTCCATCTGCCACCTCTCCGCCCAATTTTCCAGCCTATCTATATCCTGCTGTATTGCCCGACAATGCTCTTCGCTATCCACAATTCCAGCCATCTTCGTGTCATCCGCAAACTTGCTGATTACACCAGTTACACCTTCTTCCAAATCATTTATATATATCACAAATAGCAGAGGTCCCAGTACAGAGCCCTGCGGAACACCACTGGTCACAGACCTCCAGCCGGAAAAAGACCCTTCGACCACTACCCTCTGTCTCCTATGGCCAAGCCAGTTCTCCACCCATCTAGCCACTTCTCCTTGTATCCCATGAGCCTTAACCTTCTTAACCAACCTGCCATGTGGGACTTTGTCAAATATCAGGAAGGGATTGCAATTCATCTGAATATAAAAAAACCTCAAAATCATTCGAATGCAACAATGACTATTGGTCAAAACACAGGACCAGATTTTCATTCTGAATCAATTGCAAAAACAACGGAATAAGAATAGTTGTGTGAGAGATGGAACCTAAAGTAAAAGCTACAAAGTAGATGAACTTGGGGTGTGGATTGGTACTTGGGACTATGATGTTGTGGCCATTATGGAGACATGGATAGAACAAGGAAAGTAATGGTTGTTGGACGTTCCAGGGTATAGATGTTTCAGTAAGTGTAGGGAAGCTGGTAAAAGAGGTGGAGGAGTAGCATTGTTAATCAAGGATAGTTTAACAGCTGCAGAAAGGCACTTTGAGGGGGATCTGCATACTGAGGTAATATGGGCTGAAGTTAGAAATAGGAAAGGAGCGGTCACATTGTTAGGAGTTTACTATAGGCCCCCAAATAGTAATAGAGATGTGGAGGAAGAAATTGCTAAGCAGATTATTGATAGGTGTGGGGGTCACAGGGTAGTTGTCATGGGGGACTTTAACTTTCCAAATATTGATTGGAACCTTTGTAGGTCAAATAGTTCGGATGGGGCAGTTTTTGTGCAGTGTGTGCAGGAGGATTTCCTGACACAATATGTGGATAGGCCGACAAGAGGTGGGGCCACATTGGATTTGGTACTGGGAAATGAACCGGGCCAAGTGTTAGATTTGGTTGTGGGAGAGCACTTTGGAGATAGTGACCACAATTCGGTGTCTTTTGTTATTGCAATGGAGAGGGATAGGGCCGTACGGCAGGGCAAGGTTTATAATTGGGGGAGAGGTAAGTATGATGCGATTAGGCAAGAATTAGGGGGCATAAGATGAGAACAGAAACTGTCAGGGAAAGGCACAAATGAGAAGTGGAACTTTTTCAAGGAACAAATACTGTGTGTCCTTGATAGGTATGTCCCTGTCAGGTAGGGAGGAAATGGCCGAGTGAGGGAACCATGGTTCACGAAAGAGGTGGAATGTCTTGCAAAAGGAAGAGGGAAGCTTATGTAGAGATGAGGAAACAAGGTTCAGATGGCTCGATTGAGGGTTACAAGTTAGCAAGGAATGAGCTGAAAAAGGGACTTAGGAGAGCTAGGAGGGGGCATGAGAAGTCCTTAGTGGGTCGGATCAAGGAAAACCCCAAGGCTTTTTACTCTTACGTGAGGAATAAAAGAATGACCAGGGTGAGGTTAGGGCCATTCAGGGACAGTAGTGGGAACTTGTGAATGGAGTCAGTAGAGATAGGAGAGGTGATGAATGAATACTTTTCTTCAGTGTTCACGAAGGAGAGGGGCCATGTTTTTGAGGAAGAGAAGGCTAATAGGCTGGAGGAAGTAGATGTTCGGAGGGAGGATGTACTAGCAGTTTTGAATAAACTGAAGGTCGATAAGTCCCCTGGGCCTGATGAAATATATCCTAGGATTCTTTGGGAGGCAAGGGATGAGATTGCAGAGCCTTTGGCTTTGATCTTTGGGTCCTCACTGTCCATGGGGATGGTGCCAGAGGACTGGAGAGTGGCGAATGTTGTTCCTCTGTTTAAGAAAGGGAATAGAAATGACCCTGGTAATTATAGGCCGGTTAGTCTTACTTCGGTGGTTGGTAAGTTGATGGAAAAGGTCCTTAGGGATGGGATTTACGACCATTTAGAAAGATGCGGATTAATCCGGGATAGTCAGCACGGATTCGTGAAGGGCAAGTCGTGCCTCACAAATTTGATAGAATCTTTTGAGGAGATAACTAAGTGTGTTGATGAAGGTAGGGCAGTTGATGTCATATACATGGATTTTAGTAAGGCATTTGATAAGGTCCCCCATGGTCGGCTTATGATGAAAGTGAGGAGCTGTGGGATAGAGGGAAAGTTGGCCAATTGGATAGGTAACTGGCTATCTGATCGAAGACAGAGGGTGGTGGTGGATGGAAAATTTTCGGACTGGAGGCAGGTTGCTAGCGGAGTGCCACAGGGATCAGTGCTTGGTCCTCTGCTCTTTGTGATTTTTATTAATGACCTAGAGGAGGGGGCTGAAGGGTGGATCAGTAAATTTGCTGATGACACCAAGATTGGTGGAGTAGTGAATGAGGTGGAGGGCTGTTGTAGACTGCAAAGAGACATAGATAGGATGCAAAGCTGGGCTGAAAAATGGCAGAGGGAGTTTAACCCTGATAAATGTGAGGTGTTTCATTTTGGTAGGACAAATTTAAATGTGGATTACAGGGTCAAAGGTAGGGTTCTGAAGACTGTGGAGGAACAGAGAGATCTTGGGGTCCATATCCACAGATCTCTGAAGGTTGCCACTCAAGTGGATAGAGCTGTGAAGAAGGCCTAAAGTGTGTTAGCTTTTATTAACAGGGGGTTGGAGTTTAAGAGCCGTGAGGTTATGCTGCAACTGTACAGGACCTTGGTGAGACCACATTTGGACTATTGTGTGCAGTTCTGGTCACCTCACTATAAGAAGGATGTGGAAGCGCTGGAAAGAGTGCAGAGGAGATTTACCAGGATGCTGCCTGGTTTGGAGGGTAGGTCTTATGAGGAAAGGTTGAGGGAACTAGGGCTGTTCTCTCTGGAGCGGAGGAGGCTGAGGGGAGACTTAATAGAGGTTTATAAAATGATGGAAGGGGATAGATAGAGTGAACGTTCAAAGACTATTCCCTCGGGTGGATGGAGCTATTACAAGGGGGCATAACTTTAGGGTTCATGGTGGGAGATATAGGAAGGATATCAGAGGTAGGTTCTTTACTCAGAGAGTGGTTGGGGTGTGGAATGGACTGCCTGCAGTGATAGTGGAGTCAGAAACTTTACGAACATTTAAGCGGTTATTGGATAGGCACATGGAGCACACCAGGATGATAGGGAGTGGGATAGCTTGATCTTGGTTTCAGATAAAGCTTGGCACAACATCGTGGGCCGAAGGGCCTGTTCTGTGCTGAACTGTTCTATGTTCTATGTTCAAAGTATTATAGACGTTTGGTTAAAAAATCATTCACTGTATTCATTGCTGGCATGAGAGTGATTTAATTATATTATTGCTATCATAGTACATGGGTTTGTGCTCTTCTGTAGATGTCCTATTTGCTTAACTTCAGTCAGTGAGTATAGTTAATTAATTTGGAATCTTGAACTCAATTTAACTTTGACGGCCGATACTACTGTTTGCTGGAATAATTCAATGAGAAACAATATGTAGAAAGCATTCATAGGTGAGGTTTGTTAGAGTCCAAAGGATACAGGTCTCATCAGGAGCAGAATATTACGGTGAGAGGCCTGCTTATTCCAGGTATGGGAAACTGCTGAAGGAGAGAATTGTTCACTAAAGTACTCTAAAGTAAGTGAGATTCGATTTCCACCCAGTTATAGAACTACAGGCCTGAAGTTATTCCATAGTGAAAAATACTTACATGTCAATCTTACGCTTCACCCCCTGCAATTTTATTAAAGGCATGAGTGAGCGTGGCTTAAAATGAATTGGTCAATATCTATTCAAAACAGCAGAGCAAGGAATTTGAAATCAACATTGAATATATTTTCCGCTTGTATTATTTCAGTGCTTGATTTTGCTTGCTTATAAAATGCCAGTGATTTTTTGTGTAGCGTTTGAGATGCTTCAACATCAAAAGGCACTGTAAAAATGTAAGTCCTCTTCAATAGGATCAGATCTCCCTTGGTGCTGGTAAATTGGAGAATCCCATGATAAATTGGAGAGAATACTGCTTTATAAAGACTGGAGTGTTGCACTGAGTAATGTCGAATTTGGCGATTAATCTTCCATGGTAGTGTTCACGGAGGAAAGCAAATTGCTCTTCCTGGACCTGTCTAATTCCTTCGCACTGCTTAATTCATTCTGTGTGATTGACGGTATCATTATACTGGCTTCTATACTTGTTGCTTGCTCATACTCTTCTCTGTGTGATCTCTATCTCTCTTTTGCTTCTGATTCTTTTTTTTCGCATTCTTTCACTCATTTGATTTAAATCTCTTTCACTTTTTCTCCAATCTCTTCCATATATCCTGATCAGGGAGGTATTCTGCACTGACAATACTGCACCAGCATTCCATACCGATAAACATCTGCAATGACAAATGGATAGCCTCTCTCATACCTGTAAAGAGCTTGGTCTGGCCATCAGCATCAGGAAGACAAATGTCATGGTCGAGTGTGTCAACAAACTGCTATCGATTAGCATTGATAATGTAACACTGGAGGCTGTTGTTGCTTAAAGTATCTGGACTCCAAAATCACCAGCAATCTGGGTTCCATCCTCATGAGTCCTCCACTTGTGGCTAACCCAAAAGCAGCCCTTTTTGTCTGTCTGGCACACCAGCAGCTATTGTGGATCTTCTCCCCCCCAAACTCCCAGTTTGACTGCATCTGCGAGTCTGTGAGTCTGCTGTCTCTCTTGTGATCAGATGTTAAAACTGGCACCTTACTTTCAATAAGTTTCAACCTGGGCCTTGTGTACCCCATGGCAGCCAGGTCACATGGGCTCATCTCCATGTAGACTTTGTATCAGGTCACATGCTCCTGTCTACTACTTTACTTTACCTTGAATTAAAAGAAACAGTTTAAAACTTAACCCTCTCACATAATCTTGCATTCGTATAATTCGATATTAAACATTACACCCACATATAAAAGTTGATCTTGTTTCTTAAATTTGAGTTGTCTAAATACTGTATATATATTTTTTGAGGTTGAGAAAGGAAATAATCAAATAGCCCTGCTCTCCAGAACTCATCTTTGACCTTTGTCCCTGATATGCATATTTTGTGGATCTGTAAATCTACGAAGAAGCCTAGCATGAAAGGGAACTAATTCTGAACTACATTTTGTGTGAATTTGACTGACTGCCTCATTCTGGGCTTTTCAATCTATCTACTCTTATTTATTATTGTTTCTCTTCACAACAAGTGCTCACTTAAGGTTGTAGTGTTGCGTTCCTGAAAATCGTGAGTTTAACTGATACGATTTTAAACAAATCATGTTTTCCCCTTAAAACCAATGTGGAAGTTGTAGTTGGGTTCTATAGAACCGTTCTTTTCAGAAAAAAAATTATACTGTGTAAGTTGAAACACTTTATGTTAATAAATTCCTATATTATAAGGCAGCATCGTGGCACAGTGGTTAGCACTGCTGCCTCACAGCGTCAGGGACCCAGGTTTGATTCCCAGCTTGGGTGACTGTCTGTGCAGAGTCTGCACGTTCTCCCCGTGTCTGCGTGGGTCTCCTCCGGGTGCTCCGGTTTCCTCCCGGTTAGGTGTATTGGCCTTGCTAAATTCTCCCTCAGTGTACCTGAACAGGCGCCGGAGTGTGGCGACTAGGGGATTTTCACAGAACTTTATTGCAGTGTTAATGTAAGCCTATGTTGTGGGAAAATTACCACCGGAGTCAGACTGGAGGTTCAACAATACAGCTTTATTTCGGACACGAAGCTTCGAGGGAGAAAGCACTGGTACTCCGCAGTACTTTGGCAGCTACCTTCTCAATAATACAATAGAAGTGGTTCATTTTTATACTTTTCAGACAATGGATAGTCCGGACATTAGCCATTTAACACATCGTTATAGTTGAGTAGGATCGATAGTTTAACACTTCGTTACAGCCAGACATATACAGACATTGGCATTTAACATCGCATTGTTTCATAGAATGGGTACATTTCCTCTTTCAGTGACTATCAATGACTTAGTTTCGGTCTATACATACAGTAATTGGTTTTACTGCATTTATGTATTCCTGTTCCCATTTATGGCTAACCTCTTTATCAGACCTTATTGTCCTAGGTCTGTCCTTATCTTTAAAGTGCCTCAAGCTCTTACCGGCTTCCTGCAGTATCTGATTCCTGCATGTTAACTTTAAGTAGCTGTCTGTCCTGCGTGTTTGAACTTTAAGTAGCTGTCTGTGCTAAAAGTCAGTGCCTGTTTAATGTCTCTTTCCAGGTAACCATTTTATGTGCCAGGCCACCATTTTATGTGTCCGATACCAACTTTACGATTTTCCCCACTTCACCTACTTGTGACCCTAATTAATAAAACTTGAAAAAAATTAAAATATAATAACTTTCTACTTACAGTACTCCCAGTCTCAGCCAATCCTGCTTCCTGAACCTCCTGCTTGCTACATGACCCATTCTCTGATCCTCCTGGTCATTGTGGACCCTTCCTCTTACTTTTGCTTCTCAGCCTCTCCTGCTTGCTAACCCACTCTCTTGCTGCCGACCCTCTGTCTTGCAGCCTCTGTTGCTCCCTAACCCACTCTCTTGCTGCCGAACTTCTGAGTTGTGACCTCTCCTGCTCCAGGACTCACCTTCTCGCTGATGCTTGCTTTTCAACTCTCCTGCTCACCGCTTTCCTCTCATGAACGCTCATGGTGAGCTTTGAATGCTGAAGCTGCTCCTCCTTCTTCTGGCCACCCATCTCCAGAGCCTGCTTTCAAAGTGAGGGTTCAGGGGTGAATTTCAAGATGGCGCTGGAGCGAGGTGACTTATTGCGAGCTGTCCCCAGCATACCCTCTAATTCTATCTTTTTCTCTTGTTCTATGCTTATAAAACTGAACTCTAACTATTTTAAACTCTCTAATCTGATCTTTCTCTACACCCTAGCTATGACTGTAGCATTATATTCTGCACCCTCTCCTCTCCTTCTCCCCTATGTACTCTATGAATGGTATGTTTTATCTGTATAGTGTACAAGAAACAACACTTTTCACTGTATTCCAATGCATGTGACAATAATAAATCAAATTTAAAAATAATGGGAAGGGGTGAAGGGAATCATTAAAAAAAAACTTGATTATAACAGCCCCAGCTCAGCACTTCAGCATCATCAGGACCTGCATTTTCACAATCCTGGAGTCCATCTGGATCAGGAGAGGGAAGAAGCAAGTGGGAGAGTTGGGATGTAGGAGGTTTGGTGCAAGCAAGAATTGGCAAGTGGGTGAGTCAGGTAATGGCAGAAGCCCCAAGTTCGATGGTCAGAAGCAAGGGGGTGGGTTAGGGGGCGGGAGAGGCTACTCCAAAATGGCGATAATTGGATCACAAAGCTCTACACCAGACCAGCGAGAAACAATTTTAAAACACAACTCACAATGCTAACTGAGAATTCAAGCCGCCCCATTGTCTGACTGCCGTTAAAGTGAAACAAGTTAAAGGGGCAACATTAAATGGGGACTTACTGTAGTTCCCTATGGACGTTCCCAACTCATGCATGTTCTAGATGTTCACATGCCTTCTTACCCTTTCATCTTAAAGCTTACTTGAAACATTGTTCCAGAAACTCACTCTACTATTGTTACATTAATTTTATTTGCATATCTAATATATGTCTAAGCAGATAACATCACTTATCTTCTGACCGCTGTTAATGTTCTCTGTGTTATCTGAGTAACCTACGTCATTTACACATGAACAAAACTGAAACAAATTAACTGCGATCAAATCATGTAAAATCCAGAATTCTTCAGACATGGAGCATGTAGCTGAATCTGATTGCCATGAAATTCAACCATTTTTTGTTCATTTATTATTTTTATCATTCTCACATTTTGACTGAGAACAATTTTGACTTCAGACAAAAATGTAAAATGGACAATATTGAATATGTTGGTCTTGATGCGCCGTACCCATTGTCAGAAGGGGAAAACTGATAGTTCAATATATCCAGATAGACGTGGAACAACTTGATTCTCTGACAATCAATCACTTTGTTTCCTTTTGCGTTTTGCTGCCTGCAGGATATGATTTGAGCTTTGATACTTTAAGAACCTTCTTGGGTGCAGAGGTGTGTGTGAACCCAGCCAGGGCACTGAGAAATACATTTCTTCCCCTTTTGGGCTTTGCCAGGATTTCTACGAATTGGCTAGATGTAGAAATGGTATCATCATGTTCACTTTTCTCATGTAAGCTTCTTAAATAGGGGAGGCAATGGCCTAGTGGTATTGTCGCTAGACTCTTAATTCAGAAACTCAGCTAACGTTTTGAGGACCCTAGTTCGAATCCCACCACGGCAAATGGTGGAATTTGAATTCAATAAAAAAAAACCTGGAATTAAGAATCTACCGGTGACTATGAAAGACTATTGTCAATTGTTGGAAAAACCCATTTGGATCACTAATGTTCTTTAGGGAAGGAAATCTGTCGTCCTTACCTGGTCTGGCCTACATGTGACTCCAGAGCCACAGCAATGTGGTTGACTCTCAACTGCCATCCAAGGGCATCTAGGGATGGGCAATAAATGCTGGCCAGCCAGCAACAACTATGTCCTATGAATGAATTAAAAAAATATGTAGTTAGGATCTCCAATGCACTGCCTAAGAGAGTGGTGGAGTCAGATTCAATTTTGGCTTACAGAGGAAAATTGGATAAACACCCAATGATTAAAAATTGTACAGATTTAGGGAACAAAGGGCAGGGGAAGTGTGGCTAGCTGAATTGTTCTTGTAGCGAGCTGGCACAGTCTCAACAGGCCAAATGGCCTCCATCAGTGCCATAAGCATTCTACGATTCTATTCTATTTTCTCAACCAATTATTTCCATATAAAGAACCATTGGTTCAAAATATTTAATCTAACTTTCTATTGGTTTCTCTCACTTTGGCGGTACAATTCTGTCTTTGATATCTTTACCCCCTCTCTTTTTCAAACAGCAATTCATGTGAACTTGGATGATGTGTATTGGCAGGCTATTTAATCCTGAGAACATCATAACTGACCCCAAATCTGTTCTTCCTCAATTATGCACATATGTACACTTAGTCTTCACTAGTGTTCAGAGGATAGTGATCCGGTAATAGTCAGCAGACATGAAAGATTGAACAGGGAGTCTTCTGGTCTGTGTGACTAAGCACCCACTCCATTATCTACAAGCCTAATGATGAGCTGTTGAATAATGCCTTCATATTTACTGTTCACAGAATCTCATCTTTCATCCTACACATTTCCCACAGTAGAATGTCACTAATGCTAACTACATTTTGCTTCTTTCGTGGGCGCATGTAGCTATTTCCTGATCTTTCATCACTGAACTATCATTACCATTTCTGAGAAGTGATAAATGAAAAGAACTTTAAAAGAGCTTTCATGTCATTTTCCGCCACACTCAGTTAACCAGCCTGATGAGTGTAATGTACAGAAGAAATGGTACAGTGCAAAAAAGTGTTCAATGGTGATATCAATTAGGGGAAACAATTGATGTGCTTTGAATTCAGAGTGGTAGTGTTTTCTGAAAGCCAGATGGGAGCAACGGTTGCTTAGCTGGTAATGTTGTAACGTAACACACTTGAACAATATTTTGGAAAGAGTTCATCAGCTATTATTGTTTCATAACCTTTACAGTTTCCATTGTAAGCAACACGTTGCATCTTAGGTCTCTAAAGCTCAACTGGTTTCTCAATTTCTTTGGGCGTTTCCACAGTGGTTAGCACTGCTGCCTCACAGCGCCAGGGACCCCGGGTTCGATTCCTGGCTTGTGTCACTGTCTGTACGGAGTCAGTACATTCTCCCCATGCCTGCGTCGGTTTCCTCCGAGTGCTCCAGTTTCCTCCCACAGTACTGGTTAGGTGAGGCCGTCCTCGTGTGTGCGGAACTTGGCGGAACTTGGCGGAACTTGGCTATCAGTTTCTGCTCAGCGACTCTGCGCCGTCGTGTGTCGTGAAGGCCGCCTTGGAGAACGCTCCAACCAGGATATTGGGTTCATGTCACACTATTTGTAACCCCCACAGCCTGCCTGGACCTGCAGAGTTTCACTGGCTGTCTTGTCTGGAGACAATACACATCTTTTTAGCCTGTCTTGATGCTCTCTCCACTCACGTTGTTTGTATCTTGAAGACTTGATTAGCTGTAAGTATTCGCATTCCAACCATTATTCATGTAAATTGAGTCTGTGTCTTTATATGCCCTGTTTGTGAACAGAATTCCCACTCACCTGAAGAAGGGGCTTGGAGCTCCGAAAGCTTGTGTGGCTTTTGCTACCAAATAAACCTGTTGGACTTTAACCTGGTGTTGTTAAACTTCTTACTGTGTTTACCCCAGTCCAACGCCGGCATCTCCACATCATAACATGAGTGAAACAGAGATAGACATTGCAAACCCCCTTTCCTGCGTTTTGTATGTGTGAAATAAACCAACCCTTATATTTCATCTTATCTCATGTTTGCTGTGCAAGTTATTGATAGAGAATTGGAACAACCCAATTTTAGGGTTGGGGGAAATACACCATCATTTATAAAGGAAAAAATCAAAGACACCTTTCTGTTTCCGGACAGGTAGTGAGTGGAGAAATAAGGGCCGCTGAAATGAATCCCTCTTCTGCCCGTAACAGAAATTGGGAGTTCAAGTGCTAGGGATGAGAATCTGAGGGCAAATCCAGAGAAGGCAATGGGAGATGGAGACTCATTGAGTGACTCTGAAAGACAGAAACAGCACAGGTCAAAGATCATACAGCACAGGAGTTTGGCAGTGTTAAAAGGCACCTAAGTAAATGCTAGGAAATAGCACCATCAGTTGTGATTGAAACCGGTTTCTTGATCAGAATGTTTTTCTCAGTCACACACCTTTTAATTTCACTGTAGGCACCGTCATCCTCTCTGAGTGAGGAAGTCCTTTGTTGTTGCATCTTTGAATGTCCTGCAAATAAAAACAATCCACTGGGCCATATCCATTATGTCTACTGACTCATTAAACTGCAGTGAGAAACATTCACAGCTGATAAGAGTTGGTGTATTTGCTGAGACACATCCTGAGACAACAATTCCACCCTTCTGGCTACGGTTAAAGCACCAAGTGGTATGCTCTTGATGGCTATCATAATTTCATCTTTGTTTTCAATGTCTTTAAACAAGATGTCAGCAGCAACTATCATATCAAAGAACAAAGAACAGTACAGCAGAGGAACAGGCCCTTTGACCCTCCAAGCCTGTGCTGATCATGTTTACCTATCTAACCAACCGCTTATATCCCTCTATTCCCTGTTTGTTCATATGCCTATCAAGATAAATCTTAAATGTGGCTGACTAACGTATCTGCCGCAACCACCTCACTTGACAGTGCATTCCAGGCCCCCAACACCCTCTGTGTAAAAACCTTTCCCCGCTCATCTCCACTGAACCTTTCCCCCCTTAGCTTGAACTTGTGCCCCCTTGTGATTGTCATTTCTGCCCTGGGAAAAAGCTTCCAACTGTTCACCTTATCTATGTCCTCATAATTTTATAAACTTCTACCAAGTCGCCCCTCTGCCTCCATCTTTCCAGGGAGAACAATCCCAGTTTATTCAATCTCTGCTCATAGCTAATACCCTCCATACCAGGCAACATCCTGGTAGACATTTTCTGTACTCCCTCCAAAGCCACTACATCCTTCTGGTAGTGTGGTGACCAGAATTGGACACAGTATTCCAAATGTGGCCTGACCAACATAATTTGCCAACATTTATAGTCAATGTCCGATGAAGGCAAGCATGCCATATGCTTTCTTCACCATCTTTTCCACCTGTGCTGCCACTTTTAAGGATCTATGGACCTGTACTCCCAGATCCCTCTGTGTTTTATGCTCCTGATGGTTCTGGCCTTTATTTTATAACTCCAAACTCAATTGGATCTACCAAAATACATCACCTCGCATTTGTCCAGATTAAATTCCATCTGCCATTTCTCTGTCCAAATTTCCAGACTATCTATATCCTGCTGTATTTTCTAACGATCTTCATCACTATCCACAACTCCGTCAATCTTAGTATCATCTGCAAACTTGCTAATCAGACATTTTCTTCCAAGTCATTTATATATATTACCACAGAGGTCCGAGCACTGATCCCTGCGGATCACCACTAGTTACAGACCTCCATTCAGAAAAACACTAATTAGTATTCTAATTAGTATTCTGTAACTTGATTTCTGTGATTCTGTGCACTGTTTGAGAGCACATTTCCACTCCATCTGACGATGCTAAAACACCCTTCCACCTCTACCCTCTGTCTTCTATGGCCAAGATGTGGAGATGCCGGCGTTGGACTGGGGTGAACACAGTAAGAAGTCTCACAACACCAGGTTAAAGTCCAACAGGTTTATTTGGTAGCAAATACCATAAGCTTTCGGAGCGCTGCTCCTTCGTCAGATGGACCAGAGGAGGCAAAGGGGTGACCTAATTGAGGTGTACAAAATTATGAGGGGCCTAGAAAGGATAGAAAGGAAAAACTTTTTTCTCCAAGCTGAGGAGTCAATTACTGAGAGCACAGATTTAAAGTGATTGGGAGAAGGATTAGAGGGGAGACACAGCAAAACCTTTTTCACCCAGAGAATGATAGGCGTTTGGTAATCACTGCCTGAATTAATGATTGAGGCTGAAATACTCAACTCATTTACAAGGTACCTGGATCCACATCTGATGTGATGTAACCTGCAAGGCTACGGACCAAATGCTTCCTCTGGGTGCTCTGGTTTCCTCCCACAGTTCAAAGGTGTGCAGGTTAGATGGATTAGCCATGGTAAATGTGTGGGATTATGGGGGGTAGGGCGAGGGAGGTGGGCCAGGGTAAGATGCTCTTTCAGAGAGTCAATGCAGACTTGATGGACCAAATCGCTACTCTGGGCACCATGGATTCTATATAGCCAAACATTCAATGCTTTGAAATAAGAAAACAATGAACTACAAATACAGTAAATTTGGGACAGAAACAAAACATTTTGGTAATGGTTAGCATCTGGTGATGTGGGATTTTGGCTACAGTAACAATTAATACAAAAGGCAGCACTCTCACCTTTGAGTCAGCATCCAAACCCTATTACAGAACTTGAGTCCACAATCGAGGCTGACACTTGTGGTAACATAGCCCCTTTGAGGGGCAATCCTTTGTGGGCCATGTTATCCGGCTGGCACCCAAAGAGAGGCCATGCGGGAAACTGGGCCAATCGGGAGTGTGGGCGCACATCCTGGGAGGAGGAACACTTTCAGTTGGAGCCAGGGAGGAAAAGAAAGTGGAAATGTGTGAGAGTTTTCTGTCAGAGCCTTAATTTGAGTGTCTGTATATATTTAGTAAATAAATCCTTCATTGTTGGAGCCACATCAAGCAGCCTCCATTTATTTCACAAATTAGATGTAATGCTGCGTTGTCAGCATTACATCTTTCCGATGGGAATTTAAAGCAGGCCTTGTCTATCTGTTCAGCCTGTACATCAAGTGGGTTTGTCAAGCAACCTCTTTTCTTTCTAACTCCCCACTGGCTGGATTTTCCTTGTTAGGCTATCGTTAAACAGATTATCTCTCATTCTACCCTTTGGAATGGTTTCCATTATTTTACCTGTTTTTGAAGTTGGGGTAATGGGATTGAAGCTATTTGGGTATATCTCTCTTCTTTAAATTTTGCTTCCTCTCAAACCTGTAGAATCTTCCTAGTACCAAGAATTCTTTCATGACTCCAGGTTGTCACAGATTTTTTCACTGGTCTTCTTTAGCTGCTTGTACGATCATCCAAACCAAGGCATTTTTTTATTTATAGCACAGAAGGAGGCCATTTGGCCCATCATGTCCGCACCGGCTCTCCAAACGAGCATTATGGCATGGTGCCATTCCCTTGCCTTTTCCTCATACCCCTGCATATTGTTTCTATTAAAGCAATATATTAATGTATTAAGTAAAGGAGCATTGGTGCAGACTCCATGGGCCAAATGGCCTCCTTCTGCACTGTACGGATTCTATGATTCTATAATCTCTAATGCCCTCTTACATGCCTCAGTTGAACCTACCTCCACCACACTTCCAGGCATCAGTCATCGGTTCTTCAAACTTTCCAACATTCTCCTCAACCTAATCTCCAAACTCTCAAGGATATTTATACAATGAATACTTCACTGTACTTTCCAATTTGCTTAAGGTTTATTGAGGCATGCTGGTTTGAGCGTGATCACGATGAAAAGAGAACACACTCACTGTACTGTGCTAGTAATTTGGCAGTCCAGAAATTCCCCTAGACAACTATCTTACCTGCCTCATATGAAATAGCTGTCTTAGAAAGCGATATAAACATTTTGATTATTAATGATTTCAGCTTTTTGTCCTTTGAATGAGACATTGCTTTATCCTCTCAGACGGATGTTAAGTGTTCCTTGGCATTTATTGAGGATGAGCTGAGGAGTTCTCCAGGAATCCTCGAAAATATTGATCCCCAACAAAAATAACGAGAACAGTCCATCTTGTCATTAATTACGATGTCGTTTGTGTGACATGACATGCATGAATTGAGTGTTCCATTTCCCTAGATTACAATGACTTTAAAAAGCTTAATTAACTGAAGTGCTTTGGGATATCGTATGGTCTTGGAAAAGACTATATAAATGCAAGTTCTTACTTTTTTGCAGCAGCATGGTAGCACAGTGGTTAGCACTGCTGCCTCACAGAGCTAGGGATTTGGGTTCGATTCCTGGCTTGAGTCACTGTCTGTGCGGAGTCTGCACATTCTCCCTGTGTCTGCGTGAGTTTCCTCCGGGTGCTCCAGTTTTCTCCCATAGTCCAAAGATGTGTGGGTTAGGTTGATTGGTCATTCTCAATTGACTCTCATGTCAGGGGATTAGCAGGGTAAATATGTGGGGTTACAGGAATAGGGCCTGTGTGGGATTGTGGTCAGAGCAGGCTGATTGGCCTCCTTCTGTACTGTACAGATTCTACCTCCCTTAATTTCTATTATGATGCCTTTTCCAGTGTTAATCTCAGCAAAACTGGCAATGGGGTTAGCGGCAAGCTAACACTCTGTGTTTTAACTGAGAAACAAGAAGGAAGATAAACTGAGATTAATGTTAATTCAAATAGCTTATATGGTTTTCTAAAATTACCCATTTTGAGCTTGTGTTGGGAGCAGTGGTGTCACAAGTACATAGATGGTGGAAACTCTGAAGTGACACATTGCTTGTCAAATCAGCTGCTCAATGGAGCTAAACCTACCCATATTGAAAGCTAAATCCTTTCTTGTGGCAATGCTTTGCCTGTCAGCTTGATAAGGAGAAATTGCAAGGGGACAATAACTGGATTTAAAGTTGAATAAGCTTCTGCGTTAATCTGTTACTGATTTACTTTCCAGTAGCATGAGAAGTGGGTGTGGACATTTTTCTGGTACAGTATCCAAGCTGCCGAACAAAGAGCACTAAACTGACAAACGCAATTGAATTTAAAATCCTAACTTGTATCAGCTCTCACTCACCCATCAATCACCCCTGTGCTCAGTGACCTACATTGGCTCCAGGTTCACCAAAGCCTCCGTTTTTAAATTCTCACCCTCATAACCCACGTGGCTTCACCCATTCCTATCTCTGTAACCTCTGCCAATCTTACAACCCTCCGAGAACACTGCATTCTTCTGAATCTGGCTGGTTGTGAATTCCCCAATTCCTTTTGCCCTTTCAGTTGTCTAGACTTAAGCTCTGGCACTTCTAACCTTTGTCTCCCCACTTGGCTTTTCTCCATCGAGATGTTCTTTAAAACCTACCTCTTCGACCAGATGTTTGGTCGCCTGTCTTGATGTCATCTTCTTTGCTTCAGTGTCAATGTTTGTCCGATTGCCTTTCTGCCGAAAGCCTCGGGGATGTTTTCCTACATTAAAAGTGCACTTGTTGCTGTGTCCCGCTAGTGCAGGCCACAAATGCTTACATAGAAGTCAGTCTATTAGTGAATACTACAGCTTAATCATTATAATTTTGTCAAAAAATTTACTTAATCCATTGAACTTTCAACTGCCATTTAATTTACAGCAAGTGCAAGGCAGCAGAATCAAAATGTCACGTAACGCAAGAGAAAATAGATAGCATAATATCAAAATCTACTCTCTAATTAAGTATCTGATGAATCATATTATTAGTATATAGCTTCCTCTAATTAAACGCATATGAGCACAAAGTATTCCATTGAGTTACGCAGTAATTTCCAATGTGCAAAACAGGGCACAGCAACTAAATAAAAAGGACTTAAATCACACCAATCTCGGATGATTTTTTTTTATAAATAGATTTTTCTAAATCCATGTGACTGCACGTAATACCATGGCAATGACAAAAGGATTATCTGTCTGTATGATTAGATTCTAAAACCCAGGTGCCCACGATGCAGCATTGCATCAACCAACAGTCCCCAAAAGCTATAAATTTGAGTAACAAAGTCATCCAAAGAAAAGCATCTTCAACAATGCAGCACATGATTTGTGCTATGCTGCTAAACTGGTTTCGATTATTATGCCAAACTCTACGATCTTTTTCTCTGAAGGAAAACAGTGCTACAAACTGAACCCAGCAAGTTTAATGCATATAAAAAAGGTATAAAAAGTCTTGCGCTTGAAACATCTGTCACACTGCAGACATCACATTTTATTTGAGACATGGGAGGGTGGGGTGGGGGATGGTGGTGGGATACCACCCCCTCCTCCCAGTTCCACATTTTGCGGCGGCAGAGGCGGCCCACCATTGGCCGGCAACAAGATCTTCCAGTCCCGCCACCATCATCATGTTTTCCTGTTGTCCCCAAAGTCCGCAGGCGGGGACTTTGCAGGGGGGCTGGGGAGATCACTGATGGCGGCACCGGAAGATCTCGCTGGCAGAAAGGGTCAGGAAATTTTGGCTAATGTAACCACTAAAACAAATAATACATGAGCCAGTTTGTGATCTGCAGACTGAAATGAACAGGAGGGGGTGTTAGCACTATCAGTGAGATTAACTACTTGGGCTTGAGTACCTTTGCAAAGATTTGGATAAGGGTTGAGATCTCTTGAACCTTCCACTTTCTTCCATCAAGGTTTTCTCTATGAACCTTCCCCAACTGTCCAATGGTTGTTGACTTCCAGCTCAACACAAGTGTAATTAGCTTCTTAAGTGAAGCCATCTGTGACGTTAGTGTACCTTTAAGAGATTTTTTAAAAACATCATGTTCTCTGTAGCTCTCAGTGTTGCCGAGTTGTCTATAGAAGCCCTTTTATTGCTCCGTCAGTGGTTTAAATAGGGTTTGTTTATTTTGACTCTGTGTTGTTTTATGATGCTGCATTGTTAAGAGGAAGATCATGTGTTTTGGACAGTGTTTTATTCTTCCTAGCGAATTTAAGGTTTTATTTTCTGTTTGGCTGCAGAGTTAGTTTTAGAAGGGACGTCAGACTGAAAGCAGTGTCTCTCTCTCTCTCTCCCTGGTTTTGGAAATTCTGCTGGTTAGCTGAAGGCAAGGCTTCTTGCTTTCCTGGAGTAGAGAATCTACTGGTGGTGGCTTGACCAGAGTCTCTCCCTGGTGTTCTGGGGTGCCATTCTGACTTCAAACGTTCTGAGTGTATCCAGAGGGCTGCTAGCAGTTACAAGGCTGAGAAGTCAGGATTTTCAATTCTCCAACCCATGGATTTAATTCCAGTATCACGTGAGCATTAGTTTTTGCTGTGTTAAACCTGTGGAAGGGTTTTGGTATATGGGTTTTATTTGATTGGAACATCTTAGATATATGTGTAAAAGGTTATACATTATCATGGTTCTTTTGTTTTTGTTTGTAATTGATAAAGGTTATTGCTAGTTTTCTTTCCATTCATGTTAACTATATTCTTAAGTAAACTTTGTTTGATAAAAGCTCCCAAGTGGGTCATTTGAATCATACCTGAAGTGAAACATATTGGGGGTGATTCTCCCATTCCGCTGTGCTGCTTTTTTAGTGCAGCGAGCCAGGAGACTCTAGCGGGGATGTTTCATGTGTTCCCCGCTTGGTGCCCAGGCCTGAGCGCATCTCCCAGCGCCGGATATCCAACGCCATCAGCTTCACGCCGGAAATAGGCATGGAGCTGAATAAATTATGCACCCCCTAATTTTAATATAAGTTAAATGTCATTAGTGGGCCCAGGACTGAAATCTCCGGGCCCGCTAGCATCTCCCCTCCCCGCCAGGAGTGTTTAACTCCTGCGGGGTTCACAGTAGCTCCCCACTTGTGGGGAGATGCTGGCCCGACCCCATTGGAATGAAGGGGAGACAATCGAGGCCCCCCCAGAGAGTTGTGCACTGGGGATGGGAGGTGCTCCCTTGGCATTGGCACCTTGGCAGTGCCTATTGGGCATGGGCAGTGCCAAGGGAGCAGGGCCTAATGGGGATGGAGCCTGATGGGGGCGTGGCCTCTGGGGGGCGATCGGTAGGGGTGGGGGGTCCTGCTGCCACTCTACAATTGGGATCAGTAGGGGGAGGGAGTGAGGCCAGTGATCAGGGCTGGGTGGGGTGGGGGGGGCGGGGAGGGAGGGGAGGCAGCCTGCTGGGGGAGGATCCGGGCTGCAGTAAGGGGGAGGGGGTCGGGACTGCTGGTGGGGGGGGGGGGGGGCAGGATTGTGGGGGCAGGGATTGGGGCTGGGGTGTTGTGGGGGGATTCTAGGCTGGCCTGGACATGTTCGGGCACACTCACCTGACAAAGGGGCTTAGAGCTCCAAAAGCTTGTGTGGCTTTTGCTACCAAATAAACCTGTTGGACTTTAACCTGGTGTTGTTAAACTTCTTACTGTGTTTACCCCAGTCCAACGCCGGCATCTCCACACCATGTTCGGGGGGCCAGTGATCAGGCTGTAGGGGGGGTGTGAAGGCCGGCGTTGTGTGGGTCACGGGGCTGGCCAGTAATCGAGCTGGCCAGCAATCGGGAGACCAGCAGTGCGGGAACATTGTGCATGTGCCGATCTCCACAATGATAGATTGCTGCATGCGCAGTGTCCCGCTCAGCGCTATGCTGGCTCCTCCAGAGGGAATAAGCCCCACCCTCTGATTTTCAACGGGATTTACGCTGAGGCACTCTGCAGCGCACAGAATGTGGGAGATTCTTTTTTAAACGCCCACTGTAAAAAACCAGCATGATTTATTCCAATTTTTACATGAATTCGACACTTAGAATGTTTTTGGGTGAATCGCCCCCATCATGCTTATCCTAGCCAAATTCAAGGTGCAAAACATATGAACCAGGCAGATTCCATAAAACCCTTTGGAGCTTCTGACCTGAACCATAACATATCGCAGATCAGAACCCTCCTGGTTCTAATGTTCATAGATAAAGAATCATAGAATCCTTACAGTGCAGAAAGAAGCCATTCGGCCCATCAAGCCTGCACCGACAACAATCCCACCCTGTAACCTCATGCATTTGCCTTGCTAATCTCACTGACACTAAGGGGCAATTAAGCATGGCCAATCTACCTGACCCACACATCTTTGGACTGTGGGAGGAAAGCAGAGCACCGGGAGGAAATCCGAGTGCTAATGATCTTTAATAAAAACAGAAAGTGCTGGAAATACTCAACAGGTCAGGTAGCTTCTGTGGAGAAAGAAACAGAGTTAATGTTCCAAGTCAAATATGACTTAATATTCTTAATGAATGTTCTTAACATTCATTAACTCTGGAATCTTGTGTCTGGAATACACTCTCCCTGTGTCTTTTCAACTTAACTTTCCTAAAAGTCATTGCTGAAGCCCTAGAAGTCTGAACCCTTCTAGTCAGCACACTGAATTTCAAATTAAATCTTCTGGGAAGATTTGTTCCTTGCTTGAGCTCTCTAAAACTGCAAACTAAAAATCCTGCTTAAGGCAAAGCTACACCCATATCTACTGACACCCGTAATTAACTTCAAGTGGACCCTTGGCTATTCAGATGTTTATCTCCAGACAATTTGATCCTATGATTATTTATTGTACGCCAAGAACATTACCAGAAATCAACTCCTAAAAAAAACTAGTTCTTAAAGGGACCAACACCCAACGCAAATTATAGTTTTCTTTCCCAGGACAAAAAGCACACACCCATCACAGGTCACAAGTCAACTGTCAGCATCAGGGGGTGAAGAGGAAAAATACATGAGTTACATAATTCAAGTCCCTTCTTAAAAATAATTTCAAAGCACCAGTTAATTTGAATATCAATGCAGGTCTGCAAGCAGTTCCCTAATTAAGTTTAAAGTTTTATTAGTGTCACAAGTAGGCTTACATTAACACTGCAATGAAGTTACTGTGAAAATCCCCTAGTCGCCACACTCTGGTGCCTGTTCAGATACACTGAGGGAGAATTTAGCAAGGCCAATGCACCTAACCAGAACATCTTTCAGACTGTGGGAGGAAACCGGAGCATCCGGAGGAAACCTATGCAGACAAGGTGAGGACGTGCACACTCCGCACAGACGGCGACCTAAGCCGGGAATTGAACCCAGGTCCCTGATGCTGGGAGGCAGCACTGCTAACCACAGTACCATCCTGCTGCCCACTGTGTCACCGTACCATCACTATTATCAGCTCCATGCAAAATTCCCTAAAGCATACACGATAAACATCATATGTTTAAATATTGCAAACGGCTCATTAAGGAGAAGTAATTTTAGCTTGGAAAAAATTGCACATGAAATCTGAACACGTGGGATTCCTTTGGACATCTTAAACTGTATATAATGTATACACATTAGATGAGTGCCATCTATTGTTAAAATATTGTTATTGAGGTGTGTCAGCTGTGGTTTGGTGGTAACACTCTCCCTCCTGAGTCTGGAGGTTGTCATTCAAGTCCCACTGCACAAAAATCTAGGCCAGCACTCCGAGGAATACTGCATCATGGGTGGTGCCATCTTTCAGATAAGATATTAAACCAGGATCCTGACTACCCCACTCAGTGGGTGGAAAAGATCCCATAGGACTATGTCAAAGAAGACCTGCAGAGTTACCCATGGCCAATATATATTACTAAAACTAAAAACAAATTAGCTAGTCATCATCACTGCTGTTTGTGGGAGCTAGCTGTTTAAAATTGGCTCCTAAATTTCCGACACGGCAGTGATTATATTCTAAATGAGTACTTTGTTGGTTGTAAAGTCCTTTGGGAAGTGCTGAGGCCATGAAAGGTATTATGTAAATGCAGGTCTTTCTTTCTGCTCACACCAAGCTCTGATTCTCTCCTGATTTCTGGGGGTTGTTTCCAATGGCTGCCATTGCCACTGGACAGCAAGACAGATTGCCAATCTGGCCAGCCCACTGCGAATGTTGGCAGAACCTGCATGTCTCCAGGTTTTCTGGATTTCCCCCTCCCCTCTACACCACACCTTCCCAACAAATATTGGGACGATGGGATGTATAGTCTCATAGGGCAGCATGATGGCACAGTGGTTAGCAGTGCTGCCTCACAGCGCCAGGGACCTGTGTTCAATTCCGGCCTCGGGTGGCTGTCTGTGCGGAGTTTGCACATTCTCCACGTGTCTGCGTGGGTTTCCTCCGGGTGCTCCGATTTCCTCCCACAGTCCAAAGATGTGCGGGTTTGGTTGATTGGCCATCCTAAATTGCCCCTTAGTGTCAGGGGGATTAGGAGGGTAAATACGTAGTGTTATGGGGATAGAACCTGCGTGGGATTGTTGTCGGTACAGGTGCGATGGGCCAAATGGCCTCCTTCTGCACTGTCGGGATTCTATGATTCTAAGTATCTGCTTTCCTTTGGCCCCAATGAGAAAAATAAATGCGTCAGAGCTTAGACATTCTATTAAAAGAATTGCTTCCGGCTGACCAAAGAATTCATATTATATCATATTCATGGGCGGCACAATGGCACAGTGGTTAGCACTGCTGCCTCACAGCGTCAGGAATGCAGGTTCAATTCCGGCCTTGGGTGACTGTGTGGAGTTTGCACTTTCTGCCCGTGTCTGCGTGGGTTTCCTCCGGGTGCTCTGGCTTCCTCCAAAGGTGTGCAGTTAGATTGATTGGCCATGGTAAATTTTTGCCCCATCGTGTTAGGGGGAATAGCAGGGTAAATATATGGGTTTAAGGCGATAGGGCCTGGGTGGGATTGTTGTCGGTGCAAACTTGATGGGCCGAATGGCCTCCTTCTGCACTGTAGGGATTTTATGATTCTATGATTATAATTCCCGGGCTTATAGACGCTCATAATAAAGTTCATCATCATTTTCAGTCACTGCCCTTTCACCTTTGGCCTTTGAGAGACCTTCTGTTCTGTATGTTAAAAAAATCAGAATCAGAAACTCTCCAGACGTAGGAAGTGTAATATTTCATTCATGATATGGGTTCATTATGTTGCTGTGGTGTTGGTTCATTGATGAGATCTTGAGGCTTGTCTTTTTAAACTTAAAGATCTTTATTGGAAGGCTTTAACTATTTAGAATTCCAATTATGGTCTTGCACGGAGTTCCTGCCACCACGCAGGCCAGCTGTTTACATACCAGGCAGGATTTTATGGCCTCGCTCCCCCAAAACCGTAAAATCCCGCCCGAGGTCAACGGACCTTCCCATTGTCCGCTCCTTTCCCGCTCCAATTCCTGTGGCGGGCAAGGCGGTAAAATTCCAGCCAGTGTTGTTCTATCTAGATTCCTCTTTGACCATGTGACTGCATATATCATACATTCAGTGGTACCACTCTCCATGTTAACCCTTGCTCTGTTGAACACATTTTCGTTATAATGCATGCAGACACATATCATCACAGGAAGCAGCTGAACTCTCAACCAGACAGATCTAGGGTTTTCAAAGTCGGTCTTTCAGGTCTGCAGCTCTGGCTGCTCAGCATGGGCGACGAGGAACTGTTTGAAACATTGAGTCAGGCCCTTGCAGACGCTGGACCCAGTGCTTGGCATGTCTGCACCTGCCCCCCCCTCTCCCATGGCCTGTCTATACCCTTTGCTGCCACCTCCCCTCATCTGCATAGAATTGCAGGGCTGAATTTTCACCAGGCTGTGGAGGCACATTTCAATTCATGAAACCCCATTCATACAAACCCCTGAATTTCTTTGGATTTGGATTTTCCTCCGCATTCCTGAACGTGTGTCGTTTTTGCATTTCTTTATCATGGGTTAGGAATGCCTCCTGTGTGAAATGAATATCCAATCCCACGAACATCTGGTTTCCCACCAGAACACATGCATGTAAGTCACATTTCCTAACCCCTGCTATTTTCATCCAGATCTGCACATTTAATGAACGGAATAAACATCTCCTCTATCATGTCATGAGAGATTAGCCAGGGCAAGAAGAGGTCATGGCTGAAGTGCAGCAACTTTCCTCAGTGTTCTGCAGTTCTTAAACCTTGCTTGCGAGCAACCGGAGGGTCTGGCAGGGAGGGGAAGGGAGGGTTGGGTGAGCAGTAACACAGAGTAACACAATGTTCCCAGTCCGTATGACACTCCTACATCTCTCTCCACAGATGCTGCCAGACTTGCTTAACTCATTCGGCATTTCCTGTTTTTATTTCAGATTTCCAGCACCTGCAGTATTTTGCTTTTACAAAAGGGTCACGTACCTCGATACAACTGAGAGGATGTCAGAGGAGGACGTATCTGTCCCAAGAGCTAGTGGATGAAATTTTCAACTTTTTGCAAGACGACCTCCCGCCAAGGGAAAACCAGAGCCACTTCCAGTGACATTAAAGATGATTGTGACGCTCGATTTCTTTGCTGGTAGTTCTTTCCAAAATTCCGCAGGTGACCTCTGTGGGATCTCAGAGTCTGCAGCATATGGGCGCATCCGTCACTTAACGCTGTCCTTTTTACCAAAGTGGGGCCCATCATCTCCTTCACTTCTTCGACACAGATGCTGCAGCACAGATACAGAGGATGACAGGATTTGCCTTGGTCTCGGTGTCTTCCAGATGTAAGGTGTAGTTGACTATGCGCACTTGCTGATAAAGGAACTCAATGTAAATGCTGAGAGACAGCTATCACTTCCTGAATGTGTAACCCCTCTGCAACCTTCGCGAAAGCTTTTTACATGTCCATGCGTGTTTCCCTGGCCATTCTTCAGGAAGTCTGGGCCACAAAGAATGTTCAGAGCCACCCACCACCCCCCCCCCCCCCCCCCCACCCCCGGTGCATGGCTGGATACACAGGGATAAGTGCTATCCCCTGAGAACATGGCTTCTCACATCCCTATACCATTCCCAGACCCAACCACGGAGAAGATACAATGAGAGCCCCTTCACACAAGGGCACTCATTGAACAGAGCAGGGGCCTTCTGAAAATGAGATTGAGGTGCCTGGTCTGCTCAGGGGGCTTGCCACGGTATACACCTCAGAATCTCAAGAATCATTGGGGTCCATTGCAAGCTCCACAACCTGGAACTGAGAAGATGGTTAGTTCTGAAACCAGAAGAAGAGGAAGAA
This sequence comes from Mustelus asterias, assembly GCF_964213995.1. Lineage (NCBI taxonomy): Eukaryota > Metazoa > Chordata > Chondrichthyes > Carcharhiniformes > Triakidae > Mustelus > Mustelus asterias. The sequence continues at coordinate 29,386,667 of NC_135813.1, read as the reverse complement.
TGGGGCCTCTCCTCAAATGAGGAAGATGAGGAGGAAGAAGTATTACGTGCCTTCTGGGAATGGAGGGATACAAACGAATGGTCTAGTTGGACCAATGAGCGGCACAGGCTTGGAGGGCCGAAGGGCCTGTTTCCTGTGCTGTACTGTTCTTTGTGCCCAGGAGGAGGGTGAGGCAGAAGGCCAACCGGTGGACTCTCAGAGACGAGGAGAGGGTCCATACGTAAACTATTGAGGAGTCCGTGCAGGATATTGTTGTGAGGGACCTCCTCATAGAAAGGCACTACATGTGATGCAGGTAATCAAAGTGGCTGTTTGGCTGTAGCAAGGGAATCACATTGGAAAGAAGCTGCGATCCAATCTGATAGAGAATTGATCAACCTCATGTGGGTGTACAGCTCAGATCAATTGAGATAATAAAGTCTTTGGATTGCATGGCGCATCCAAAAATCTGTACATAGATATTAAATCCACAAATAAAAGTATTTGTTCTATTTACACGTCTCTAAATTCCTACTTAATGCAATTAAAATTATCTAAGAACCGCAGTAATCCCATTAATGTTCCAACCAGCGCAATCTCCTCCAATCTTGGACACTCTTGTTGCAGTGAAGGAGGTGAAGGCAGGCTGCTCACCACCTTATTGCTGTGACAATCCTGATGGTTGTCATCGTTGTGCAGTGAACTGGCTACCTTAGACTACACGAACTGCATCTCTGCAGGGGTAACCAACTGGCTTGGACCCAGCTAGCAGGTGGAGCATCTGGCTGAGGGGCCAAGGAATCAGAGGAGAGTGAGAGTCCCTCCCACCTGGAAGCCTCACCCTGTTCCTCTGAATGCTGAGCCCTGGCGTTGGTGTCCCAAAGGTTGAATGGGATGTGCTGCCAGGGCTCAGTGCCTTCTCCCCTTGCCATCGGTTTGCCACCCTTGAGATTGCCCAGCGAAGTGACGGTGGCGCCTCCCCTACTATTGTAATGGAGCCATTGGCACTCTGCAGATCTCATAAATCTAAGTATGGTCTTGTACCACCTGCATGCATTGCATGTGTTCACCATGAGACTGACCACTCACGCATGGGTGCTCATCATGACAATTTCAGACTCCTCCATCTGTACTGCATGATCTCACAATGCCTCAAGAGGCTTAGCTACATGAGCAATTATCTGCTGCTGCAGGTCCAAACATTCAGTCCCAAAGGGGCATTCTTGAGGCCCTACCTCTCTTGCCCGTGAAGAAACTTTTCCACTGCCCTCTGCCTGCTGAGGATGAGCTGTGCCTAGATGCCACTGCCTTAAACTTCCTCTCTGACTCACTGATGCTCTGTTCTTTAGTGAGTGCTCCCCATTGACCCCCTAAATCCCACTGGGATGTGTATCGCAATGTTGTTGAGTACTGCCTCATAAAGTGTCTATGGCGCACCGTTGGGAACTGGATCTCCTCTGGCAAGGAATGGAACTGCAGCTGATGGACCCGTGAGAAGAATATGAGAGAGTTAGGAGCTAGGATCCTGCACATGATTTCTCTATCCATTGACATTCCCCAGACACCCCTGACATGGCGCTGCCCCCAGTCGATGCTCCCAGCCTGTGCACCATCTTGCTTAGGGTGAAATATTATCCTTTAATGGTTGTTGTATCATCCCTGAGTACCATCCATCACTCTTCCATGACCCTTGCCCCGGCAGTCAATACCTCCAATGGTTGTATGACACCCAAGGCCATGTGTACCTCTGAGATCACCCACACGTTCATCACCCACACGTTCCATTGTTTGCACTTACTTACAATGGCCATTTCTTCCTCCCTGCAGCTTTGATATCATCCGGCTTTGGAGACCAATCCCCCCTCCCCAGTCCTTGACATCTCTCTCAAGTTGTGGACCCTTTCCTGAAAGGCAAAGATGGAAAGGGTGAAGTGTCACCTCATCAGGCTTGGCACTTGGAGATTCCTTTGAGGTTTCTCGCGTGTCTCTCCACCAATTCCTCCCCTCTCTCGTTCACATGAGCATAGTTCCCCCCTGGCCATGGAATTTGCTGCTGCTGCACTGCCAGGCATCGTCTGCACTCTGTATACATGAGGCCAGCCATACTCCATGCAGCAAGGTCAGGCTGCACATGTCCGAGGAATATTTTACTTGTGTCCCTGAAGCTCAGAAGGTCACTAAAGCGCTTACGACAATGGATCCAGCTTTGCTGGTGCAGCTCGAGGCACTGACCATATCAGTGATTTTGGGATGGCTATCTTTGTGGAACTGGGGGGCTACTTGGGCCCTGAGGGAAACAGGATGTTCCTGTAAACCTTCACACAGTGCAGGAGAATCTCTGGGACTCCCTCAGAGAATGTGCCTGTGATTCTTGGATGCTCTGAACATCAGTAATTCTGGAATATGGTAAGATGAGACACATGACAGCAAGGTAAAGTTAAAGTTTATTTCTTAGTCACAAGTCAGCTTCACATTCACACTGTAATGAAATTGTGAAAATCCCCTAGTTGCCACACTCTGGCGCCTATTCGGGTACACTGAGGGAGAATTTAGCACGGCCAATTCACCTAACCTGCACATCTTTGGACAGTGGGAGGGAACTGGAGCACCTGGGGGAAACCCACGTAGACATGGGGAGAATGTGCAAACTCCACACAGTGACCCAAGCCAGGAATCAAACCTGGGTCCCTGGTGCTGTGAGGCAGCAGTGCTAACCATTGTGCCACCCCATGTGTGTAGGTGTGATGCCTTTCCCTGTCCAATAGTCCATGGGTGTAAAATTCCTGAACAGTGTTGGCAAAGGCTTGGTAACCTAATCATAGCATGGCTGGTAAACTATGTCCCAAGTTGGCAATGTTCTAAGGGCATGAGGGGTAAGGAGGAAATTTTGTGGCGTCTCTTGGGGGATGGGCTAGGTAGATCTCAGTTTGCTGTATGCTCTGAGGGTGAAATACTTCAAGGTGGTTGCAGTGGATGTGAAAGGGTGTGAATTGGCATGTGTGCTGCTGTGGCAATTTGCAGAGTTTTGTGAGATGCTGCTTAATGCTTATTCAAAAGAACCCAAGAAATAGGAGGAGTAGTAGACCATGTGGCCCATTGAGCCTGCTCCATCAGTCAATACGATCATGGCTGGTCTTGGGCTTTAACTCTATTTTCCCATCCACTCCCCCATTCCGTAACTTCCAGAGACCAAAAATCTGTCCATCCCACCCTTAAACTGCATCTCTGCAGGGGTAGCCAACTGGCTTGGACCCAGCTAGCAGGTGGAGCATCTGGCTGAGGGGGCCAAGGAATCAGAGGAGAGTGAGAGTCCCTCCCACCTGGAAGCCTCACCCTGTTCCTCTGAATGCTGAGCCCTGGCGTTGGTGTCCCAAAGGTTGAATGGGATGTGCTGCCAGGGCTCAGTGCCTTCTCCCCTTGCCATCGGTTTGCCACCCTTGAGATTGCCCAGCGAAGTGACGGTGGCGCCTCCCCTACTATTGTAATGGAGCCATTGGCACTCTGCAGATCTCATAAATCTAAGTGTGGTCTTATACCACCTGCATGCATTGCATGTGTTCACCATGAGACTGACCTCTCACGCATGGGTGCTCATCATGACAATTCCAGACTCCTCCATCTGTACTGCATGATCTCACAATGCCTCAAGAGGCATAGCTACATGAGCAATTATCTGCTGCTGCAGGTCCAAACATTCAGTCCCAAAGGGGCATTCTTGAGGCCCTACCTCTCTTGCCCGTGAAGAAACTTTTCCACTGCCCTCTGCCTGCTGAGGATGAGCTGTGCATAGATGCCACTGCCTTAAACTTCCTCTCTGACTCACTGATGCTCTGTTCTTTAGTGAGTGCTCCCCATTGACCCCCTATATCCCACTGGGATGTGTATTGCAATGTTGTTGAGTACTGCCTCATAAAATGTCTATGGTGCACCGTTGGGAACTGGATCTCCTCTGGCAAGGAATGGAACTGCAGCTGATGGACCCGTGAGAAGAATATGAGAGAGTTAGGAGCTAGGATCCTGCACATGATTTCTCTACCCATTGACATTCCCCAGACACCCCTGACATGGCGCTGCCCCCAGTCGATGCTCCCAGCCTGTGCACCATCTTGCTTAGGGTGAAATATTATCCTTTAATGGTTGTTGTATCATCCCTGGGTACCATCCATCACTCTTCCATGACCCTTGCCCCGGCAGTCAATACCTCCAATGGTTGTATGACACCCAAGGCCATGTGTACCTCTGAGATCACCCACACGTTCATCACCCACACGTTCCATTGTTTGCACTTACTTACAATGGCCATTTCTTCCTCCCTGCAGCTTTGATATCATCCGGCTTTGGAGACCAATCCCCCCTCCCCAGTCCTTGACATCTCTCTCAAGTTGTGGACCCTTTCCTGAAAGGCAAAGATGGAAAGGGTGAAGTGTCACCTCATCAGGCTTGGCACTTGGAGATTCCTTTGAGTTTTCTCGCGTGTCTCTCCACCAATTCCCCCCCTCTCTCGTTCACATGAGCATAGTTCCCCCCTGGCCATGGAATTTGCTGCTGCTGCACTGCCAGGCATCGTCTGCACTCTGTATACATGAGGCCAGCCATACTCCATGCAGCAAGGTCAGGCTGCACATGTCCGAGGAATATTTTACTTGTGTCCCTGAAGCTCAGAAGGTCACTAAAGCGCTTACGACAATGGATCCAGCTTTGCTGGTGCAGCTCGAGGCACTGACCATATCAGTGATTTTGGGATGGCTATCTTTGTGGAACTGGGGGGCTACTTGGGCCCTGAGGGAAACAGGATGTTCCTGTAAACCTTCACACAGTGCAGGAGAATCTCTGGGACTCCCTCAGAGAATGTGCCTGTGATTCTTGGATGCTCTGAACATCAGTAATTCTGGAATATGGTAAGATGAGACACATGACAGCAAGGTAAAGTTAAAGTTTATTTCTTAGTCACAAGTCAGCTTCACATTCACACTGTAATGAAATTGTGAAAATCCCCTAGTTGCCACACTCTGGCGCCTATTCGGGTACACTGAGGGAGAATTTAGCACGGCCAATTCACCTAACCTGCACATCTTTGGACAGTGGGAGGGAACTGGAGCACCTGGGGGAAACCCACGTAGACATGGGGAGAATGTGCAAACTCCACACAGTAACCCAAGCCAGGAATCAAACCTGGGTCCCTGGTGCTGTGAGGCAGCAGTGCTAACCATTGTGCCACCCCATGTGTGTAGGTGTGATGCCTTTCCCTGTCCAATAGTCCATGGGTGTAAAATTCCTGAACAGTGTTGGCAAAGGCTTGGTAACCTAATCATAGCATGGCTGGTAAACTATGTCCCAAGTTGGCAATGTTCTAAGGGCATGAGGGGTAAGGAGGAAATTTTGTGGCGTCTCTTGGGGGATGGGCTAGGTAGATCTCAGTTTGCTGTATGCTCTGAGGGTGAAATACTTCAAGGTGGTTGCAGTGGATGTGAAAGGGTGTGAATTGGCATGTGTGCTGCTGTGGCAATTTGCAGAGTTTTGTGAGATGCTGCTTAATGCTTATTCAAAAGAACCCAAGAAATAGGAGGAGTAGTAGACCATGTGGCCCATTGAGCCTGCTCCATCAGTCAATACGATCATGGCTGGTCTTGGGCTTTAACTCTATTTTCCCATCCACTCCCCCATTCCGTAACTTCCAGAGACCAAAAATCTGTCCATCCCACCCTTAAACTGCATCTCTGCAGGGGTAGCCAACTGGCTTGGACCCAGCTAGCAGGTGGAGCATCTGGCTGAGGGGGCCAAGGAATCAGAGGAGAGTGAGAGTCCCTCCCACCTGGAAGCCTCACCCTGTTCCTCTGAATGCTGAGCCCTGGCGTTGGTGTCCCAAAGGTTGAATGGGATGTGCTGCCAGGGCTCAGTGCCTTCTCCCCTTGCCATCGGTTTGCCACCCTTGAGATTGCCCAGCGAAGTGACGGTGGCGCCTCCCCTACTATTGTAATGGAGCCATTGGCACTCTGCAGATCTCATAAATCTAAGTGTGGTCTTATACCACCTGCATGCATTGCATGTGTTCACCATGAGACTGACCTCTCACGCATGGGTGCTCATCATGACAATTCCAGACTCCTCCATCTGTACTGCATGATCTCACAATGCCTCAAGAGGCATAGCTACATGAGCAATTATCTGCTGCTGCAGGTCCAAACATTCAGTCCCAAAGGGGCATTCTTGAGGCCCTACCTCTCTTGCCCGTGAAGAAACTTTTCCACTGCCCTCTGCCTGCTGAGGATGAGCTGTGCATAGATGCCACTGCCTTAAACTTCCTCTCTGACTCACTGATGCTCTGTTCTTTAGTGAGTGCTCCCCATTGACCCCCTATATCCCACTGGGATGTGTATTGCAATGTTGTTGAGTACTGCCTCATAAAATGTCTATGGTGCACCGTTGGGAACTGGATCTCCTCTGGCAAGGAATGGAACTGCAGCTGATGGACCCGTGAGAAGAATATGAGAGAGTTAGGAGCTAGGATCCTGCACATGATTTCTCTACCCATTGACATTCCCCAGACACCCCTGACATGGCGCTGCCCCCAGTCGATGCTCCCAGCCTGTGCACCATCTTGCTTAGGGTGAAATATTATCCTTTAATGGTTGTTGTATCATCCCTGGGTACCATCCATCACTCTTCCATGACCCTTGCCCCGGCAGTCAATACCTCCAATGGTTGTATGACACCCAAGGCCATGTGTACCTCTGAGATCACCCACACGTTCATCACCCACACGTTCCATTGTTTGCACTTACTTACAATGGCCATTTCTTCCTCCCTGCAGCTTTGATATCATCCGGCTTTGGAGACCAATCCCCCCTCCCCAGTCCTTGACATCTCTCTCAAGTTGTGGACCCTTTCCTGAAAGGCAAAGATGGAAAGGGTGAAGTGTCACCTCATCAGGCTTGGCACTTGGAGATTCCTTTGAGTTTTCTCGCGTGTCTCTCCACCAATTCCCCCCCTCTCTCGTTCACATGAGCATAGTTCCCCCCTGGCCATGGAATTTGCTGCTGCTGCACTGCCAGGCATCGTCTGCACTCTGTATACATGAGGCCAGCCATACTCCATGCAGCAAGGTCAGGCTGCACATGTCCGAGGAATATTTTACTTGTGTCCCTGAAGCTCAGAAGGTCACTAAAGCGCTTACGACAATGGATCCAGCTTTGCTGGTGCAGCTCGAGGCACTGACCATATCAGTGATTTTGGGATGGCTATCTTTGTGGAACTGGGGGGCTACTTGGGCCCTGAGGGAAACAGGATGTTCCTGTAAACCTTCACACAGTGCAGGAGAATCTCTGGGACTCCCTCAGAGAATGTGCCTGTGATTCTTGGATGCTCTGAACATCAGTAATTCTGGAATATGGTAAGATGAGACACATGACAGCAAGGTAAAGTTAAAGTTTATTTCTTAGTCACAAGTCAGCTTCACATTCACACTGTAATGAAATTGTGAAAATCCCCTAGTTGCCACACTCTGGCGCCTATTCGGGTACACTGAGGGAGAATTTAGCACGGCCAATTCACCTAACCTGCACATCTTTGGACAGTGGGAGGGAACTGGAGCACCTGGGGGAAACCCACGTAGACATGGGGAGAATGTGCAAACTCCACACAGTGACCCAAGCCAGGAATCAAACCTGGGTCCCTGGTGCTGTGAGGCAGCAGTGCTAACCATTGTGCCACCCCATGTGTGTAGGTGTGATGCTTTTCCCTGTCCAATAGTCCATGGGTGTAAAATTCCTGAACAGTGTTAGCAAAGGCTTGGTAACCTAATCATAGCATGGCTGGTAAACTATGTCCCAAGTTGGCAATGTTCTAAGGGCATGAGGGGTAAGGAGGAAATTTTGTGGCGTCTCTTGGGGGATGGGCTAGGTAGATCTCAGTTTGCTGTATGCTCTGAGGGTGAAATACTTCAAGGTGGTTGCAGTGGATGTGAAAGGGTGTGAATTGGCATGTGTGCTGCTGTGGCAATTTGCAGAGTTTTGTGAGATGCTGCTTAATGCTTATTCAAAAGAACCCAAGAAATAGGAGGAGTAGTAGACCATGTGGCCCATTGAGCCTGCTCCATCAGTCAATACGATCATGGCTGGTCTTGGGCTTTAACTCCATTTTCCCATCCACTCCCCCATTCCGTAACTTCCAGAGACCAAAAATCTGTCCATCCCACCCTTAAATGTATTCAACGATGGAGCATCCACAAATCATCTGGGATGGAGACTTCCAAAGATTCACAAGCCTTACCAGTAATTCCTCCTCATCTTGGTCCTAAGTGATCAGCTCTTTATCCTGAAACCGTATCCCTGATATCTAGATTCTTAGACCAGTGGAAACAATCTTTCAGTATCTACCCTATCAAGCCTTTGTTATCTATGTTGGGATATGCCTTAATAAGAGAATGGGAGGCACTGGTGTAGTGGTATTGGCACTGGACTAATAATCCAGCGACCGAGGGTAATGTTCTGGGGAGCTGGGTTTGAATCCCATCACAGCAGATGGTGAAATCTGGATTCAGTAAAAACCTCGAATTATAACTGTGAAATCAGTCAATTGTTGTAAAAACTCATCCAGTTCACTAATGTTCTTTAGCTCTGGCCTACACGTGACTCCAGACCCACAGCAATGTGGTTGATTCTTAACTACCCTCAGGGATGGGCAATAAATAGTGGCCCAGCCAGTGACACCAACATCCCATGAATGAATTAAAAGGGTCAGGTGACTTGGGATTCAGGATGGAGATTGCCTAGCCTGTTGTGTGCTGACTGCTCCAGTAGTTCACTTACCTCAGTCTTTTATTAGACTCTATCAGACATCAATATGCCTATAGAATGTTGTGGGTTGTAATAAGATCACGCCTCATTTTTCTAAACTCCAGTGATTACAAGCCCAATTTACTCTGTCTCATCCTAGGACAACTCCCTCTTCCAGGGACTAATTTAGCGTAGGTTCACTGTACTGCTTCTAACGCAAGCATGCCCTTTCTGGGGCTCAGAATTCCAAATGTGGTCTCACCAGTACCCTGTACAATTGCAGCAACACTTATTTATTCTTGCATCCCAATCCCCTTGTAATGAAAGGCCAACTTCCGTATTGCTTGCTGCACCTGCATACTAATTTTCTGCATTTCTGTCAGAGCACAAAGTCTTTTTTGGACATCAAAGATGGGCAGGGGGACACGATCTTAGCAGGCTCACCATACTGACCAGCATGGTGAGCTATCAGAGATAAAAAGCACTTACCTTGGTCCTGCATGACATCTTCTGGCTTCCTGGAATTGTTTCCATGCTGCTGGGAATCAAGTGACATGGCCAAACCAGAGCAGAAGAAATTGGATCCCATTGAAGCCACTGTGTGGTCAGTTGGGTGCTGCAAGTGTGCCCTGTGCAGTGCCAAGGGGGTGTGGAGCAGGGTTATGCACAATGTAAGGGGGTGAAGGCAATCCAAGTGGGGGGTTTGCCAGCAGACTCGGAGAACATGTCAAGAGAGAGAGAGAAAATGAGGAGCAATGTCAGGTGGTCTTGTGGTTCACTGGGAGATCAGGGCACCCTATGGATCTGCTGTCAGCTTGCTCAGAGGACTTAGGCATGCTCTCCACCCACCTAGTGCCAATTAGATTTTTAATGAAGTGAACAGCCTTACTTTCTTTTAAGCAGCCTCTCCCAATCATGGAACCTCATTTCTTCAGATTTTAATCATTGCTGGAGAAAATGAAAATATTAACTTTTCCTTTGTCAATTTCTCTTAATCCTTCTTGTGGAGACATTAAAATCAATATTGCAATTTAAACTTCCTGAACTGTGAGATCACACAGCTGCTTTGTTTACAGGTAGCAGATGCCCTGTAGAGGGCACTGGTGTGAACTTTTGTTACAACTTCCAGTGGAAAGAAAATCTGTAGAAAGTTTGTGGGAAAATGCAAGTGCAATATAAACAGCAAGTAAATCAGTTTTGAACATCATACACATCTGGCCAAAAATATTTATTCCACATTTTGTTTATATGGTGATATTTCATGTGTGACTAACTGCAAAATACAAGTTAAAACAAGACATCTCCCATAACACTAGTGAAAGTTCAAGGGAAAGGAACTAGGGATTTCAGAAAACTATACAAGAGTAATTCCAGCCCCTGTGTAAATTCAACCCATTTGGACTTCAAGTTTGAGACTAAAAGCATTTGCCATTAATGTGCTTTATACCCACAGATATAATCAAGTATTAAATGATAATCAACGTTCAAGTAGGTGGCTAAAAATGCAAGTTGTGTCTTGTAAGATATATTGACAAAGAACCATTTTGGATCAGATAAAATACCAGCAAGCCTTGTAGGTGGCACTATAGAGCTCATTGAGTGCAACAGTTCAGCTCATTTCCAGTTTCATTTAGGATACAGGTCCTGACCAGAACATCAGTAACAGCATAAGGGTCACAGTTTGCAGCTGGTCTTCTGTCCTCGAAGTATCCACAACCATCTTGTCCAACCTCACGGGGAATTCTAATACTTGCCCCGCGGTTTGCTATTCCAGCAGAGAAGTCGTGGATACTTGATGTTTCGTGCAGCCCGGTTAGCCTTCTGGAATTATCCTTCCCTCCTTTTGGATCATACACACAGATGTGGTATTGGTGCCTCTTGCTCAACTTGTCAATCGCTTCTTCAATATGCCTAAACCAAACAATTTGTACATGGTTATCACAGATTCTGCTTCAGCCCTCATCCTGGAGGAATTCAACCAGGTTCTACATGTCCATTGCACAAGATCAGAAGTAGGAGCAAGCCATTCTGATTAAACCAATTCCACCAGTCTAAGATTAGGGCTGATTTGAAGTGGTCACAATGCCACATTTTTGCCATTCTCCCCATAACACTGGTCAATCAAAAATCGGTCCAACCCAGCTGCTGTGGAAAATAATTCCTTCTCATTGCCATCTCAAGTAGGAGACCCCTTAATTTAGTTTTTAAAAATGGTGCCACGAGTTCTAGATTACTCCACAACAGGAAGCATCCTTAATCATATTTTAAAATCACCTCATTCTACTAAACAATCACTAATCCATGGCACTCCATCAGTTAGCCAATTCTCTATTCATGTTAATATATCACCAAAAATGCTACCTTCAATAGGAACCTTTCACAAATCTAATACATGTCTACTGATGCCTGTCCCCTTCATCCACCCTGCTTATTATACCCCTTTTTTAAAAAAATTAATTTCCCTTGCATAAACCAAGTTCACTCTGCCGATTGTATTGTCCAAATATCCTGCTATTATTTCCTTAATAGATTCCAGTTTTCCCACCTTAGATTCCAGCATTTTCCCAATGACAGATCTTAGACTAACTGGCCTACAGTTCCCTCCTTTTTGAATAGTTACATTTCCAACTTTCTAATATCTAGGGAATTTTGAGATATCAGATCACAAAGCATCCACCATCTCTACAGCCACTTCCTTTCATACCCTACTTGTCAGTCTCAAGTCCCATTCATTTTCTTTCTCACTCCCTTTACCCCTGACTCTAGGGATGCTTTTGGTCTCCATCTATAATGAAAACAGGTAGAAAATACTTTTTCAAAAATCTGACATTTCCCAATTTCCTATTGTTAATTCTCCAATCAGACAGGATTAATTAGTGACATAGTAACTCACTATTTGTCCATGTATAATTTTTACCCCCCTGGTTTATTGACTTGTGCATCAATGAGAATTTCATGACATGCAACACAATCCAATACAGCCATGCTCTTTAACCCAAGATATTTGGTAAATTGATTCACAGGAAGCATACCCAATTGCAAAATAGATCAACTGACAATAAAAGCATGTAATATTTGTTTAAGTGATCAATATTAATGGCTGCTATATAAAAGCATCAAGAAAATTAGGGCAGTTGCTAGAAAGGGCCAATATTCTGTTGACTGCCTCAGCTTAGGTCCTATGATCTTATAGGGAAATCAAAAGCTTTGTCAATGAGATCAAGGAGAAGGTGGCAAGGTGTTAAGGGAAGGAATTCAATAGCATAGGACCTGGGCAACTGATGACATGGTAGGTGGGGCAAAGGCAGGAGGGTAAGCATCAGTTAGAGGAACAGTAAATTCAAAAGGGCTGTAGAGATGGAATCACCAAATTATGGGAGGGACAAGGTCAAAAAGGAACTTTCCAATTTGCCTGTTTAATTTAAATGTGACATTTTAGAGAACAGGAAGCCAATAATAGGTCAATGAGGACAGCTTTATTGGGCAGGTGGAAGTGTGTGTAGAATATGATAAGAACCAAGTGGAAGGAGAGAGGTGGGTCACGTTAACATTGAGGCAGTCAGATACGGAGGCAACTGAATGACACCATTCAACAAATTCTGATCAATGTCCTATCATATACCCATTGCCACATCCTTTAATACATCGGATTATCTGCAAATCTCAATTAAAATTGACTAAGAATTCCAATCATCTATGATTGTAGAAATACACTCCTGAATGAGCTGGATCCAATTGTTAGGCTATGTCCCTTTGTCTATTCCTCATTGAGTTTTGCAGAAATTTGGAATAGCATTGCAGGGACAGGTGGTCATCTGCTGAATGGAGTCAAGGCAGCAGGTGGTGATTCTCAAGGACAAGTTCAGACTGCTTGGGATGACAGGAATGAAAGGGAGAAACAAGATTTCAGAGCTCAGGCATTGGGAAACATTTAGCAAGATGGGACAGCTGAATGATGTTTTAAACCTATAATGCAATACCTTCCATTTGCAGGCAATGAGTTCTATGCCATTTATTTCCCCCATTTTATCAATATTACTTTGAATTTAATATACCATGGATTTAGTTATCTATCTACTGTGGCTGGACGGCATGGTAGCAGTGGTCAGCATGGCTATGTCTCAGTGCCAGGGACCCAGGCCATTATCTGTGTGGAGTTTGCACTTTCTCCATGTCGACGTGGGTTTCCTCCCAGATCCCAAAGGTGTGGATTGGCCATGCTAAATTGCCCCTTAGCATCAGTGGGATTAGCAAGGATAGATACATGGGGTTAGGGCCTGGGTGGTATTGTGGTTGGTGCAGATTTGATGGACTGAGTAGCTTCCTTCTGCACTGCAGGGATTCTATGACACTATCAAACACTGAATTTCTTTAATCCACCAAATCTGCTCATTAACATTATCCTAGAAACGAAACTATTTGCATCTATTGTCCTCAGCCAACTCCCTAAAATTCTCATTCTCCCCACCCCTCCCTCAAGCTTCATAACTGCGATCAGCTCAGGGATTTGATTGTCACTGTTGCATTCATCTCCTCCCCCATTCCCAGAAAACCAAGCCCCCCCCCCTCCAGTTTAGACTGTGCACTGTGGAATTCCTCCCTAAACCAAACACCTATCCACAACCCTTTAAAGCCCTTTAAGCTTTTAGTTGCCTGTAGTAATAACCTGCATCCTCTTCTTGGGCTCAGTGTTGGTTTGTGTAATATTGCAAAGGGATAAGTCTTGGGAGGGAGAGAAAATATCCTAATGGTACCTCAGTGGTAACTAGCATAAATATCTTCGTTTTTGTTATAGGTAACTTAAATACAAGGAGAATGTCTGTCAAGAGACACCAATTATCCTTCCAAAAGATCCTGGCATTTCAGATGTATAGGTTAATCAATCACCTTCATTGCAGAGTAATTCTAACATTATAGATACTTACTGAATGCTTAAATTGGCCATCAGATTTTAATCAAGTTAAAACCGATTTAAAAACTTGTCTTCCTACAGTTAAACAACATGTCTTGATATCACTGAACCCATAACTGCATGACATTTATTGCTCAATTGTCAGTATACATAGTTGCAAATAATTAAAATCTTACTGGAGCCCTCCTTCCTTTCTCATGGCTTCTGTGCTGAAGTTAGCATGGCATCCAGCTCCATTCCAGTTTCCAGTTATTGGCTTTGGATCAAATGTAGCCACAACTCCAAAGTCTTCACAAGTGCGATGGAGGATATATCTGGCCATCCACAAATGATCTCCCATTTCAATCCCTTCACATGGCCCCACTTGAAATTCCCACTGGAAGAGATAAACAAGTCCATTGTTGAATTCAATTTCCATTGAAGCACTAGACACACCTGTAACCCCTGCCCAACTTTATACCTGTGATGGCATGACTTCAGCATTGCTGCCTGATATCTTCACTCCAGCATAGAGACATGCTTTATAATGAGCTTCCACTATATCTCGACCAAAGGTTTTATCTGCTCCAACTCCACAATAGTATGGTCCTATTATAGATAAATTGATTAACATAGAATCTACAATATAATTCTAATCGGTTAGTTCACATCTCATTTACAATATTTAGTCCTGTGTCTCTATTTAAATTAAAAGTAACTTTATAAACTAGCAATATTTAGTTTTAGACTTTTACTGTAACAAGTTGACCCTGTTTATATTAAATTTGTATAAAGTGACAGGGGAAAAAAGCAGGCCATTCAGCCCCTCGAGCCTGTTCCACCATTCAGTGAGATCATGGCAGATCTGTGGCCTAACTCCATATCCTTTTACTTAAAAATTCAAAATAAAGCAACTGATCTAGCATCAACTGCCATTTGTGGAAGATTTCAAACCTCTACCACTGTGTAGAAGTGCTTCCTAACATCCTTCCTGAACAGTCTGGCCCTAATATTTAGGCTATGTCCCCTAGCTCGAGAATATCTAACCAGCAGAAATAGTTCATCTTTATCTATCCTTTCTAGTTTGTGTTCAGTTACCTAATTGTTGATTATACACTTCATAGTTTCCCACCACAGATGTTAGGCTAACTGGTCTGTAATTCCCTACTTTTCCTCTTTTATCCTTTTTAAAAGTGGAGTGACAGAATCCTAGTGCAGAAGGAGGCCATTCAGCCCATCAAGTCTGCACTGACCACAATCCCTCCCAGGCCCCTATCCCCATAACCCTATGCACTTACACTAGCTAATCCCCTCGTCACTAAACAACAATTTAGCATGGCCAATGCACCTAACCTGCACATCTTTGGACTGTGGGAGGAAACCGGAGCACCTGGAGGAAACCCACACAGACACGAGGAGAATGTGCAAACTCTACACAGACAGTGACCCAAGCTGGGAATCAAACCCAGGTGCTGTGAGGCAGCACTGTTAACCGCTGTGCCACTTTTCCAATCCAGAAGGGGGAACTCTTATCTTGGGAATTCAAAGATTAGTTAGGGCATCTACAATATGCTGCTTTACTGCCTTTAACACCCTTGAGTGGAAACCCTCAGGTCCTGGGGATTTGACACTTGGTTCCATTAATTTCTTCTATCGACACTTTACTTGCACGAATTTTATTTAGACCGTCCGCGATCCACTATTAATTTCCTCGAAATTTCTAGCAAGCTATCCTCCTTTTCTACTGTGAATACGGAGGGAAATTTCCCCATCATTGACAATATCCCCACTTTGTCTTCCCGACCACCTGCTTTCCCTTTATGCAATTATAAAATTTCTTCTCATTGACTTTCATGTCCCTTGCAAATATCCTTTTACAATCCCTTTTAGTAGCTCTTATAAACTGTTGTGGCCAATTGCGCTTTCCATTTTCAAATGCTACATTGAACATGATCATGTTATGATCACTATTTGATAAATGTTCAAGCAAAGTCACTAATTATATTCAGCTCATTACTAAATCTAATATTGCCTGTCCCTTTGTTGCATTCACGACATTGCTGTAGGAAACTGTCCCAGACACACTCCAGAAATTCACTACTTACTGACAGGTGCTTGTCTGCCTCTCCCAATCTATACTGCTCTGTCTTTGCCACACATTTGCCTAATTTCTGCATTTATACAATCTAGCACTTCAGAGATGCTACCAGGAGGGTCTATAGAAAACAGTTTTAAGATCTTTTACTGTTCCTCACTTCCACCCACAAGATATCCACTGGATACTTTCCCCTCTATATCCTCTCAACACAGCATCACAGTGGTTAGCACTGCTGCCCTCTTTTTAGGTCAAACCAAATAAACAAACTCAGATTAAGTCAGGACAAAGTAAAAGGGGCAGCTCCCCAAAAAGCTTCATAGTGCCAGGGACTTGGGTTCAATTCCCAGCTTGGGTCACTTTGTGGAGTCTGCACATTCTCAGTGTCTGCGTGGGTTTCCTCCAGGTGCTCCAGTTTCCTCCCATAGTCTGAAAGATGTGGTTAGGTGCATTGGCTATGCTAAATTTTCCCCTCAGTGTACCCGAACAGGCACCAGAAGGTGGCAACTGGGGATTTTCACTAGCTTCATTGCAGTGTTAGTGTAAACCTACACGCGACAGTAATAAACCTCCCTCACCATAGAATTGATTGTTTCTCATCAGTAAGGCTATTCCACTCCCTCTGCTAATTTCCCTATCCATCCTATAGACCTTAATCTGGTATATTTAGTTCATAGTCCTGACCATCCTACAACCATGACTCAATCTCAAATTTGAATGTGTACTTGCAGCTTATTTAATTTATTCTTTACACTGCATACGTATATATAGAATGCTTGGGATCATACATTCCAACCAGTCCCTCAGCATTGATGCTTTGTTCACCTGTTTATTATTGAAAGTATTCCTCATTACTGTCCAGTTACTTGTAGTTTTGAAAGTTTGAAACTTTGCCATATCTCCCTCCTGCCCAGGTAGGATTCCCTGTTACTCAAATTTTTGAAAGGACTTCCCCTAAGGACCCCTATCTCTCCCCCTCACCCACTTGTATTAATTCACTCACTCCAATTGAAATGTTTTCCTCTCACTAGAACGTACAGCCCTTTGAATTAATACAACTGAAATGATTAAAATCCTAATCTAAAGGCAGCACAGTCTGTACAGCAAGTGGAAAAAATAATGTGACTACAAACAGCCCATAAATGACAACTTAAATGATTGCAGGCCAGGTCTCTGACTTATTATACATTATAATTATAGATTTGGATGAAAGTCACAAATCCACCCTTTTTGATTCTTGGAAATAATTCTAAGTAATGTATGTGCATTGTTAAAAATGCTGTGTTTTATAATAGTTAGGATTTAAACCATCTTTGATTCAAGGCAGAATAGAATAGTTTGGAGAGGGTGGATGGGATCTGACTGGAGACAGGCCTGTGTGACCTGTTGCTGTGGAGACAAACTTCTTCAAAGTAAGGGGGAAACTTTAATATCTGGAGCCCAAGGAGTAGGAGGCAGCTAGCCTTACTGCTGTCTAGATGCTCAAGGACAGACAGACAGACAGTGTGAGGTGGGAAGAATGATCTCTGGAATGAAGAGCTTGTCATATGAGGAACAGTGGAGGAGGGATCTTTTTGAAACTTACAGGATACTGTGAGACCTGCTAGTCGATATGGAGAGGATGTTTCCACTAGTAGGAAAAAGTAGAACCAGTGGGCATAACCTCAGACTAAAGGGATGATCCTTTAAAACAGATGAGGAATTTCTTCAGCCAGAGTGGTGAATCTTTGGAACTCTTTGCTGCAGAAGGTTGTAGAGGCCAGGTCATTGTGTCTTAAGACAGAGATAGATAGGCTTTTGATTAATAAGGGGATCAGGGGTTATGGGGAAAAGAAATATATCAGCCATGATTGAATGGCAGAGCAGACTCGATGGGCCAAGTGGTCTAATTCTGCTCCTATGTCTTATAGTCTTGGGAGTAAAATCAGGTGCTGCTATTGCCAGGCAGAAGAAAAGGAGTGCTTTGGAGTTTGAGGGCTAGTGGCGACAGAACTCTTGCTTGAACAGTAAGGATTGGGGAGAATTAAAAACCAAGTAGCCATTAGATGAGTACCTTGTTACTGAAAAGCCATTCAATTATACAGAGAAAATTGGGTAAAGGACCTGGAAGATTCCCCTGGTGATCTGAGAGAGTGCAGTACATGTTGGGATAAGGTGAAGAGTATGTTTATTGCACACTATGCAGACAAAACATACCATGCCTAGAGCAAAGGGTGCAGAATATATCGTGTTACCAGTCATAGCTAGGGTGTAGAGAAAGATCAGCTTAATATATAGGTCCATTGGGGGGGGGGGGGGGGGGGCGTGTCTGTGTTAATCAGTTAAGGAATACTTTTTGGTTCTTTAGTGTTTGTTACCCACTGAGTTGCTCTTACTCGATGTTGATTTTGGTGTTTGTTACAGTAAAAGTTTCAAAACTTGAAATCTTGACGTGCAATCCTGCCAGTTGGTCACTCCAACATTCTTATATCTTTTAAAAGTTGCGGATCAGTACCGGTACGACAGCACGCAAAGTAGGGCCGCAATGACTTCTATACAGTGGAGGGCGTTCCGCCCGTTGGCCTTTGCAAGAGCGATTTAGATAGCCCCATTGCACTGCCATCCCCACCCCTCCTTCAGGCGCGTAACAACATTTCTTGCTGCACTATTTCGGGGAGAAGAATTAATGCAGGACAAGTGATCTGGCTGGCGGCTTTTGAGAGCTTGCAACTAATACGCGAGAGAGAAGTTAAGCAACGCAAACTCCAGGTAGGTTTTGGCCATCTCGGAAGTTGTGTTAACCACTGAAGCGCACAGATCGGCAGTTCTGATTTACGCTCACACTTCCGTGTCTTTTTTTTTGCGCCAGATTGAAACATGTGGAGCTACGATTTCGGAAACGGATGCAAATCACAAACCGGTGATATTAACGAAAGGAATGTTGAGGTTCAGTTGGGAGGATGTTACAATGCACAAACCTCATTTTAAAACCCCCACATAAAAATAGGAGAGAGAGTCTATCATAGAAACCTCCCTTTCACCTGTTAGGGGCAGCTTTCAGAATATTGTCACACAAGCCTCCCTATCTTTCAGTTGTTGGGGTGGAGGGGGGCGGGTTTAAGAAACGGGTTGGTTGGGACATCCCAGAATTTCTCTCCTTTACCTTGCGGTCCCGGAAATCCGTTGGGAGGCCAGCCATAAGGATGTCCATCGATTCCTAGCAGAGTGTACTCTTGTTCCAACCCAAACCAGGGGTGAGAGGAGATTGCCTTGTCCATTGCCTCTTTACACCTCTGTCTCAGGTTACTTTCTACAATACATTGTAGCAGTTAGGTTTCCAAACCAAAAATATATACATGGATACAAATTTTACACATACATCATTCAGGTATTAACGACGGGAGGAAGTGTCCTTAATTCAAACAGCCCTGGGAATAAAGGGCCATTACAGAAATTATAGCACTGAGTGTCGCCAGTTCACCTTTCCAGTCAAACCAACTCAAGCAGGCAGCAGTTTCACAGTCTCACCTGCTGGTTTGCGATTGTATTTGAGAACTTCACAGAGGACAAGCTTGTTGGGATCCAGGATGAAGGGATCCCGGAACATACGGCACGGAATTAAAAACATGTCGCTGTTGGAGCCTTCCGACTGAAAGGTACTGGAGCCATCGTAATTCCACTCTGGGATATCTATTCAAAAAGGGAAAAGCCGCACAAGTCAGCCCAGTTTAAAAAGTCACATACAGCGTGTGGAAACTTTAGATTATATACGCGACCTTGAACTGTTTTAGGTTCATATTCCAGGGTTCTGGTTTTACAGCGAAGTCCTTCTCCAGTGCCATCGATCCACACGTAGGTCACCTGTACCCTGCCTTCCTGGGGCAGTTTCAGATAGCGTTCCCTGACTGTTTTGTTCAGTTTGGAACTCACAGCCACCGACATCTTAACTTCTTGGAAAAAAAATAAACAAAAAAAGGTAAACATCAGATAGTATTGAAAAAAACACAAGTTCTTAACAAGATTACAACTGAGACGTTTCTGTACTTACCACTTGCTCTAGAAGTAGCCTTTTGAAAAATTGCCTACCACAAAGACATACCCACTTCGACAGACTGATGCAAACGAGGTTTAAGGACTGGGAGAGTCGATTTTTTAAAAACTATCTGTCCCGCCCAGGTTAACGAGTAAGACCTATAGGCTGACGCGTGATGGAGGTGGGGTTTTATTCGGGTCATTTAGGAATTGATTGACTTCCCAATACCATTACTTGAAAATAAGTGCGACGTTGACAGGGCGTGGTCGACAGCTCAGAACTTATATTTATTAATTGAACCGGTGCACCCCAGGGACCAGTTCAAATTGTTTGCAGTTCCAATGCAGTATGCGCAACCCATCCTCTGGGGGCATACAGCATGTGGAGTGATGAGAAAGCATAAAGGTAAAGTTCCAGATGACCATAGGCTGGTGGGGATTTAACTTGAGGATCACCACACCTCAGGCAAGATTGAGATTTCATGAATAACCTTAGCTGGTATGGGGAATTGAACCCATGCATGACATTGGTGTCTCTCTGCGGCATGCACCAGCTGCCCAGCCAACTGAGCTAACCATGCAGTATTCCGGTGGTCTTGGCCTCCATTGCACTGGGGCACCTTGGAGCAGATGAGAGGCCAGACTGGGAAATTGAACTGGAGTGGCCGGGGGAATGGCAAAAAAAGCAAGGAGATGATTACAAGGACATTACGGGAGTGCATAGCAGGTCACAGCACTCTTCAATTCAGTGACATGGAAGCATTAAATCTAGCACGGTGGGCAAACCTGGGTCATTGGAATGAGTGAGCCAGGGAAGGAAAGAATGGGGTTCAAGCCAGAAAACAAGCAATGTTAACCAAGAGGTTGCAGACCACTTTCCCTCAGGCAGTAATCCAGAAACCCAAGATTATTGGTGGGATTCAAACTCAGCCCTGGGGACCCAGGTTCGAATCCACCACAACAGGTGGTAAAATTTGAATTCAATAAAATTCTGGAATTAAGAATCTACTGATGACCATGAAACTATTGTTGATTGTCGTAAAAGTCCATCTGATTCACTAATGTCCTTCAGGGAGGGAAATTTGCCATCCTTACCTGGTCTGGCCTACATGTGACTCCAGAGCCACAGCAATGTGGTTGACTCTTAAATGATGTCAGGGATGGGCAATAAATGCGACACAGCCAGCAATGCCCTCATCCAATGAAGAATAAAAGAGGAGCAGCCATCAGTGACCTATACGACCATTCCCCAGCCATGTGAAACTGGTTTATTGTTGAACGACAATAATATTAGTCCGATTATTGATGAGTTGACTTGCAATAGGTCACTCCCATTACAGTATTTATTTTAAAGTATGCTGCAATCTGTAAGATAAAGAGCATATTATTGATCTATGCAGTTGGTTCATTTTAAATGGTCTTGCTCTCTCAAGCACAGATGTGCTTGGTTCTCTGGGGTTTACTAACTAAGGTAACAAAGAGGTTGCACACCTTTGAAGAGCTTAGGAGTTATTTATTTTGGAAATAACTTTTGACGAGCACTTTTTGAAGCGTAGACAATTTTAGTCAGTTCCTGTGCTGCAGTTGCACAAATTATTTTTCCCTCGATAGTAATAAATTTGTGGAGAACATTATCAGGAAGTGAGTGCAGCGCAAAGCTATTGCCTTCGACCATCCCTCCGACACTGACTTCAGGTGCAGTGTTTGCAAATAGTTATGCAAAGCGAGACTTGGCTGAATGTTGCACATGAGATGGCATCAACCTAGACTGTAAATGGGTGTTTTTCACTTGCTGAACACTCAACCATTGAAGCACCTGGGGAATCCATTGTCATCAGTTCATTAAGCAGAAAAGGATGTGATATGTGTTTGGTTCCCATCCCAAATTGGCGATTATTGAAATCTCATTCTCCAAAAGGGAATCCCTTTGGCACCGAATAACAAAATCCAATCATAGTATGATAGAATCCCGAGAGTACAGAAGAGGCCATTCAGCCCATTGCATCTGCATCAACTCTCTGACAGCGTATCTTACTCAGGCCCTCCACCCCTCCCCCCCCCCCCCCCCCCAGCTGCCCCACCATCCTATCCCCTGTAACCACGCACATTTCCCATTGCTAATCCATCTAACCTATACATCTTGGGACACAAAGGGATAATTTATCATGGCAAATCCACCTAACCTGCACATCTTTCTCAGGGAGTGAGATAAAATACATTTCAAATTAAGTATATTTCAGAATTTTCCAGAGCACTTTACAGCAAATGAAGTATTTTACCCTGCAGTGTAATCACTGCTGCAACAAGAGAAAATATACACACAACATGAATGACTATCTGAGAGTCCAAAGATGTGTAGGTTAGGTGGATTGGCCATGCTCATTTACCCCTCAATGTCAGAGGGACTAGCAGGGTAAATACATGGGGCTACGGGGATAGGGCCTGTGTGGGATTGTTGTCGGTGCAGGCTCGATGGGCTGAATGGCCTCCTCCTCCACTGTAGGGATTCTATGATTCTAAGATGAGAGTGCATACATTGTAATAATCTAACTCGAATGATATCTGAAAATACAGGGTTAAAACATGAGCAGTCCATGGTTTATCTGTACCTTGAGACTGAAATTACTGTGCTACCTGTTATCTTTCTGCTGTTTAATAATACTTGATTTAATGAGTTTTTGAATTCAGTTTTGCATATGCTGTCTGACAGAAGCAGCAGCCAAGATGCCATATGATCCACAGGATTAAAAGTTTAACACTAATTTCAAACTTCTCACAGAATAATCAAAGTTAATTTGTAAGGAATTCAATAGAAAATAAGCAGTGGCTAGGAGTGTGCTATAAGGCTTGACTCTTGCAGTTTACAAAGTCATTTAAATCCTTGGAGTGTGATAAACTCTCAACTGCACATCTGCCATCTGTTGCTGTTCAGTGTAATGCATTTTTGTGGTTATACAGAGGCCAAAGTCTGTTCTCTGGACTTGTACTGAATGAGCATGGAATGATCAAACTACTCCATTTGTATATTAAGGGCGGCATGGTGACACAGTGGTTAGCACTGCTGCCTCAGTGCCAGGGACCCGGTTCAATTCCAGCCTCGGGTCACTGACTGTGTGAAGTTTTCACATTTTCCCCGTGTCTGCGTGGGTTTCCTCTGGGTGCTCTGGTTTCCTCCAACACTCCAAAGATGTGCGGGTTAGGTTGATTGGCCCTTTGTGTCAGGGTATTACCAGAGTAAATACGTGGGGTTACGGGGACATAAGAACATAAGAAATAGGAGCAGGAGTAGGCCATCTAGCCCCTCGAGCCTGCCCCGCCATTCAATAAGATCATGGCTGATCTGAAGTGGATCAGTTCCACTTACCCGCCTGATCCCTATAACCCCTAATTCCCTTACCGATCAGGAATCCATCTATCCGTGATTTAAACATATTCAACGAGGTAGCCTCCACCACTTCAGTGGGCAGAGAATTCCAGAGATTCACCACCCTCTGAGAGAAGTAGTTCCTCCTCAACTCTGTCCTAAACTGACCCCCCTTTATTTTGAGGTTGTGCCCTCTAGTTCTAGCTTCCTAGATAGTGCCTGGGTGGGGTTGTTGTCGGCTCAGGCTTGATGGGCTGAATGGCTTCCTTCTGCAACCTAGGAATTCTAAGGATGCTTCTATCAGGCTATCTCTCAATTGGAATAATGCAGGGTGTTCCTTTTTCCCATGCATTCTTGTACTTAACATAGAACATAGAAAAAATACAGCACAAACAGGCCCTTCGGCCCACAAGTTGCGCCGGTCATGTCCCTACCTACCTAGGCTTATATATAGGCTTACCTATAACCCTCAATCCTATTAAGTCCCATGTACTCATCCAGAAGTCTCTTAAAAGACCCTATCGAGTTTGCCTCCACCACCACTGATGGCAGCCGATTCCACTCACCCACCACCCTCTGAGTGAAAAACTTACCCCTGACATCGCCTCTGTACCTACTCCCCAGCACCTTAAACCTGTGTCCTCTCATAGCAGCCATTTCAGCCCTGGGAAAAAGCCTCCGAGAATCCACCCGATCTATACCTCTCAACATCTTGTACACCTCTATCAGGTCACCTCTCATCCTTCGTCTCTCCAAGGAGAAAAGACCGAGCTTCCTCAACCTATCCTCATAAGGCATGCCAACCAATCCAGGCATGCCTTATGGGGGGGGGGGGGGGGGGGCGGCGCGGGGGGGCGGCGTGGGGGGGGGGGGGCGGCACGGGGGGAGGGGGGGGCGCTAACACCCGTCATCCAACCTTTGGATCTATACTTAAACATCCATTCAAGTATCAAATTCATATCAAATGGAAGAGGTAGATGGATAATGGAGACAAACTTACATAAAGAGTGGCAACATATGCACTATCCTGGTCAATGTCTTGTTTGGTTTCGTTATCAAATCGTGCGCACAAAGTGTCATCAGGTTGTTTAAAAAATGTGAAATATTCAATGAATTGGATGGAGAGGAAAATGATTTGTTGTGAAGGGGTGATTTTGAAAATGAAAGCACCAAATCTGATCCAGAGTGGGATCCCTACACTGAACTCAATGAATTCTTCACCTTGGATGCCAAAGGGCAATGAATTTGTTGGTTTTAAAATGTTTTGATTGTGGTTAAAAGTATATTTCTTCGATTAGTAATGTACGAATTAGGAGCATGAGTAGGCTACTCAGCCCTTCAAGCCTGCTCTGCCATTCAATTAGACCATGCCTGATCTGATTGTAACCTCAACCCCACATTCTTGCCCATTCCCAATAACATTCCACTCCCTTGTTAATCAAGAATCTATCTCTGCCTTAAAAACATTCCGACTCTGCTACCACCACCTCTGAGGATGCGAAGCCCAAAGAGTCACTGCCTTCTAAGAGAATGAATTTCTCCTCATCTCTGTCTTAAATGAGTGACCCCTCATATTTAAACAGTAACCATAAGCTCTAGATTCTCCCACAAGAGGCAACCTTCTTTCCACATCCACCCTGTCAATGCCCCTCAGGATCGAAAGGTTTTGATCAAGTTGCCTCTTACTCTTCCAAACTCTAATGGATACAAGCCATCATCACTCAAGACAACTAGCCCATTACTAGTATTAGTCTTGTAAACCTTCTCTGAACTGCTTCTAACACATTTATATCTTTACTTAAATAAGGAAACCAATACTGTCCACGATATTCCAGATGTGGTCTCACCAACGCCCCAATGAAACATAACCTTCTTACTTTTGTCATCAATTCCCCTCACAATGAACAATAACATTCCTTGAGCTTTCCTACTTACTTTCTGTACCATGCACTAGGACACCCAGGTCCCTCTGCAATCTCTTACAAGTCAGATAATAAGAACATAAGAACATAAGAAATAGGAGCAGGAGTAGGCCATCTGGCCCTTCGAGCCTGCCCCGCCATTCAACGAGATCATGGCTGATCTGAAGCGAATCAGTTCCACTTACCCGCCTGCTCCCCATAACCCCTAATTCCCTTATCTATCAGAAAACTATCTACCCGTGATTTAAACATATTCAACGAGAAAGCCTCCACCACTTCAATGGGCAGAGAATTCCAGAGATTCACTACCCTCTGAGAGAAGAAGTTCCCCCTCAACTCTGTTCTGAACCGGCCCCCCCTTATTTTGAGGCTGTGCCCTCTAGTTCTGGTTTCCCTTCTAAGTGGAATGAATCTCTCCACCTCTACCCTATCCAGCCCCTTCATTATCTTATATGTCTCTATAAGATCACCCCTCATCCTTCTAAACTCCAACGAGTACAGACCCAATCTGTTCAATCTCTCCTCATAAGCCACACCCCTCATCTCCGGTATCAACCTGGTGAACCTTCTGTGCACTCCCTCCAAGGCCAATATATCCTTTCGCAAATAAGGGGACCAAAACTGCACACAGTACTCCAGTTGCGGCCTCACCAGTGCCCTGTACAGTTGCAGCAAGACCTCCCTGCTTTTATATTCTATCCCCCTCGCGATAAAGGCCAACATTCCATTCGCCTTCTTGATCACCTGCTGCACCTGCAGACTGAGTTTTTGCGATTCGTGCACAAGGACCCCCAGGTCCCTCTGCACAGTCGCACGATGTAATTTTTCTCCATTTAAATAATATTCCAATTTACTATTATTTCTTCCAAAGTGGATAACGTCACATTTGCTAACGTTATATTCCATCTGCCAGATCCTCGCCCACTCGCTCAGCCTATCCAAATCTCTCTGCAGACTTTCCGCGTCCTCCACGCAATTCGCTTTCCCACTCACCTTCGTATCATCAGCAAACTTGAATACCCTACATTCAGTCCCCTCCTCCAGATCATCTATGTAAATGGTAAACAATTGAGGCCCCAGCACCGATCCCTGCGGCACGCCACTGGTCACCAACTGCCAACCAGAAAAGCACCCATTTATCCCAACTCTCTGCTTCCTGTTAGATAGCCAATCCCCAATCCACGCCAACACCTTACCCCTAACTCCGTGTACCCCAATCTTCTGCAGCTTTTTAAAATTCTTTCTGCCAAAATGTACTCAATAATTCGGTGTTATCTGGTTCACATGTTAAAATGATGACCAGTTATGTTTCGCATTTTATATTCAGTGCAGAAGTTGACCCCTGTTGGGTGCTTAAATGGTCAACTTATATGCCACAATCTATGATATGGCATTCCCTTGACCTTCTACATTGTGGAGGTGCTAGATTTGGAGGGTTCTGTTGAAAATGCAGCAATAGATGATGACGGGAATGGTCATTGCCACTATTGACTGGCTTTCAAATACAAGGGGTCACTCATTTAAGACAGAGATAAGGAGAAATTCATTCTCTTAGAAGGTTGTGACTCTTTTTGGGCCTCTCTTCCTCAGTTTTGTTTTTGTTAACTGAATTTAAATTCCACTAGTTGCCATTGTAGGATTTGAACCCATGTTCCCAGAGCATAGTCTGTGTCTCTGGATTACTGGTCCGGTGACATTACCACTACATCACCATCTTCTCTTTGTGTACAGTTCTGGTCATCACACTTGAGGAAAGATGTGAAGGTCCTTTAATTGTTGCAGAGAGGATTTGCAACAATGATGTGCAAAGATGTGCAGGTTAGGTTGATTGGCCATACTAAACTGACCCTAGTGTCAGGGGGGATTGACAGGGTAGATGTGTGGGGTTGCGGGAATGGGGCCTGGATGGGATTGTGGTTGGTGCAGACTTGATGGGCCGAATGGCCTCCTTCTGCGCTGTAGGGATTCCATGTAATCTATGAAATGGTTCTAGGGATGGGGGCTTTAGTTACAACATCAGGTTGGAAAGACTTTGGAGTAAAGGAGATTGGGAGGAGATTTGATAGAGTTGGACAGATTATGACAGGCTCGGATAAAGTAGACAAGGAAAATCTCTTCCCCTTAGCTACGTTCAAGGATTAGGGGACACAGATTTAAGATTTTGGGAAAGAAATGCAAGGGGAAGTGAGTGGTAACAACCTGGAAATTGTGGGTGGTGGAAGTAGAAATAATCAATGATTTCAAAATGAAATTGGATGGACACTCGAAGGAATGAATAATGCTGATTGAACAGTGAGGCGGGACTGACTGGATTGCTCCATGGGGAAGCAGCATGTACTCAGTAGGCTCAATGGCCTCCTTCTGTGCTGTAAATGACTCTGACTCTAAGATCTGCAGCCACATGTGCACAAGCCCTAATCATTGCTAACTATTGCCCTGTTTATTCGTAATACTGAGGAATAAGATAGATGGAAGATGGAATTGCCTTGTTTGGTTAGCATTTGACCGTTCCCTGCTGCAAGGGCAGTGTCTGAATCTGCATCATAACTGCGTGGAATAGGCCAGAAGAACTGGCCTTTCCAGCCTAACATTTTTGCGCATTGTTACGACTTGACTGAGGAGGCGTGAACTGGTTCACCTTTATTCATGATGTGGAGATGCCGGCATTGGACTGGGGTAAACACAGTAAGAAGTTTAACAACACCAGGTTAAAGTCCAACAGGTTTATTTGGTAGCAAAAGCCACACAAGCCTTAAGCCCCTTCTTCAGGTGAGTGAATATACCTGTTGGACTTTAATAAACCTGTTGGACTTTAACCTGGTGTTGTTAAACTTCTTACTGTGTTCACCTTTATTCAACCAGCTTGGTTGGTTGCAACAAAAACTTCTTTAAAATGTATTTTCCACGTAGTTGGCTTTTTCAACCCAGACGTATTTACTTCTTAGCAATGAGCCAGTCAAACCAGTTTTTCTTAAGTCAAAGAGTATTATTAACTACGACATCGAAGAGAAAATAATAAAAGACACACACACACACCTACAACAGGAAAAGAGTCCAAATAAAAGTTAAGAGAATATGCCATAAAGTCCTTTGCTTGTCCTTGAGGTGTAGATTGTTGAACGTTGTGGGGGTTTGAAGTTAGCTGATTTTCTTTCAAATCTTGGAATTGATTTGAAGTTCAGGTAACTGCACCTAGCTGGAATCAATTTTAGCTTCAGAGCAAGAGAGCGAGACCCTTTTCCAGATGACTTTGATTTTTCTCTCTTTGTTTTTGGCTTTGCAAAACCAATTCTTAAACCTACTGTCTGCATAATCGAAGAAGAAATTTGATTAATATGTCTTGCAGTCAGTGGCTAACCACTGTGCAGCCCTAAATATTGGATAACTTCTCATTCTCTCCACTCTCTTGGCACCATCCTATATCCATGATAACAAAGTTATGGATCAAATGTACAAAAGTCTCCCAGTATGGGGATTCTATGGCTCTAACATTACAGTATCCTTCTTTCCACTCAGTGGGCAGAGCCCCCATGATTGTGATCCCATTGGTTATGTGCAGAACACTACAGGATCTTACAAAACATACCCTATTGTATATACATCATGCACACTGCACCTCAAATAAAATTCCTGCAGATACAGGTGAAAGAAAACCTGACAATACAATTAGAAATATGGAATAAAGGAAACCATGCAGAGAGTTTCTCTCCCAGGCCTCAGTGAGTTTAAGCTGTGAAAGGTTAAGGTTCATAGTTGGGATGGGTTCAGACTTCTTCCCTATCTGAGCTATTTGCTTCCAGTCAGGCTAGTGTTCATTTATCCCAGTTAGCCTCAGTGTCAATTAAGGAGACAAAATAGCCATTGATTTATGATCCTAAGTGCTATAAGAGGTCTTGCTGCAATCACAGCTTTTGAAGGAGCATTGGATCATTAGCTGGGGAGAAGAAATTTGTAGAGCTACAGTGAAAAGGCAGCTTGCTGACATTATCAAGGTACGAATACTTCTCATTTTACACTTCTCAAGAATGTTGCTCCTCTGAACCCGTAACCCGGAGCAAAATACCGTCAGAAAGAAAGAACTTGCATTCCTTTTGCAGTTTGTCCGACCTCATGACGTTAAGTGTTTCACAACCAAATATTCTTTGAAGTGTGGTCACTGTTGCAAGATCGGAATCATGGCAGCCCAAGTCCGCACAGCAAGATCCCACCAACAACAATGAGATAATGACTAGATATCTGTTTTAGTGATGCTCGTTATGCAAGAACATCTCCTTCAAATTGCAGCATGCTGCTGTGCGGAGGGACCAGGATGTCCTTGTGCAGGAATCACAAGCAGTTGGTTTACAGGTGCAGCAGGTAATTAAGAAGGCAAATGGAATTTTGTCCTTCATTGCTCGAGGGATGGAGTTTAAAAACAGCAAGCTGTATAAGGTACTGTGAGGCCACACCTGGAGTACTGTGTACAGTTTTGGTCTCCTTACTTGAAAAAGGATATACTGGCACTGGAGGGGATGCAGAGGAGATTCACTAAGTTGATTCTGGAGTTGAGAGGGTTGGCTTATGAGGAGAGACTGAGTAGACTGGGGCTATACTCATTGGAATTCAGAAGAATGAGGGGAGATCTTATGGAAACATATAAGATTATGAAGGGAATAGATAAGATAGAAGCAGGGAAGTTGTTTCCGCTGGCAGGTGAAACTAGAACTAGGGGGCATAGCCTCAAAATAAGGGGAAGCAGATTTAGGACTGAGTTGAGGAGGAACTTCTTCACACAAAGGGTTGTGAATCTGTGCAATTCCCTGCCCAGTGAAGCAGTTGAGGCTACCTCATTGAATGTTTTTAAGGCAAGGATAGAGAAATTTTTGAACAGTAAAGGAGTTAAGGGTTATGGCGAGCGGGCAGGTAAGTATTGCTGAGTCCACAAAAAGATCAGCCATGATCTTATTGAATGGCGGAGCAGGCTCGAGGGGCCAGATGGCCTACTCCTGCTCCTAATTCTGATGTTCTTAAATAATGCCCTGCGGGGCTCAAACATACACCCTTCTTTCTCAGAAACAGGAGCACAACTCACTAAGTCATGGTTCTCGGTATGGGGAAAATAACATGGAAAGTCTCCCCCACTGGCTTTCTTGGAGAGGACAAGAAGGCAAGTCAGTGTGCTTGCCTCAGGGTTAATTAATGTTTTGAATTGCTCTCACATCATTGAGCATGAGAGAAAAGGGCAACAGTTTTGAAAATAAATATAAAGCAACCCTGATTAAACAATATAAAGAATAAAGAGATGAGCAATATTTCAACCTCCTCACCCTGATTTCATAGATAGATTAGATTCATAGACATTTACAGCACAGAAAGAGGTCATGTGGCCCATCATGTCCACGTCAGTCAACAAGGATCTACTACACTAATCCCATTTTCTAATGCTTGGTCCATAGTCCTGGAGATAATTACAGCACAAGTGAATATCTAAATACTTTGTAAATGTTATTGAGAGTTTCTGACATAACCACCCTTTCAGGCAGTGAGCTCCTGTCTCCACCACCCACTGGGTGAAAAGGTTTCGCCTCACCTCCCCTCTAAGCCTTCTACCTGTTACCCCCCTGGTTATTGTGTCCTCTACCAATGGAAAAATTGTCTTCCGATCCACCCTATCTACCCCCCTCATAATCTTCTACACCTCCATCAAGTCCCCTCTTGACCTCCACTGCTCCAAGGAATACAAAGCCAGCCTATCCAGTTTCTCCTCATTGCTCAGATCCGCAGCTCAGACCCTCCAGCCCAGGCAACATCCTGGTGAATCTCCCTTGCACCCTCTCCAGTGCAATCAAATCCTTCCTACAATGTGATGACCAGAACTGTACGCAATACTCCAATTGTGCAGCAAATAGCTTGATCCACTCAGTCCCATCAACCGAAATAATTCCATTCAACTGCTTGATGTCACCACCAACTCACACTTTCCAGTTCCGAGCAGGAGTCCATGATGTTGTTCCCCCTCAAAGAATCATAGAATCCCTACAGTGCAGAAGGAGGCCATTCGGCCCATTGAATCTGCACCAACCACAATCCCATCCAGGACCTATTCCCTTAACCCCACATTGTATTCTACTAATGTTAGGGTCAATTTAGCATAGCCAATCAACCTAACTCGCACATCTCTGGACTGTGGCAGAAAACTGGAGCACCCTCCCTAGTGGGAGTGGATGAGTAAAATCAAAGGTATAAAATTTTGATCTTAAAATCTGGGATGATGCTGAAATCTCCCACTCACTGGGTGGCATCTTCTAGTCAGGAGTATAAGTTGGGAGATAGGACTGGAATTGAGAGTGATTTCCACACCGAGGGGGGGGGGGGGGGGGGCGGTGGTTTGGGGAAGGTGGGGTGGGGTAGGGGGGTGGAAGGAGGGGGGTGCTGTTGGGGGGAACGGCTGGTGATGCACAATTTTGGGCTGGTCAGCTCATTAAATATGCAGGCATTAGGAGCATGGCAAAACTTGCCACAGGGCAGGCAGGAAGTTGTCATCTTCACTCCCGCCATTTCCTTCTCAGTTGGACCACAGCTACTAGAAGTGTTGGGTTGCCATGAAGCAGCATCATGTAAGCCTGAGGTGATCTGTGAACAAATTGCAGTTATCCTCCTAGTCAGAATATTCTTTGAAATTCTCCCTCCGGCCCTGGGCATTTCAGCTAATGGGAAGCCCCGTACCTAATATCAGTCTACCCCTGGTCTCCCTCCAGCCCAGCATGGGCAATTCCATCCCGGAGGACCACAGATCAGCACTTGTCTCATTCATACATCCATGTGCAAGGAGACTGCAAATTTGACCGGGTTAATGAAAGCCATGTCCACGCACTCTCCCTGAAATAAAACTGACCTTCCCTCCATCACCCTTGACATGTATTGAAAGATCCTTGCCATGCCATCGGAGACCTGCCACCCACCCCAGTATCTGCCATGTCCATCAACCAGCCCATCTAAACTGGCACCTTATTGTCACCCAACCCTGCCACCCGTCACCCCCCCATCACCCAAACACCCACCAGGCCCCAGGAAATAAACCTCGGCCTCCCTTGGTTCACCACCCCTCTCCCAGCCCACCCCAAAATGCTTTGGTCAACTTGAGTTGCCCTTCAGTACAGGTTTTACTGCAGCTCCCGACTTTACTGGGATCTCAATGTTGTGAGACCCTCGAATTATAGAGCAAATCTTCTGCTGTGTGGGCTTCACCAGGGGATGGAGAACACACCTGAGCATGTTCCTCATTAGGGTGACCCTACAGTGGGCCAATTCTGCTGACCTTGAACTCCATCCACCTTGAAAGATCCTCCTCCCATTTTGAGGGTTCACAGATACAGGACAATTGTGTTATGAAGAAGAGCCTTGAGAAAATGGTGTGTGAGTTCAGACCACCTCTTCCACCTTCTACCTTGTCCCTGCCAGCCATCACCTTCCCCCATCACCCCTGACCCGCACAATATAACCATTCCTCTCCCCTCTTATACCCTTAAATCTTTCCTCTTATCATCTAGTCTGTAACCATCATCCTCCACATACCTTCTCTCCCCTCTGAGCCTACACCAATTAGTGTCCCCATGTCCACCTTAAACACTAACCTCTCCCATTACACGTGTTTGTCTGTCTCCATGACCCATTCCATCACCCCCATCAGACCATCCACTACCCGACAATGGCAGTGGACCTACCATTCTACAACATTTCACTACCCCCTCTTACTGTGACTGTTCTCTCCACTACCCAGTACTCTCAGTTCAACCCTGAGGACCCCACCACAGACAGCTTTGACCCTGCCTTTTATGACCAACTCTCTCCCACCATCCCTGCTCGGACAGCACCCTCACCCATTCACAGAACGCCCACAATGAACATGTAGGACCCTTCCCTTTTCCCCCCCTTCCCCCCAGCATCACTGCCCCTTAGACCTCTTAGCCCACCTAATCACCGCCTTGTCGAACAGCACTCCACAAGGAGGGATAAAAAAAAATGGTTGCTCATGCCTTTTGTAGTAGTATTTTTCTTAAGTTTAAAGTGAAAACCGGAAGTGGGCTGCTAAGGAGTCTGGGAAGGGTTTTTTAAGCGCGCGAAGTATAAAAGGTAGGCTGCAGTATACACCGGACAGCGTCGGGAGCGGGCAGAGGAGTGCGTGGTAAGCAGAGTGTGAGCTATAAGGCTTTGGCTCACAGGGCTTAGGCAGAAAGGGCGAGCAGGGGTGAGTTTAATTCATTTTTGCTGTTTCTACCTGGTACTGGCAAGGTATCTAGAGGGGATGGGTGTGCAGGCAGTGCTATGTTCCTCTTGCACTATGTTTCAGGTGAGGGACGACGACAG
The DNA here is from genome assembly GCF_964213995.1 of Mustelus asterias. Lineage (NCBI taxonomy): Eukaryota > Metazoa > Chordata > Chondrichthyes > Carcharhiniformes > Triakidae > Mustelus > Mustelus asterias. Next base: position 29,353,285 of record NC_135813.1, on the reverse strand, counting down.
TGTCCCTGCTGATTACATCTGTGGGAAGTGCACCCATCTGCAGCTCCTCCAAAACCGTGTTAGGGAACTGGAGCTGGAGTTGGATGAACTTAGGATCATTAGGGACGCAGAGGTGGCCATAGACAGAAGCTTTAGGAATACAGTTACTCCGAGGAATGAAAACAGATGGGTGACGGTGAGAGGGGCTGGGAGGAAGCAGTCCGTGCAGGGATCCCCTGTGGTCGTTCCCCTTAGCAACAAGTATTCCGCTTTGGATATGGTTGAGGGGCATGACATACCAGTGGTGAGCCGCAGTGAGAGGATCTCCAGCACTGTGTCCGTCTCTGTGGCTCGGGAGGGTAAGGGGCAGAGCGGGAGGGCAATAGTTATTGGGGACTCGTTAGTTAGAGGGATAGATAGGAGGTTCTGTGGCAGCAAAAGAGACTCACGGATGGTATGTTACCTACCGGATGCCAAGGTCCGTGACGTCTCGGACCGTGTTTTCCGGATTCTGAAGGGGGAGGGGAAACAGTCACAAATCGTGGTACACATTGGTACCAACGACATAGGTAAGAGAAGGGACGGGGATTTAAAACAGGAATTTCTGGAGCTGGGCTGGAAGCTGAGAGCCAAGACAAAACATGTGGTCATCTCTGGTACGTTGCCGGTGCCACGTGATAGCGAGTTGAGGAACAGGAAGAGAGTGCAGTTAAACATGTGGTTGCAGGGATGGTGTAGGAGGGAGGGTTTCAGATACGTGGATAATTGGAACACATTCTGGGGAAGGTGGGACCTGTACAAACAGGACGGGGTGCACCTGAACCAGAGGGGCACCAATATCCTAGGAGGGAAATTTGTTACGGCTCTTCAGGGGGGTTTAAACTAATTTGTCAGGGGAGTGGGAAAAGGAGTTGTAGTCCAGAAGTCAGTGAGGGTGGTGAGGTATTGGGGAAGGTATCAGGGTCAAGGGTGGGTACCGGTAGACAGGAAGGTGGGTTGAAGTGTGTCTACTTCAATGCAAGGAGCATCCGGAACAAGGTAGATGAACTTGGGGCGTGGATTGGTACTTGGGACTACGATGTTGTGGCCATTACGGAGACGTGGGTAGAACAAGGACAGGAATGGTTGTTGGACGTTCCGGGGTATAGATGTTTCAGTAAGTGTAGGGAAGCTGGTAAAAGAGGTGGAGGAGTGGCATTGTTAATCAAGGATAGTTTAACGGCTGCGGAAAGGCACTTCGAGGGGGATCTGCACACTGAGGTAATATGGGCTGAGGTTAGAAATAGGAAAGGAGCGGTCACGTTGTTAGGAGTTTACTATAGGCCCCCAAATAGTAATAGAGATGTGGAGGAAGAAATTGCTAAGCAGATTATGGATATGTGTGGGGGTCACAGGGTAGTTGTCATGGGGTCTTTAACTTTCCAAATATTGATTGGAACCTTTGTAGGTCAAATAGTTCGGATGGGGCAGTTTTTGTGCAGTGTGTGCAGGAGGGTTTCCTGACACAATATGTGGATAGGCCGACAAGAGGTGAGGCCACATTGGATTTGGTACTGGAAAATGAACCGGGCCAAGTGTTAGATTTGGTTGTGGGAGAGCACTTTGGAGATAGTGACCACAATTCGGTGTCTTTTGTTATTGCAATGGAGAGGGATAGGGCCGTACGGCAGGGCAAGGTTTATAATTGGGGGAGAGGTAATTATGATGCGATTAGGCAAGAATTAGGGGGCATAAGTTGGGAACAGAAACTGTCAGGGAAAGGAACTAATGAAAAGTGGAACTTTTTCAAGGAACAAATACTGTGTGTCCTTGATAGGTATGTCCCTGTCAGGCAGGGAGGAAATGGCCGAGTGAGGGAACTATGGTTCACGAAAGAGGTGGAATGTCTTGTGAAAAGGAAGAGGGAAGTTGATGTAGGGATGAGGAAACAAGGTTCAGGTGGCTCGATTGAGGGTTACAAGTTAGCAAGGAATGAGCTGAAAAAGGGGCTTAGGAGAGCTAGGAGGGGACACGAGAAGTCCTTGGCGGGTCGGATCAAGGAAAACCCCAAGGCTTTTTATTCTCATGTGAGGAATAAAAGAATGACCAGAGTGAGGTTAGGGCCGGTCAAGGACAGTAGTGGGAACTTGTGTATGGAGTCAGTAGAGATACGCGAGGTGATGAATGAATACGTTTCTTCAGTGTTCACCAAGGAGAGGGGCCATGTTTTTGAGGAAGAGAAGGTGTTACACAGGCTAATAGGCTGGAGGAAATAGATGTTCGGAGGGAGGATGTCCTGGCAGTTTTGAATAAACTGAAGGTCGATAAGTCCCCTGGGCCTGATGAAATGTATCCTAGGATTCTTTGGGAGGCAAGGGATGAGATTGCAGAGCCTTTGGCTTTGATCTTTGGGTCCTCGCTGTCCACGGGGATAGTAAGAAGTTTAACAACACCAGGTTAAAGTCCAACAGGTTTATTTGGTAGCAAAAGCCACACAAGCTTTTGGAGCTGCAAGCCCCTGCTCCGAAAGCTTGTGTGGCTTTTGCTACCAAATAAACCTGTTGGACTTTAACCTGGTGTTGTTAAACTTCTTACTGTGTTTACCCCAGTCCAACGCCGACATCTCCACACGGGGATAGTGCCAGAGGACTGGAGAATGGCGAATGTTGTTCCTCTGTTTAAGAAAGGGAATAGAAATGACCCTGGTAATTATAGACCGGTTAGTCTTACTTCGGTGGTTGGTAAATTGATGGAAAAGGTCCTTAGGGATGGGATTTACGACCATTTAGAAAGATGCGGATTAATCCGGGATAGTCAGCACGGATTCGTGAAGGGCAAGTCGTGCCTCACAAATTTGATAGAAATTTTTGAGGAGGTAGTGTGTTGATGAAGGTAGGGCAGTTGATGTCATATACATGGATTTTAGTAAGGCGTTTGATAAGGTCCCCCATGGTCGGCTTATGATGAAAGTGAGGAGGTGTGGGATAGAGGGAAAGTTGGCCGATTGGATAGGTAACTGGCTGTCTGATCGAAGACAGAGGGTGGTGGTGGATGGAAAATTTTCAGATTGGAGGCAGGTTGCTAGCAGAGTGCCACAGGGATCAGTGCTTGGTCCTCTGCTCTTTGTGATTTTTATTAATGACTTAGAGGAGGGGGCTGAAGGGTGGATCAGTAAATTTGCTGATGACACCAAGATTGGTGGAGTAGTGGATGAGGTGGAGGGCTGTTGTAGACTGCAAAGAGACATAGATAGGATGCAAAGCTGGGCTGAAAAATGGCAAATGGAGTTTAACCCTGATAAATGTGAGGTGATTCATTTTGGTAGGACAAATTTAAATGTGGATTACAGGGTCAAAGGTAGGGTTCTGAAGACTGTGGAGGAACAGAGAGATCTTGGGGTCCATATCCACAGATCTCTAAAGGTTGCCACTCAAGTGGATAGAGCTGTGAAGAAGGCTTATAGTGTGTTAGCTTTTATTAACAGGGGGTTGGAGTTTAAGAGCCGTGGGGTTATGCTACAACTGTACAGGACCTTGGTGAGACCACATTTGGAATATTGTGTGCAGTTCTGGTCACCTCACTATAAGAAGGATGTCGAAGCGCTGGAAAGAGTGCAAAGGAGATTTACCAGGATGCTGCCTGGTTTGGAGGGTAGGTCTTATGAGGAAAGGTTGAGGGAGCCAGGGCTGTTCTCTCTGGAGCGGATGAGGCTGAGGGGAGACTTAATAGAGGTTTATAAAATGATGAAGGGGATAGGTAGAGTGAATGTTCAAAGACTATTTCCTCGGGTGGATGGAGCTATTACAAGGGGGCATAACTATAGGGTTCGTGGTGGGAGATATAGGAAGGATATCAGAGGTAGGTTCTTTACGCAGAGAGTGGTTGGGGTGTGGAATGGACTGCCTGCAGTGACAGTGGAGTCAGACACTTTTGGAACATTTAAGCGGTTATTGGATAGGCGCATGGAGCACACCAGGATGATAGGGAGTGGGATAGCTTGATCTTGGTTTCAGATAAAGCTCGGCACAACATCGTGGGCCGAAGGGCCTGTTCTGTGCTGTACTGTTCTATGTTCTATGCCAACTCCAGCCAGTTGACTACCTCATCTGTTGCACACCATTTACATGCAGTTGAGAATCCAAAGGCACATTTGAGAAGGGAACTTAATTTTGTTGAACAGGCCTTTTGAAGAGCAGCAAGACCATGCCAATATACTTCCTGACACTTGCCTTCAAATCTCCCCGAACATAATCGTAAAAGTTCTTCCCACCATCGGGAAGCTGATATTTAGGCTTCTTATTCAAGTTACTGCCCCTACCCACCTTGTTTCCCGCTCCCGGGAGCAGTGAAAGATTCCGCCCACTATTTGACAAAGGGTGGAATTTTCCTGTCCCATCTGCCACAGGAATTGTAGCATGGGGGACAGAGACCATGCAAAGGTCTGTTGACCGGCTTAGGCCGGAAAAGTCAGCCCAAAATGTTTGTAGAAAGCTAAAAGACAGGGGAAAAGCCACAAAGCTTACTGATTGTGCTGTTCGGGTGTAGTGTCAGCTGTGGCTCAGAGGGTAGCTCTTACCTCTGAGGCAGACCCAAGCCATGACTTGTGCACAGAAATCAAACGCAGTACTGAGGGAGCACTGCACTGCCAGAGATCCCTTCTCTTGAATGAATGTACAACTGAGGTGACAACATCCACATGAAGCAACTGTTTGAAAGACAAGGCCAATTTGGCAACGGTGCAATTAATGTATTTTAGCATTTTTTTGATATGGTATAATGATTTACACTGCAAGTACATTACAGTGGAACACTGTTCAGATAGAACTGGTGAGCTCATTTAGCACTTGTAAATCCTGAACAAAACAAATAAGGTTGCATGCAAAAACTTTGAATCGGCTTTAGTTTTCAGGTTGTTCAGGTGTGGAAAGGTGTCAGTTTGCAAACTATGAAAAGCATTTTGGAACGAAACCAATGAGGAAATAGAAATCAGTGAAGGAAGAACAACAAGCTAAGACAGGGAGAGGGAAGGTCAAGGAGATAGAGAGATGGAAGAGACAAAATTAAGATTTTTTTTAGTTTATTTATTAGTGTCGCAAGTAGGCTTATATGAACACTGCAATGACGTTACTGTGAAAATTCCCTAGTCGCCACTCTCCATTGCCTGATCAGGTACACTGAGGGAGAATTTAGCATGGCCAATGCACCTAACCCAAGAGTGGATGAGACAGGGGAGGTGAAACAGAAGAAGGGAGATACATGGGAGAGGGATAGCGGCAGTGGAAAGTGCACAATTGCCTTCTGCTCTCGGGTGAAAAATTCCACAGCCTAATTTTGAAGAAAAGCTAGAAACTTCTCCCTCATGTCCTAGTTAATATAAATCCCTCAAGCAACATCACTAACAGAGATTATCTGGTCATTAGAACATGGTGGTTTTGGGAGCATTGCTATGTGCAAATTTGCTGCTGCATTTCAACATTATTTAGGAACTATATATAATAATTTGTTGATCCAGCAGAAGGAATACTTCAGTTGTAAGCAATAAATGGAACTTACTTCAGAAAGTAAATCAAACAAAAAGGTTTAATAAAGAAACCTCATTACTCCAACACTTGAAGGGCCATACAAGCTCTCCACACAATTCCCAACTGCTTCTTATTAATACTGGGTCAGCTGACCACCACATCGCTTTGTCATTGGTTACATTGTCTACCAGGTGAGCTGGTCAGCTGACCCTCACAGCATGTTACCATTGGTTACATTGCAACAGATCCAATGTTATCATTGGTTACATTCTAACATAATTATGTACAGTGACTGTACTTCAAAATTAATTGGCTGGAAACACTTTGGGGCATCCTGCCAAGGGGAAAGGCACTACAACAATCTTCAACTAGAAATGCCGAGTGAATGATCCATCTCGGCCTCCTCCGGAAATCCCCAGCATCGCAGATGCCAGTTTTCAGCCAATTTGATTCACTTGACGTGATATCAAGAAATGGCTGAAGGCACTGGACTCAGCAAAGACTATGGACCCTGACAATATTCCAGCAATAGGCCTGAAGTCTTGTGCTCTAGAACTTGCTTTGCCTCTGATGCGCTATCAATAAGGCGAAAGACTACCGGTGTGCCAATACAAGTGTAGGCTTTTATTCACAACAGAATCAGGAGCAGATCCCAACAAATAACCGACCTGGACTGAACAAGGGGGAGGAGACAGCCACCTTTATACTAGGTGCCGAGGGGAGGAACCAAACTGGAAGGGGATGTGTCCAGGTATGACAAGCACACACAACGGTGGTCCAAATAGGACAAAGGCACAACTGAGGTCCACCACATTCACCCCTTTCTTTAAAAAAACAACACAGGGTGAAGCGGAAACAATATTACAAGTCCAGACGATCCGGTGGCTTGATCCGCCGTCGCGAACGTCGCAGTGCAGGTCGCAGAGTCGTCCGAGCAGGGAGCGATGTCGGCCCAGGCTCCGTACAGTGAGTGTTGAGAGAAGGCGCCAGGTGGTGTGAAGCGGACCAATCCGTCTTCCCGTCCAGTCGTCGGGTACTGCGTGGCGACGGCTCCGGCAACTCAAGCGAGCTGTACACAGGGGCGAGAGGAGTGAGCAGTGGCCCTGGTGGCGTATGGGGAACAGTGGGAACCGGAGCTGGGGGATGGGGGGCCGCAACAGGCTCTGGGCGCACTACATTGGAGACAGGGACTGCGGGAGGAAGAGGCGTAGCAATCTCCGAGTGGACAACACCGGGGACCGTGGGGCGGAAGGATGTGGTGACCTCAGGGGCACCCGCGGGTGCCAAGCCACGGACAGAAACCGTGTCCTCCCGCCCATCAGGGTACGCTACATAAGCGTATTGAGGATTAGCGTGGAGCAATTGGACCTCCTCGACCAAGGGATCTGCCTTATGGGTCCGGACATGCTTCCGAAGCAGGACGGGCCCCGGGGACATCAGCCAATCCGGGAGCGAAGTACCCAAGGAGGACTTCCTGGGAAACAAAAACATCCACTCGTGAGGGGTCGCATTGGTCGCTGTGCACAAGAGTGACCTAATGGAATGTAATGCGTCTGGAAGGACGTCTTGCCAATGGCTGACTGGAAGGCCCCTAGACCGTAATACTAATAGAATGGCCTTCCAGACGGTTGCGTTCTCCCGCTCTACTTGACCATTTCCCCTGGGGTTATAGCTAGTGGTGCGGCTGGAGGCAACGCCTTTGGCGAGCAGGAACTGCCTCAGCTCGTCACTCAAGAAAGAGGAGCCACGATCGCTATGAACATAGGCTGGGAAGCCAAACCGGGTGAAGAGCGTGTTCAGGGTCCGAATCACTGTAGCCGTGGTCATGTCCGAGCAGGGGAAGGCAAAAGGGAAACGTGAGTATTCATCAATGATATTCAGGAAATAAACATTGCGGTTAGAGGAGGGGAGGGGGCCTTTAAAATCAATGCTAAGGCGCTCAAACGGGCGAGTGGCCTTTACAAGGTGCACCCTACCTGGCCGGTAGAACTGCGGTTTGCACTCAGCGCAGACCCTGCATTGCCTGGTAATCGTCCGGACTTCCTCGAGGGAGAAGGGCAGGTTACGGGACTTGACAAAGTGGAAAAATCTGGTGACACCCGGATGACAGAGGTCGTTATGGAGGGACTGTAGCTGGTCTAGTTGGGCGCTGGCACATGATCCATGGGACAGGGCATCTGGGGGCTCATTGAGCTTCCCGGGCCAGTACATGATGTCATATCTGTAGGTGGAGAGCTCAATCCTCCACCGCAAGATTTTGTCATTCTTAATCTTGCCCTTTTGCCTGGTGTTAAACAGGAAGGCAACTGATCGCTGGTCTGTAATTAAGGTGAATCGTTGACCCGCAAGATAATGGCGCCAGTGCCGGACGGCTTCCACGATGGCCTGGGCCTCCTTCTCGACCGAGGAGTGTCGAACCTCAGGGCCTTGTAAGGTCCGGGAAAAGAAGGCCACCGGACGGCCCCTCTGGTTAAGGGTGGCGGCTAGGGCAAAGTCAGATGCATCACTTTCCACTTGGAATGGGATGGATTCGTCCACAGCATGCATCGCGGCCTTCGCGATGTCCGTTTTGATGTCGTCGAAGGCCCGACGGGCCTCCTCCATCAGGGGAAAAGAGGTCGATTTTAGAAGCGGACGGGCTTTATCCGCATAACGGGGAACCCACTGGGTATAATAGAAGAAGCCCAGGCACCTCCTCAGTGCTTTGAGGGTAGTAGGGAGGGGAAGCTGCATAAGGGGACGCATACGGGCTGGGTCGGGGCCAAGGACACCATTTTCTATCACGTACCCAAGGATGGCGAGGCGGCATGTCCGGAAAACACACTTCGCCTCATTATATGTGAGGTTCAGGAGAGTGGCCGTACGAAGGAATTTTTGTAGGTTGGCATAATGGTCCTGCAGGTCATGGCCGCAGATGGTGACGTTATCCAGATACGGGGAAGTGGCCCATAGCCCGTGCTGGTCTACCATTTGATCCATGGCCCGCTGGAAGACTGAGACCCCATTAGTGACACCAAAGGGGACTCAGAGGAACTGGTAGAGGCGGCCGTCCGCCTCAAAGGCAGTATATGGGCGATCCTCCGAGTGGATAGGGAGCTGGTGGTAAGCCGATTTCAAATCGATCATAGAGAAAACCCTATAGTGTGCGATGCGGTTGACTATGTCCGCGATACGGGGAAGAGGGTACGCATCTAGTTGGGTATACCTGTTTATGGTCTGGCTGTAGTCAATCACCATGCGGTGTTTCTCCCCCGATTTAACTATGACCACTTGCGCCCTCCAGGGGCTGGTGCTGGCCTGGATAATCCCTTCCCGGAGCAAACGTTGTACCTTGGACCGAATGAAGGCCCGGTCATCCGCACTATAGCGCCTACTTTTGGTGGCTATAGGCCTACAATCCGGGGTGAGGTTATCAAATAAGGGGGGGGGGTGATCTTGAGGGTCGAGAGACTGCAGGTGTTGCGTGAGGGGCGCTGCAGTGACGGCGCCTTGCAGACGGAGAGCGGGGGATAAGGGCCATCATACTGCAGGGTGGCGCTCCTATGATGGCTGAGGAAATCTAACCCCAGCAGTACAGCTGCACAGAGTCGCGGCAGCACGAGGAGCCGAAAACGCTCGTAGACTGTGCCCTGTACCGTCAGCGTCACCAAACAGCACCCGAGGACCTCCACTGAGTGGGAATTCGAGGCCATGGAGATGGTCTGGCTCCAGGGTCGCACGGGAAGGGCATATTGACGCACTGTGCGAGGGTGTATAAAATTTTCTGTGCTCTCACAGTCGAACAGGCAGTTTTCTGCATGACCATTTACCTTGACCTCCATTATTGACTTGGAGAGTTGGTGAGGCTGCGACTGATCCAGGCAAATCGATGCCACCGTCGAATCAAAGAAGAATCCATCTTCGTCCCCGTCTGATGACGTCACGGATAAAGCTTCCTGCTCGGCGCGTCTTGATGCCAGTCTCAAAGATGGCGATTCCCGCGCTTCCGGTGACCGCATCAAAGATGGCGATTCCCGCACTTCCGGTGACCGCATTAAAGATGGCGATTCGCGCGCAGCCGCCGCCTGCCTTAAAGATGGCTGCGCCCGCGGAACACACATGGCGCCACGAAGCTTCGGAAGCGGCTTTGCCCAGCAGACTTTAGCGAAGTGGCCTAGCTTACCGCATCTGGAGCAAATCGCATCCTTCGCCGGGCAGTGACACCGAGGGTACTTGGATAGGCCACAAAAGTAACATTTGGGCCCTGCCGGAACAGCCGTCGCGATGGAGCCGTCGATAGAACAGGATGCAGGGTAAGACCCGAGATTGTGAGAGGCCGCTTCTAGCGTTTCAGCCATCGTGGCTGTTCTTTGGAGATCTAGGCCATCTTGTTCAAGCAGGCGCTGCCGAATGTATGTAGACTCAATGCTCGCAACGTAGATGTCGTGAATCAGGTCCTCCACGTTCTGAGCTGCTGTAACAGCCTTACAGTCACAAGCTCGAGCTAGGACCCGCAGGGCGCACAGAAATTGGGCGCACGATTCTCCTGGCTGCTGCTTGCGGGTAGTTAGGAGATGTCTGGCGTAGACCACGTTAGGGCTCTTTCGGAACTGCCCTTTTAGGAGTTCGATAGCGTCCGCGTATGTAGCAGCGTCCCGGAAGATACTGTAGACAGCTTCGCTCACCCGGGCGTGGAGCACGTGGAGTTTAGCGTCGTCGGTGTCGATAGCCGTAGCGGTGTCGACGAATGCTTCGAAGCAGTCCAACCAATGATCAAATTTATCAAAGGCTCCAACCTCTTGAGGGTCTAATGCTAACTTGTCGGGTTTTAGAAACTGTTCCATGCTGGTCAACTGTTGTGAATAAAATTGATACGCTATCAATAAGGCGAAAGACTACCGGTGTGCCAATACAAGTGTAGGCTTTTATTCACAACAGAATCAGGAGCAGATCCCAACAAATAACCGACCTGGACTGAACAAGGGGGAGGAGACAGCCACCTTTATACTAGGTGCCGAGGCGAGGAACCAAACTGGGAGGGGATGTGTCCAGGTATGACAAACACACACAACAGTGGTCCAAATAGGACAAAGGCACAACTGAGGTCCACCACAGCCTCTAGCCAAGCTCTTCCAGTACAGCTACAATACTTGCATTTACCAGTGGAAAATTGCCGAGGTATGTCCTGTACACAAGAAACACGAAGAATCCAACCCGGCCAATTACTGCTCCATTTAGCCTACTCTTGACCATCAGTAAAGTAATGGAGGGAGTCATCAACACCACTGTCAAACGGCACTTACTCAGTAATAACCTGCTCATGGACACTCAGTTTGGGTTCTGCCAGTGTCAATCTCCTGATCTTATTACATCCTTGATTCAAACATGGACAAAGCAACTGAATGCCAGAGATGAAGTGAGAGTGGCTGCCCTTGACATCAAGGCAGCATTTGACTGAGTGTGGCATCAAGGAGCCCTTGTAAAACTGGAATCAATAGGAATCAGGGGAAAACCCTCCGCTGGTTGGAGTCATACCTAGCACAAAGGAAGATGGCTGTGGTGGTTGGAGGTCAACCATCTCAGCTCCAGGCCATGACTGCATGAGTTCCTCAGGGTAGTGTCCTAGGCCCAGCCACCTTCAGCTGCTTCATCAATGACCTTTCCTCCATCATAAGCTCGTAAATGGGGATGTTCACCGATGACTGCATGATGTTCAGTATCATTCGTGACTCCTCAGATACTGAAGCAGTTCATGTTAAAATGCAGCAAGACCTAGAAAGTATCCAGGTTTGGGCTGACAAGTGACAAGTAACATTCATGCCACACAAGTGCCAGGCAATGACCATCTCCAAAAAGAGATAATCTAACCATCGCCCCTTGACATTTAATAGTATTACCATGGTTGAATCCCCCACTATCAACATCCTGTGGGTTACCATTGACCAGAAACTGAGCTGGACTAGCCATCTAAGTACTGTGGCTACCAGAGCAGGTCGAAGGCTAGGAATTCTGTGGTGAGTAACTCACCTCCTGACTCCCCAAAGCCTGTCCACCATCTACAAGGCACAAATCGGGAGGGTAATAGAATAATCTCCACTTGCCTGGATGTGTGCCGCTTCAACAAGACTCAAGAATCTTGACACTATCCAGGACAAAGCAGCCCGCTTGCTTGCTGTCCCTTCCACAAACATTCAATCCTTCCACCTTCAACAAACAGTGGCAGCCACGTGTACCATCCACAAGATAGACTGCAGGAACTTACCAAGGTTCCTTAGGCAGCACCTTCCAAACCCATGACCACTACCACCTAGAAGGACAAGAGCAGCAGATACCCGGGAACACCACCACCTGGAGCTTTCCCTGCAAGTCACTAACCTGACTTGGAAATATATCGCCTTTCCTTCACTGCAGATGGCTCAAAATCCTGGAACTCTCTCCCTAACAGCACTGTTAGTGGACCTAGACTTTAGGGAATGCAGCAGTTCAAAGAGGCAGCTCACCACTACCTTCTCAAGGGCATTGATGGGCAATAAATGTGACACCCACATCCCATAAATTAATAATAAAAAAAAGTTATTTCAATAGTGGGGAAAAGCTAGATGCCTGGTGATGATAGAATGTCGTGGCGTAGTGGTATTGTCATCAGACTAATAATCCAAGAGATCCAGGGCAAGATCTGGTTCCCAAGTTCGAATCCCACCACAGCAGATGGTGAAAATTGAATTCACTAAAAATCTGGAATTAAAAAGTCTAATGATGACCATGAAACCATTGTTGATTGTCATAGAAACACATCCGGTTCACCATCTGGTCCTTTAGGGAAGGAAATCTGCCATCCTTATCTGGTCCGGCCTCTATTCAACTCCAGATCCACAGCAATGTGGTTGACTCTCAAATGCCCTCTGAAATCGAGGGCAGTTCTGGATGGGCAATAAATACTGGAACCGCCACTGATACCCACATCCCATAAATGAATAATAAAAAATCATTGTGAACTGGAGCAGGGGTTTGGAAAGTGACAATCATGTCCTTTTCTAGGAAAATAATCATCAGGTTGGCTGTTTAAAATCAATGCATCACTTTTGCCCAAGGAAAAATCTATTCCAAAATCTAATAATGCTAAAAACTAAAATCAGAATGCAATATTTTCAGTGTAGCAATTATTAACGTTATACAACTGATGGGCATCTGCTGGGCATCTCCCCCGGGTAATGGACAACTAATGGGCATCTTTCACGGCTCCCCTCCCCCAACCTGGACCTTCATATACTTTTGCTGCACTTCTTTCAAAACAAAGTGATTACCAGGCACTTATTTTACATTTCCTGTTACAACTTGTTCTTTCTTTTTTATTTAACCATTCCTCAAGCGTGAGATTTTTTTCCCCAAAGCTGTTTGGCAGCTTTTGCTATTATCCAATGCAAGAATGGATTTGAAAAGCAACCAGACAAAATCAAAATACTCTACACCAACCACCCCACCAAAGAAATATTCTGAAAGCCCACATACCTCTTGTAGCCCAGCGTCAAAATGCTCAGCACAAGATGGTACCTGTGGAGAAAAAAATTAGAACAGAGAGATAGATGGAACTGGAACAAATCTAATCCTGCACAATAAATCGTTTCAAGCCTAAAATTGGCCTTCTATTTTATACACTTGCATTTGTGGAAACATGACGGAGAAATTGCTGAGCTGAAGTGAAAGAGAGAAATAAGTGAAGGGACGTGCCAACATTCCAATTGCCTTCCTAATTACTTGCTGTAACTTCATGCTAACCTTCTGTGACTCATGTACAAGAACAACCAGATCCCCATTTGCAGTCCCTCTCCATTTAAATAATATTATGTCATTTTCCTGACACAGTGGATAACCTCACATTTTCCCACATTATACTCTTTCTGCCAATTTTTTGCCCCCTCACGCAACCTTTGCAGGTTCTTTGTATTCTCTTCACACCTTGTTCTCCTGCTATGTAGAAGCATAGCATCCCAACAGTGCAGAAAAGGCCATTTGGCCCATCAAGCCTGTACCGATTCTCTGACAGAGCATCTTACCCAGCCCCCCCCCCCCGGAGACCCCATACATTGACCATGGCAAATCCCATCTAACCTACACATCTTGGGGCAATTTAGCGTGGCCAATCTATCTAACCTGCACATCTTTGGACTGTGGGAGGAAACCGGAGCACCTGGAGGAAACCCACACAGACTCGGGGAAAACTTGCAAACTTCACACAGACTGTCACCTGAGGCCAGAATTGAAGCTAGGTCCCTGGAGTTGTGAGGCAGTAGTGCTAACCACTGTGCCACCATACTGCCCGTGCTTATCTTTGTTTCGTTAAAGATGGCATCAGTTAAAAAAGTGGTAGAATCCCTTACAGCGGTAGAGTCACATCATCAGGCAATAAAAAAAGGGCAGGAGACAGTCTTCAGACTCCTAGGGAGCATATTCCACATGAGAAAAAGTAGAGTCGGAGCTGGAATGCCTGGAAAAACTGGGCATAAAACGACCCATACAATTCGCAGAATGGACCACACCTGTTGTTCCTGTCCTCAAGCCAGATAAGTCAGTCTGACTTTGTGGAGACTATAAGGGCTTCTAAACTTGACAATACCCCTTGCCCTGGATTGAAGACCTGTACGTCATGTTAATTGTGAGCCAAGCATTTCAAAGTTGGACATGAGTTGTGCATATCTCCAACTTGAATTAGACCAGCCTTCCCAAAAGTATGTGACAATTAATACATACAAAGGCCTATAGAAGTACACTTGCCTGCACTTTGGGGTCTTGTTCCCATGTGCCATTTTTCAGTGGGTCATGGAGAACATACTCCAAGGGTTACCTCAGGTACCTAGACAACATCTTGGTCACAGGAACTTCGGACGCGAACATCTAGCAATTTTGGAAAAGGTCTTATGGCAATTCTCAGAGGTTGGGGTATGCCTGAAAAGGGAAAAATGTGTCTTACACCCCGATCCGGTCCTGCCTCCAGTCAACCAATTGCCAAGCAGTGATAAAGGCCATCCGTGGCAGGGGTGTTGAGGAAGAAATGGACTTGAGGGGGGAGGGATGTTATGATGGCCACAAAGATGGTTAATCAATCTCCCTGTGGGCCTCGTAGAATATGAGCTCCCCTATTAGGTGAGTGCAGGATTGCCCAGTGGGAAGGAGCAGGCGGAGTGGGGTGGGGGTGGGGGGCGGGGGGGTGGGGGGAGTGGTTTAAAACTGCTGCCTCACAGCGCCAGGGACCCAGGTTCGATTCCCGGCTTGCGTTACTGTCCGTGCAGAGTTTGCACGTTCTCCCCGTGTCTGCGTGGGTTTCCTCCGGGTGCTCCGGCTTCCTCCCACAGTCCAAAGATGTGCAGGTTAGGTGGATTGGCCATGCTAAATTCTTCCTCAGTGTGCCCGAACAGGCGCTGGAGTGTGGCGACTAGGAGATTTTCACAGTAACTTCATTGCAGTGTTAATGTAAGCCTACTTGTGGCTAATAAATAAATAAACTTTAAAAGATTTTGGGGCTGACCTGTACACTGTAGCCACTGAGTGACATTTTGAGCACATTGTAAATAAAGGGTGATAGTGACGGAAGACCAACCTCAATAAGGTTATCACACATGCATTGCAGTATTTGCCTGACATTTCCATGAATTGCTATTACATTCTCACCTTGCTTCCAATGGAAAGTTTCAGGAAGATTGAGAAACCCATGTTATGTGTCATTAATTTAAATCATGGGTTGCTGGATGGAGTGGTTAACATTTGAAATGGGTACGTCTCTTCCCAGGAGGGTTTTACACAGCAACCTGCTGAATATGGCCGAGTTAAACCCAGAAGTCTGAAGATATTTCTGCTGCTTTAACCCTTGTTGTTCACCACAGTTGTAAAGAAATAATTTAAAATGCAGAAACTATCATCACTGCAAATTCTGATCTCATCAACTTAGAGAGGCAGTGACCAGTTTAATTTTGGACTAAACACTTGGTTAAAAACAGAGAAGGGAGTAACTTGATCTGAGCGTTTAAAATGCTTGTATAATTCTAAAATTCCATTCTAAAACGTCAAATGGAGATGATATTGAAAAGGATGTGGTGCTTTTGCCAATACAGAGGTAAGGTATAATTATGACTTGCTAATCTCCAAGGAACCATATTACACATTGTTGAAGGAAGCTTATATTGTGCAAGAGCAAACCAGTTCTGCTGATGGGATGCCACTCAAAATGTTAATTATTTTCCTCTTTCAGGTCCTGTGTATTCCTATTAGCTCAATTTTCCCTACTTTCCAGACCGTTCCTCATATCTCACAGAAAGTAAAGGGAATAAATTTGAAAGCAGTTTTGTTCAGGGCACTACTTCCAGTGGGAATCCTGTCCAGTCAATGAATTTTGGACTTGCAAAAAGGAAATAAATAATAGGAAACAGTTGCTGAGCTTGTGTTTTCAATGCACGTTCACACGTTTGCTGGTTTACTGTGCCTGTGTCACCAGAGACACACCTACTCAATAGTTTTGTCGCAAGTTTGAGATATATTGGATTTAAAAGCAGATTGCACAATGCAGAGATAGACGTGCCTGCACAGATGAACCTATTCCCGATCAAATCCTCACTTAACTGAACAAACATAATGTTCATGTGATAAGAGTACTGCAATAGATCATTGAGGACATATTGCTCCCTGACACCCTGTCACAGTTGAATAATTACCTAGTTAATTCATTACAATTATTATTTTTATATATACATACATAAAGTATGAACATAGTTTGGCAATACAATTAAAAAAATACATAAAAGACATTGGGCGGGGTCTTGAGCCCACTCTATCGGTCTGCGGGAATGGCGGAGTGGGAGCAAATTGTGGAGAGTTTGGGAAAACATGATTCTCGCTGGCAAGACCGTGTTTTCCGATTTTGAATGTACCTCCCCAGTGGAACGTGCCGGGAAAGGGGTGGAACCTAATTGGGAGGCATCAACATATGATCAGCGAGCACTCATACCGGATATTGAGGCCACACTAAAAATTCAGCTGGCATCAGCGTGGCGTCATGTCGGTGCCTAAGCATGAACCTGGCGCCATCACCTCCATGGGAGATTTCGAAGGTGAGAGCTCTGGCAGCCATTACTTCTCAAGCAGTCCACCATTCAAGAGGTATCAGGGAGAATGTTGGGTATGGAACGAAGTGCAGATTGGGGCTGGGGCTAAGGGTCATTGTTGCCATTGAGGGCTGGGGTGGGGTGGTTGAGGAGGCATGGATGGGTCACTCAGAGGCCTTACCTTCTCTTCATATCAGATCACCCCTTGCTCCGAGGGGATGTGCTGGCTGCCAAGCAGGCATCGCTTCCCAGTTCCTCCATACTGTTCCAACAGTAGCTGAATGGGTACCGTTCCTTGCTGGGAGCTGGAAACTGGATGGGACATGGCCACAATAGGGGGGCAGTAATGGGTGTATCTGTGAGGTCCTGGGGTCCTGCTTTGGGAGAGGCCAGGCTGCAAGGGCGGGATGGAGAGATGTCCTGCCTCATGAGGCACAGAGACCCTCTCAATTGGAGGAGGCCTAACGCAGTGAACCCTCACTCTGTCAATGGTGTGAGGCCAGAGGGGCTTACTGGACAGAAAGTTCAAATCTACTTCTCTGCGAACTCTGGCCCTCAGGTCCTGCAGTGAGAGTGCGTTGATTGCTCTTGGGTAAAGCTGTTTAACTGTGCACAGCATTGAAGACCCTGAAGAATGAGGCTGCCCTCTAGGGAATGGCTTCAGATGCTGACTGCAAACCTCTCAAGATTCAGTTGTGTCTCGCTCGGATGAATGTTGTCGCCAGGGCGACTAACTGACGATTCTCTGAGGAGTCCAGCATGTCAGTTTAATATGCAGAGCTAGATATAGTTACATGGTCTGAGGACAGAGGTTAGCCCTTTGGGACACCAAAAATGTAGATACATCTTTTAATTCAAGCCTTAGCAGTGCACAGCTCGCACTGTGCAGAACCACCTGGCAAGGTATGATGGTGATAGCTGGCACCCTGTTTGATATCACAAATGGCACCATTTTTGAGGTGTTCTGTCAGAATGCAGACCTGGTTGTCATGCATTCTCTCCGACATACTTTAGTGCTATTCAGGATCAGGACCTATGTTCTTTGGCTGGGGGAGGGGGATTGTAGAATGTACGAGTCAGATGCCATGAGTCAATGGAGGCTCAACACTATGCACCCTGCTGGAGTACAGAGGAAGCTAGCTGGGGATGTGGCTGTAGTGTCAGAGGGACTGGTGTGAGGGAGAGCAGAAATTCACACAGGTAATGGGAAGCATTTGGGTGGAAGTCACAGACGCATGGAGCGATGAGGGTCAGGGCTCTGTGACGACTCCTCAATGCTCACGGTGATTTCTCACTCAGTGCATGAATCACCAGAATCATGGAGCCTGTTGAGTCGGCCTTCCTACTGATTGGGATTGACTAGCAGCAGAGACAATGATGCGCTGCTGCAAGTGGCCAGGACCAGTGACCTGCAGTTGCTCAGGGAGCAGGGCCACACATGGAACATAGGAATTGGGAGTGAGAATAGGCAATGCAGTCTTTCGAGCCCGCTCCGCCATTCTATATGATCATGTCTGATCTCCATCTCATCCTAACTCCTCTTCGCTGCCTTTTCCCCATAGCCCTTTATCCTGCTTTTGATCAAATATTTATCTATTCCTTTCTTGAACCCATTGATTGATTCTGCATCCACTGCACTCTGGGGCAGTGAGTTCCATGGATTCACAATCCTCTGTAAGATGACCCTTCATTTGGCCCATCAAGCCTGCACCGACCACAATTCCACCCAGGCCCTATCCCTGTATACCCCAAGCATTTTACCCACTAATCCCCCTGACACTAAGGGGCAATTTAGCATGGAAAATCAACCTAACCCGTACATATTTGGAGCATGAGAAGAAACCGGAGCACACAGAGGAAACCCACGCAGACACAGGGAGAACGTACAACCTCCACACAGACAGTGACCCAAGCTGGGAATTGAACCCGGGTCCCTGGTGCTGTGGATGTATTAGGGAGGTAACAGATGCCCTTTATGCCAGGGCTGAAATGTTTATCAACTTTGACTGGGATTAGGCGAGCCAGAACTCCAGGGCTATGGTCTTTGTCCACCTAGCAGGGATGCCCTACGTGCAAGGTCTGATAGACTGCACCCACATGGCACTTAAGTCACCATGGTGGCTTGCGGTGCCATTTAGGAACTGCAAGGGATTCCACTCCCTCAATGTCCAACTCATCTGTGACCTCACAGTTCGCATCATGCAGGTGTGTGCCCGTTTCCTGGGGAGCGCCCATCTTGGACTGCTCGCAAATCCCAGCTGTCTTTGAGGGAGAGCAGTGGCTGGAGGGATGGCTCCTTGGGGACAAGGGGTACCCACTCAGGAGGTGGATGATGACGCCAGTGCAGAGGCCACAAACACCAACGGAGACTTGATACAATGAGGCTCACGCTTCAACGGGCATGTTGGTGGAGCAAGCGATTGGATTGTTGAAGATGTGGTTGCAGTACCTGGACCAGTCAGGGGTGCCCTACCATACAGCCTCCATACTGTGCTCTGCTGCACTCTCCACAACCTAGCGCTGCAGAGGGGAGACAGAGACCTGCAGGAGATGGGCAAGCACCAGGTCTCCTTGGATGAGGAGGATTTTGAGGAGGGCGGTGGGTCTGATGGTGTCGAGGGGGAGGAGGAAGAGCGCTGGGTGGTGGACAGGGCCAGAATTGGCCTTCGAGCAGGGGATGCCCTGATCGCCTCTCGTTTCCGGGATGAGCGGGTTTAGCAGGTGGTGAGGTCTCCCACAATGGGTGTGAAGTCAAACCAATGATGTAGTGTCAGCATTATCTAACCGTTAGGTTGCATATTTTCAATGGCAGGGGGCTACAACCATTGGCCAGGCTCTGCAGGAGAATGACTTGCAGCAAGGACAAAGCGATGCTTCTCTCATCCTCAGCGATAGGTCTGACTCCTGCCTAAGGGCAAGTGCCCTGCCAATGAACAGGCGCATCATGGGGTTCATCAAAGCTGGAATGATAATCTCAGGCACTGCAGGCCTCTCGAAGTATATGGGCAAGTTTTCACTTTCATCTAACACCCGAGGTGAGCAGGCAATCAGCACCTCGACAGCCCCTCGGCCTCTCCTGCTCAGGTGAAGAAATGCAAAATTGAACTGCTCTAATCCTGATGGATGGGTGGGGGAGGGGGTTCATGAATAGGGTCTCAGGAAGAGTGGTCAGGGTTGGGGAGTTGCCAGCAGCAAGGCTTCTTTACTCTGTCCTCAGTGTGGGAGAGACAGAGCACAACCATTCTCACACTCCACAGGAATGAAGCGCTGGATATGTGGTACCACTGAGCTTGGCGACATGAAGTGACAGGGTGGAGGCGCTGAGAGTGAACGGGATGATTTATTATTTGTAACTATATACAGCGGTGACCCCTCTACACTAGTGTCTACTTTCACCCATGCCAACTAGGTGTCTATCAATTATTAACATTCCTCACCCTCCCGCTATGCCTATAGGTCATTCCCCAAGATCCACAGCTGAGGTTGAGGAGGCCTGCTGACTTCCACGCCCTGTTGGCGGGCATCCCCTGGTGGGACCTGGACCTGGAGGGCCCTGGCCTGCTTTTTGGCAGCACGGGTATTGTAGTGCTGCCCTCATCAGTGTGTGGGGCTGGAGGTGTGTCACTCACAGGAAGGGGGGGACTCAGATGGACTGGACACCCCCAGGGTCTCCTGGGTGGAAAGCCCAGGACTGTGAACCAGACAATCCTTATCCCTTTGGATGCCCATTGGCTCAATGGTCTTCCATGCGATAGTAGGGCAGCTGGCATGATGTTCAGAAGCACCCCGCACCCCGCTCTGGGGCAGACACACATGGATTCCCACCAGTGCCTTCATCATGTAGTTGATATCTTGCACCATGGAGCTCACGCCCTCAGCCATGGAGGTTATGAGCTGAGCCATGGTATGGACATCCCCTGCCACAGAGTGCATGTCCTGCACCAAGGTAACCATTGCGCTCGCCACTCTACCTGTGTTGGCCTTGGTGTACTGCAGTGACCGCACCATCTCCTCAAACAGAAGGCAATGGGGCTCCTCCAGTCTGCCTTGCAGCGCAAGCAGGGCTGCTGTCATCTCTTCCTGATACTCATGACTCTGCCTTTGCAGCTCCAGCAACTGTGGGGTGACCGGGCCCAGGGGCACATCATCAGCCAGAGGCTCAGCAGAGTCCTGGGCTCCAGCATCCGTCTGAGTGCCAGTTCCCTGGGACATCACTGCCTCCGTCTGCTGCTGATCTGCAGCTGTGAGGTGCTCACCAATGAGCGACCCAGAGGCCCGTCTACTTAGTGAACCCACCAAGGTGTGAGTATCCACGCTGGTGCCGGGTGCGGGTGACAGCTGAGACGCCTCTTCAGTCATGGGGTCTGAGAAATCTCCCTCAGAGCTGCTCGATTCCGGTAAGTCCAGAGGGCACTGGGATGGTCTGGGCTACTCAGCTACATTGCCTGCAAGAGAAGGGAGGTGGCATCAGTGCTTCACAAGGAATAAGGACAGGAACATTGATTACTCACTTGAGACTTGAGGAATAACAGCATATCTTGAAGATTCTCACATTTGCCTGCTGCCCTCTCTTCACTATCAGGGCAGACGCGCTCTTCCTCCTCCCTGGACAGCTCAGGTGCTCTCCTCAAATGGTTCAAGGGTTCTGAGCTCTGGCATGACTCCAGCTGGGTGTGCTTGCTGACGTTTGTTGTGGTTGAGTTTGTCCTGCAATGTCACAGATAGAGAGGGTGTAGGCAGCAGTGTTGACATTTAAGATGTCATAGAGTCATAAAGCGTGGGAACAGGCCCTTCGGCCCAACTTGTCCATGCTGCCCAGTTTTACCACTAAGCTAGTCCTAATTGCCCGTGTTTGGCCCATATCCATCTATACCCATCCTACCCATATAACTGTCTAAAAGCTTTTTAAGAGACAAAATTGTACCCGCCTCTATTGCTACGTCTGGCAGCTCATTCCAGACATTCACCACCCTCTGTGTGAAAAAATTGCCTTCTGGACCCTTTTGTATTTCTCCCCTCTCACCTTAAACCAATGCCCTCTAGTTTTAGATTCCCCTACATTTGGGAAAAGATGTTGACTATCAACTTTATCTATGCCCTCATTATTTTATAGACCTCTATAAGATCACCCCTAAGCCTCCTACCCTCCAGGGAAAAAAGTCCCAGTCTATCCAGCCTCTCCATATAACTCAAACCATCAAGTCCCGGTAGCATGCTAGTAAATCTTTTCTGCACTCTTTCTAGATTAATAATATCCTTTCTATAATAGGGTGACCAGAACTGTACACAGTATTCCAAGTGTGGCCTTACCAATGTATTGTACAACTTCAACAAGACGTCCCAACTCCTCTATTCAATGTTCTGACCAATGAAACCAAGCATGCCGAATGCCTTCTTTACAACCCGCGACTCCACTTTCAAGAAGCTATGAACTTGTACTCCTCGATCTCTTTGTTCCATAACTCTCCCCAACGCCCGACCATTAACTGAGTAAGTCCTGCCCTGGTTCGATCTACCAAAATGCATCACCTCGCATTTATCTAAATTAAACTCGATCTGCCATTCATCAGCCCACTGGCCCAATTGATCAAGATGGTGATGAGGTGTGGCAGGCATGGGTCTGGAGTGGGAGCTGGAGTATGAGGAGCAATGCAGCAACTACGGGGGAGATCATTGGTGATTGGGAGAGGTGGGCCTCCTTCCAGGTGTTGGCAAAGGCCAAAGTGGCTGGGTGAGAGATGAAGGTGGACGTGGGAGTAGTGTGCGAAGGGGCATCCTGAGGAACATTAGAATGCAAGGGGATCTGCGCATTCCACAGTTCCCTAAAAGTGACAACACAAGTGGCCAAGGTGATTAAGAGGGCATATGGCATGCTTGCCTTCATCAGATGGGGCATTGAGTGCAAGAGTTGGGAAATCAAGTTGCAGCTATATAAAACCTTGGTTCGGCCGCATTTGGAATATTGCGCGCAGTTCTGGTCACCACACTAACAGAAGGATGTGACAGCTTTGGAGAGAGTGCAAAGAAGGTTCACCAGGATGTTGCCTGGTCTCAAGGGTGTTGATTACGAGGAGAGGTTGTGTAAACTAGGATTGTTTTCACTGGAAAGCTGGAGGTGAGGCAAGACCTACAAAATTGTGAGAGGGATAGTCAAGGTGGATAGTCAGAGGCTTTTTCCAAGGGTGGAAATGTCAATTACGAGGGGGCACAGGTTCAAGGTGAGAGGGGGAAAGTTTAAACGAGATGTGCAGGGTACGTTTTTCACGCAGAGAGTAGTGGGTGCCTGGGAGGTGCTGCCAGAGGAAGTGCTGGAAGCAGACACATTAGCAATATTAAAGAGGCATCAGGATCGGCACATGAATAGGGAGAGAAAAGAGGGATATGGACCGAGTAAGGGCAGAAGGTTTTTTTAAAATTTGGTTAGGACATCATGATCGGCATGGGCTTGGAGGGCCGAAGGGCCTGTTCCTGTGCTGTACTTTTCTTTGTTCCTTGTTCTTCGTTAAAAAGGCTACATGAGGCTGACTTACTCTGGCTGAGTGCAGAAGATTGTTCATCTTCTTGCGGCACTGCTGCCCCGCCCTCTTCTGCAGCGAGCCTGCCTTTACCAGGGCTGCCACCGCATCCCAGGTGAGAATGGTGACCTTCGTGGGAGGCTTTCTCCTGGAGTGGGAATAGAGTACACTGCTCTCTAGTGCACTGTAGATTAGTCTGCTCCACTACATCAAGAAGTCTGATCAGGTCTCTCTCTGAGAAACATGGTGCGGTCTTCCTGGCTGCCATCTCCTGCCGTCGCTGTGGAATAAGTGTCGGGGGAGCCATTTATATGCAGCTCCACACTGATCGGCACAATTAAGTGGAGCTGGGGTGGGCAAATCAGAGGGAGGGTGCCGTGGGCTTGGCATGATTCTCATGCCATGAAAACATTTGTCAATGAGGCTCAAGATCCGGTCAGAAATTACGCCGGAACCATTGGCACAATTCACTCCATTTTTCTTGGCGGAACCAACACGTTGCCAAATTCTGGTAAGATCGTTCCCCCATTGAGTTTGAAGCACATGTATCTTAAAGAAAGCTGGAGGGGGGGATTTTACGGACTCGCTCAGGCGAGAACAGAAATTCTCATCTGAGGTCAACGGAGATATCTGTTGTCGGACCCTTGCCCGCTCCAATTCTCTGACAGGCGAGTGGTAGAGCTCTGGCCAATGTATTTGCCGTAAAGCTAATGAGATAACTCTCATTGGATATTGATATAATGTTTGATATTATAGCACCACTTTGTGACAGCATAGTGTTACTGCAGAATATTACAGCTGCACTCTGGGTCTCAGCAGGGCAGATTCACAAGATGTACAGAAACGCAGGCGTCCAATACAATCAATACAAGTCCTGGTGGCTGTCCCGGTTTAATGATCTGGTCTGTTTATGCTGAGACAGATTAATTTGGCACAGTCGCACAGTGGTTAGCACTGCTGCCTCAGAGTTCCAGGGATCTGGGTTCGATTCCCTTCTTGGGTCACTGTCTATATGGAGTTTGCACGTCCTCCCCCTATCTGTGTGGGTTTCCTCTGGGTCCACAGTCCAAAGATGTGCGGGTTAGGTGCATTGGCCATGCTAAATTACCCCTTAGTGTCCCGGGATGTGTAGGTTAGAGGGATTAGTGGGGTAAATATGTGGGATTACAGGGATAGGGCCTGGGTGGGATTGTTGTTGGTGTAGACTCGATGGGCCAAATGGCCTCCTTCTGCACTGTAGGGTTTCTATTAATCAGACTTCATTAATCGCAGAATGAATATATATGGTGATTTTATTAAGACACTGTACCTGAACAATAGCCGTTGGTGGCACCCTGTCATGATGGCCTTGGGAGAATCTTTTTTTTCATAGTTTATATTGTCAACACAACCCAGCCAGAAAATAGCTGCGGTATAGAACCTCGCTTATTTACAGAGTCAATATGGCTGTTTCTCTGTTCACTCAAGTACATGACTCAATGACATCCTAATTATCTGAAAGTAGTAAATCACAAGTATTCTTTTTTTTTGTTCATGGGATGCACTTATTGCCCATCCCTAATTGCCCTTGGACTAGCTTGCTAGACCATTTCAGAGGGCATTTAAGAGTCAACCGCATTCACATTGCTGTGGATCTGGAGTCACATGTAGACCAGACCAGGTAAGGATGGCAGATTTCCTTCCCTAAGGGACATTAGTGAACCAGATGGGTTTTTATGACAATCGACAATGGTCTCACGAGACTTTTAATTCCAGACTTTTTAAAATTGAATTGCCGTGGTGGGATTCGAACCCCCCATCCCCAGAGCATCACCTTGGATCCCTGGATTAGTAGTCCAGTGACAATACCACTAGGCCATTATACCCACAATGACCTTTCCATACCAATTGTTCGTGGTTACTTGGTTATTATCCAAAGTATGCCACCAACCTTCATTCATTAAGAGAGCCATAGACCATAAGACATAGGAGCAAAAGTAGGCTATTCAGCCCACCAAGAGCTTTATAGAATCATAGAATACAACAGCACTGAATGAGGCCATTTGACCCATTGAGTCTCTGCCAGATTTTTGAAGAGCAACCTAGTTAGTTCCACACTTCTGCTCTTTTACAGTTTCCTGGGTAATATTTTGGGTCATG
Source organism: Mustelus asterias (assembly GCF_964213995.1). NCBI lineage: Eukaryota > Metazoa > Chordata > Chondrichthyes > Carcharhiniformes > Triakidae > Mustelus > Mustelus asterias. The sequence goes on along the minus strand of NC_135813.1, from coordinate 29,328,079 downwards.
CACCTTAACTTGTTCTGATGTTGTTATTCCCACAAATTGCTTACGTCTTTGTCCTGGTTGCATTTATCTCTCCCTGAGCTATAGTTGCTAAAGCACAATTCCTAACCTTTGCTTTAATTACCGGATTACAGCACTACAATAATGCTCTTCCAAACATAATGAAATCTTGTGAAATAAGCCGTGTGACTCATTTTCTCGGGCAGTAATTTTCTCCGAAGTTCACAAACTCCACCTGAAGCCCACACAAACACAGAGGCCTTTATTTTCGACAATCCTCAGCATTTCAGAATTCCGCTTTTCTGTATTTCATTTATTGAATTGTTCTGTTAATCTCCGTGTGGATTTGTGTCCCAGGAATGTCTCTGTTATTTTCTTCAGTGAATCTGATCTGTCGATTGCTAGGTCTATCTGGCTGAAACTCGTGCACGGCATAATGAGCATAAAAGCTTAACGGATGGAAAGCAATAACAGACCAAATACCATATTCTCAATTGTCCCCCTCCCATTCAAAATAAATTTTGTTTGACACTCTCAAGGGGGGGATGGGGGGGGTTGTGATTCTCCCATCCCGCTGCGCTGCTTTTGTAGCGTAGCGGGCCGGGAGATTCGAGCGGAAGCTGTTTCGTGGGCTCCCCGCTGGGCGCCATGACCTCCGCGAGTCTCTGGCCTCCGGATTTCCGGCGCCATTAGCTCCATGCTAGAAATCAGCGTGGGGCTGTATAATTTATGCAAATTGTGATTTAAATCTGTTTTGCATTTGATTAGCGGGCCCAGGACTGAAATCTCCGGGCCCGCTAGCCTCTCCACCACCGCCAAAGTTAGGGGTGGGTGGAGGGGTGGGGGGAAGTGTTAAAGGAGGGTTACAATCTTGTTGGGTAGGCAGGGTGGGGAAGATTCTCTTTAGATGTTTTATGCCTTTTTGAAAGTCACAATTAATTCTGCCTCCACCCCCCTCTCAGGCCGTGCACTCCAGATTCTAACCACTACTTCCTCTTTTACTCTGACTTTCTCGGTGGAGACAAATGCAAAGAACTAATTTAGTACCTCAGTGATGCCTTTTGTCTCCTTGCATATATAACCATTTTAGTGCTAACTCAGCCCCACCCATCTTCTTACAATCTTTTTACTATTTATATGCCTATGGAAGATTTACACGATCCGTTCAGTCATGATGCCCTTGGGGGAATTTTTTTTTCATTCTTGGGACATGGGCGGTGCCGTCTGGCCAGCATTTATTGCCCATCCCAAATTGCCCTCGAGAAGGGGATGATTAATAGATCTCCCTGGGGGCCTCGTAGAATATGAGCTCCCCTATGAGGCTCAAAGGAGCACCAGGGGGGTTTTGAACCAGTTAGTTCAACTCTGGCTGGCAGTCAAAAGACTTTGCGGCTGACCTGTACTCTGTAGCCACTGAGTAGTGATGCGCGATATAACACACAAGAGGCTGGATGTACTCGGGAAATAAAGGCTTTTATTGCCAACAATAACAGAGCTACTATATACAGTATACGATCCCAGACTAAAGGGTCACCAGGCAGAGCAGTGACCTTTATACCTCTCCCAGGAGGCGGACCTGACTGGGGTGTACCATAAGGACTATATTAACAGGTAGAACAGCCCAACCCTAACCCCAACAGTAACATATATACAGACTCATAGTACTGGCCAGACCATGGCTCAGCACTACCTGGTGGGAACCAACAATGGTTCACCACAAGCAGCACTTTGTAAACAAAGGGTGATGGTGATGGAAGATTGGCCTCGGTAAGATTATTACATTAGCGATGAGCAGTAAAGCAAGACTTTTTCTTCCCTCCAGATAATGTTTATTGGGGAGGTGATGGCCTAGTGGTATTATCGCAAGGCTATTAATCCAGAAACTCAGCTAATGTTCTGGGGATCCGGGTTCGAATCCTGCCATGGCAGGTGATGGAATTTGAATTCAATAAAAGATATCTGGAATTAAGAACCTACTGAAGACCAGGAATTCATTGGTGATTGTTGGAAAAACCCATCTGGTCCACTAACGTCCTTTAGGGAAGGAAATCTGCCGTCCTTACCTGGTCTGGCCTACATGTGACTCCAGAGCCACAGCAATGTGGTTGACTCTCAACTGCCCCCTGAACAAGGGCAACTAGGGATGGGCAATAAATGCTGGCCAACCAGTGATGCCCATGTCCCATGAATGATTAAAAAAAAAACAAGTAATCCTCCGGTAAGAAAAATGTCTCTTTTTGGTAAACCTGAAGCCTACAATGCACGCATCGGAGACTGGGCCCAATACGCAGAGCACGTGCGTTACATTTTTCAAACTAACAATATTGAGGTGGGCGAGAAGCAGAAAGTTGTCTGGTGACAGCATGCAGGTTCCCGACCTTCAGTGTAATCAAAAGCCTGACCTATCCAGATGCCCCCGACTCCAAAACCTCTAATGAATCAGTGGACTTGGTTAAAGGCTATTATCACCCAAAACCCGCCATAATATTCCAGCGATACCACTTCAACCTGGCAGGGCTAGAACTTGGGGAATCTGTCACTGAAGTTCTGATCAGGTTATGCAAATTGGCAGAGCACTGTGAATTCGGGCTACCCCTGAACAACATGTTATGAGATAAAATGGTCTGTGGAATTAACAATTGTGACAGTAAAAAAACAATTATAGGCAGAAGGCAATTTGGATCTAAAGAAGGCCATTGAGATAGCCGTATCATTGGAGAATGCAGAGAAAGGAGCTCAGAAACAACGGGGGATGTCAGACAGTAGTGTCTGATTGGAGGAGGGGGTGCCTCATGCAACATCCAGCCCTCAACGGACAGCGCTGGCATCAATAAAAAAAAAGAATCCCTTACAGCGGTGAAGCCTGCGTTGCATCATCAGGCAGTCAAGAAGGACAGGGACAGCCTTCAGACTCCTAGGGAATATATTCCAGAAGGTTGTAGATGCCAGACGGCAGACTATTGCAAGTGCTGCATAAGACCACAAGTGAGGCAGAGATGTAGGGATAGTCTAAACGTGTGCTATTTTGAATAGGGGCCAAGGCTAGTGCCAGACCGTGCTTTGCAGGTATGCCCACAACCAGGAACAGGGTCAATGCAATTAAATCACATCTCTGTGACAAAGTTTGCCCCCATAGTGGTGGAGTTGTTAGTAAATGGCCACATATTAAAAATAGAAGTGGATACAGGGGCTGCGATCTCCATTTTTAGGGATCAGGCTTATGATCAGCTCCAGGCTGGTATTCAGCTCCTAAACTTAGAAAATACCAAGCCCAGGCTGGCCATGTATACGGGGGAGCCAATGCAGATAAAGGGCACCATGGCAACTCTAGTGACCCCACAGGCAGCGGTCAGCTCGACTTCCACTCATCATTGTATGGGGAGAAGGTCAGTTACATAAGATGCCTTATGTAGGTATCCCAAAGTTTTCCAGGAAGGGCTGGGAAAACTAAGAGGAGTCAAAGCTAAGATGTACGTCGACCCTGATGCTCCACCCAAGTATTTTAGACCAGTTTCCACATTCCCTATTGGAAAAAAAAGAGTAGGAACTCAGAAAAACTGAGCATAATAACTGAGCGTACAGGTGGCACGGTGGCACAGTGGTTGACACTGCTGCCTCACAGTGCCAGGGATCCGTCTTCAATTCCGGCCTCGGGTCACTGTCTGTGTGGAGTTTGCACATTCTCCCCGTGTCTGTGTGTGTTTCCTCCGGGTGCTCCAGTTTCCTCCCACAGTCCAAAGCTGTGCAGATTAGGTTGATTGGCCATGCTAAATTGCCCCTTACTGTCAGGAGGATTAGCAGAGTAAATATGTGGGGTTATGGGGATCTGGCCTTGGTGGGATTGTGATAGGTGCAGGCTCGACGGGTCGAATGGCTTCCTTCTGCATTGTAGGGATTTTGTGATTCTATGAATAAGACCCGTACAATTGGCAGAGTGGGCCACACCTGTTCTTCCTGTCCTCAAGCCAGAGAAGTCGGTTCGACTTTGTGGAGACTATAAGCTTACTGTCAATAGGGTTTCTAAACTTGACAGATACTCCATGCCCCGAATGAAAGACCTGTACGCCAGGTTAACTGTGGGCCAAGCATTTTCAAGGTTGGACCTGAGCTGTGCGTATCTCCAACTTGAGTTAGATGAGCCTTCCTGAAAGTATGTGACAATTAATATGCACAAAGGCCTACATGAGTACACTTGCCCGCCCTTCGGGGTCTTGTCTTCATGTGCCATTTTTCAATGGGTCAGGGAGAACGTACTGCGAGGGTTACCTCAGGTAGCGATGTACCTGCAACTCGCCAAGGGTTCTCTGACAGCACCTTCCAAATCTTCAACCTCAGCCACCCAGAAGAACAAGGATGGCAGATACATGGGAACACCACCACTTGCAAACTCCCCTCCAATTCAAACACCATCCTGACTTGGAACTAGTTTGCTTTTCGTTCACTGCCACTGGGTCATGATTGTGGAACTCCCTTCCCAAAGGCGCACTGGGTGTATCTACACTAGATGTACTGCAGTAGTTTAACAAGACCAACACCTTCTCGAGCCAGCATTGCTCACATCTCATGAGTGAATAATCTCAGATTCCAGGTTACACCAATATTGATGCAATGTGATCGTAGTTACACAGGTAGAGGTGTAACGTGGCCAGACATACACAGTACCTACTATTTTCTGAATCTTATTCATTTGTGTGATATGGGGGTCGCTGGCTGGCCAGCATTTATTGCCCATCCCTAGTTGCCCGAGGGTAGTTGAGAGTCAATCACATTGCTGTGGCTCTGGAGTCACATGTAGGCCAGGGTAAGGACAGCAGATTTCCTTCCCTAAAGGACATCAGTGAATCAGATGAGTTTTTCCAGCAATCGACAATGGTCATCAGTAGATTCTTAATTACAGATTTTTTTATTGAATTCAAATTCTACCATCTGCTGTGGCAGGATTCGAACCCGGATTCCCAGGACATTAGCTGAGTTTGTGGATTAGTAGTTCAGCGATAATACCACTAGGCCATCACCTCCTCTTATAAATTATATTTATGCACTCTCTCAGGTCTTGTCTTGAAGTCTGCAAGGACAGAGCAAACTGTCAAGAAGGAGGAAAGGACAAAATAGGCTTATCATTTCCTGAATTCAACAGCCTTTACACTGGTGAAGATCAGCAACCTCCTTCTTCCCTCACCTGGGCAGCCTGCCCTTTCCTCCAGTTACCAAACCACACAAAATATTTCACCATGCATGTACGAATATTTACATGAAGTATTTTTCACTGAGTCACACCTGAATCGGGAGAAAAGCTTTGTTTTTGCCCACGCGATGATTTTGTGATGGTTTTGTGCCGTAGGTATCCATCCTTCCACAAACTTACCCACTCTCTCTCCACCACCAACACATTGGTCAGGGTTTTCCAGCCCCACAGGATCTTTCGGTCCTGCTGATGTGAATGGAGATTTCAATGGCTTTGCCAACGCCGCCATGGTAGGGCAGAGGGGTGCGGTGGCTGGAAAATTCCGACCATTATACGTACCAGCTACAAGATGGACAATAGCAACTCGCCAAGGGTTCTCTGACAGCACCTTCCAAATCTTCAACCTCAGCCACCCAGAAGAACAAGGATGGCAGATACATGGGAACACCACCACTTGCAAACTCCCCTCCAATTCAAACACCATCCTGACTTGGAACTAGTTTGCTTTTCGTTCACTGCCACTGGGTCATGATTGTGGAACTCCCTTCCCAAAGGCGCACTGGGTGTATCTACACTAGATGTACTGCAGTAGTTTAACAAGACCAACACCTTCTTGAGCCAGCATTGCTCACATCTCATGAGTGAATAAAAAAACAGCAGTTTGCTTTCATTAAAATCTCCAACTAAAAGGAGGAAATGTCTCTTAAAATTAATTAACTTCTTCAATGCAGTCATGTCCTTAATTTATTTAATTTACAATGAAGCACAGTTGAAAGAGTACTAATTATCCAAGCACCATCTAAACCTGAATTTTCCAATTATGAATATTTCCAATCAAGTGCCCTCGAATGTTTTTAAAATTCATTGACAGGATATGGACTTTGCTGGCGAGGGCAACATTTATTGCACAACCCTAATTACCCTTGAGAAGGCGGTGGTGAGCTGCCTTCCTGAACCGCTGCAATCCCTGAGTACCCTGTAGGTACACTCACATGGCAGGATTTTAAGGCCTGGCTCGAGCGAGACCAGAAAATCCCACCCAAGGTCAATGAGCATCTCCGTTGTCTGCCCCTCACCCGCTCTGATTCTGTGATGGGCGGGGCGGCAGAATTCCAGCGACATTGTTGATCAGGAGGGAATTCCAGTCTTTTGACATTAAAGGAATGGTGATATATTTCCAAATCAGGATGTGAGTGACTTGGAGGGAACTTGCAGGTGGTGGTGTTCCCATGCATCTGCTGCTATTGTCGTTCTAAATGGTTGTGGTTGTGGGTTTTGGGAGGTGCTGCCAAAGGAACCTTGGTGAGTTCCAGCAGGGCATCTTGTAGATGGCACACACTGCTGCAACTGTACATTGTTGGTGGAGGAAGTGAATATTTGTGGATGGGTTGGAATCAAGTGCGTTGCTTTGTTGAGCTTCTTCAATGTTGTTGGAACTGCACACATCCAGGCAAGTCAAGAGTATTCGATCATACTCCTGACTTGTGCCTTGTAGATTGCGGATAGCTATGGAGGAGTCAGGAGGTGGGTTACTTGCTGCAAAATTCCTAGCCTCTGACATGCTCTTATAGACACAATATTTATATGGCTAGTCCAGTTCTTGGTCAATGCTAACCCCCAGGGTGTTGATAGTGGAGGATTCAGCAATGGTAATGCCATTGATTGTCAAGTGGCGATCGTTAGATTCTCTCTTTTTGGAGATGGTCATTGCCTGGCACTTGTGTGACATTAATGTTACTTGCCACTTGTCAGCCGAAGCCTGGATATTGTTGTCTTGCTGCATTCGAACATGGACTGCTTCAGTATCTGAGGAGTTGTGAATGGTGCTGAACATTGTTCAGTCATCGGTGAACATCCCCACTTCTGACTTCTATGATGGAAGGAAGATAAGTGATGAAGCAGCAGAAGATGGTCAGGCCTAGAACACTACCCTGCGGAATCCCTGCAGTGATATCCTAGATTCTTCTCCAACCACCACAACCTTTGTGCCAGGTATGACTTAAACCAGTGGACAGCTTTTCCCTGATTCCCCTTGACTCTAGTAATGCTGGGGCTCCATGATGCCTCACTCAGTCAAATGCTGCCTTGATATCAAGGGAAATCATTCTCACCTCTGGAGTTCAGTTCTTTTGTCCATGTTTGACCAAGGTTGTAATGAGGTTAGGAGCTGAGTGAATCTGGTGGAACCCAAACTGAGCATTAGTGAGCAGTTTATTGTGAATCAGTGCTGCTTGATAGCGCTGTTGATACCCCTTCCATCACTTTTCTGATGATTGAGAGTGGACTGATTGGACAGTAATTGGCTGAGTTACATTTGTCCTACTTCTTGTGTACAGGACATACCTGATGTTGCAGGGAGTTTCACAACTATTCAACTACAGTGTACCTCATTCCTCCGACTGACCAGGCGACACTCAGAGTTTAAGTTTAAAATGGCCTTTATTTCAAGCTAGAACAAGGGAGTTAGTTATCCACCATGTGGCTTACCAGCCCCCAGAACAAAGGAATACAACAGCAATTATACCTTTAGGGTTAATTACAAGTAATTAACATATACCAATCAGAAATGTACATTTGTTTAAAAATGATCCACATCCATTCACAACTAATAATTTGGATTACAGAATGTATAACCTATGAGTATAGTTGTCCAATTTCAATTTGGGCACATCTACTTAATTATAATATTACCAAGTATGTATTTTTCTCTAATTAACTATTAACTTCCAGACATAAGTATGATATGGATACGCTTGGCCAGTGGTGCACCAAACTCACTTACTCATTGTTCCTTGTTTTAGTGAACACACACAAGTTACAGCTGTGCAGTGATAAAGTGAAGGTTTGTGGATGAGGATTGTGTGAATAAGATTTCCCCTTATGATGAAATGCAGTAATGGACCTTGGCTGTTATCTGTAGTCAGCTTGGTATTAAGGCAACTAGCTGGTTTCTCATCAGAACATCTCTATCTGTGAAGTCAGGGAATTTAGCAGTTATCAGCCTGACTGATTTTTAACACTTTCAGGTGTCCGTTTCCCCCCCATCCCGGCACAGTAGCACAATGGTTAGCACTGCTGCTTCACAGCTCCAGGGACCTGGGTTCGATTCCCGGCTTGGGTCACTGTCTGTGTGGAGTTTGCACATTCTCCTCGTGTCTGCGTGGGTTTCCTCCGGGTGCTCCGGTTTCCTCCCACAGTCCAAAGATGTGCGGGTTAGGTTGATTGGCCATGCTAAAATTGCCCCTTAGTGTCCTGAGATGCGTAGGTTAGAGGGATTAGTGGGTAAAATATGTAGGGATATGGGGGTAGGGCCTGGGTGGGATTGTGGTCGGTGCAGACTCGATGGGCCGAATGGCCTCTTTCTGTACTGTAGGGATTCTATGATTCTATGATCCCGGCGTTTGATAGTTGCCCAAATCAGCCAGTATGCTGTACAGAACACCTCACCTCGAACCTCTCTCTTCTGTTTTGCAGGCAGCACAAATGGGCTTCAGTCCCATACTCAATGTGCACCTTGGTCAGTGAAAGCCACAGCCCACAGTGTGATCAATGATGTTATTATATTCTAATTGACTGAAGGAATGCTTGATCAACCCGTGATTGGTCTAGATGGGCATGACCAATTTCTAATTTATTTCTCGAGGGCGACAGTTATCTATTGATATCATTTCCCATAGTCCCATATTTCATACAAAAACAAGTAACTCTAAATCAAATAAAATCACATATCCCACCGTCACTTGCTCTTTTAATGTATCAATTACTTATAGGACCATACCTCTCGTTAATATTTGTTTCTGTTACTTCTTATGAAGATAAAATAATGTTTTGTATCTCTCTCTTGCCCACTTGGGGTGGCACAGTGGTTGGCACTGCTGCCTCACAGCGCCAGGAGCCTGTGTTCAATTCCCGGCTTGGGTCACTGTCTGTGCGGAGCCTGCACATTCTCCCCGTGTCTGCGTGGGCTTTCTCCGGGCGCTCTGGTTTCCTCCCACAGTCCAAAGGACATGCTGGTCAGGTGCATTGGCCATGCTAAAATTCTCTCTCAGTGTACCCAAACAGGCGCCAGGTTGTGGCGACTAGGGGATTTTCACAGTAACTTCATTGCACTGTTAATGTAAGCCTACTTGTGACACTAATAAAAAACTTGTTCAGGATGGGGGAAATATGTTGCCTACCTTTTGGACAGATCATTTGAAGGTCGCTGATACTTTCTTGCTTGCTTGGAATGAATTACTTTCTTGAAAGTGATTAGTCTCCTTAATTTAACACAGTACATTGGACTAACAGATAATAAAATTAAAAGAACTAAGGAGTTACAAAAGCTAATTACAGAACTTAATTATAAACTTATGAAATCAAAGATGGTGAAAAAACAGTGACTTCTCTCAATCATCACAAGTTAAACTGCACTAATTTAATGCACTGGCCTGACTGTTTTTATACTTAATTCTCTGAGCACAAAGGACTTTGAATTTCGAGAACAGAGCTGATCATTTTGATTGTGGATAGCTTGTACCAGTAATCCTTCAACCTTGACATCTCACATCGCTGCCTTAAGGCACTTCTTTCTCCCTTGTCAATTTTGTGTATGATGTTAAGACCAAGTCATGTGATGAGCTTGTGTCCTAGAATTCAGTATAAAATTATATTGAGGTGGCATACGGAGATTGTGTGTAAACTAAACTAGAATTGATCAATTAACATCCATTTTTCTAGCTTGAGGCCGAGATTGCCTGGGCATTTGATGTCCCATTTAAAAACTCTACTGCTGTGTGTCAAATAGCTCACATTGTGTTTTCTCCTGGAAGTGTGGGTATGAGATTGACTTCACTAAACATAGAAGAAGATAGGAGCAGGAGGAGGTCATTTAGTCCTTCGAGCCTGCTCCGTCATTCGTCACGATCATGGCTGATCGTCCAACTCTATGGCCTAATCCTACTTTCTCCCCATAACCTTTGATCCCATTCGACCCAAGTGCTATATCTACAGTAACATAGAAGATACTATCATCGGAACTCACAGACCATTTACCAATCCTGCTAAACTGAAACTTGACCAGTTGCTATGTTTTTAATTTCATTAATTGATTCCCATGTGGATTAAATGCAATTCCAACTTGATTTTCATAAGGTGAGATCTTATTCCTTCACATGCTGGGCGGGAAATTCCGGCCGCACTCGCCCCGAAACCGGAAAATCCCCCCGTCCGAGGTCAATGGACCTTTCCATTGGCCCGTCCCTCATCCGCTATGATTCCCGTGGTGGGGGGAGCAAAAGAATTTGCCCCCTTGTCTCATTAATATTCTTGATCACTTTCTTTCTTTTCTCTCGCCCTTGAGTGGGGTGATCTGTGAAACAGGAAAATCCACTTCTCTTTTTTTTTAGATTCCAGTTTCCTCATCACATAATTTGTGTTAAATTCCACTATATCTCATAATTTATTGTAATTTGAATGTGATCTCTGAATAATGTCAACTTAGACTGATGTTCCTTTCTCTCTGACACTCCCGACCTGCAGATCACCTCACTCAATGTCACTCAAAACAACATCATGCATGGACTTCAAATATTCTCCAGCTCCCCATTTATCTGTATCCATCTTCTGGATATTTCTCACCAGGTTTGCTTACTGCAAGGCCCTTAATTGTTCCCATTCAAATTATTTACCCTTTTGTTTAACTTTGTTAATTTTGCATGGCCCAACCCCCAACCTAACCCACACACCTTTGGATTGTGGGTGGAAACCGGAGCACCCGGAGGAAACCCACGCTGACACGGGGAAACTCCACACAGACAGTGACCCGAGAGACCAGAATTGAGCCCGGGTCCCTGGTGCTGTGAGGCAGCAGTGCTAACCACTGTGCCACCATGCAGATGTGGATTCCTCAGATCACTGACAGCAAGGACTTCCAGCAAAGTAATTTATTCACCCCCCGGCAGCCCAACCCCCTCCCCCTGGCCTGCACCGATCGCTGGCCTCCCTCGAGCCCAGACCGATCCCAACGCAGAGTGGCAGCGGGACCGCCACCCCCACCAATCGCCCCTAGGCCCTGCCCACAACATGCCTCGCCCCTTAGCACTGCCTGATGCCCAATGGGCAGTGCCAAGGTGCCCCTTGGGCAGTGCCACGGGATACAGGCTGGCACTGTCAGTGTGCCCATACCCAGGGGACGCAACCCATCCACCGCCTGACCCCATGGGGGGCCCTGATTGCCCCCCCTTCACTGGCAGGGTCTCCCGCTAGTTCCCCGAACATAGGGAGCTACTCTAAACCCCGCCGGAATGAAGCACTCCTGGCGGGGTGGGAGATGCTGTCGGGTCTGGCAAGTTCCGTGACATGTAAAATAGATTTAAAATACATTTTAAAAAGATTTAAATCACTTACCTCTCTTCCTGCTGGTTTCCAGCGCGGTCCCAACTGCGACTGTTCCCTGGCTCTGGGAGACGTGCACGCATCAGCAACGCACGTGCGAATCCCGCAAAATGGCCGACACGCGATTCTCCCGATCGGACCCACCAGAAAGTTTGCGGGTCGCGATGGGAGAATCGTCCCCCTAATCCTTGATAGACATCCGGTGCAGTTCAATGCACCAAAGAGTGGATCAGTCAATACAATAGGTGAAATCTTCTGGCTCTTCACGCCGGCAGAATCTTCTGGCCCGGCTGACGGCTCACCTCTGTCGCAGGTTTCCCAGCGGCGAGGGGTGGAGTCAATGGGAAATCCCATTGTTAGTGGTGGGACCAGAAGACCCAGCCACCGGTCAATGGTGCGCCGTCTCCCACCAGCGAGAAATACACCCCAGGGAGACAAGAGAATGTCGCCCAATGTTACATGGTCACCTTAAAAAATATGATCAAAGAAACGTGCATTCAGGACACTCACAACAGAGCTAATCAGAGATCAAGTAGTTTGTGGAATATGTAGTGATTTAGTCTGGAATCATCTGTTGAGAAATGTTGCAAGCAGCCATCAATATCTGTGTGTTAAATGGACAATCTGAGAAGCAAAGCAGAGAAAACAGAGGTATTCACAGTACAGGGGCCGCCCTATTCCAACTGTAGTGGCCAGCAGCCACTGAACAAAACAGCTTGTTTTGCATTTGGTAAATGATGCAACAAATGCAGGAAATGGAAATACTTTGCTAAGTGCTGCAGATGCAAACCACAGCAGCTTTCCTCCGCCATCAGCAACATGGCAGGTATTAGATCCTCCAGGGGTAGGGGCATCCGTAAGGTGGAGTTCAACAAAACATTGAAGCTACAGAGCCTCCATCAGCACTCTGTTGTGACAGTGTCGACAACATCACATGAAGAAGTGGGACCCTCACCCACTCTCAACACAATTTACAGTAACACCAGACTTAAAGTCAAGATTGACACTGGATTGAAGGATAATCCACTATCCAGCTAGAGGTTATAGCGAGTAGATCCATATGCAATGCCAGATCCCAGCACCCAGATGCACCCCATGGCTTAAGGCGGATGGACAATCCACACTGAAGGCGTAGAAACCCTCCAGTGCACACAAGCAAATTTCAAGTTCTATACTGTTGACCAGAAGGTAAAACCATTACTTGGGCTTTCAGATCTGCAGATGCGCACCATGCAATGCACCAAAGCTACATCAAGGAAAGGGACTATTGCATTTACATGAGGTCCTGGACCTCTCATGGTCACCCACAGTACCTCGCAGCTTTGATAGGAACAGTAAACAACTAGTTGATTCATATTCCGGGCAGTTTGCATTTGTTTACATGCCAAACACGATGAGTTAAACAGTCATTTCAAAGCTTAAGAGACACTTCACCATAGACGGCATCCCACAGAGACTCATGACAGATAGCGATCGCCAATTTGGCTCCACTGAATTTCACAACTTTGGACACACACAGTTCTTTGAGTATATCGCAAGCATATACACACAGTCACGGTTTGGCAGAATAGGTGGTTCACTCAACCAAGCATCTCCTACTGAAATGTGAATGGGATCACACAGATTACTATGCTGCATTCCTCAGCCTGCGATATCGATAGCTCTCTTCCTGGTGTACCAGGACCACTATTCCGACTGCGAAGACTGCTGCAACCCAAACTTGAAACCAATGAGGCCCCCCCTGCAGTGCAGTTTGAAAAACAAAACACACGGATTTGGCAGTCTAACATCGGGTCAAACGGTCAGGATTCAGACCATATGTTGCCATGACTAATTGGAGGTAGTTTGCACGTTCTCCCCGTGTCTGCGTGGGTTTCCTCTGGGTGCTCCGGTTTCCTCCCACAGTCCAAAAATCTGCGGGTTAGGTTGATTGGCCAGGATAAATTGCCCCTTAATGTCAGGGGGATTAGGAGGGTAAATATGTGGGGTTACAGGGATAGGACAGGACCTGGGTGGGATTGTTGTCGGTGCAGGCTCAATGGGCCAAATGGCCTCCTTCTGCACTGTAGATTCTATGATTCTATGATTCTAGTACACACTAATACGCCACAACCAAACAGCGATGTGGTAGCCTCAGACGGTGCCCGCTATGTATGCAATCACCATCACCTTCTGCAAGTAGCAGAACCAGCACCAATGGATAACGCAGCACTTCTGTCATCCAACCTGTGGCATCAACCCTTGCACCAGCGGATATGTCAACTCCTGCACAATCTAACACAGCAAATCTTTCACCTGATAAACACACAGATGAAATGTCCCTTGTTGCTAACAGTGAAGACACCGGCCACAGAAAGACACCAACCAGTGTAATCACCACTCAGGGCACATAAGTAGGCCCAAACCACAAGAATCTATGACTTTATTACCACTTAGCCTAGAGCTGACTTTTGAAGTTCCGCTTTCTTTCCAACAGAAAGAAGGGAGAGAAGGAGACGCGATGGGCTATGCACCATTTGCTACAGCCTAATCTATACCTCAATTTATATATATGTAAATAGTTCTGAACTGTCACACAATAGTCTGTATATAGTTTCCTATTGCACACACTGTTACATCTCATGTCACTGGGTATCCTAACTAAGTGGGCAAGATGTAGACTGAGTGCTCATCTGAGACTGTGCTGATGTGGCTTCATAAGAGATCATGTGGTGGGAACATGGGAGTTATCCCCAGGAGTGCGGGTAGAACACAAATACTGTATGTAGCTGTTGAGCTTAGAAATAAACTACCTTTGTTGGAAGTCCTTGATGTTGGTGATTTAAGAAACCCATAACTTTTTACAGAGTTGGTAGAGTAGAAAGAGAGGGAAACGATTCTCTTTGACAGCAGGGTGGAGAACAAGGGCGGCCCAGGGCCACAGTGGTTAGCACTACTGCCTCACAGTGCCAGGGACCCGGGTTTGATTCCAGCCTTGAGTGACTGTCTGTGTGGAGTTTGCATGTTCTCCCCGTGTCTGCGTGAGTTTCCTCCAGGTGCTTCTGTTTCCTCCCACAGTCCAAAGATGTTCAGGTTAGGTGGATTGGCCATGCTAAATTGCCCCTTAGTGACCAAAGATGTGTAGGTTAGGTGAATTAACCAAGGTAAATGCGCAGGGATTACAGGGATAGGGTGGAGGGGAAGGCCTCGGTGGGATGCTCTTTTGGAGAGTTGATGGGCCAAATGGCCTCTTTCTGCACTGTAAGGATTCTATGCTTCTATAACCTTAAAATTAGAACTAGGCTGTTGAGGGGTGATGTTTGGAAGCACTTCTCCTCATGAAGGATGAGGAAATCTGTAACTTCATTGCAGTGTTAATGTAAGCCTACTTGTGGCTAATAATAAAACTTTACTTTAGAAAGCTGTTGAGGCTAGGTCAGTTAAGACTGATTGATTTTTGTTGGACAAGGTTACCAAAGGCTATTGGGCCAAGGCAGGCAGATGAAGTTAAGTTACAGAACAGTCATGATTAATTAAACAGGTTCAAGGAACTGAATGTAATTGCTTGAATGTTCCTATCTTCCTTTAGGGTTTTTTCACTTTACCCAGATCACCAAGTCTCTGTTCAATTTCAGATGTGACCTGCAGGCTTTCTGTATGTGTAATTTCTCCCATTTTCTCATCTTTATCTTTGGGTGGGCCCCTCTCTGTGTAAGCCTCTTTAATTACTTGAATGCCTGCTGCGATGGCCATGATAATTCTTTGCATTATCTGACAACTGTCTGCTTTTTGTTCGAACTGGTGAGAAAGCATTCAACTCTTCTCCCTTGTGCTATATTTCATTTTCTTCCCCTCCCCACTCCCCTTTTACAAATGTTAAAATGCTTGCCAGTTTTTCATTTTTAAGAGCTGAAAAAGGTTTGGTCCAAAACATTGATTTATACATTCCCTCTAAAGTGGGTCCTGCAATTCTGGTTTCAGTTCCTAATTTGCAGGGTTGTTTGGCTTTTTATTTGTACAATTGTACAAGAGAATATATATATCATAACATCATGGTTAGAGGCAGAGTAAAACACATTTCACGTCAATCATTTGCTCTAAGATCTAAACATGTTTCATATAGATTTCATAGAATCATAGACTCCTACAGTGCAGAAGGAGGTCATTCGGCACATCGAGTCTGCACTGACCACAATCCCACCCAGGCCCTATCCCCATAACCCCATGCATTTACTCTAGCTAGTCCCCAGGCACTAAAGGGCAATTTAGCATGGCCAATCCACCTAACCTGCATATCTTTGGATTGTGGGAGGAAACCGCAGCACCCGGAGGAAACCCATGCAGACACGGGGAGAACATGCAAACTCCACACAGACAGTGACCCAGCCAAGAATTGAACCTGAGTCCTTGGCGTTGTGAGGCAGCAGTGCTAACCACTGTGCTACCGTGACCCTTACACAGAGAATATAGAGACATTAATCTGATCCCACGCAGTATCACAGCACGAGTCCTCTGCTCTAGGGGAGAATAGGAATAAATTAGGCAGAAATACATTTTTTCACACTGATCTCTGGAGATGAAATACTGCTTGCAATCCCCATCATCTCCAATTTAAAAATTTGATCTTCATGTTTAAATCTTTATTGCCTGTTCCTTCCCTATCTCTGTAAATTCTTCTCTCCACTACCCCACAACAATCTGCTGCATTGCCCCATCTCTCTATTCAATTTAGTCCTGCCTTATTCATCACCCCCGCCTCTCCCCCTCACCACTGGCAGTCATACCTCCACCCACCTAAGGCATAAGACTACCCAAGGAGTCCTTAGATGTGATCTCCCTCACCCCTCTGGATTGGATTTGTAAAGCTGTGGAAGTCCCAACTGCAGGTTGGGGAGGCAATGGCCTAGTGGTATTATTGCTAGATTATTAATCCAGAAACTCAGCTAATGTTCTGGGGACCCAGGTTTGAATACCACCAAGGCAGATGATGGAATTTGAATTCAATAAAAAATATCTGGAATTAAGAAGCTACTGATTAACATGAAACCATTGTCAATTGTCTGAAAAATCCATCTGATTTACTAATGTCCTTTAGGGAAGATAATCTGCCATCCTTTCCTGGTCTGGTCTACATGTGTCTCCAAAGCCACAGCAATGTGGTTGACTCTCAACAGCCCTTTGAATAACGACAACTAGGGATGGACAATGACTGCTGGCCAGTCAGTGACGCCCATGCCCCACGAATGAATAATAAAAAGATACTTACCTGCCTGAGAGATGTACCATGCAGTCGGGGCTTCTGGGGCTGGCCAATGAAGGGTTGCCCTCACCTTTCTGACTAGTGGACCAGGCTGTTCTGTAAAATGCTGGCTAAGCACTCAGAAGAAGAAGGAGAAAAATATCTGGCAGCGCGTCATTTCAACATTTTCTCAACTCCTAACATTGAGTTTAAAAAGACATTGACAGGTACGTTTGAGAGATGAAAGCAGAATTCTCTGCCACCCACTGTTTTGACTGGGGAACAAGGGAAGCAAAGAAAAAAACAAATGCTTGAAGGAAGCATTTAAAAAGCATTTAGATAGTTACTTGGATAAGATGGGTATAGAGGGATATGGGCCAAATGCAGGCAATTGGGACTAGCTTCGAAGTTTTAAAAAAAAGGGGCAGCATGGACAAGTTGGGCCGAAGGGCCTGTTTCCATGACTCTATGAGGGGAAGGGTAGTTGGACTTTGCAAAGCCAGGACAATATCAGACACGCCAGACAAAATGGTGAACTGAAGATTTATAACAATGCAAGAATTCAAATCTAAATTTAAGAGGGGAAACTAATGTTTGGAAATGTTATATTTCTTTCTTCCAGCACTGTCATGATGATGATGAATAAAGCCACTAAAAAGAATTAAACTGAAGACATTATTGCCGTATAAAGGTAACCTTAACACGCAAACATCAGAATATAATCAAACCCTTCAGGGTGAATATTTAAGGCATCTCGGCAAAAATAATCAAATCTCAATCTTCTATAACTTCAACGGGTGCTTACAAGTTTATTCACTCTACAGGTATTTGAAATGTGGCTGAACATCATTTACAAAAGACATTTAGAAATTATTACATGCCAATTTCACAAAGCTATTATTTTCTTAGTTTTCTATTTTGACTTGTCACACTGCAGCAAATCATAGCTCGTGTTAGTCTTGAGGAACAGAATAAATTTACACACAACATTGCTGAACATGTTAGTAATGTTGCTTTGAAAATTGTTATCAGAAATTGCTACATCCTGTCTGTCAACTTTACAGGTTTTTCTTACACAAGTGACGAGAAAGAACAAGAACAAGCAGTTGTCAACATAGGGTAAGTACAGAAACTATGTTGGAGGTCTTGTGGTGGAGAGGGTAGGGCCCTGGCCTCTGAGCCAGAAGCGGTGGGTTCGAGTCCCACCCCAGGATTTGATGACCAAGGAAGGCGTATTCATAATGAAGCAGGTTGAGTATCAACCTGCAAAATTCTCCCAACACACGCCAGTGGCTGGTGGTAAGCGCGGGAGAGACTCCTGGTCAGCCATGCTTGATGCGGAGTGGCACCCCTCAAGCTGTGCCTCTGGTGACTCGTTCCAGGAGAAACTAGCTTTGGGATATGTTGGAGGACTCAACGTTAAGTTTGGCAACTTTATCTGTTGAACTTCCTCCTCCATCTTAAAACCCCTCTATTTTTAATATCCCATATATTGCCTCAATGCAACTCCACCTTCCCCCTCACACATCAGACCATCGACCTTCTGTTACAATTGCTACTTGTTGTTGCAGTTTCTACAGTTCTAACACATTCTCCCTCCCTTCAGTTCTGATGAGGAGTCTATGGACTCGAAACCTTGGCTGCAATTCTCCAGTCTCGCACACTCTGCTACTGCCGCCAGCGAGAATTGAGAATTTGGCACTCAGCCACATCTCCGTTCACTGCAGCAGGACCGGAGAATCCCGCCCTTAGTCATATAGTCACATTTAATAGGTTAAAATATTGCAAAGCTTTTTGTTTATTCACAGAAACTAGATTAGGTAGTTATTTTAAATGAAAACTATTAAGTGTGTAAAAGCTTTATAAAATGAAATGGTGGAGACTCAGTAGGGAGTCACTTAAATTCCCAATAGTAGGTGGAACCCAATTGCTTTTGAATCTATCTGGTTTTAATGAAGGTCAGATGAGGGTACACAATCACTCTACTCTCAGTAGACTTTTAAGGAGATCATGTCCCTCCATTTCAACAAAGTTTCTGTTTTTAACTGGCATCCATCAGATTGCCTGAGTCTTGGGAGCCCTTGGTAGGTCAAAGGAGGCAACCAGGCTGGAAAATTGCCTTTACAGCATTACTAGTGAGTCAATAGGAGCAACATTGCTTCCTACAGGTCCAATAGTTTTACCGTGTAAAGACTCTCTCACACATCAGTGATCTCCTCTGATCCTGTCATCACTGATGCGCGATTAAATCACTCGGGAGGCTAGATCGTACCCGGGAAATAAAGGCTTTTATTAATAACAAGAATGGAGCATACTATATACAATACAATCCCAGACTAAAGGGTCACCAGGCAGTGCAGTGACCTTTATACTCCTCCAGATAGGCGGAGCCAACTGGAGTGTACCACAGAACAATATCAACAGGTAGAACACCCCAACCCTAACCCCAACAGTGACAACAGTAACATATCTACAAATACCCATAGTGCTGACCATCTATGGTTCAGTACCCATAGTCGTAACCATCTATGGTTCACCACATTCACCCCTCCTTTAAAACAAAGGCCGGCGGGGCAAAAAAACAGAACGAACTGTCCATATATTCACAAGTTCAGTCATATTGGAGGACCGCACCGTCTCTGCGACCTCCTCAACACTGGCGGTAGCGCCGGTTCTGGTGACTGTAATGACCCTCTCTCCAAGGCGGTGTCCAGTGACTCCTCCAGTACCTCACAGACAGATGGACCACGAGGTGGCGACAATCTCCTGGACTCGAGCACGCCTCGAGGTGGCGACAATCTCCTGGACTCAGGCAAGCTGTACACGGGAGTAAGAGGGTTAAGTGGTGGTCCCGATACTGCCCGCGACGTGTCAGGAGGGGAGATAAAGGTCAAGGGGTCCCTAACTAGGGGTGTGGGAGCGACAGGGGTTTCCAAGTCCCCTGCAGGTGCCAGATCTCTAATAGAGACCGTGTCCTCTCGCCCGTCAGGATATGCCACAGAGGCATATTGAGGGTTGGCTTGGAGGAGATGGACCTGTTCAACCAAAGGGTCGGACTTGCGGGTCCTAACATGCCGCCGCAGGAGGACAGGTCCTGAGTACATCAACCAAGACGGCAATGAGGTCCCAGAGGAAGACTTCCTAGGGAAGGAAAACATCCGCTCTTGTGGAGTAGCGTTGGTTGCCGTACACAGGAGGGACCGGATGGAATGGAGCGCATCAGGAAGGACCTCTTGCCATCGGGAGACTGGAAGACCCTTAGACCTCAACGCCAGTAAGACAGCCTTCCAGACTATAGCATTTTCTCTTTCAACCTGCCCGTTACCCCTGGGGTTGTAACTCGTAGTTCTACTTGAGGCAATCCCTTTTGAGAGCAGGTATTGCCTCAAGTCGTCACTCATAAACGACGAACTCCTATCACTGTGGATATAGCTGGGGTAACCGAACAGGGTGAAAAGATCCCGCAAGGCTTTGATAACCGTGGCAGCGGTCATGTCTGAACAGGGAATGGCAAAAGGGAATCGTGAGTACTCGTCAATCACGTTGAGGAAGTACACGTTCCGATCTGTCGAAGGAAGGGGGCCCTTGAAGTCTACACTCAGTCTTTCAAAAGGGCGAGTGGCCTTAATGAGGTGTGCCCTGTTAGGTCGATAGAAGTGCGGTTTGCATTCAGCACATACCTGGCAGCTTCGGGTTATTGACCTGACATCATTCACTGAATAAGGTAGATTCCGGGCCTTTATGAAATGGAAGAGCCGAGTGATCCCCGGATGGCAGAGATCATTGTGGAGGGCCTGTAACCGATCCTTCTGCACACTGGCACATGTTCCACGCGACAGGGCGTCTGAGGGCTCATTAAGCTTCCCCGGACGGTACATGATATCATAGTTGTAGGTGGAGAGTTCGATTCTCCACCTCAAGATTTTATCATTTTTGATCATACCCCGTAATGAGTTGTTGAACATGAACGCCACGGACCGCTGGTCCGTGAGCAGGGTGAATCGTTTTCCCGCCAAGTAATGGCGCCAATGCCGGACGTCCTCCACAATGGCCTGAGCCTCTTTTTCCACCGCGGAGTGCCGAATTTCAGGGCCTTGGAGGGTGCGAGAGAAAAAGGCAACGGGCCTGCCCGCCTGGTTAAGTGTGGCGGCCAGGGCGAAATCAGATGCATCACTCTCCACCTGAAAGGGGATGGACTCATCGACAGCGTGCATCGTGGCTTTCGCGATGTCAGCTTTTATCCCTTCAAAGGCTAAGCAAGCCTCTGCTGCCAGGGGAAAAGAGGTAGACTTTATGAGCGGACGGGCTTTGTCCGCATAATTGGGAACCCACTGTGCGTAGTATGAAAAGAAACCTAAGCATCTTCTCAGTGCTTTGATGCTAGTGGGTAGGGGAAGTTCAAGGAGGGGACGCATACGGTCTGGATCAGGGCCAAGGACCCCGTTTTCCACCACGTATCTGAGAATTGCTAGGCGGCACTTGCTAAATACACACTTCTCCCTGTTGTAGATCAGATTCAGGCGAGACGCAGTGCGTAAAAATCTAAGGAGATTGGCATCGTGGTCGTGCTGGTCATGGCCGCAGATAGTGACATTGTCCAGGTACGGGAAGGTAGCCTGTAGCCCGTTTTGGTCCACCATTTATTCCATTGCACGCTGGAAGACCGAAATCCCATTAGTGATGCCAAAGGGGACCCTTAAAAAATGGTAAAGACGACCATCCGCCTCAAAGGCCGTATATTTTCGGTCCTCTGGGCGAATGGGGAGCTGGTGGTAAGCTGACTTCAAGTCAATGGTGGAGAACACCCGGTACTGCGCAATCTGTTTGACCATGTCAGATATGCGCGGGAGAGGATACGCGTCCAGCTGCGTGTATCTATTAATGGTCTGACTATAGTTGATGACCATCCGGGGTTTGTCTGCCGTTTTAACCACCACTACTTGCGCTCTCCATGGACTAGTGCGAGGTTGAATGATCCCTTCCCTGAGGAGCCGCTGAACTTCAGATCGAATAAAGATCCAATCCTCAGCGCTGTAACGCCTGCTCTTAGTTGCGATGGGCTTGCAGCCTGGCACGAGATTCTCGAATAAAGATGGTGGGGTGATTCTGAGTGTCGAGAGGCTACACGTGGAGCGCGCTGGGCAATTTGGAGGCTGCTGTTCTCCCACTGAAAGTGGAGGGAGTGGCCCATCGTACTGCAGGGTTACACTCCTCAGGTGGACCATAAAGTCTAGTCCCAGGAGTATCGGAGCGCAAAGGTGCGGTAACACGAGGAGCCTGAAGTTCTCATAAACTGTGCCCCGCACCGTTAGGTTGACCACGCAGCTCCCAAGCATGGTAACAGATCGGGACCTCGACGCCATCAAAATTGTCTGTCTGACAGTCCGTACTCGGAGACCGCACCGTTTCACGGTGTCAGGGTGAATGAAACTCTCCGTGCTCCCACTGTCAAACAAACAATGTATTAGGCGTCCATTTACCTCTATGCCCATCATGGACTTGTCGAGTCTGTGAGGCTTGGCCTGGTCCAGGATGATTGACGCCACCGTTGGGTCTTGAGTGCAACTGCAGGCTGCTGAGATGGTTGATGATGATGACCCCTGCTGGTCGTCTGTGGTCGGTGCCGACCAAAATGGCTGCACCCATGGATCGCACGAGGTCGGTGGCGCTAAAAGTGGCGGCCCCTGCAGGTCGCACACGTCTTGCGTCTTCGTCGTCAGGAATGGCGGCGCTCGAGAATCGCACGTGGTGGAAGACCTCGAAGAAGCTGGAGACAAAGAGACAGGCTCTGGAGAATCACACGCCACGCTGCTAAGCTTCGAGGGTGGTTTAGCCCTGCATACTTTGGCATAGTGCCCTTTCTTCCCACACGCGGAGCAAAATACCGTTCTAGCTGGACATCGCTGCCGAGGGTGTTTCGCCAATCCACAGAAATAGCACCGCGGGCCTCCTGGAGCTGCCGCCGTCGTCAGGTCCGAGGTTGAAAGCACAATTGCGCTGTTTTTCGGAGCCGCTGGGTAGAATTGAGTCGGTGGCTGTACTTGCCACGATGTTCCCACGTGGTCGGTGGGGTAAGTTTCAAGACTTCTGGAGGCCGTTTCCATCGTGTCAGCCAATTCCACCGTCTTAGCGAGGTCTAGGTTACCTTGCTCTCGCAGCCGCAGGCAAATATAAGATGAGCCGATTCCCGCCACGAACGCATCTCGGATCAAGTCGTTAGTATACTGGGCCGCCGACACTGGCTTGCAGTTGCAGGCTCTGGCTAGCTGCTGAAGTTCGCGCAGGTACTGTCCTGTCGTTTCACCGGGCTGCCGCCGTCGAGTGGCTAGAAGGTGTCGAGCATGAATCTCGTTTGGCGGTTTGTTGTACAGTTTCTTAAGTAGTTCGATGGCCCCTTTGTAGTCTTGGGCATCGCGGATTGATGAGTATACGGTGTCGCTTACCCTTGCGTGGAGGACCCGCAGTCTATCGGCGTCGTTTTGAATGGCTGTTGAGGCATCGATATAGTCTTGAAAACACTTCAACCAATGGTCGAAAGTGTTCGATGCTCCCGCTGCACGCGGATCTAAGGTAAGCCGATCGGGTTTCAGCATTTGCTCCATGGTCATTTTTTTTTTCTTACCAAAATTGTTATTAATAAAATTGATGCGCGATTAAATCACTCGGGAGGCTAGATCGTATCCGGGAAATAAAGGCTTTTATTAATAACAAGAATGGAGCATACTATATACAATACAATCCCAGACTAAAGGGTCACCAGGCAGTGCAGTGACCTTTATACTCCTCCAGGTAGGCGGAGCCAACTGGAGTGTACCACAGAACAATATCAACAGGTAGAACACCCCAACCCTAACCCCAACAGTGACAACAGTAACATATATACAAATACCCATAGTGCTGACCATCTATGGTTATTAATAACAAGAATGGAGCATACTATATACAATACAATCCCAGACTAAAGGGTCACCAGGCAGTGCAGTGACCTTTATACTCCTCCAGGTAGGCGGAGCCAACTGGAGTGTACCACAGAACAATATCAACAGGTAGAACACCCCAACCCTAACCCCAACAGTGACAACAGTAACATATATACAAATACCCATAGTGCTGACCATCTATGGTTCAGTACCCATAGTGGTAACCATCTATGGTTCACCACAATCACTGACATCTCAAACCTTCCCCCAATCTCTCAATTTGCCACTCCAACCCTGACACATCTGTTGCTGTTGCAATTTGGCAATGCAAAGTTTAAAAAATATATATATATGCTTTTCTTAAAGTTACAAATCCAATGCGCAGTGTGGACCGGGCAAGCCCTTAATCCATCTCTTTGCTTGTTCCAAAAAACAATTCAATTTCAAAATTAACCCAATTCATGGTCCCCGCAAGAGACACACCTGATCCAAGCTGACAAGAAAAGTCATTGCATCTGATCTTGGGCTTGATCTGAGCTAAAAGGCCGAGAAGTGGAGAGAGGAAGTATTTGCTGTACGCCAGTGTTTCATTGACAAGATGCTTTTAGTTTGCAGAATATTGGGATACACATTTAGAATGCTGTGTACTGTTTGGGTCCCCTCATTTAGGGAATAATATACTATCATTGGAGGCAGTAAGAGAAAGTTTACTAGGATAAACTGAGGTATGGAGGGACAGCCATATGAGAAAAGATTAAACTGATTGGGTTTGTACTTCTTGGAATTCAGGAGAATGTCAGATGAAATGATTGAAACATCTAAGATTCTTAGGGGGTTAGACAGAGTAACCATTGGGAGGATGTTCCCACTCATGGGAGAGTGCAGGATCAGAGGGTTTCGGCGCAGAATAAAGGGGTACTCATTTGAGGAGGAATTTCTTCTCTCAGAGAGCGATGAATCTTTAGAATTCTTCACCCCAGGAAACTGTGGAAACTGAGTCCTTGAACATTTTCAAGGCTGAGAGCGCTAAATTTGTAATCAGTCGGGGTAATAAGGGTTACGGAGAGAAGGCAGGAAAGGCTATGGGCCAAGTGCTGGTAAATGTGGTTAGGTGGGAGGTCTGGTGTTTTTCATGTGTCGGTGCACTCTCAATGGGCTGAAGGACCTCTTCTATAATTCTGTGAAAGTGGACTTAGTGAATGTTAGATCAGCCCATGATCTTATTAAATGGCAGAGATGCTAAATCAATAATTTGCCTCAGTTTTCATGGTGTAGGACACTAGTACCACTCCTTTGGGAATGGGCAAGTCAGAAGTAATAGAAAGGGTAGAACTTAGAACAATTAACATCGATAGGGAAAGGGTACTCAGCAAACTATTGGGATTGAGGGCAGATAAGTCCCCAGGCCTGATGGCCTACATCCTAGGGTACTAAAAGAAGTGGTGGTGGAGATTGTGGATCCATTGGTTGTAATATTCCAAAATTCCCTGGACACGGGAAAGGTAGTAAGAGTTTTAACAACACCAGGTTAAAGTCCAACAGGTTTATTTGGTAGCAAATACCATTAGCTTTGGGAGCGCTGCTCCTTCGTCAGATGGAGTGGAAATCTGCTCTCAAACAGGGCACAGAGACACAAAATCAAGTTACAGAATACTGATTAGAATGTGAATCCCAAAGCCAACCAGATCTTAAAGATACAGACAATGTGAGTGGAGGGAGCATTAAGCACAGGTTAAAGAGATGTGTATTGTCTCCAGACAGGACAGCCAGCAAGTCTAGGAGGCAAGCTGTGGGGGTTACTGATAATGTGACATAAATCCAACATCCCGGTTTAGGCCGTCCTCATGTGTGCGGAACTTGGCTATCAGTTTCTGCTCAGCGACTCTGCGCTGTCGTGTGTCGTGAAGGCCGCCTTGGAGAACGCTTACCCGAAGATCAGAGGCTGAATGCCCGTGACCGCTGGTGATTGTCGAGCGGTGTTCATTCATCCGTTCATCCGGATGAATGAACACCGCTTGACAATCACCAGGCAAGACTGTTCTCTTCCTGTGGGGGAGCACTTCAGCAGTCACGGGCATTCAGCCTCTGATCTTCGGGTAAGCGTTCTCCAAGGCGGCCTTCACGACACACGACAACGCAGAGTCGCTGAGCAGAAACTGATAGCCAAGTTCCGCACACATGAGGACGGCCTAAACCGGGATGTTGGATTTATGTCACATTATCAGTAACCCCCACAGCTTGCCTCCTAGACTTGCTGGCTGTCCTGTCTGGAGACAATACTCATCTTTTTAACCTGTGCTTAATGCTCCCTCCACTCACATTGTCTGTATCTTTAAGATCTGGTTGGTTGTAGGGATTCACATTCTAATCAGTATTCTGTAACTTGATTTTGTGTCTCTGTGCCCTGTTTGAGAGCAGATTTCCACTCCATCTGACGAAGGAGCAGCGCTCCAAAAACGAATAGTATTTGCTACCAAATAAACCTGTTGGACTTTAACCTGGTGTTGTTAAAACTCTTACTGTGTTCACCCCAGTCCAACGCCGGCATCTCCACATCACGGGAAAGGTTCCAGTGGATTGGAAAAATGCTAATGTTGCGTCCTTATTCCAAAAGAAAGGGAGGCAAAATGTGGGAAATTACAGATCAGTTAGTTTAAATCTGTTGTTGGGAAAGTGTTAGAATAAATTATCAAGGAAACAATATCAGGACACATTTGGAAAGTCAAAACGCTATCCATCAGAGTCAGCACGGTGTTATGAAGGGCAAATCATGTTTGACTAATTTGCTAGAGTTCTTCGAAGATGTAACAAGCAAAGCGGATAATGGGGATCCTATAGATGTAGTATATCTAGACTTCCGGTAGGCATTTGATAAGGTGCCGCACAAAAGGTTAATTCACAGGATTAAATCGTATGGGATATGGGGTAATTTATTAGCTTGGATAGGTGACTGGCTGATGGACAGAAGACAAAGAGATAGGATAAATCTTTTTTTTTCTGGATGGCAAAAAGTAACTAATGGGGTGTCACAGGGTTTGGTCCTTGGGCCCCAGCTATTTACAATCTATATTAATGACTTGGATACAGGGTTAGAAGGCTCTATAGCCAAATTTGCAGATGACACAAAAATAGGCGGGACAGTAAGTTGCAGTGAGGAAATAAGAACCCTACAAATGGATATAGATAGGTTAGGAGAGTGGGCCAAAAGATGGCAGATGGAGTTTAACATGGATAAGTGTGAGGTCATGCATTTTGGCCATAAAAATGGGAAGGCAACTTATTATCTAAATGGGGAGAGACTTCGGGGTGCTCCGATGCAGAGGGATCTGGGTGTCCTCGTTCATGAGTCACAGAAAACTAGATGCAGGTGCAGCAGATAATAAAGAAAGCAAATAGAATGTTGGCATTTATAGCTAAAGGAATAGAATATAAAGATAAGGAAGTATTGTTGCAACTTTACAAGGTAATTGTGAGGCCGCACCTGGAGTATTGTACACAGTTTTGGTCCCCTTATTTGAGGAAAGATGTAGTGACATTGGAGGCAGTTCAAAGGAGGTTCACTAGATTGATTCCAGAGATGAGGGTTTTGTCATATGAAGAGAGATTGAACAGCTTAAGCTTATGCTCTCTGGAATTTAGAAGAATGAGGGGAGATCAAATTGAGGTATATCAGGTGATAAAAGGTATGGATAAAATAGACATGGAGTGGATGCTTCCTCTTGTGGGGCATCCTAGGACGAGAGATCATAGTCTTAGAATAAGGGATAGCAAATTTAAAACAGAGTTGAGGAGAAACTATTTCTCCCAAAGGATTGTGAATTTGCGGAATTCGCTACCCCAAAGTGCGGTGGATGCTGGGGCAATGAGTAAATTTAAGGAGGAGTTAGACAGATTTTTAATTGGTAATGGGTTGAAGGATTATGGGGAGAAGGCAGGAAAGTGGGGATGAGGAGCGTATCAGCCATGATCGAATGGTGGAGCAGACTCGATGGGCCGAATGGCCTAATTCTGCTCCTATATCTTATGTACTTATGAACTTATAAATGGCAGAGCAGGCTCAAAGGTCTGAATGGCCTACACCTGCTCCTATTTCTTATGGCCTTAAAGAAAGAACTTGCATTTACATATTAACTTACACCACCACCAGATACCCAGAAGAAATCACAGCCAATGATGTTCTTTTGAAGCATCCAAACTGTTGTAAAGTAGGAAATACTAAAATGTTTAGATCTATTGCAGTTGTCTGGTTAAATTAAGTTCATTAAAAGCATGTGGTTGCTTTCAAGTAAAATATAGCTAGAAGTCCGATGATAAGTTATTTACTGTAATAAAATTGTAGCAAAAACATTTCACTGTCTAAGCAGTGGATCTTTCTGCTGCAATTGAGTTACCTGCATTGAGATTCAGTTGTTTGAATTGACACCTGAATAGACTTAGAGTCCCTTTGAAAGCCACTTGGAATTTCCTACTGGAAAACCAGTAGAGCAGAGGATCGAGACAACAGTTCACATTGGCTAGCACAATAGCGATGTAATAAATATTTTCGATCTTGTATAGCAACTGGCACGTGGCCTCAGGGTAGAGATGTTTCACTATTACAGCAACTAAACGTGACACTTGTACTGGCAAGCAGCAAATGAGGAATGTAACCAGAGACACGGCAATCATCGCCATTGATTTCACTTTCATAGCTTTCCTCCTGGAAAGGCTGCTGTCCATTTTAACTATGTAAGCCCCGAGCAGGATGTAGCAAGTGACCGAAATCCCAAATGGGATGATAAAGCCGGGGAATAAAATGACCATTGTCCACGTGAAGTATACAGTTGACATTTCAGTTTGGTGTATACGTAAGCACTGGGTAACATTGTTCGTTTCAGATGTTTTGAGGACGAAAAAGAATGGCAATGCGTTTATACAGAGGAAAATCCATATGCCTATGCAAATGTGCTTCACATGCCTTTGGTTCTTAAAAATGCTGTGTTCCGTCAGGCGTACAACTGTGACATATCTATGCACACTCACCAAAGTCAGGAAGTAGATACTGCCGTACATGTGTATGAATAATAAGAACACCTTTAGCTGACACAGGAACTGTCCAAATGGCCAATGATTCGCCATTGAGAAGTAGGCGATCATGAATGGTGCCGCAGGAGCTATGCTAATGTCTGACAAAGCCAGATTAAACTGGATGGTCATTCCAGGCTTCCACTTCTTGAAGCGAAACCAAAAAGTATAAAGGCTCAAGGCACTCAGAGCAAAACCAATGACAAAAACCACACTTAGAAAGGTAGGGATGAAAATAACCAGCTTCTGAGGTTTGCATGCAGTATTACTGATTGAAGTATTAAAGGTCATTGCAAGACCTTGTTTTTGCATCGAGAATAGCAGAGCTCTCAGATCAGGTCCCTCTGGTTAATTGACCTAGGAAAATAAGCAAATACACATATTTAAATTGAAATACATAATTGCAGTCATTTCAGTGTTTCAAAATGCACATTACGTCTGACATTAGAATTGTGGATCAACCCTGGGAGGATTTTCCCAGATGTAGGTATGGTGGCCAACGCTGGATTGGCCTGGAATTGGCAGGAATTGATAATCAGACTCCAGGACAGTTATGTGTGCTTTGCAACGTTGGAGAAATATCACAGGGCCATTTAAAAAGATCGTTTTCCCTTTATGTTTTTTTTGAACATTTCTCTTTCCCAGATACAAAAATATTTGCCTGACAATCAAAGCATCAACCAGTCGCGTAATGAGTCTTTTTACTTAGCACTGCCACCTCACAGCGCCAGGGACCCGGGTTCGATTCCAGCCTTGGGTCACTGTCTGTGTGGAGTTTGCACGTTCTCCCCATGTCTGTGTGGATTTCCTCCGGGTGCTCCGGTTTCCTTCGACGCTCCAAAGATGTGTGGATTAGGTTGACTGGCCATGCTAAATTGCCCCTTAGTGTCAGGGGGCCTAGTAGGGTGAACACTTGGGGTTATGGGGATAGGGCCTGGGTGGGACTGTTGTTGGTGCAGGCTTGATGGGCCAAATGGCTTCCTTCTACACTCTATGATTCTTGGTAACAAGCTGATCAATACTGGTTGTACAGCCAACTGCCCCCCCCCAAAAGGAATCTGACTTTCTGTGGCAACGTACACTTTTACATCCACATTGCTGTCCAGAGCTCTGAATAGTGACGGGAAGCCCTCCAATTTTCTCTCCACTATGTGGCTGACGAAGAATCGCTCGCCCCCTTACCTCCTGCCATCAGCATATGTCGGAAGGATTAGCAGATCTTTGGCCACGTTATGAATCCACCTTCCTCGGCCGCCAAGTCCTGGAGTCAGACTGAACCCAGAGCTTCTGGTTCAGAAACAGGTTTGCTACCCACTGCTTCACAAGACCTCAGTTGCTGAATAACTAAAAAGTGGGAAATAATTAAGGGAGCTTTTAAATAACAGAAGGATATTATTATGTAAATTATATAAATATGAATAAATGTATAAAAGTGGAGCAGTTCAACTTTTTAATTTAGCAAGATCTGCAGAAAGTAATTAGATTGTGCTATTTGTGCATTTGTGCCAGTCTAATGCAGCAACAATGTCTAGTTTCCCGTTCTTTTCACAGAAATAGTGAAGCATAAATAATATACATTTTCTTTGTAAGACCGCGTGCAACCCAAGAACAGTGGGTAACAGTTTCTGAAGGACCACAGAGGCTGATGCAACAGTTAATGCCCTGACATTGCACACCCAATGGTGCAGAATCAGCATGGATGTAACTGCTTTTAGTCTGTTTACTTTTTCACTTATATATCTTTCTCCAGGCACGCTGATAGCTCTCTGGCACTTCCCAATTTTCATCAATGGAGATAATGCATCCATAGCTTCAGTGAAGTGTGGGATATTGTGTTATATACTTGCCTACGTATTTGTTTTTTAATGGACAGGGGATGGGGGTCAAAGAGCATGAGGTATTAAGAACAAAGAACATTACAGCACAGGAACAGGCTCTTCGGCCCTCCAAGCCTGCACTGACCATGCTGCCCGACTTAACTAAAACCCCTTCCCCTTCCGGGGACCATATCCCTCCATTCCCATCCTATTCATGTATTTGTCCAGGTGCCCTTAAAAGTCACTATCGTATGTGCTTCCGCTACCGCCCCCGGCAGTGAATTCCAGACACCCACCACCCTCTGAGTAAAAAACTTGCCTTGTACATCTCCTTTAAACCTTACCCCTTGCACCTTAAACCTATGTCCCCAAGTAATTGACTTTTCCACCCTAGAAAAAAGCTTCTGACTATCCATTCTGTCCATGCCCCTCATAATCTTGTAGACTTCTATCAGGAACTGTGAGAAGTGCTGTGGAGGCCCTCAAAAATTAAGTTTCCTTTACAACAACCAAAACCATCTAATTTGCAGCAAGCTGCACTGTGATGATTTTGCACCTTGCCGCGCTTTCACAGTTTCTTTTCAACCAGATAACACAAATTATACAATCAATCTTATATTGGCAATTTCGGAATGATTTTGAACTAGCCCAAAGCACTCAAAGTTAGAGGTTTACAGATGGTACATGAGAGTAACATCGATGCCACTTTCTTTAGCAATACTCAGTGCAACACAATGGACCTCAGTGTGAGGTGTTTAATTTGACACTTCATCTTAAACTTATTAAACCCTTGGCTGCAATTTTCCATTTTTTACTCCACAGTCTGGCTGGAATATTACAGATATGAGAAATCCCAGCCCATAGAAACATAGATGTTGACATGAACTGGTAAAAGGCATGTGATAATCTTATATTTCTGGTCAATTATTAAGAACCCAACTAATATTTTCTGATATATGACAGACCTTTAAACCAATTATTTTTTCTTTTTAGTACATGAATACAGAAAAAAATGAATCCTTGTACTCAATGAAATATATTAAATGAATTTAAAACATTGCAATGGTTTTAATAGAGCTTAATTTAAGCTATTCCTCTCCTCTTCATGTTTCTGCTTTTTGCTTCTGGAGTTATCAACTGTCTTGATTATGGTCCTATGGCATTTGCCACCAGCACATCCTGCCATCCCCCCCCCCCCCCCCCCCCCCCGCCCCCCCACCACTGCCCCCCCACCCCTGCCCCCAAGCCCTCTCCCACACACTGATGCTTCATCAGAGTGAATCTATTTCATATGAGAACCTTGTCAGAGACTGTCTATAAGCAAGGGGGGTGGGGGGTGGAGGGGGGGGGGGGGGGGTGGAGAATGGGTGGGCATCTCAGCCAAACGCAATTCCAACCAGACTTCCAGAGAGGTCAGAGCCAACATTTTGAATCTGGATGCGAGTCATCCTGACTTGAAATGTTGGTTCTGATCTCTCCTCACAAGTGCAGTGTGATGACTTCAGCCAGGCTAATGAGATGGGCTTGCAAGAGTATGAACTACCTGATGAGTCTTAGCCATCAATAGGTCCAGGCAATGGGCGATCGATGGGGTCGTCCATCTGACTGTCTGCCTCTCTACCGCGGCTATATTCGCGGCCAGGTGTCCCTGGAGAGGGAGCATGCGGTGTCCACGGGCGCAGTTGACGCCTTCTGCACCCACTGGGCACTGCAGGGGCATTATAAACCCCGATAAACACATTATGATTTAATGTTTTAAGTTTGCTTTGTGATTTGATTTTTGGTTCGGGCTGTTCCCTCCTTTTGGGGAGCTGCCCTTTTTAATTTGTCCTTAAGTTAATTTGAGTTCGTTTACTTGATTGGTGTGAAAAGAAATACCTGATGAGCCTTAATTGATGGTTAAATCAGGGAGCCTCATGCTCCCTATTTAAAGCAGGTGTGTCAGACTCCCAGTCTGCATTCAGCAGGGAGCAACAGGAGAGCTGGCTGTGTACAGATGTATGGTGCAAATAAAATAACTTGGTGACCGGACGTTCGCCTCCATGGAGTTATTACATGCAGGCTGCCTTTAAGCAGCATGAGCTATGTTCATTACTGGGCCCTCGCTGATGCTTGCAATGTCTGAAACAACAGGATTCACACAGCGATCATTTAACACAGGAAGAAGAGCCAGTTTAACATGCTGCCTTAAGCACAATTAACAGGCACAGGTTAATATAATGCGGAATCCCCACTTCAGTCTTTTAACTTGACAGGCGAAGCATCTTTAAGCCATTCTTAAAGGAAAAGACTCCCTCTCTTGCTCCAAAGTTATAACTTTCTGTTCTCCATTTCCTCCCCGAAGGTGCTGTGGCAAAGTTCCATGGATGCCAACAATCACCCGGTAGCTCACCCAAGTTATTTTTAATTCATTTGTAGGACATGGGCGTTGCTGGCTGGGCCAGCATTTATTGCCCATGTATAATTATTGCCCACCTAGTTGCCCTTAAACTGAGTGGCTTGCCAGGCCATTTCAGAGGGCAGCTGAGAGTCAACCACATTTCTGTGGCTCTGGAGTCACATGTAGGCCAGACCAGGTAAGTACGGCAGATTTCCTTCCCTAAAGGACATTAATGAACCAGATGGGTTTTTTCGACAATGGTTTCATGGTTGTCAGGAGGTTCTTAATTCCAGACATTGTTTATTGAATTCAAATTCCACCATCTGCCGCGGTGGGATTCGAACCCGGGTCACTCTTTGTGTTTCATCGCTAATGTCAGTATGCTGCTTGCTCCCTGTCACACATACTGTCCAGAAGAGGTTAATGGAAGACAATCAGCAGAGCGATCTGAAGCCAATTGGGGAATTGGCTGTCCCCTCGCTCAGATCAGCTAACTCAGCAGAGATGCATTTATAATAAAAATAGAAAACGCTGGGTAAAATCAGCAGATCTACATTCTGGAGAAGCGTCATTTAGATCCAAAATGTTAACTCTGTTTCCCTCCACAAATGTTGCCAGACCTGCCGCATTTATTCAGCATTTTCTGTTTTTATTTCAGATTTCCAGCATCCGCAGTATCTTGGTTTTTACTAGAGATGCCTCACAGTGCCAGTGACCCGGGTTTGATTCCCGACTTGGATCACTGTCTCTGCGGAGTCTGCATGTTCTCCCCGTGTCTGCGTGGGTTTCCTCCGGGTGCTCCGGTTTCCTCCCACGGTCCAAAGACTTGCTGGTTAGGTGCATTGGCCATGCTAAATTCTCCCTCAGTGTACCCGAACAGGTACCGGAGTGTGGAGACTAGGGGATTTTCACAGCAACTTCATTGTAGTGTTAATGTAAGCCTACTCGTGATACTAATAAATAAACTTAAACTCATGATGCATTGGGATGAGTATGAAATGGCAGTTTTAGCAATTACACATTGACTTACTGCATTCATTGCCACTTCTGCATAATGATTGTTCCACTGTGCAAATATTTCCACTGCTAAGTTTCTAACAAACTGGTTTATTTACTAAGGAACACAAAATCATGACCATGCCAAATGACCGAGAAAGGTCAACTGTACTGACAGGTATTGGATGTACATAAAGGAACATTCAACGTTCGGTTAATTTTACTCCGTAATGCCCAATTCGAGAAACAAAAAGCACCCCAATGGCAGATAGACACTTGAACTCAACAGTTTTCAAGTTATTGTGACCACAGAAAAAAAACTAAATTTGTTGCAGCCCAATTTGGAACTCATTCAGTTTTGACCGTTTTATTGGGTGAGAAACTAAAAAAGCACAACGTTTATAGGAGATGACTTCACAGTTTCACAATGACAAGCTTCCCGAAGGAAAACGAAATGCCACTGCCCTCAGACTTTGACTATAACCAATTTTGTGGGAAGATTGCCTTTAATAAGGGAAAGTTACCAATCTGATTGTGAACAAAAGTTACTTTTCTGTGGTTAGGACCAATGCGCAGGATCAGAGTGCTTCAGGCAGGATGCCAACCTTAAGGTCCCGACCTAGAAAAGCGAGAAAGACACAAACTCCAATTCCCATTGGCTGTGGCCAAATGTGAAGCTCTCACTCATTAAGAATCGCATTCTGTTTCTAGTAACTTCCTCTTTTCCACATCCTGTAAAAATATGCTGTTCATCAAGTACACATAAATTATGCCACACGTTTGGCTCATGTTAATGTTTATCCTGTGCACCATCAGTCCATAGAATCGTAGAATCCTCCACTGCAGAAAGAGGCCATTCAGCCCATCGGCTCCTCACCGACCTCAATCCCTTTCAGGCCCTATCCCCATAACCCCATGCACTAACCATTGCTAGTCCCCCTGACACCAAGGGGCAACTTAGCATGGCCAATCCACCTATGTTGCCTTTAACCTCTATGGTCACACTATTTTTCTTCAGCCACATATCTAATCCATAATTCAATATTGGAGGGGTGGGGGGGAGGCAATTTTCCAACCTCATCTGGTGCAGATTGTGCCAATCCCGGAAAATAGCGTGCGAGTGCAAAAATTGGTTTTGTGTCCAACACCAAACGGTTTGCAATCGTCCCGGTCCCTTTCTAATGGCGCAAGCTGGGTCATGCTCTTTCTGGGCGCAAGGCCGATTAGCATATTTAAATATGTATCGTCCATTCGACCAGCCCCTGGGCACTTCCGACCATTGCGTGAGAATGGTGAGAATCATTACTGGTCTCGACTAGCGGAGGCCATGCATGTGGCCTAGCCAGGCTCAGGGGCTCAGAGGCCATTGAAGCCCCCGGGCACCTGGGGACATGGCTGGGCGGTGCCCATCTGGCAATGCCCACCTGACACACCAGCAGTGCCAGTTGGACATTGCCCATGTGCCAGGGGCAGTGCCAATGAGGTGGGGCCTATGACGGGGAGCTATAATGGAGTGGGACTCTGCAAGGGTTTCATGCAGAGGGGTTCAAGTGGAGGGCATCTTGCAGGGCTGGAGAATGCAAAGGGGGCCTTTCCGGAGTCATGACAGGGGACCTTTTGAGTGACCCCAAGCCCCAATGCTGGCGATCAGTGTTGGGGAGGGGGTGGGGAAACATGCCGTTGATGAATTGGGAAGTGCCAATGTCGGATGGGGGGCGGGATGGGGTCTTCCAGTGCACCGTTCCACATCGGTGCCCGATTGCTTTGCAGCTGGCCTCACCGGTGTGTATAGAGATAAGGTGCACTTTGAGTGACTGGGCAAGTACATGGCAGATGCAGTATGATGTGCATGTCTGGTTTGCCTGCTCAGGAGAATTTAAAAATTACCATGGCACTATTACAAAGAGAAACAGAAGCATTATCTCCAATGTCCTGGCCAATATTAATTCATTCATTCAACATCACAAAAAACAGATTATCTGGTGATTGCTGCATTTGGGCATTTACTGAGCGCAAATTAGCTATTACAACAGTAGCAAAAGTACATCATTGGCTGTAAAGCACTTTATGGCATCCATTGGTGATAAAAGACGCTATATAACTGCAATTCGAACTTTTCTTCCCTCGTTCTAGACTCTCCACCAGTGAAGTAGTTCATTTCTTTCAGCCTAATCCCTTCATAATTTCAAACACCTCTATCAGGACACTGGTTCATCTTTTCTGTTAGAATGAAGGCAGCCCCAATTATGTCCTTGTATTTTTTTACAGTTTATTTATTAGTGTCCCAAGTAGGCTTACATTAACACTGCAATGAGGTTACTGTGAAAATCCCCCAGTCACACACTCTGGCGCCTGTTCAAGTACACTGAGGGAGAATTTAGCATGGCCAATGCACCTAACCAGCACGTCTTTCAGACTGTGGGAGGCAACCCACGCAGACATGGGAGAACGTGCAGACTCCACACAGACAGTGACCCAAGCTGGGAATTGAACCCAGGTCCCTGGTGCTGTGAAACAGCAGTGCTAACCACTGTACCACCCTGCTGTCCACTGTGCCATCGTTTGTTGATGCCAGATAATGACTTGGTGATTTGGAACTGTATCCTCATCTCAACTTGCTTCCTATCACATACCTGAACACAGTGGTCTTACAAAGATTTTATATAGACTGGCAATTATTTCTCAACTTTCATATTCTATACCTCTTCCAATAAAACACACTATTTTGCATTTTTAAATGATCTCTTCCATCAGCTTCTAGTTTTAATGTTTTGGGATTTGGAACTCACAAATCCCTCTGCTCATCACCACCATCAAACCTTCCCTTCAAAGTACTGTTACCTTCATTTCTAGAACCAAAATGTGCCATCTCATACAATAAAGCAAAAACAGAAAATGCTGGAAAATCCCAGCAGGTCTGACAGCATCTGCGGAGAGAGAATAGAGCCAACGTTTCGAGTTAGGATAAACCTTTGCCAGATGTGCCATCTCATGTTTACTGATGTTAAATTCCATCTGCCCCCTTGTTTGTCCTTCCAACCTTCAATCTCAATAACCCCTTGCAACTTCCTTTTGCCTTCAATCATTTAATCGGCTTCTCATCCTGATATAGGCTGCAAATCTGAGCAACCCTCCCCCTAGGTCTATATCCAAATCATTGAAGTACACAGTGAAAAAAGTCAACCCAAACAGAATCGAGTAGGACATCATTTCCAACTTGTTGAGAAACTGCCCTAATTCCTGTTATTTGTTTCCACCCCTTTAATCCGATTCACTATTTTGCACATTGCAACAAAATTCACCAGTACAAGAGAGACTTCAACACAAATATATTCATGAGACACAATTAATTTTCTCCAGTAGCTATGTCTGGGGAGGCAGTGGCAAGATGATGCTGTCACTGGACTCGTGACAATCCAGAGACCCAGGGGAACTGCTCTGGGGGGAGCTTCACTACAGCGGATGGCAAAATTTAAATTCAATAGAAATCTGGAATTAAAAGTCCGCATTGTGGTTGACTGTGAGATGGCCGAGAAAGCCATTCAATTCAAGGACAGTTAGAGACGGGCAATAAATGCACTCAGCAACACCACACTCCATGAATGAGTAGAAATGCAAAAGTTCTTGTACAGATCATTATACTTTGTTAGTATATTTTAAATACTACACACAAATGCTCATAAACAGAGAGTGAAAATGTGAGGCTAGGAATACTGCGGCAAGTAACTCACCTCCTGACTCCCCAAAGCCTGCCTACTATCTACACAAGTGTGTTGGAATGCTCCCCACTTGTCTGGATGGGTGCAGCTCCAACAAAACTCAAGAAGCTTGACACCATCCAGGATAAATCAGCCTGCTTGATTGGTACCATATCCACAAACATCTACTCCCTCCACCACCAATGCTCAGTAGCAGCATCTACAAGATGCACTGCAGCAATTCACCAAAGATCTTCAGACAGCACCTTCCAAACCCACAGCCACTTCCAACGAGAAGGACAAGGGCAGCAGATACATGGGAACACCACCACCTGCAATCTCCCCTCCAAGCCACTCACCATCCTCACTCGGAAATATATCGTTGTTCCTTCGCAGTCGCTGGGTCAAAATTCTGGAATTCCCTCCCTAATGGCATTGCGGGTCAACCCTCAGCACATGGACTGCAGCGATTCAAGAAGGCAGCTCACCACCACCTTCTCAAGGGCAACGAGAGATGGGCAATAAATGCTGGCCAGCCAGCGACGCCCATGTCCCAGGAATGAATTTTTAAAAGTTCACAGCAAACATCAACATTCAACATCTAATATAAATCATCACCGTTCAGTTTGTTACTTACTTAAAAAAAAACCCACAACAGCATCAAAATATCTTTCTGGACTTGAGTCTTTGCTTTTGGTTGAGCAGACATTTATACCCTGTAACCGAGTGCTACTCTTGGATGTGAACTGCGGTGTTGCCTGTTGGCCATATATATGAGAAGGTGTTGTATGGCCAAGTTATGACTCAGTTACAGAGTGGGTCTAAAAATAAAAACTCAATTGCGAAGATCAACACAGTGGTTCCAACATGTATTCAACAGAGAAATTGGGCTTATTCTCCTTGGGGCAGAGATTAAGAGGTGGCCTTTGTTATTATTTTTTTACTCCATTCTTAAAGTTACAAAGCCAATGCTCAGAGTGGATCAGGCAAACCCTCAAATCCATTCCTTATCTGCTCCACAAACCAACTTCAAAATCCAATTGAATCCAATTCAAGGTCCTCACAAGGAAGACAAACAAGATCCAAGCTGACAAGATGAGGCATCCTGGACTTCATCGGACGCTTGATCTTAGCCAAAAGAGCAAGAAGCGATAAAGAGATGACCTTATTGAAGTGTTCAAAATTACAAAAAGGGTAAAGAAGAATATTCTGTTTCCATTAGTTGGTACGTCAGTGACTCGGGAGTCACAATTTCAAGATGGTCAGCAAGAGAGCTATGAGTGAGATGAGGAGAAACTTCTTTACTTAGAGAGTTGTTGAGATTTGGAATGCGCTGCCTGGGAGAGTGGTGGAGGCAAATTCCATACGAGGTTTCAAAAGAGCTGGTTATGTATTTGAAAGTGTTGAATTTCGAGGGCTACGGGGATAGAATTGGAGAATGGGACCAGCTAGGTAGTTCTTTTGGTAGCTGGTGCAGACACGATGGGCTGAATGGCCTCCTTCTGTGCTGTAAAATTCTTTTTAGTTTTTTTATTTTATTTATTAGTGTCACAAGTAAGCTTACATTAACACTGCAATGAAGGTACTGTGAAAGTCCTTAGTCAACACACTCCTGCCCTTTTCGGGTACATTGAGGGAGAATTTAACATGGCCAATGCATCTAAACCAGCACATCTTTCGGACTGTGGGAGGAAACCGGAGCATCCGAAGGAAACCCACACAGACACAGGGAGAACGTGCAAACCCCACACAAACAGTGACCCAAACCAGAAACCCAACCCAAGTGCCTGGTACTGTGAGGCAGCAATACTAATCACTGTGCCACCAAGCTATGGATGGTATTTTCTGGCCATGTTCACATTGAAATCAGAAACTCCTGCCCGAGATCAATGTACCTTTCCATGGTCCACCTCTCGCCCGCTATGATCCCCGTGGTGGGCGGAACGGGAAAACTCAGACCTATGTGTCCAAGGCTTAATCCTGCTGCCTCTTCAATGGAATCTGGTTCCTTATTATGGTTTAAGTGGAGTTCAAGGTCAAGACCACCCATCCTGTTCCATTGCCTTTAACTTTCCTGTGGCGTTTCTTCAAGACCATTTTCAGGATGCTGTTGCGATGTTGGCTTCAAAGGGAGTCTCCACTGAAAGTTGACACTATGGGGTGGATTTTAGCTCACTCAGCAGGAAACGGTTTCTACTGTTGCTTCTGGACAGGCAGCTGACCTATCAGCCCAACATCAGCAGGACCCTTCTTTAAACATGCAGATG
Organism: Mustelus asterias; assembly: GCF_964213995.1. Classification (NCBI taxonomy): domain Eukaryota; kingdom Metazoa; phylum Chordata; class Chondrichthyes; order Carcharhiniformes; family Triakidae; genus Mustelus; species Mustelus asterias. The sequence continues at coordinate 29,288,162 of NC_135813.1, read as the reverse complement.
AAGTTCTCCATTGCCATAATTGTGTCTGTGGTAACTTGGCCACACAAAGGTGGTGGAATGTGTTCTGATATTCATTCTTCTTTACTTATGAAAATAACAAAATACAGCATAGCATGAAGTCAGGACCGGAGGCAGCTCGTTACACAGGTCCCTCGTGTCAAAACTAAACCCACAAAAGCCTGTGCTACCAATGACATAATTCACACATGCTCATACCCACTGAAGATGGTTGAGAGCTTCAAGTTTCTAGGTGTCCAGATCACCAACAACCTGTCCTGGTCCCTCCACACCGACACTATATTTAAGAAAGCCCACCAATACCTCTACTTTCTCAGAAGCTTAAAGAAATTCAGCATGTCCACTCCGACTCTCATCAATTTTTACAGATGCACCATAGAAAGCATCCTTTCCAGATATATCACAGCTTGGTATGGCTCCTGCTCTGGCCAAGACTGCAAGAAACTACAATGGATTGTGAACGAAGCCCAGTCCATCACTCAAACCAGCCTCCCATCCATTGACTCTGTCTACACTTCCCGCTGCCTCAGAAAAGCAGCCAGCATAATCAAGGACCCCACGCACCCTGGACATAATCTCTTCCACCTTTTTCCATCAGGAAAAAGATACAAAATCTGAGGACACGTACCAACCGATTAAAGAACAGATTCTTACCTGCTGCCGTCAGACCTTTGAATGGACCTACCTTATATTAAGTTGATCTTTCTCTACACCCTAGCTATGACTGTAACACTACATTCTGCACCCTCTCCTTTCCTTCACCCATATGTATTCTATGAATGGTAGGTTTGTCTGTGTAGCCCACAAGAAACAACACTTTTCACTGTATCCCAATACATGTGACAATAATAAATCAATTTAGTTCAATTCAAGACATCAGTTTGTATATTCAAATCGGAAGACACTTACTATAACACTCTACAATACTGTTACTAACTGTAATTGTAACTGATCTGAGCAGGGAAGCTGCAGCAGCTTGGTCTTCAGGGGAGGACCATTTAGAAGTGGAGTGAAAGCAAAACAATGTCATTCAAGGTCACTTTTTAAAACCTTTTTCTTTGCTAGGAACAAGAGGAACTGGACTGGAAAATAGCCGCCGTCAAGTTCTCCAAACTACTTCATTTGAATTATGAAGCAAATGGGTCAGATTTAAACTCACTCAAAACCCATTCGCTGACACAGGGGGCGGGGGTTTACGGCCTTGCTTCTTCCGAAACGGTAAAGTCCCGCCTCTGAGGTCAACAGACCTTCCCATTGTCCGCCCCTTGCCCACACCGATTCCCGTGGCCGCCGGGGCGGTAAGATTCCAGCCAGGGTTGAAAGCTGAGCTCCACATGTTCACAGGAGTATGTGGTGGGTTGTGAATCAAAAGATGCTGTGCATTTCGCATTAAGGGGTCTACACCATCAAGGTGGAGCTAACTTTATTGCCATCATCCTGCGGGAAATGTTACCATCCCAGTTATTGTTACCACTGGACAGGAAGATTCTAGAATCGAGCCCTGGCTCGAAGGACCATAACTTTTACTTTTTGTTTTAGAAAATGTGGAAGAACAGAGTCAGAGGACCACTAATTAATTTTAACAACAAGAAAAATACATTTATTAAACATGAAAAGTTTGATTATAATACAGTATTTACTGCCCCTTTAGCTTCACAAATGTGTACAGTTTTCAAAAATAACACCCCCATTCTGAAAGCAAATAGCTGATGCCACTTCTTCCATGTTTTCTCTCACAATGCCCCCAGATGATTGTCACTTGTGGGTTTCCAAACTCCACTCCCAAAAAGACACTTTCTAAAATCTTTCTTTAAACATTGCTTTCCACCTGCAGTTTGCCTTAAAACTCTGCTCCAGGTTTTTCAAAGACTCTGTCAAACAAAACCTCCAATCCACTTTTAATAAAGGGTCCAGCACCTCGTTTTCCGCCTCTCCTTTCAGGATTCCTTTATCTTGAATTGCAACATGCATCCAAAATGCTGCACAAATTCAGGTATTCAGGCCCCAGCAGAATACCATTGCTTCAATCACTGGAAATAGGAGCACCAAACCTTATGATTACTCTAGATGTGTGTACTCTCTGTAGCCAACTTCACCAGCTCTTCTTTTCCCAGGTCTGACTTTGACATCCATAAGCAGCAACTTGCTCCAAAGGCAGTTCTTCTTTGATTCTTCTTACTTCAATATTCCTGGAGCTTCTTTTCCATTCCCTGGCTTCTATAAGTTCCCCTGAAGCTTGCTTTCATGCACCTTACTCCGTTATATGGCTTTTCTGCCTCTAGCAAATCTATGTGAGCTGCTTTCTCTCTCACTTCCTAGCTCCAACTGCTATGAGTCCAGCTAAAACTCATCTCAAAAAGCCTTTCTGCCCTCAAGGTGCCCTTGGTTACTAAGCAACGACTTTATAATTCTCCCAGCTTGTATACTTTTCATGCTATAACCTCTTAACACTACAGAAGCACAGTTCGGGCTGACCAAACCCCCACACATACAAACACCTTTGTCTTGCATGAATCTACCCTTCCTTACACAGAAACACTACATTAAACCGAGTTAAAACAATACCTTATATCTATGGGTGGCACGGTGGCACTGTGCTTAGCACTGCTGCCTCATAGCGCTAGGGTTCAATTCCAGCCTTGGGTGATTGTCTGTATGGTGTTTGCACATTCTCCCCATGTCTGTGTGAGTTTCCTCCGGGTGCTCCGTTTCCTCCCACAGTCCAAAGATGTGCAGGTTATTATGATTGGTCATGCTAAATTGCTCCGTAATGTCCTAAGATGTGTGAGGTAGGGGGATTAGCGAGGTTTCTATTTGGGGATAGGGCTTGGGTAGAATGCTCTGTTGGAGAGTCAGTGCAGATGCAATGGGCCAAATAGCCTCCTCCTGCACTGTGGGGACTCTATGATTCTATGAATATCTAACAATACAAATATAGCTCATCAAAAAACTACCACTAAACAACACCATGCCCAAATTCTTAAATGCCAGTGATATTGTAATGATACACGAAAGACAAATTTTGTTTATTATTTTTGGCAAAAGAATGGGATTCCTCTAAAACAAAAGATTTATGTGCTTGATAGAAATCACTTGAAATCATCCCTTTAGATGCATATCCTTAACTTAGAACAAATCTGAGGAAAACTTCCTTAGATTGTGTTATTTTCTTCCTATCAACAGTGTTGCAATGTTTCTTTTGGTGATGAAAGTCCAGTAAATTATAAGGCCCAGGAATTGCTGAAAAGAGTGTACAACCAACCTTTACCGGCCTTGGTCCCTGTCACACAGACGTTTAACCCTCGAGCAGCTGGCTCCCATAGTACAGGATCTTCATCTTTACTGTAATCACGTGGATGAGGTTAAAATTTAGAATGAGAGTTAGACATAGGACTGTGGCAGGAAAGGAAAAGAAGTACGGTTCTTACAGCATAGTTTTTGTTTGTAGTGGTCTGTCGATGCAGCCTCGAAAGGGCCCCTTCTGCACTGTATGATTCTATGATTCTATAATGTCAGCAAGGTCAACAAGCCTAGTCTAAAGAACCCCAAGAAATGCAGTTAAGACAGTTAATGGCCATTCTAAATTGACCCTAGTGTCAGGAGAATTAGCAGGGTAAATATGTGGGTTTACGGGAATAGGGCCTGAGTGGGATTGTGGTCGGTACAGACTCGATGGGCCAAATGGCCTCCTTCTGCACTGTAGGGATTCTATGATTCTATGATTCAATGAAGTGAATATTTGTTCAGCTGTACAAGCGGGTACAGAAGAAAAGAATTGATTAGTACTACTTGGAATTGTACCTCACAACAACCAACAATCTGCAAGGCTAATCATGGTGCTCATTTCCCTTTCTTTAGAAAAATGATGTCGACATGCCCAAAGTCCCTCTGGTCAAATATTTTCACTCATCCTTTCATGAGTACTGACACTTACAAAGGTCCTACAATCATTGCATGCAAACAAGCCAGGTGAACTGAATCGAAGGCCACCGTGTGCATCTGGGTTTCTCCCTGTTCTGCTCTTCATACTCTCACAGGACTGCTATGGGATAAAGATCTGTCTGGACACAGCTAGAGAGCTCTGTACTACTTTGATGAGCAGCAGCTTTATTCAGTCCTGCACATAAAGTGTCGCCGCGAGTGATAAACTGTGTACTCAGCATCCATGTGCACCATCTCACTATCGATTGAAATTTCAATGTTTCATTGGGTTTAATTTCTGGATTATTAACTTTCTAGCTGGTTGGTTTCTTTCAAATGCAAAATACAAATTGTAAAATATTTAAATTGCAGGATCGAATTAATAGAATGTTTATTAGTTTACTTCAGTATGTCAATAGACTATCTGGTACATGACGGTTAATGAAAGTATTTTATTTAAAGCATTAACAACACAATAATATCATAATCGTGCTCCAACAGAAGTGAATAATCATAGAATCATAGAATCATACAGTGCAGAAGAGGCCCTTTGGTCCATCGAGTTTGCACCGACACTTTAGAAACACCTGAACTTCTACTTAATCCCACCTGCCAGCATTTGGCCCATAGCCTTGAATGTTATGACGTGCCAAGTGTTCATCCAGGTACTTTTTAAAGGATGTGAGACAACATGCCTCCCCCATTCGGGCAGTGCATTCCAGACCGTCACCACCCTCTGGGTAGAAAGGTTTTTCCTCACATTTCCCCTAAACCTCTTGCCCCTCACCTTGAACCTATGCCCCCTTGTGCCTGACCCTTCAACTCAGGGGAACATGTGCTCCCTATCCACCCTGTCCATGCCCCTCATAATCTTGTATCCCTTGATCAGGTCGTCCCTTAGTCTTCTCTGCTCCAATGAAAACAACCCAAGCCTATCCAACCTCTCTTCATAACTTAAATGTTCCATCCCAGGCAGCATCCTGGTGAATCTCCTCTGCAACCCTTCAGTGCAATACAACATATATGAGTATCTTGATAGTTTTATTTGCCATTTCTGTGTTAATTAAACCATTGTTAAAATATCTCCATGATTATGATTCTTATAAAGTTTCAGCTTGCTTTTGCGCCCGAGTTTGCAGACAAAACACCACCGGCATGCCACATCTTTTGCAACACTTACCCTTAACTCTGAAAACCAAAATGTACCCGCATCCGTCTAATTTGTGACTTGAAGAATGAGATACTTAACTAGTGCCAAAAAGGGAAGTGACCCTCATGTGCTTAACTACGTGATTTATATAAAAGGAAATGAAAAACTACAACAGTTTAACTGTAGCTACAATTCAAAGTACGTCAATGAGTTTAAAGCACTTTGGAAAGTCATTGACACTATATCTCTTTTATTCTCTTTTATTATAAGCTCTTTTATTCTTATTTCCTTATTTGACAAAGAAAACAAAATGCAAAACAAAGAACAGTACAGCACAGGAAGAGGCCCTTTGGCCCTGCAAGCCTGTGCGTTGTCCTATCTGGACCAATCGCTTGTATCCCTCTATTCCCCGTCTGTTCATGTGCCTATCCAGATAAGTCTTAAATGTCTCTAGCGTATCTGCCTTGACCACCTCACTGGGTAGTGCATTCCAGGCCACCACCACCCTCTGTAAAAAGCTTCCCCCGCACAACTCCACTGAACATTTCTCCCCCCCCCCCCCCCCCCGCCCCCACCCCCGCCCCCGCTTACCTTGATCTTGTGCCCCCTTGTAATTTTCATTTCTGCCCTGGGAAAAAGCTTCCAACTGTTCACCCTATCTATACCCCTCATAATTTTATAAACTTCTATCAGTTCGCCCCTCACCCTCCATTTTTCCATGGAGAATAATCCCTGTTTATTCAATCTCTCCTCATAGCTAATACCCTCCATACCAGGCAACATCCTGGTAAATCTTTTCTGTACTCCCTCCAAAGCCTCCACGTCCTGGTTGGTTTCAAGAATTGCTGTGGAGGTTCAGGAAAATGAAACTGCTGGGATCGCACTCTACCAGTGGACTTACTTCTGCTGCGCCAGGATTTGGATTGTAAGGATGCTTGCATGTTTGACCACTCAACTGGCAAGAGTTGAAAAAAAAATCCTCTGTAACCAATTACCGTAATCCCATTTCTCAACCTAGGGTAACTGAGGTGGGGGAGGATCAGTTCAAACGGCACTGTTTCCTTTCACCATATCTCCAAAAATAGAAGTTTCATATGAAATAGGAGCAGAATTAGGCCATTCGGCCCATCGAGTCTGCTCTGCCATTTGCTCATTGTTGATGTGCTCCTCATCCCCATTTTCCTGCCTTCTGCCCATAACCTTTCAACCCATGACCAATTAAAAATCTGTCTGACTCCTCCTTAAATGTACTCACTATCCCAGCATCCACCGCACTTTGGGGTAGCGAATTCCACAGATTCACAACCCTTTGGGAGAAGTAGTTTCTCCTTAACTCTGTTTTAAATTTTCTACCCCTTATCCTAAGACTATGACCTCCCATCCTAGAATGCCCCACCAGTGGAAGCAGCCACTCCATGGGCCTGATTTTACCATTTTCATTCTAAGTGCTGAACCTGGGTGCAATTCAGATCCGACTTGGAAAACTGTTCTCAGGCGCCCCCATACGCACTCAGCTTGGAAAAAAAATCGCGGGTCTGAATCGCGCTGTGGTTGGGGCTTATTGCACCCAAAACGCTGCTGCTCTGATTGGAGTTTTGAACTGCGCATGCGCAGTGAAAAAAAAATTTGAAAAAACGCGCCGCTGTCACATCGTTCCCGGGCCGTAAAAAGCGGATGAAGTGGCCCGGGAGCAAAAAGCGGGAGCGATGGCTCCCTCAGACATCACTCCACCCCCACAACATAACTGTCCCCCTTATCCACCCACCACCCCCACCAGACCGATCGAGACCCTCTGCCCCCCCTGATCACCCGCACAGTGGCAGCGGACCCCACCTGCCCCCCCTCCCCCCCCCCCCCCACCCCACCGTGCCCTTCCCCCACCAGAAATCCATCTGGCCTCCCTCCCAACTCACCAGAAATACATCTGAGCCACCTCTCCCCCCCCCCGCCGCCACCAGAGAATGATCGAGCCAAGCTGGAAAACGTAATCAGGTAAGAACTTGCATGACCTGAAAGCATGCATCATCAAGAAAAAGAGAAGCTAGACTTCAATCAGGAAATGAGTGCCACAATCAGCTGATGGTTGAAGGCTGGAGTTCCATAGAAAATGCGATTGCTACCACTGCCAGTTCTTAAGTATTACATTTTTGTATTTATTGTGAAAGAGTTCTGTGAATCCCTGGCCTTCTGGCTAAGATCAAGTACAGTATCCAGGCTGAGATCAGGTGTAATGCCTGGTTCTGTTGGCTTGGATCTAATATGTGTGGGGACCATGAATTGGATTCAATTTGAATTTGAATTGTTTTTTGGAGCAAGGAGATGGCTTGCCCAGTCCACTGGGTTACACTGGCGGGATTTCCCACTCCGATTGTCGCCTACCCCCACCCCCTCCCATCACCGCCCGCCCTGCCCCCCACCAATGACATAACAGGTATCCCAGTGCTCAACATCAGGAACCCCATTTGAATACATTTCAATTATATAATTATCAGAGCTTTAAGCTTGATAGTCCCCCACCATTGAATTGTCCACTCACGTTGATGTGAGGGCACGATGTTGCAAATCATGACAGGTCTCCTCATGATGTGCACCTGGCGAGCAGAACCCGGTGAGTACAGTGCCCAGGGGGAGAGGGTCATTATTGGGCAGCACCCTGGCACTGCCTTGGTACTGCTCCCCCCCCTGGCACTGCCCCCTAGCAGCAGTGCCACTGGCCGGTGCTGGGGAAATGGGTCCATGATGGGGGGTGTTCCCCAAAGGTACACGGAGTTCCCCATAAAGGTACATGGAGTTGGGGGTAAAGTGTTAGCGTGGATTGAGGATTGGCTATCTAACAGAAAGCAGAGAGTCGGAATAAATGGGTGCTTTTCCAGTTGGCAATCAGTGACTAGTGGCGTGCCGCAGGGATCGGTGCTGGGGCCTCAACTATTTACTATATACATAGACGTTCCGGAGGAGGGGACCGAGTGTAGGGTAACAAAGTTTGTGGATGACACAAAGATGAGTGGGAAAGCAAATTGCATGGAGGACACAGAGAATCTGCAGAGAGATTTGGATAGGCTAAGTGAGTGGGCAAGGATCTGGCAGATTGAGTATAACGTTGGTAAGTGTAAGGTTATCCACTTTGGAAGGAATAATAGTAAAATGGACTATTATTTAAACGGTGAAAAATTACAACATGCTACTGTGCAGAGGGACCTGGGGGTCCTTGTGCATGAATCACAAAACCTCAGTTTGCAGGTGCAGCAGGTAATCAAGAAGGCAAATGGAATGTTGGCCTTTATCGTGAGAGAGATGGAGTATGAAAGCAGGGAGGTCATGCTGCAACTGTACAGGGTACTGGTGAGGCCGCACCTAGAGTACTGTGTACAATTTTGGTCCCCTTATTTAAGAAAGGATATATTAGCTTTGGAGGGGGTACAGAGAAGGTTCACCAGGTTGATTCCGGAGATGAGGGGGTTAGCTTATGAGGAGAGATTGAGTAGACTGCTCATTGCAGTTTAGAAAGTTGAGGGGAGATCTTATAGAGACATATAAGATAATGAAGGGGCTAGACAGGGTAGAAGCAGCGAGGTTATTTCCACTTGCAATGGAAACAAGAACTAGGGGACATAGCCTCAAAATACGGGGGAGTCAATTTAGAACAGAGTTGAGGAGGAACTTCTTCTCCCAGAGGGTAGTGAATCTTTGGAATTCTCTGCCCAATGAAGCAGTAGAGGCTACCTTGTTAAATGTGTTTAAGTCACAGATAGATTTTTAACCATTAAGGGAATTAAGGGTTATGGGGAGCGGGCGGGTAAGTGGGACTGAACCCTCTATCAGATCAGCCATGATCTTATTGAATGGCGGAGCAGGCTTGAGGGGCTAGATGGCCTACTCCTGCTCCTATTTCTTATGTTCTTATGTTCTTATGTTCCATAATAGAGGAGCTCCATGGGGCTGTGTGTGTTTTGTGGGATGGGGGAGGGGGGGGCAGGATGTGGAGAGAGTTCCGTGGTGGAAGGGGAAGTGGGGAGTTCCGTGTTAGGGGTGGTGGTTTCATGGTTGGGGAGGGTTCTCTTGGCGAGGGAGGGGGGGGGGGTCTCTGTTAGTGGGGTAGGTACATAGGGCAGGTCTGTGAGGGGGGTTCCATGGGGTGGGAGGGGGGGATTCTATTTTTACTTTTTAAAATTGGTGCCCCGATCTTTTACAAATTAGGATGCTGTCAGGATGACCTCAATCAGAGCCCGCCCTGCCAGCGTGACATCGTGGGATCCGCTCCTGAGCAGTTTGTTTCGATGACTCTAAAAAGATGGCGGAGGAGGCGGCCCACGGGGCTGACGGCACAGGGCTGATAGCACGGGGCCAAAGGCTTCTCCATCGTCTTTCCCGCCCACTGCATCACTCTGCCTAAAAATGTGAACATTCTGCCCTTGGTCTCAGAAAATGTGCCAAAAATGCCTTAATTGCTATCGCTCCCATTAAGTGTCTTGCTAAATCCACCAAATGAATGGAAGTTGTTGCCAAACCTTCATGAAACAATTATGATATTGGAATATCACTATGATATTATAAATATTGGAAACCTGCCCTTTGTAACTCATCATTAAGGGCATTTAAAGGGTCATTGGATAAACATATGGATGATATTGGAATAGTGTAGGTTAGAGGGGCTTTAGATTGGTTTCACTGGTTGGCACAACATCGAGGGTCGAAGGGCCTGTACTGCGCTGTAATGTTCTATGTTCTATGTTTCAGTTCCAGCTTTTTAACACTTCTTAAGCCACTATCATATTGGAATTCGAATTTAGGGTCTTTCTGGAGTTTTGGATTATTGGAATAACAATTTTGCTACCAAACCTTCTGCAGAAGTGGCGTTTCCTCAGTTATGTTGATGTCAGCCAGCTCCAACAGTTCTGTCCACCCCGTCTTTACCTGCGTATTATCATGCCCGATTCTCAAATATCCTGGCTCGCAATACCCTGCGGCACCTAACATTGCAAAGACCAAAGCCATTGTACTTGGTTCCTGCCATGAACCCTGTGTCTTTGCCAACAACTCCATCTCCTTTGATGGCTCATTGTCTCAGGCTGCACCAGACTGCTCATCATCGAAATATCCTACATGACCCCGAGCTGTATTTCCAATCCTACACCGTTCCCATCTATTTCCTCCTCCATAATGTACCCTTACTTCACAGAATCCCTACAGTACAGAAGGAGGCCATTCAGCCCATCCAGTCTGTACCGACCACAATCCCACCCAGCCCCTATCCCCGTAGCTCTGCGTGTTGACCCTAGCTAGTCTCCCCAACACTAAGGGGCAATTTAGCATGGCCAATCAACCTAATCTGCACATCTTTGGACTGTGGGAGGAAACCGAAGCACCCGGAGGAAACACACACAGACACGGGGACAATGTACAAACTCTACACAGACAGTGAAATCGAACCCAGGTCCCCAGCGCTGTGAGGCAGCCGTGCTAACCACTGTACCACTGTGCCACCCTAGTACTGCCCTACTTCAGCCTCATCCATGCCTGTGCCTCTTCAGACTTATTACTCATGGCTCTTTAGGATGTATTCTCCTTCTCCACCCTCCATATAATTCAGATCATTCACAACTCCACTGCCAATATCCTACCCTACACCACACCGATCACCTCATCACATCTGTCCTTCCTAACTCCAGTCCCTTTGTCCCTCGGTGAATTGCATTTAAAATTCTCAGCCTTCTGCTCAAATCGATTCACCCCTTTTCCATCTCTGTCGTGGCTCTTTCTCTTCCATGACGCCCACAAACTCTAATCCCTCTTGCACATCAGCCTAATTTTCTTCAGCCGCTGAGTTCTCACTCATTGGAATTTTCTTCCTCAGTCTGGGACTCCTCCACCTCCCTCTCTTCCTGTAAAATCCAGCTTAAAGCCTAGTTCTTTGACCGAGCAATTTGTCCCCTCCCCTTCGGGATATTTGTTAAAGGTAAAAAAAATTTAAATGCCATTTTGTTTTGGGTTTATTCATAATGCTATGGTAGCTCCCTCTGCTGGATGTAACTGGAATTACATTGAACATTGAAGTCAAAAACTGAGATGCTCTGAGCTCATCCACACAAAGAGCTGAGGGAAGGTTGGTTTGTCTGTGTTTTCCACACACCAGTCTCTCTGGTCTCGGGCATGATTTAATCTATTCAATCACTTGCGTTGAAGTATTAACCTGCTCATTGAAAACAACACAAGCTAAACTCAGAATACTTTTCTAACCTTATTCATTCTCAAACTCTTGTTTTCATTGGTGAAAAGATGTGCAGGTTAGATGGATTGGCCATGCTAAATTGTCCCTTGGTGTCCAAATGAGGTGTATTAGGTGGATTAGCCACGGTTAACACTGCTGCCTCATAGCTCCAGGGACCCAGGTTCGATTCCGGCCTGGGGTGATGTTTGTGTGGAGTTTGCACGTTCTCCTCGTGTCTGCGTGGACTTCCTCCCACACTCCAGGTTGGGTGGATTGGTCATGCTAAGTTGTCCCTTAGTGTCCCAAGATGTTGAGGTCAGGGGGATTAGAGTAGTAAATATGTGAGGCTACAAGGATAGGGCCTGGGTAAGATGCTCTGTTGGAGAGTTGGTGCAGACTTGATGAGCCGAATGGCATCCTTCTGCTCTGTAGGGATTCTATGAAGACACGGGGCTACACGAATAGGGGAAGGGGCTGGGGAGGGAGGGTGTGGAAGGGGGGGTGTAGTGGGGGCCGATGGGCCTGGGTAAGGTGCTCTTTCAGAGAGCTGGTGTAGACCCGATAGGCCAAATGGCCTTCTTCTGCACTGTGGGGCTTCTATGATTCTATTCCATGGTTCTATGATTACTTTTGTGTTTGCCTTTTTCTTGGCCTCTGACCTCAGATATCTGGAGTGTCGGATTTGAAGTGGCCCGTTTCATTAGTTTGCACGCAGGAAGTACGTACCCACCCCAAAACACAGCTTGAACTGAAAGCAGGTAAAGTTCCCCGTGGTTGCTCATGCCATTAAATGGGCAGCAAAGATGGTAGATTTGCCAAGTAACTCCACTTAATTAGTCACCCCACAAAGTTTCAAATCTAGTGCAGGTCCGTCTCCGAACTAATCTTACTCTATACCACTCCCGAGCAACTCCTTGTGAGCATTGTTTGAGTCACAAAATCTAAAAACAAAATAACTGAAAACAAATCTGACACAGGAAAACAACTTTCTTTGAATTAACTGAGCTCAATTCTACAAGGGACTCAGGTTAGCCTTCAATTTCTTGCAAGCACAAAACTTGACAGCTGGGGCTGACAGAACATTCTTTTCATATCATTTAATGCATAATGGCACTTTGTCCAATGGAAGAAGTGCTGCAACACAAGATAAAACCGTACATACCCATGTAAAAGTCACGTTTTTTGGATCAGTTTTTTCCGCACAAAGTAGGAGATTGAGTTATATATGAGTCATATTTTTGAAGAGCGGAAAGAACTGTTATTCCTTCTCATCAAGTTGGCAAAAATCTTTGGGTTTCTTGAACATTTTTAACAGAGAGAGAAAATGACGGGGGAAACATATTTTTTTAGGAGAAGGGAAAGAAAAGAAGGAATTTTTAAAAATCACTCACTTTACATGAAGGAATAAATGCTTGAAAGAAGGAATGCTTGCCACCCTTTGAGAAAATAATAAAAGAGGGAGCTGGGATGTTGAGAGGTGGATGTGTGGGGGAGGGGAGCCTGGCTGCTCGGAGACATGGAAGGGAGTTGGCTGGGTGGAGATCGAGGCGGCCTGTGACATGACAGTGGCGGCCGGAGTAGGAATGGTCAGCACCCTGCCTGTTCTCAGATGCCGTCAGAAAATCAATCCCACTGGGATCATTCAAAAAGCCCAAGAGATTCCACCATAAAAATAACGGCTACTTCCTGAAGATCTTGCCAGACATTGAGGTGGGCGGAAACTGCGAGAAGGATGATTGTTGCAGATTTCCAGAAACATTTTACTGATAAATGTATTTTCCCCATGTGATGGCACGGTGGCACAGTGGTTAGCACCGCTACCTCAAAGTTCCAGGGATCCAAGTTTGATTCCGGCCTTGGGTCACTACTGTGTGGATTTGCACGTCTGGAGAACAATGCAGCTCCATGCTGAAGCCTCAGTATAGTAACTCATTTTAGCCAATGGTGTGTTTTTCTAAACAGGGTCGCCGCATTTGTGTTCACGTGATTTTTTTTTCCTTGGGGTTTCAGAGTAGAGTTTTGATTAAGTTGATTGACAATATCATGTGCTAATGGGAGGAGTTAAGTTTGCAGGGAAGGTACGCAGTTTATGTTTCATTTTTTTGCAAGCAGTTTGCTGCCTGATTCTGAAAGATGAAAGACGTGTCTCTTTGTCTCTCTTTTTCTCTCTCTCTCTCTCTCCAGAAGTGCTCTGAAAACTCTAGGACTGACGACCTGATTACACACACGTAAGCCTGCTTTTGCTAACTGACTTTGAAGAGGGGTTTAAGTCTGTAAGAAGAATATTGCTTGAATTGGAACTCATTGGGATAGATTAGCAGTTAAGAATTGTAACTTGTCATGTTTAATCATTGTTCAAATGTTAAATGTTGAGCTAATTCAGTTGTTATAGTTAAACTGTGTTGTTAAATAGAGTTTGTTTTCATAAAAGCTTCCCCTTTTGTCAATGGAATCACTCCTGGAGTGAAACTTCATATCCTCACATTAATGCCAAAAGAGCAAATAGTTGGGGTCTAGTCTAACCTCATAACATACCTTTGGGTTTCTGATCCATACCATAACAACCCCGGAAGAGGTGCGGGTGTATTTTGCCCCCAAGGCCTTCTCAACCTGTGAGAAGGCCTGACATGAAAATTGTATGGTGTCGGGGAGGCACAGGAGAATCGATTTTCCAGCAGGAAAAATCCGATTCGCACTTTCAATGGGAGAGAAAATCCAGCCTAATGTGGTCCGGATTGGCTACAGTCAATGACAGTCATTTGAGTGAAGGAGATTTTTATTTTTCTTTATTTATTGTACTGCTTATTTTACTATTTCTCAAAAATGAAATTTGTGGTTACATGTCAACATTTCCAAGAGGTTCGCACAATAAATTCTTCCAAAGTGCAGGGATTTATCACTGCTCCTCTTGGACAAAACCCAAGAGTTTCTCATTGGGAAACCAAATGCGGGAGGGGGTAGACTATTCTATTTTATACTCCGTAAATTCAGGACACTAATTAGTTATCAAATTCATGAGCATTACCTGGACAAGTTTGCAATCTTTGCATCATCTACTGTGCATTTTGATTTAACTTGGCAGACTTTTCCAATCCAACCCAGAGAAGATTTACAAATTGGAGAAAAATAAACCAGTTAATCCCTGAGCACAGAGATGCAGTGATGCTGATATCCCCAGTGGCTTAATGCCCTGATGTGGGACCTACTTGACACAAGAGGATTACATCTTATCTTCAGCAGTCCAGGCGCGGAAAGAGCAAAATAATGACCGCCAGGAGCATTCTACAAGGTGGCACAGTGGTTAGCACTGCTGCCTCACAGCACCAGGGACCCGGGTTCGATTTCCAGCTTGGGTCACTGGCTGTGCGGAGTTTGCACGTTCTCCCCGGGTCTGCGTGGGTTTCCTCTGGGTGTTCTGGTTTCCTCCCACACTCCAAAGGTGTGCAGGTTAGGTTGATTGACCATGCTAAATTGCCCCTCAGTGTCAGGATAAATAAGTAGGGTTATGGGGATAGAGCCTGGGTGGGATTGTGGTCGGTGCAGACTCAATGGGCCGAATGGCCTCCTTCTGCACTGTAGGGAATCTATGATGATTCTATGAACTGTGACACACAAACCAAGACTACTCATGATACCATTTATAAAATTAGAGATGGATGGAGGGCATTGATTAAATGGTTACCAGGTGAAATTTGCAGCTCACTCATTTGATCTTGAGGATGTGTAGATGTATGAACTGCTCAAGAATGATCGAGAGAATCTTGCAGCTACCTTCCATTTCACATTCTCCAATAATATTTTGAAAAACAGTACAGCTGGAATTCTCCAGTCTCGTATGCCCCTCTACCACTCCCAGTGAGAATAGGGAAGTTGGTGCTCAGCCAAATCTGGAGCGGCATGGTGGCACAATGGTCAGCACTGCTGCCTCACAGCACAAGAACCCTGGGTTCGATTCCTGGCTTGGGTCACTGTCTGTGTCGAGTTTGTACATTCTCTCCTCGCCTGCGTGGGTTTCCTCCCACAGTCTGAAAGACACGCTGGTTAGGTGTATTGGCCATGCTAAATTCTCCCTCAGTGTACCCGAACAGGCACCGGAGTATGGCGACTAAGGGAATTTCACAGTGACTTCATTGCAGTGTTAATATAAGCCTACTTGTGACACAAATAAATAAACTTTAAATCTCCGTTCAATACAGCGGGAATGGAGAATCCCAGCTGCGAGCGAGGTTGGAGAATCTCAGCTATGATTGGAAAGCTGAAATTTGTATTGAGAATATTTTATTGCTGCGTTTGTACATTTGGCATCCAAGGCAGAAATTCTGATTTGGCAAATACAAGGGCTAGAATTCTCCAGTCTCACTCACGCCGCTACTGCCACCAGCAAGAATGGAGAATTTGGCACTCAGCCAAAACTCCATTCACTGCAGCGGGACTGGAGAATCCCAGCCACGGGCAAGGTCGGAGAATTCCGGCTGATGTATTTCAGGAAAATAGTAGAGAAGCTTCATTGGAAAATACAGCAAATGGCAGAACCCTTAAGAATATTGATAGGCAGAGGGATCTAGGTGTACAGGTACACAGATCACAAAGTGGCAACGCAGGTGGAGAAGGTAGCCAAGAAGGCATACGGCATGCTTGCGTTCATTGACCGGGGCATTGAGTTTAAAAATTGGCAAGTCATGTTGCAGCTTTATAGAACCTTAGTTAGGCTTCACTTGGAATATAGTGTTCAATTCTGGTCGCCACACTACCAGAAGGATGTGGAGCTTTGGAGAGGGTACAGAAAAGATTTACCAGGATGTTGTCTGGTATGGAAGGCATTAGCCGTGAGGAGAGGTTGGAGAAACTTGGTTTGTTCTCACTGGAACGACGGAGGTTGAGGGGCAATCTGATAGAAGTCTACAAGATTATGAGGGGCATGGACAGAGTGGATAGTCAGAAGCTATTTCCCAGGGTGGAAGAGTCAATTATTAGGGGGGGCGGGGGTTTGAGGTGTGAGGTGCAAGGTTTAAAGGAGATGTACGAGGCAAGTTTTTTACACAGAGGGTGGTGGGTGCCTGGTACGTGCTGTCGGGAGAGGTAGTGGAAGCAGATACGATAGTGAATTTTAAGGGGCATCTGGACAAATACATGAATAGGATGGGAATAGAGGGATATGGTCCCCGGAAGGGTAGGGGGTTTTAGTTCAGTCAGGCAGCATGGTTGGTGCAGGCTTGGAGGGTCGAAGGGCCTGTCCCTGTGCTGTAATTTTCTTTGTTCTTTGTTTTTTGAATGACTGACGGGCGGCACGGTAGCACAGTGGTTAGCACTGCTGCTTCACAGCTCCAGGGTCCTGGGTTCGATTCCCGGCTCGGGTCACTGTCTGTGTGGAGTTTGCACATTCTCCTCGTGTCTGCGTGGGTTTCCTCCGGGTGCTCCGGTTTCCTCCCACAGTCCAAAGATGTGCGGGTTAGGTTGATTGGCCAGGTTAAAAATTGCCCCTTAGAGTCCTGGGATGCATAGGTTAGAGGGATTAGCAGGTAAATATGTGGGGGTAGGGCCTGGGTGGGATTGTGGTCGGTGCAGACTCGATGGGCCGAATGGCCTCCTTCTGCACTGTAGGGTTTCTATGATTCTATGATTCTATGAAAACCATTTGATTCAAAGTACATTATTCAACATTTTTATTGGAAACATGAATTTTAAAACAATCTGTTATGCTGTAAAACCTTCACCTACAAACATAAATTAAATAGCAACAATACTTGCATTTTAGCACCTTTAACATGGTAAAATGTCTCAAGATATTTCACAGTGTAAACAGAAAGATGGATTCTTTCAACACCAGAAATTGTGATACGTTTAATCTATTTAAATATTGAACTTGAGTGCAAAATATCTAAAATGTCCTGCCTATTTCTCTCCATTCATCCTTTCCCATTTAGGGACACCAGCCATTCATCATGACAATATCATGCAGTCACACAATCCTGGCTTGGAACTATCGCCGGAAACCCCCCTGATCTTCTCTGCGGCTGGGATTCTCAGTTTTGTCTGAGTGCCAAATTCTCCATTCTCGCTGGCAGTGGTTTGTCCATGGACAAGATTGGAGAATCCCGTCCTTTATCACTGTTCCTTCAGAATCACTGGATCAAAATCCTGGCGATGTCTTCCTAACAGCATCGTGGATTTCATAGAACCATTGAATCACTGAATCCCTACAGTGCAGAAGAGGCCAGTCGGCCCATTGAATCTGCACCAACTCTCTGACAGAGTATCTTACCCAGACCCTCTCCCCCGCCCTATCCCTGTAACCTCACACATTTACATGGCTAATCCACCTAACCTATACATCCCTGGACAATAAGGGGCAATTTAGCATGGCCGATCCACCTAACCTCCACATCCCTGGACACTAAGGGGCAATGTAGCATGGCCAATCCACCTAACATGCACATCATTGGACTGTGGGAGGAAACCGGAGCAACCAGAGGAAATCCACGCAGACTCAGGGAGAACATACAAACTCCACACTGACAGTCACCCAAGACCGGAATTGAACCTGAGTCCCTGGCACTGTGAGGCAGTAGTGCTAGCCATTGTACCACTATGTCGCCCCCGTAACCGTGCAACATGCACTGAAGCCGATTAAGAAGACACCTCACCACAACCACCGTCTCAAGCGGGATTGGGGACGGGCAATAAATGTTGACCTTGTTGGCGATGCATACAAATGAAAAGAAGGCACACAATCCTTAAATCACTAAGGCAGAGGAAAGAGAGAGCTAGTCTCACAGGCACCATGGTTTTTAATCTTTCAGCTGTTTAATCATAGAACATAGAACACTACAGCGCAGAACAGGCCCTTCGGCCCACGATGTTGCACCGACCAGTTAAAAAAAAAAACTGTGACCCTCCAACCTAAACCAATTTCTTTTCGTCCATGAACCTATCTACGGATCTCTTAAACGCCCCCAAACTAGGCGCATTTACTACTGATGCTGGCAGGGCATTCCAATCCCTCACCACCCTCTGGGTAAAGAATCTACCCCTGACATCGGTTCTATAACTACCCCCCCTCAATTTAAAGCCATGCCCCCTCGTGCTGGATTTCTCCATCAGAGGAAAAAGGCTATCACTATCCACCCTATCTAAACCTCTAATCATCTTATATGTTTCAATAAGATCCCCTCTTAGCCGCCGCCTTTCCAGCGAAAACAATCCCAAATCCCTCAGCCTCTCCTCATAGGATCTCCCCTCCATACCAGGCAACATCCTGGTAAACCTCCTCTGCACCCTCTCCAAAGCCTCCACATCCTTCCTGTAATGTGGGGACCAGAACTGCACACAGTACTCCAAGTGCGGCCGCACCAGAGTTGTGTACAGTTGCAACATAACGCTACGACTCCTAAATTCAATCCCCCTACCAATAAACGCCAAGACACCATATGCCTTCTTAACAACCTTATCTACTTGATTCCCAACTTTCAGGGATCTATGCACACATACACCTAGATCCCTCTGCTCCTCCACACTATTAATCCTTGGACCACAGACGGGAGTGACTGAATACTACATGTCCCCTGGAATGCTTGATTCACAAGGAAGGGCATTCTCTTGTGACAACAGAAAGAAATTTAGGCTGGAATTCTCTGGCCGTTCACGCCGGCAGGATTCTCCGGTCCCGCCAGCAGCACACTCCTGCCTGTGGGTTTTCCGCCAGCGTGGGGTGACGTCAATGGGAATTCCCATTGTCAATGGCGGGACCAGAGAACCCGCCGCTGGCAAGCAACGTGTCACCTCCCGCCGACTGGGAGGCCGGAGAATCTCATCCTTAAAGTAAAACCTACAAATAAAAAATAGCAGAAGTACATCACATTGGTCTCTGCATTTACACTGTTCATGCAGACCCGCCATCAGAGCTCTGGCGAGACAGTCTCCAACTGAATTTTAAGTGCTGAAGAACGTTCTGTACGTTTCCAGCAACTTCTGTTTTTATTGTTACAGGTCAATGACCTTTCATCAGAACGAAGTTATCAGTATTTTCTTTAAGTGGAATGTGGATATCGCCGACAAAACTGGCTTTTTGTTACACATGCCTAACTGCCCAGGAGAAGATGGGAGTGTTTCCTTAAGTATAACCGCGTGGCTTGATCAATCATTTCAGAGGGCAGTTCGGAGTGAAACACATGACTGTAGACAGAGATGGTACACATAGACCAAAGTAAGTACGGATGAAATATATCCTCTCCTAAAGGGCACCAAAACAACAATTCCTAACTTTCTTATCTCCATTCATGTCCATGAAATCTACTTCTCAGCCCTATTCCCACTAAGTTACTGCCCCTGGTAGTTACATTGTTATGGTTCTCTCTCCCCAGGTACTGTCCATCACTCTCTCAAATCTACCATTATCACCTTTCCCTAAAAAGCCCTTGCTAACTACCCCTTCCAGGATCCTTGAACATGCTGTCACCTCCCAGAATTCCATTTTTGAATCCCTCCAATCAGAGATCACCCAATCTCGGTATCAAAATAACTCTTATTAATGCCATAACCGGCATCCAATGTGACTGCGACAAAGTAAACTATTCCCTCAAGTCCCCCTTGTCCTGTCAGCAGCCTTTAAAATGGCTGAACGCACCATCTTCCCCCACTGCTGCTATACTGTTGTCCAGTAGGGCTAGACTGCACTCGCCTGCCTCCATTCTTATCCATCTGTATAAGCAAAGAATCACCATCCATGGGTTCTACTCCTATTCCCATTCCATTCTCTCTGGTGACCCCCAAAGGATCTAATCTTGGTCCCCTTCTACTTCTCATCTGCAAGCTGCCTCTTGGTGACATTATTCAAAGTTATGGGGTGCAATTTTCGGGCCGTTCTCGCCGGTGGGATTTTCCAGTCCCGCTGCAGTGAACAGAGATTTGGCTGAGCGCCAAATTCTCCGTCCTCGCTTTTAATGGTGGCTGGATATGAACAACTGGAAAATTGCAGCGACAGTGTTAATTTTCAGATGTACATTTACCACAGCTGGCTCCAACTTAATACCAACTCCTTCAGCCCTTCTATTGATTCTAATGATCGGATTGCTTATCCAACATCCAGAACTGGATGAACAGAAATTTCCTCAAGTAAAATATTAGAAAGATGAAAGCCAGTATTTTCAGCCTCTATCACAATCTTCCTTCCCTAGCAAGTCTCTGTAACTGAACTAAACTGTTCGCAACCCATGGTGTTACATCTTGAGTTGAGCTTCCAAACACATAATCATGCCGGCACTAACTGCTTATTTCCATCATTGTAACATTGCCCAACTCTGTCTCTGGTTCAACTCATTGAGCTGCTGAAACCCTCACCCACGCCTGTGTAACCTCTACATTTGACTGCTCTAATGCGCTGCCGGCTGGTCTCTCACATTGTATTCTGCATAAACCTGAAGCCATCCAAAATTCTGCTGCCTGTGCCCTAATTCACACCAAGTCCAGTTAATTCCTCACCTCTGTACTTCCTGACCGACACTGCTTCCTGGCTAAGCAATCGCTTCATCTTAAAATTCTCATTTTTGTTTCCAAATCTCTCCAGGGTGCCACCCCATCCGACCTCTAATCTTCTCCAACTGCACAACTCTTTCAGATATCTGTGCTTGTCTAATTCTAGCCTCTTGAGCATCACCAATTGATGGCTGTGCTTTCAGTTGCCTGGGTCCTAACCTCTGGGATTCCATCTTGATCCTCCCCACCTTCACTTTACTTCTAACAGACGCTCTTTGAAATCTTTCTCTTTAATCAAGTTTTTTTTAAATTCATTCGTTGGGTGTCGCTGGCTGGGCCAATATTTATTGCCCATCCCTAGTCGTCCTTGAAGTGAGTGCCTTGCTAGGCCATTTCAGGGGGCAGTTGAGAGCCAACCATATTGCTGTGGCTCTGGAGTCACATGTAGGCCAGACCAGGTAAGGATGGCAAATTTCCTTCCCTAAAGGACATTAGTGAACCAGATGGCTTTTTCCGACAATCGACAATGGTTTCATGGTCATCAGTAGATTCTTAATTCCAGATATTTTTTATTGAATTCAAATTCCTCCATCTGCAGGATTCGAACCCAGGTCCCCAGAACATTAGCTGAGTTTCTGGATTAATAGTCTAACGATAATATCGTTAGAGCCATCAGCTCCCCTAGTTTAGACCATCTGCCCTAATATAACACCAAAACGCATAAAGAGACACATTATTTTATCACGCTCCTGCAAAAGGTCTTGAAATGTTTTATTAAGTTAAAAGCATTATATAAACATAAGCTGTTATTGGTGTAAAAGTGTCAGTGAATCAAATGGATTTTAATGATAATCCAGCAATGATAAGGTGACTTTTACTGATACCAGTTTTTAAAAATTTTTGATTTATTTTATTCATTGAATTTAACTTCTCCAGCTCGCTGGTGGGATTTTAACTCATTCCTGGACCATTAGTTCTGACAATATAAGGAAATGTTCTGTTTTACCTGAGTCTAATGAAAGGTCCTTGGTCTAAGAGACAGATTTTTAATTGGTAATGGGTTGAAAGATTATGGGGAGGAGACAGGAAAATGGGGATGAGGAGCATGTCAGCCATGATCGAATGGGGGAGCGGACTCGATGGGCTGAATGGCCTAATCCTGCTCCTATATCCTATGAACTTATGATCTTATAAAATGTTAACTCTTTTTCTCCCCACAAAGGCTGCCTGACCTCCTGAGTATTTCCAGCATTTTTTGTTCCCATCTTCACTTATTGTTCCAGCATCTTAGGGAACTCACAACGCTGCGTAATGACTCCTTGAATTTTTTTGAAGCATAAAAATATAATAATGGGTCCAGACAGCAATTTGCGCTGGACAGAGCCAAACACTTATAATAAACAAGTTCAAAAAGGTTGAGTAATTCACACTGATCAGGATCAAAGAGTTTAAGCGTAATCCCAAATGTCCGGGACACATGTACAGGCAGGAAACAGATGATGAAAATCGCCAGGCTCACTAAAATCATTTTCATGGATTTCATTTTCATACTTTTGCTCTTAAGTTGATTGGTTTTCAACTTTACAATGAAGCTGGCGAGTAATCCATAGAAAATAATGGAGGCAAAAAATGGAATGATGTAGCCGGTGAATAGAATAACTGTGTTCCACACAAAGTATAAAACCGCCTGCTCGTCCTGATGTATGCTCAGACAGTGGGTGGAATTGTTCAAGTCAGTGGTTTTGAGGACAAAAAAGAACGGAAACCCTTGGGCAAACAGGATAATCCAGACTCCCGCACAAACTATCTTTACAAACTTCTCCTCCTTTAAGATGGTTTTCTTTGTGCAGTGCACCACGGCAAGGTACCGGTGTATGCCGATAAGGGTGAGAAAGTAGATGCTGCCGTACATGTTGGTGCTCAGTAAGAAGACCTTCAGTTGACAGAGAAACTGCCCGAAGGGCCAGTGCGACACTGAGAAGTAGACGATCATGAACGGTGCGGCAGGAGTTATGATGGCGTCTGCTAAAGCCAGGTTGAACTGCAGTATCATCCCAGCACTCCACCTCTTGATGTAAAACCAAAAGATCCAGAGGCTGATGCTGTTCAAAATGAAGCCCACTGAAAAGACCAACGTGAGAAAAATCGGAATGAATGTACCGAGGACCTCAGGTTTACAGTGAGGACTCCCTGCCGAATAGTTGGCACTCACTTCCCAGTTGAGAGGCGGGGAGGATGTGTTATCCATCTTGCGAGCTTGAATCTGGGAGAAAATTGAAATATATTAATTGAAAATGCAATTTATTGATGTGTACGTTTATCTCTTTTGGAAAATAAGCAGTTAATAGATTGTTTAAAATGATGGCTGTGTGCCATTTTGTCAAGGTTCAAAGGGAACAGGGAAACAAGAATCCACTCACAAGAAAGTTATGTTGATCACATAAATTGTCATTTACTTGGTACATGAAAATTATTCATTCCCCCAGCAGTAGAATGTACATGTCCTGAAGGGAACACCTTATTTAAAGAAAGGTTAATGATCCCTGAATGCCCTCATGGACAATGTAAAAGTAAAGTTTATTTATTAGTCACAAGTAGGCTTACATCAACACTGCAATGAAGTTACTGTGAAAATCCCCTAGTCGCCACACTCTGACGTCTATTCAGGTACACTGAGGGAGAATTTAGCATATCTTTGGAGTGTGGGAGGAAACCGGAGCACTTGGAGGAAACCCATGCAGACACAGGGAGGACATGCAACGTCCACACAGACAGTGACCCAAGCCGGGAAGCGAACCCGGATCCTTGGCCCATATATGCTTTGGGACCAGGAAGCAACCAGCTATAATTTGATTGAATGGCGGAGCAGGCTCGTAGGGCTGAATTGCCTACTTCTGCTCCTAATTCTTATGTTCCTATGTTCACTTCATGACCTGGGGACTGTTCATGAGGATAGCAGATAGTAGATCCTACACTAACATACTCCAATCACAAACAAGAATCAAAACTTAAAGCCAACTGCATGGGTATGAGGGAAGAATTGGCTAAGGCTAATTGGATCAATAGACTTAAAGGTGCGGAGGCAAATAGATATTGTGAATCATAAAGAAACAGTAAAAAGGTATTGGCAAAGTTCAACTAATACCTGGGATCTGATGATCTGCACGTTAGGGTTCTAAAAGAGGTGGCTGCAAAGATAGTGGATGTGCTGGCTATGATTTCCCAAAATTCCTTAGATTCGGGAATGGTCCCATTAGATTGGAATTTGGCAAATGTTATATCATTTATTTAGAAAAGAGGAGAGGGAAAACAGTGAACTACAGGCCACTTAGCCTAGCGTCAGTTGTTGAGAAAATGCTGGAATCTATTATTAAGGAAACCTCAACAATGCACTTAGAAAACCATTGCATAATTGGAACAAGCCAACATGACTTTACTAATGCTTTGGAGCTTAAATCATTCCTCGAGATGGTTAATTATTATAGGTGGTTCCTGCCAAATCTGTCATCACTATTGGCTCCATTACATGTTTTATTGAAGGAGGACCAGAGATGGTTCTGGAAAGCACCATAGAGAGAAGCATTTAACAAAGTCAAACAACTATTGCATTCATCTTTCTTTTTGGTGCATTTTGATCCGCCTAAGAAGTTTGCGCTAACATGTGACGTCTCCCCGTTTGGCACTGGGGCAGTTTTATCACACAGAATGGATGATGGGTCTGAGAGATCTCTTGTATATGTGTCAAGAACTGTTTCAGGAGCTGAGAAGGGTTACTCGCAGATAGAAAAAAGAAGGGCTATCTGTGATGTATGGAGTGAGAAAGCTCCATTAATATGTCTACGGGTAGACATTTTACAGTCATTACAGACCAAAGCCACTATTGGGTTTATTCAAGATGGATAAAGCCATTCCGCCAATTGCATTGGTCAGAATTCAACATTGGGCATTGTTCTCGTCAGCCTATGAATACACGTTTGAACACCGGCCAGGGACATAGTCAACACTAATGCCCTTAGCTATCGTCCATTGCCAGAGAGTATACCACCGCTCCTCCCCCTCAAACCCAGTGCCACAAGAGATCGTGATGCCAATGAATTTCCTAAACACCCCACCTTGCACTTTGCCAGTTTTGGCACAGCAGATATGATTTTGGACCAACAGAGATCCACTGTGATCGAAGATCAGAAACAGGATATTAGTAGGTTGGCAGAATGAGATGATTTCCGCAGAAATGAAGCCATTCCACGTTAGGAAGAATGGGCTAAGTTGCAAGGACGGTATTATCCTATGTGGAGCGAGAGTTGTCATCCCCATACAATGACACCCCAATCATTGGAGTTGCACCATTCGATAAGGAAATGGAGGCCACCTGAGAGACTCAGCTTCTGATGGACTGATTAAAAATGTTAATTACTGTAAATTATGGGGAATTGTATATGTTAACTATAATTCTGTGTATAAAGGAACTTAGAGGAAGAGGGATGTGGTGTCAGGCTCCTTTAAAGGGCGAGCTTCTGAAGGACCACATGACCAGGCTGACCAATCGGGAATCAAGTTGGAGTTTAATTCCTACTTGACTGGGCTTGTCGCAGCAGTTAGATCCTGAAGGCATGGTGAGAAGTATCCACATTGCTCTATATCTAAGCTGTTGCTGTTAATAAATGTTCCCTGTTTGTCAATAGCTGGTGGAGCCAAGTTACTACAGTAATGTATCAAAATTTGCTGATGATACCAAGCTAGATGGGAAGGTAAGCTGTGGGGAAGACACAAAGAGGCTGCAAAGAGATATAGACAGATTCAGTGAGTGGACAACACAATGGCAGATGGAGTACAATGTAGGGAAGTGTGAAGTTATTCATTATGGTCGTAAAATAGAAAATAGGACTATTTTTTAAAAAAGATGTGCAACTTGTAAGAAATGATGTTCTAAGAGACTTGGGTGTGCTTGTACAGAGAATTCTGGAAGTTAGCATGCAGGTACAGCATGCAATTAGGAAGGCAAGTTGCATATTGATCTTTGGTTTACAAGGAAAAAAAGTGTTGCTACAGTTTTAAAGGGTTTGGTGAGACCGTATCTGGAATATTATGTGCAGTTTTGGTCTCTACATTTAAGAAAAGATATGCTTGCATTGGAGCTGGAAGAGTGAAAGTTCACTCATTTAGTCCATGGGACGAGGGAGTTGTCCTATGATGAGAGACAGAGTAAATTGAGCTTGTATTCTCTGGAGTTTAGAAGAATGAGAGGCGATCTCATTGAGACCAACAGAATCCTGAAGGGGCTTAATAGAGTGGCCGCGGAGAGATTATTGCCACACTTTGCGGAGTCTAAAACACAGTGACACAGTCTTAGGGGTTTAGCTTATTAGTGTCACAAGTAGGCTTACATTAACACTGCAATGAAGTTACTGTGAAAACCCCCTCGTCGCCACACTCTGGCGCCTATTCGGGTACACTGAGGGAGAATTTAACATGACCAATGTACCTAACCAGCACGTCTTTTGGACTGCGGGAGGAAACTGGAGCACCCGGAGGAAACCCAAGCAGACGCAGGGAGAATGTGCAGATGTCACACAGACAGTGACCCAAGATGGGAATCGAATCCAGGCCCCTGGAGCTGTGAAGCATCAGTGCTAACCACTGTGCCACCGATAAGGGGCCAATCATTTAGGAATGAGATGAAGAGAGTTTGCTTCACTCAAAGGGTTGTGAATTTTTGGAATTCCCTGCACCAGAGATGGATGCTCCATCATTGAATACATTTAAGGCTGGGGTTGAGAGATTTTTGGTCTCTCAGGGAATTAAGGGATATGTGGAGTGGGCGGGATAATGGAGTTGAAGCCCAGGATCAGCTTTGATTGTATTGAATGGCAGAGCTGCCTCAGCAGGCTGTGTGGTCCATTCCTGCTCCTATTTCTTGTGTTTTCCTGTGTTCCTGACCTTGTCACCAGTGGATCATTAAGGAAGATAACAAAAGGTTGCACAATGTCCCAGTGAAGGCAAGAACATCCTCTTGTTTCTTAACAAAGGCACATGATTTAGTTAGCTGATTTACATGTCACGGTTTCTTTAATTTTCATGTGTTGAATCAAATATTCACAAATGCAACATAATAATTGTCATGCCAACCTGTCTATGTTTGGCACACTGCTCTTACAAAACCAGAGTTGCATGTGAAACGCATCCCCCAGTCAGCAGAACAACTGAGCTTTATCAAAGTAATTCTGGCAGTCATTCACTGCGCCACTTCATTTAATATCACTGTCTTTAAGGACCAAATTGCTTTTGAACTTCCTGTCCTCATTGACCCTGTGCCCAATGGTACGCTCTTATGGTCACCTAAACTCTTACAAATAGAAGGTCACAGGAAATTCAAATTCCATACCAGCGAGTACAATACATGATGTGGAGATGCCAGCATTGTACTAGGGTGGGCACAGTAAGAAGTCTCACAACACCACGTTAAAGTCCAACAGGTTTATTTGGAATCATGAGCTTTCAGAGCGCTGCTCCTTCGTCAGGTGAGCCACATGACATGTTATTAAACCTGCCCAGGGAAATCAGCCCTTATCATCCCTGTAACCCTGGTTGGATACAAGTGTCACATGCAGAGGGAACAGCCCAATGGACAAGTGTACAAACCTTTTAAGCTTCCTGAGAAAGTGATCTCCAATCAGTTGCTTCCATGAGCAAGCCTGGGAACAGCTAAATGTTGGCCTGGGTCATGTGCTAGCAGTGACTGCCAATAACTCCAGCCTGTGATGATAAAACCTCTGCTGCATTTCTCCCTTCTGCCAGGGCTATGGGGCTAAAGATCATTCAATACAAACTGAAGTTGGTTCTTTTAGTCATGTACTTCAAGAATCAGCTGGAATAGCACAGGTTGTTTCTATTAGACCATTTAGGATGGAGGTGAAGAAAGAGTGGTGAGCCTGTGGAATTCATTGTGACAGGAAGTAGTTGAGGCCAAAACATTGAATGTATTCAAGAGGCAGCTAAGTATAGCACTTGAGGCGAATGGGATCAAAGGTTATGGTGGGAAAAAGCAGGAATAGGCTATTGAGTTGGATGATCATCCATGATTGTAATGAATGGTGGAGCAGGCTCGAAGGGCCAAATGGCCTCCTCCTGCTCCTATCTTCTATGGGTCTATGTTTCTATGAAAGTCACACATCAAGGTTGTAACAGATTGAGTTCTTTCTGCTCTCACCTAGTATCTACATGTTCAGATTTCTAATAATAATCTTAAATGATTAATTATAGAGCCAGCCTGGCTGATCTGAGCAGCATTCACAAAGTAGAGGATTTATCCTGACCTTTTGGGTTTAAATGTCTCGCTGTACTAGCCCAGAGCCATCAAGGGAGAGCTTGATAATTCCTTTCTCCACGGGCCCAAGCTATACCAGTCTGGGCCTCACGAATAGCCTGGAAGCAACCTGAAAGAAACATTCTTAGATTGGATACTTAGAATAAATTGTGGATAGGTCAGCCTTAGTAACCAATGAAATGATGTTTGAATAAAATAAGATGCATGATTGTCCTATTGAATCAATAATTGGGCACCATTTACATCCACCCCATTGACACACAGAGGCAGATTTACCAATGCTCCTGGTATGGCCCACAATGTTCACATTTGCCCCGGGAGCCACCTTGACTGTGTTATAATGTGCACAAAGCACCGTTTCTTCAGCAGGATGGTAATTGAAGATATTTAGAGTATAATTTTCCCTTCGTACTTATTTGACCAGTTATTGTTTGAAAAATTCAGAGCATCTGTCTAAATTGGAGTTGGTTACAATGGCACTTTCAAATTCCCCGATCATTCGGCCTCCATTCACAACAATTCTGTAGCCATTAATCTGTTCAATCAATCAATCTTTCACCTATACCTTTATGCCCTGACTCCCAACAAAACCTTTATCCCCTCTCATTCAAGTCAACTCCCAAGGCTGGCCTCCGTTTTCACTCCCTCAGGCCTAAACAATGTGGATTTCAACACATCTGGTGAACAGCTGTTTAATCATGTATCACCAGGTATAGAGGTGTTCAGGAGGACATTGTCTCTCTCAAGAAAACTGGAGCCCATGTGTCACGCAGGTTAATTTAATTTGACACCATCTGGCTCATGTAGAGGATCAGTGCACAGGTGAGTGCAAACAGCAAAGCTGCTAAACCGCCGTCCGCTGCAGCAGGAAACGAAGCTGGTGAAGGAGGAGCTCGGTGAAGGTTATAAAATATTAATTACCTCAGATAAGGCAAATCCAGAATGATACTTTAAAAGGAAGACTCCACAGAGGGGTTTGAAGGCCAATGCGAGACATAAAAGCTTATGAGCTGTAAAATGTGATTGAACGCCCTGGGACCTCCTCGCCGGAGCGAAGATTTGAGTTTTGAGATCACAGGGAGGTTTGATAAATTGGAAACAAATAGGATGTTCTGCACTTATGGAATTGCAATATCTGGGCTGCTAGATTGAAGATGAGGAAAATGTATAATAAATTGGTAATGGAGGCAAAGTCTCCTCAGCATTAAGGTTTATTGATGTAGAGGTGTGACTGTGGGTGATTGAACTGAACTGAAATTTTTTTTTAAGTGTGTCCCAAAAAGAAAATGGATAATTTCTCCATTTGCAGCAATTCAAGATTGTTGAATGTTATTCATAATAAAGCAGGGAGTTGGATGCACAAACTGGATGGACATTGCCTGAAACATCTGGCACTTTTCTTGGTAATGCACGTTTGTGTCATAAAATGATTGGGGTGGCGGCAAGGAATGGAGAGAGGACTTCCTTCATGGAGGCACGGTGGTTAGCATTGCTGCCTCACAGCGCCGGGGACCTGGGTTCGATTCCCGGCTTGGATGACTGTCTCTGCGGAGTTTGCACGTTCTCCTCGTGTCTGTGTGGGTTTCCTCCGGGTGCTCTGGTTTCCTCCCACAGTCCAAAGATGTGCGGGTTAGGTGGATTGGCCATGCTGAATTGCCCCTTACTGTCAGGGGGACTAGCTAGGGTAAAATTCATAGGGTTAGGGGCTGAGTGGGATTATGGTCGGTGCAGACTCAGTGGGCCGAATGGCCTCCTTCTGCACTATAGGATTCTATGATTCTATGATTCTAACTGCTGCTATATTTATTGATTCACCACGGGCTGAGAGTTGAACCTTGGACCGAGTCAACATCTTTATTCACGAAACCATTAAAAGTGCTGTTGTGAACCCTTTATTTCCTGCTTTATGCGTTTAACTGGTTTTCACCATCACTGCAAGCTTTTGGCTGACCACAAACTAGTTCAGTTTTTATTCTGATTTTGCCTGAAAAAGCTGTCATGTATTTTCGACAACGGATGGATTAACACTACTCGACAATCACCAGGCGGGAGTGTTCCCTTCCAGTCGGGGAACACTTCAGCAGTCATGGACATTCAACCTCTGATCTTCAGGTAAGCGTTCTCCAAGGTGGCCTTCACGGCGCACAACAACGCAGAATCGATGAGCAGAAATTGATAGCCAAGTTCCGCACACATGAGGAAGGCCTCAACCGGGATCTTGGGTTCATGTCACACGATCTGTAACCCCCACGACTTGCCTGAGCTTACAAAATCTCACTGACTGTCCTGGCTGGAGACAATACACATCTCTTTAACCTGTGCTTGGCCCTCTCTCCACTCACACTGTCTGTACCTTTAAGACTTGATTACCTGTAAAAACTCGCATTCCAACCATTATCTTGTAAATTGAATTTGTGTCTATATATGCCCTGTTTGTGAACACAACTCCTCACTCGCCTGAGACTCCAAAAGCTTGAGCTGCCAAATAAACCTGTTGGACTTTAACCTGGTGTTGTGACATTTCTTACTGTGCTTACCCCAGTCCAAGCCGGCATTTTCACATCATGTATTTTCTTGCCTTATGCACTCCTTCAGCTTTCGTCACATTTTTCATGTTATGTACTTTTCCCCATTGGGATTTGATTTATTTCAAAGTGCTTGGGGTACCCTTCAAACTGGCATATAACTATCTTCAATCAGAACTACCAAGTGATGATCCAGTTCAGCCTCCTCCTGAGGTCTCCACAATCATGGATCCCTGCATCCAATTTGATTCACTCCATGTGATATCAAGAAATGGCTTAGCGCACTGCCTACAGCAAAGGCTCTGATAGCAACCTAGCTGTAATATTGAAGATGACTTCATGGAACTAGTTGCCCCTCCACTCCCCCAACCCCCCTCCCCCTACTCCACCCCTAGCCAAGCTGCTCCAATACAACTATAATAGTGGCATCTGCTTGACCAGGGGTGAGCTAATGCATTTAGAACCGCAATAAATCGGAATATACTAAGAGGGGTAGATGAAATGACAGATCTTGGTGTACAAGTACACAGGTCCCTAAAGGCAGCAGTTCAAGTAGACAAAAGTTGGAAAGAAGGCATATGGAATGTTCTCCTTCATTGGCAGAGTCTTAGAATATAAACATAATTATTATAAGAACATAAGAAATAGGAGCAGGAGTAGGCCATCTAGCCCCTCGCCTGCCCCGCCATTCAATAAGATCATGGCTGATCTGAAGTGGATCAGTTCCACTTACCCGCCTGATACCTATAACCCCTAATTCCCTTACCGATCAGGAATCCATCTATCCGTGATTGAAAAATATTCAACGAGGTAGCCTCCACCACTTCAGTGGGCAGAGAATTCCAGAGATTCACCGCCCTCTGAGAGAAGAAGTTCCTCCTCAACTCTGTCCTAAACTGACCCCCCTTTATTTTGAGGCTGTGCCGTCTAGTTCTAGTTTCCTTTCTAAGTGGAAAGAATCTCTCCACCTCTACCCTATCCAGCCCCTTCATTATCTTATAGGTCTCTATAAGATCCCCCCTCAGCCTTCTAAATTCCAACGAGTACAAACCCAATCTGCTCAGTCTCTCCTCATAATCAACACCCCTCATCTCTGGTATCAACCTGGTGAACCTTCTCTGCACTCCCTCCAAGGCCAATATATCCTTCCACAAATAAGGGGACCAATACTGCACACAGTATTCCAGCTGTGGCCTCACCAATGCCCTGTACAGATGCAGCAAGACATCTCTGCTTTTATATTCTATCACCCTTGTGATATAGGCTACAATTCCAACATTATAATGTTGGAATTGTAGGAAACACTGGTGAGGACACAACTGGAATATCGTGAGCAGTTCTGGTCACCATATTTCCACTCCATTTCACATTTCCACTCCATCTGACGAAGGAGCAGCGCTCCGAAAGCTAATGGTATTTGCTACCAAATAAACCTGTTGGACCTTAACCTGGTGTTGTTAAAACTCTTACTGTGTTCACCCCAGTCCAACGCCGGCATCTCCACATCACCATATTATAGGCAGGACATTATTGGTCTGAAGAGAGTGCAGAGGAGGTTTACAAGAATGTTGCCAGGACTAGAAAAGTGTAGCTGTGAGGAGAGATTGGATAGGCTGGGGTTATTTTCCTCAGAACAAAGAAGGCTGAGGGACTTGATAGAGGTGTACAAAATTATGAGGGGAAGAGATAGAGTGGACAGGATAAAATTATTTCCCTTGGCGGAGGTTTTAGAACCAGGGGATATAGATTCAAGATAGGTGGCAGTAGGTGTAGAGGGGACAAGAGGAAGAACCATTTTATGCAGAGGGTGTGGGTGTCTGGAATTCACTGCACAAGTTGGTGGTGGAGGCAAAGACGCTGAACTCTTTAAAAGTACCTGGATCTGCACCTTAAGTGCTGTAAGCTACAGGGCTATGGGCCGAGTGCAGGAAGGTGGAATTTGAGAAAGGGCATCTGGATGTCCTCAGGCTGGCATGGACAAGATGGGTTGAATGGCCTCCTTCTGTAACCTATCTATGGTTCTATGCTTCTTAAGGGGAAAGTGGCCCAGGTATATGGACTCCTCCCACAGTCCAAACATGTGCGGGTTAGGTTGATTGGCCAGGTTAAAAATTGCCCCTTAGAATACTAACATGCGTAGGTTAGAGGGATTAGCGGGTAAATATGTGGGGGTAGGACCTGGGTGGGATTGTGGTCGGTGCAGACTCGATGGGCCAAATGGCCTCCTTCTGCACTGTAGGGTTTCTATGATTCTATGATTTCTATATCCTGTCCACAAAAAGCAGGATAAATCCCATCCAACCAATCTTCAGTGTGGTGAAATACTCTCCACTTGCCAGGACATGTGCAGCTCTAACAACACTCAAGAATCTTGATACTATCCAAGAAAAAGCAATTGGCACTTCATCCACTCTTTCCACCACTAAAACGCAGTGTGTACCATCTACAAGATGCACTGTGGCAACTAACCAAGGATCCTTCAACAGCATCTTCCAAATCCACAATCTCTACAACTTAAAGGGAGAAGGGCAGCAGATTCATGGGAACACCACCACGTGCAAGTTCCCCTCCAAGACACATACCATCCTGAATTGGAAATATATCGCTGTTGCTGGATCAAAATCCCAGAACTCCCTCCGTAACAGCAGTATGAGTGTACCTACACCACGTGGATCTGCAACGGTGGCGATTCACCACCACTCCCCTCAAGGGCAAATAGGAATGGGCAATAAGAACTCTGGCCTAGTCAGCGACGCCCACATCCCATGGAAGAACAAAAAAAATGAAAAGTCGCTGGCAGCTTTTATTCTGAATTAAATAACAGCGTGACAAAACACTTAAGGGTACCACACACTGACAAAACTGGCCAAGTACAACAACTAAAATTAAACGGGAGAGTTCATCAGCATCATGATGGAATACTCCCCACTTGTCTGGATGAATGTGGTTCCAACAAAACGTAAGCTCAACATCATCCAGGACGAGGCTTGATCTGAACCCCATCCCTCACATTAAAAAGTGACTCGCTCCACCACCAAACACAGGCCGCAATATGTACTATATCCAAGATGCACTGCAGCAACTCACCAAGACTTATTCAACAATATCTTTAAAACCCATGACCTCTACCATCTAGAAGGATATGGGTAGCAAGTCTATTGGAACATCCCCACCCATAAGTTTCGATCCAAGTCGCACACCGCCCTAACCTAGAAATAAATCACCCATCTTTCCATCATCATTGAGTCAAATTCCTTGAACTCCCTCCCCTTTAGAGAGGCAACTAGACCATAATAGTTAAAGAAGGCATCTCACCGCCACCACCTCCTCAAAAGCCATTTGGGCTGGACACTTGTATTTTGTCGGTCTACTTTTACACACAGTTTTTTCCCTTTTGCTAAATAATGGGGAGGTGGTGGAAGGATTCCCAGGCTGACTCTCAGCCCATTGAACTGTTAGGAACACTCCTTCCCCAATGGCCAACAAGCCCTCGTGTAGGACTTCAATCCGGAGCCTCTGCCTGAGAAGTAAGGGCATCGTCACTGCTCCACAAAACCTCCTCAGCTGGGTAATAAATGCAGACCTGGCTGACGATGTTCACAAATAAAGAAGAAATCTTTGAACATTACGTATGTATTTATATCCAAATGGTCAGAATACTGAACTCCTTCACAACCACAAAACCTCATTTAATTTTAATGAAAAAAATGATCATTCCAGCAATTTGGTAGAAAAAATATAAATG
The DNA here is from genome assembly GCF_964213995.1 of Mustelus asterias. Taxonomy (NCBI): domain Eukaryota; kingdom Metazoa; phylum Chordata; class Chondrichthyes; order Carcharhiniformes; family Triakidae; genus Mustelus; species Mustelus asterias. The sequence continues at coordinate 29,253,800 of NC_135813.1, read as the reverse complement.
TAATTTCTAACCAGCGCTTAAGCTCAACTTGGTCCTACCTTGCGTCTCTCCAGTCCAATCAATTACAAGAAAAGAGAAGTGTTTGGAATAGATTTGTGTAATACTGAGTTCAGCAAAAATAAAACAGAAGTACATTTTTGGGAGTGTGTGGATTATGTTCGAATGTACATTTAAAATGTATTTAGCAATTAACCCACAAAGAAGAGAGAGTAAAGCTCTCTGTGGAAATGAGGCCAGGCCAGAATCTTCACATGTAGGTGCTTCACAGCAGCAGTTCCAAACAAAACTTACCGTTGAGCCACACTGTGAGCTATTAGGGCCTGTGAGAAATAATAGATTTCAAAGGACATCACTGGGGCAGCGTGGTTAGCACTGCTGCTGCCTCACAGCGCCAGGGATCCGGGTTCACTTCCAGCCTCTGTGTGACTGCGAGTGTGGAGTTTGCACGTTCTCTCCCCATGTCTGCGTGGGTTTCCTCCGGGTGCTCCGGTTTCCTCCCACAGTCCAAAGATGTGCGAGTATCCCAAGATTTACTGAGGGGATTAATGAGGTAAATATGGAGAGTTACAGGGATAGAGCTTGGATAAGGTGCTCTGTCAGAGAGTCGGTGCAGACTCGAAGGGCTGAATGACCTCCTTTTGCACTGTAGGATTCTATGCATCTAGGAGATGCAGAAAGCTGGAGGGGTTTAGGCAGGGAATTCGCAAGGTTATGGCCCAGGCTGCTGAGAGTATTGCTAATGCTAATGGAGCAATTAATATCATAGACTCCTACAGTGCAGAAGGAGGCCATTTGGCCCATCTAGTCTGCACCGACCATAATCCCAACCAGGCCCTATCCACATAAACCCATTGCATTTACCCTAGCTAATCCCCCTGACAATAAGGGGCAATTTAGCATGGCAATCCACCTAACCCGCACATCTTTGGACTGTGGGAGGAAACTAGAGCACCCGGAGGAAACCTACGCAGACACGAGGAGAATGTGCAAATTGCACACAGACAGTGGCCCAAGCCAGGAATCGAACCCAGGTCCCTGGTGCTATGAGGCAGCAGTGCTAACCACTATGCCACTGTGCTGCCCAGGTCATGTACAAGCGGCCAGTATTGGAGGAAAGCACATATCTCAGTGAATTGTGGGGCTGGAGGGGGGTTACAGAGACATTGCATTAGTTGGCCACTTCAGGGTCTCAATTGGCCTAAGGATGACAGAGCCAACCACCATCTACCCCTCCACTGGTGAGTATCAACAGGTAGACAATGCTCCTGGATGTGGGGGGGTGTAAAATTCCAGCCAAAAACTTTGTTAACAATGCTTGTGTGTTCCTCAGGATAACGAGTATCGAAATGACAGTTTTCATTTGAATAGTGCAATCTTCCTTTTAACATGTTACTTGTAGTATTTTAAAGATATTGTTCCTTTTTAGGTAGTTTCTCTACTTTCATGTTTGCTCAGTCTTGGCTCACTTGAACTCGAGTGAGATGAAGTTAGCAGCAATGGGAAATTCCATTGCTTGTTATGCTCACAGATGAATGTATCTATATTTCAAATTTTACATCAGCGCATACCTCCTATCTAAAACGTTATTTCATATTGTCACGTACTACTGTCAAAATGTCCGTAATAAACTCCCATGTCCACATTTAGAATTGTAAATCTTGTCACACTCTCCAATCAGGTCAGCCAAACCTCCATACTGCAGGGAAACTCTTAGGCTCCAACCAACCCTACGTTTCAAACTGCAGGACTTTGCTACTTAATAGTGAATAATATAAAATCAAAGTGTTATATAAAAATAAAGACAAATGGGAACTTAATTGCAACTGTCATCTTCATCCAGCTATTGCCTGCCTTTACACCCTGCTTCAAGTGGAGGTTATAATTGCTACATGTAATCCGACAGGAGATTGATTAATTTCACATATGACTGTGGCACAGTGGTGTGGTGAACCATAGTTGGTTACCACTATGAGTGCTGAGCCATGGATGGTCAGCACTATGGGGTTTGTAGATATGTTACTGTAATTACTGTTGGTGTTAGGGTTGGGCTGTTCGACCTGTTGATATTGTTCTGTGGTGCACTCCAGTTGGCTCCGCCTACCAGGGGAAGTATAAAGGTCACTGCACTGCCTGGAGACCCTTTAGTCTGGGATTGTATTGTATATAGTGTCAGTAATAAAAGCCTTTATTTCCCGGGTACAATCTCGCCTCCCGAGTGATTTAATCGCGCATCAAGTGGTTAGCACTGTTGCCTCACAGTCACCTCAACAGTTGCCTCCTCACAGTTACCTCACAGTTGCCTCAACAGACACCTCCAGACGCTGAAAGATGCCCTCAGAAGAACAGGATATGGCGCTCGACTCATCGATCGACAATTCCGACGCGCCACAGCGAAAAACCGCACCGACCTCCTCAGAAGACAAACACGGGACACGGTGGACAGAGTACCCTTCGTCGTCCAGTACTTCCCCGGAGCAGAGAAGCTACGACAATTTCTCCGGAGCCTTCAACATGTCATTGATGAAGACGAACATCTCGCCAAGGCCATCCCCACACCCCCACTTCTTGCCTTCAAACAACCGCACAATCTCAAACAGACCATTGTCCGCAGCAAACTACCCAGCCTTCAGGAGAACAGTGACCACGACACCACACAACCCTGCCACAGCAACCTCTGCAAGACGTGCCGGATCATCGACACGGATGCCATCATCTCACGTGAGACCACCATCCACCAGGTACACGGTTAATACTCTTGCAACTTGGCCAACGTTGTCTACCTGATACGCTGCAGGAAAGGATGTCCCGAGGCATGGTACATTGGGGAAACCATGCAGACACTATGACAATGGATGAATGAACACCGCTTGACAATCACCAGGCAAGAGTGTTCTCTTCCTATTGGGGAACACTTCAGCAGTCACGGGCATTTGGCCTCTGATCTTCGGGTAAGCGTTTTCCAAGGCGGCCTTCACGACACACAACAGCGCAGAGTCGCTGAGCAGAGACTAATAGCCACGTTCCGCATACATGAGGACGGCCTCAACCGGGATCTTGGGTTCATGTCACACTATCTGTAACCCCCATGACTTGCCTGGACTTGCAAAATCTCATAAACTCTCCTGTCTGGAGACAATATACATCGCTTTAACCTGTGCTTAACGCTCTCTCCACTCACATTGTCTGTACCTTTAAGACTTGATTACCTGTAAAGATTTGCATTCCAATCATTATTTTGTAAATTGAGTTTGTGTCTTTATATGCCCTGTTTGTGAACAGAACTCCCACTCACCTGACGAAGGGGCAGCGCTCCGAAAGCTAGTGGCTTTTGCTACCAAATAAACCTGTTGGACTTTAACCTGGTGTTGTGAGACTTCTTACTGTGCCTCACAGTGCCAGGGGACCCGGGTTCGATTCCCGGCTTGGGTCACTGTCTGTGTGGAGTTTGCATGTTCTCCCTGTGTCTGCGTGGGTTTCCTCCGGGCTCTCCGGTTTCTTCACATAGTCTGAAAGATGTGCTGGTTGGGTGCATTTACCCGAACAGGTGCCGGAGTGTGGCAGCTGGGGGATTTTCACAGTAACTTCATTGCAGTGTTAATGTAAGCCTACTTGTGACACTAATAAATAAACTACTTTACTTTACTTTGCATGATTTCTCTTATTTACACTGGAATTTTCCCATCCTGCCTGCCGCAGGAATCATAGGAGGCGGAACACGGGGGACCATGCAATGGATCGTTGACCTTGGGCAGGATTTTCTGGTCTTGGGGGCAAGCGTGGCTGGAAAATCCCGCCCTTAGTGTGCTAGTCTTTAGAGAACACTGATCTGGTTTCTCTATGCAGATTTGCAATTCATTAACAGAAAAACATTGGCCTGAATTATCACAACACAAATGTTGTTCATCTTCATACTTGCATTTTCATGACTTGAAATTTATTTTGCAGTATTATTTCCTAATGTGGGATCTCCAACGGTTTGGTTGCTTAATGGATCCCTTCAAATCAATTGTAAAAGTTTGGCACCTTACACCTAAAGTGCAGTAATACATGAACAAATTTACATTCTGCAAAATCTCATTGAAAGTTCATCCAAAATGTTGCTGTCCATATCCCAACTTGCACCATGTCCTGTTCACACATCACCTCTGTTCCCACTGACCCAACATTGTCTCCCTCAACACCACTAATTTGTGTTCAAATACCCCCGTGGTCTTTTCTCTCCCTATCTTCGTAACCTCTCCTAGCTTTACAATCCTTTGAGATTGTTGCGTTTTCCTCATTCTGGCCTCTTGCGTAGTCTGATTTTAACCAGCTTACCATTGCCCAGGCTGTGCATTCAGCTGCCCGGGTCCCAACCTCTGAAATTCCCTCCTCAAACATTTCCGCCTCTGTACCTCACTCTCATCCTTGAAGACATTCCTTAAAACTTACCTTTCTGAACAAGATTTTGGTCACCCATCCAAATATTTCCACATGTGCCTCAGTATGACACTCCTGTGAAGTTCCTTGGGACATTAAAGGTGCTATATAAATGCAAGTTTCTGTTGTTTGTTGAATGAATTAAATCCAGCACTGAACAAATCTTATTGATTACACTGGATTCCAAAAAATTATGGTCAGAGGATAAACTACCTGAGGCAATAGAAATTCCTCCAATTAATATAAAACGAAATGCTCAGTGTATTTGATTTGATTTATTATTGTCACATGTACTGAGATACAGTGAAAAGTACTGTTTTGCCTGCTGTCCATACAAATCATACCATACATAAATACATCAGGGTAATGGAACAGAGTGCAGAATATAGTGTCACAGCTACAGAGAAGGTGCAGAGAAAATCAGTTCAACATATGAGAGGTCCATTCAAAAGTCTGATAACAGCAGTAAATGAGCTGTATCTGTTGGTACGTTCAAACTTTTGTATCTTCCATCCAACTGACGTCAGTGGAAGAGAGTATAACTGGGATGGGAGGGGTCTTTGGCTGCTTTCCCAAGGCAGCATAAAGTACAGATGGAGTTAATGGATGGAAGGCTGGTTTGCGTGCTGGGCTGGGCTACATTCACAACTCTCTGTAATTTCTTCCAGTTTTGGGCAGAGCTGTTGCCATACCAAGCTGTGATGCATCCAGATAGGATGTTTTCTATGGTACATCTATATAGTCATTGTAGACATGCCAAATTTCCTTAATCTTCTGAGGAAGTAAAGGCGTTGGTGTGCTTCCTACGTGGGTGGACCAAGATTAATTGTTGGTGATCTTTACTCCTAGGAACTTGAAGCTTTTGACCATCTTTATCTCAACATCACTGATATAGACAGGGGGTGGCGCAATGGTTAGCATTGCTGCCTCACAGCACCAGGGACATGGGTTCAATTCCTGGCTTGGGTCACTGTGCGGATTCTGCACGTTCACCCCGTGTCTGTGTGGGTTTCCTCTGGATGCTCCAGCTTCCTCCTACAGTCTGAAAGACATGCTGGTTAGGTGCATTGGCCATGTTAAATTCTCCCTCAGTGTACCCGAACAGGCGCTGGAGTGTGGCGATAAGGAGATTTTCACAGTAACTTCATTGCAGTGTTGATATAAGCCTACTTGTGACACTAATAAATAAACTTTCATTATTTAAAATAAAAAGTGTGATTACTTGCTTAAAATAATATGAAAGTAACTTACCAAATGCATTTACCAAGTTGTGAAAATAATACACCAGAAGGTTTTGAGATGATTGATTACTGTAATAAAAAGCACAGTTAGTTTATCAACATACAGTTGTTGAAGCAGGGTTTAGTTGGTGGATTTCCAGCTGTGAAAGGTTACACAAAGACAAGTAACTGAAGAGTTTAAGCTTTGTTCCTCTACAGAAAGTTTCACATTACTCATTTGTTTAATCCTACTAAAGATTTTAATTGAGATGAAAGTCAACAAATGTATATCAGCAGGTCAGCTTGAGTGACATAATCGCAGCATATCACCAGTCAGAGTGTGCCATCCTCCTCTGCAAATAAATCTTGCCGCAGTTAGACACCCCAGTTAAAAAAACAAGTCAAAGCAAATACAATTGTTAAACAATTCGATCTATTTTTAGTTTACTTTTCTCAAGCCTATTCTTCTCTGGACTTTTATAACCAATATCTCGTTTAGCACCATTGTTTGTAGGCACAAATGAGCAAAATCTTTTTTAAAACTATATCCAATCAAATCCAATCAAAGTCCAATTCAAAGTCTCAACCAGTGAGACATGACAGATCCAAGCTTACAAGACAGGCAAGCCTCTTCCTGTCTTGGGCTTGATCACAGTAAGAAGTCTCACAACACCAGGTTAAAGTTGTGAGACTTCTTACTGTGCTTACCCCAGTCCAACGCCGGCATCTCCACATTTGGGCTTGATCTACATGATCCAAGCTGATTGGAGCAGGCATTGCACCCCCTTCCAGTGTTCGAACTCATTTGCGTCTTAGCCAAAAGGCCGAGATGCCGTTTTTAAAAATTGCTTCAAATGAAGTCTCAGTGTAATCTCATTGACTTCTATCAAGTGCAAGACAGCAAAACTACACTTGAATCTTAGCCAAAAAATCTACCTGAACCTTTTACTGGGAAATGACTGAATCTTGGATCAGTGACAGTGGACCCACAAGATATGGCAAACATACTTATGTAAGGGTAGCCCATCTCCTTACTGGCCCTGCATTAAATAATTTCCTTGGACGATGAATTGCATTACAAAGCCCACACAAACTGTAATGCATATACACCACATAACTGCAACTTATTAATATCAACAAAGTATTATCCGTGCCGTATTCTGAGATCTATTTAAAGAGACGATTTGATTGTTTCTGACCTGTTCACACATTGGAATTACACTAGGGAATGTCAGGTGCCCCATTATTTGCTATATTTATGAATCATGTGCCTTTCGCATAGATGGAGGAATAAGCTTCACACCTGAAATATTTTTCAGATACATCACTTTACAATATCAACCTGAACTGCTTCAAATTTAAAATGTGCAGCACAATCAATTCTGTTTTCAGCAATGGATTAGTGGGAGGACATAGTTATTCATAGATATATGAAAATTTCCAACAGAATTCACAATGAAGTTGCTGGATTCAGATCCAGGTAAATACTCCATTGAATGGTTGTCATGTGGCTGGTTGGGAAATTAGAAAACCGAGGCTTCTGGAGAGTTGGCCTTTTGATTTGGTTTGATCTTTTATTGTCACATGTATTGGCAAACAGTGAAAAGTATTGTTTCTTGTGCGCTATGCAGACAAAACATACCATTCATAGAGTACATAGGGAATCTGTGGAATTCGCTAACCCAAAGTGCAGTGGATGCTGGGACAGTGAGTAAATTTAAGGAGTTAGACAGATTTTTAATTGGTATGGGTTCAAAGGTTATGGGGAGAAGGCAGGAAAATGGGGATGAGGAGCATATCAGCCATGATCGAATGGCGGAGCAGACTCGGTGGACCGAATGGTCTAATTCTGCTCCTATATCTTATGAACTTATGAGAGAAGGAAAAGAGAGGGCGCAGAATGTAGTGCTACAGTCATAGCCAGAGTGTAGAGAAAGATCAGCTTAATATAAGGTAGGTCTATTCAAAAGACTGATGACAGCAGGGAAGAAGCTGTTCTTGAGTCAGTTGGTACGTGACCTCAGACTTTTGTATCTTTTTCCCAACAGAAGAATGTGGAAGAGAGGGGCCCTTGATTATGCTGGCTGCTTTTCTGAGGCAACAGGAAGTGTAGATGGAGTCAATAGAGGGGAGAAAACCTTTTCCTTGACGCATTTTATGTGGATCTTTATTGTTCTAATAAAATCAATTATGAGAATGAAAGAAATCAGAATCTGAAGAGTTTGTGTTGATGTCAGAACTGGATTGCATGGAGAATTCCAATATTCAGCATTAATGGCAGACTACTTGGGCAAGTTTGGTTGGACAGTTGAAAGCAGAGTCAGGAATTTAACTCCTTTAATACAAGGAAATATGGCAGAGGGTTTTAAGATTATGAGGGGCTTCAATAAGTTGCAAGTGGGTATGTTATTTTTTTCTCCTGATGTTTATAGAATTCCAGAACTAGCAGCAGAGATTCAGGATAACAAAAATGAAACCAGCCTCCCATCCATTGACACTGTCTACACTTCCCGCTGCCTCGACAAAGCAGCCAGCATAATTAAGGAACCCACACATACCTGACATACTCTCTTCCACCTTCTTCCGTCGGGAAAAACTTACAAAAGTCTGAAGTCATGTACCAACCAACCCAATAACAGCTTCTTCCCTGCTGCCGTCAGACTATTGAATGGACCTACCTCGCATTAAGTTGATCTTTATCTACACCCTAGCTATGACTGTAACACTACATTCTGCATGCTCTTGTTTCCTTCTTTATGAACGGTATGCTTTGTCTATATAGTGCGCAAGAAACAACACTTTTCACTGTACACTAATACATGTGACAATAATAAATCAAATCAAATCAAAAAAAGGCAATTCAAACAACCTTTTTTAACCAAAAGGTGATCAACACATAAGGAAAATTACCAGGAAAGAAAGAGGATTGGATCATAGGCTCCATTCCAACCCACATATTCTCCAGTCTGAAATATGTGATTGTACTACAAACCAATCAAAGGTGAATATGCTAAATTTTCTTCCAGCACGCTTTTGCAAAAACATTTATTGGCAGCTTACTCCACATGTTATAACTCTAGGAATTCAATTCTCCTCTGTCAAATGGCTCAGTGTCAAAATTTCATAGAATCATAGAAACCCTACAGCACAGAAAGAGGCCATTCGGCCCATCGAGTCTGCACCGACCACAATCCCACCCAGGCCCTACCCCCATATCCCTACATATTTGCCCACTAATCCCTCTAACCTACACATCTCAGGACGTTAAGGGCAATTTTAGCATGGCCAATCAACCTAACCCGCACATCTTTGGACTGTGGGAGGAAACCGGAGCACCCGGAGGAAACCTACACAGACACGAGGAGAATGTGCAAACTCCACACAGGCAGTGACCCAAGCCGGGAATCGAACCCAGGTCCCTGGAGCTGTAAAGCAGCAGTGCTAACCACTGCGCTACCATGTGTAGCGTGTTTAGGGCTTTTCAGTATGTTTAAAGCATTATATCAAAACACTTGGATGTTGCTGTCATAGATCCATGCATTAACCTGGGTGCTAAATTGTGAGGAAACTATTAATTCACCATAAAATGCCCAATAAATATTATTACTCCTAATCAAATGAGTTTGTTCTGATTATTTTTATGCTTCAAAACTATATATTCCTGTTCAACTCTTAGACAATAACAGCTTGCATTTATGTAGTTTCCTTAACATATTAAAGACGTCCCAAGACACTGCACAGGCTGCAGGTGCGCTCCAGCTACTTCACTATCAGTACGTTTAACATTATAGAGAGCACGTCACTTCCTTAAGACATTTAAATTAGCTGTGCCTCATTTTACAAAATGGCTTTGAGTGTTGTTAAAATTAGAATTGGCACCGCACTGTAACTTTACTCCATGTGATCCCACAAACAAAAGAGTGGAAGAAGGAGCCCAGCACCAACACAGAAGTGAATGTAGAATTGCACCCTCAATCACTTCAACAACAAAAACAGAAAATGTTGTAAAATCTCAGACAGGCCTGACAGCATCTGTGGAGAGAGAGAGAATAGAGCCAACGTTTCGAGTATGGATGACCCTTCATCATCCAGATCCGAAACATTGGCTCTATTCTTTCCCTACAGATGCTGTCAGACCTGCTGAGATTTTCCAACATTTTTCTGTTTTTGTTTCAGATCCCAGCATCCACAGTATTTCGCTTTTATTTTTTCCCTCGGTTACTTCCCTTGGTCTATGGTCTATTTCAGTGAGATTGCTGCTGAACTGTGGCCTGGGACCCCTTTCCTAATTACCCTTCTCTTTGTTCCTGCTTTGTCACTGAGATGTCGCCTTCCAGCTGATCCATTCATAATTTTAAACAGCTGAATCAAAATTATCCATCATCTGTTTAAACTTCTAATCAGGAACACAATGCTAAACAGATCAAGAATACTTTCAACATCCTCCTTATTAATTCCCTTTAAGCCAAGACTTTCGTTTAAGCTCAGAAATATTTGCTCTACTCATCTTACAGCTATTAATTATTGTACATTGTTTAACAAGCACCAGCAAAGTGTATCAATTTTAAAAAATTGATTTGCTGGACATGGACGTCACTGGCCGGCCAGCATTTATTACCCAACCCTAGTTGCCCAAGGGCAATTGAGAGTCAACCACATTGCTGTGGCTCTGGAGTCACATGTAGGCCAGACCAGGTAAGGATGGCAGATTTCCCTCCCTAAAGGACATTAAAGAACCAGATGGGTTTTTACGACAATCAACAATGGTTTAACGGTCATCAGTAGATTCTTAATTCCAGATTTTTTTATTGAATTCAAATTCCACCATCTGTCCTGGCAGGATTTGAACCCGGGTCCCCAGAACATTGGCTGAGTTTCTGGATTAATAGTCTGGTGGTAATACCACTAGGCCATCGCCTCCCCATTGCCATTGAATGCTATTTCTTTCCTCATATAGCTTCCTCAGGCAAGTTAACAGCAGACAATATAAATATTTAGCCCACAACATTAAGTTAAGGCTGTAGTTTAATATGAAGAGCATCTTTGGCTCCAGGATTGATTCCCAGGATTGATCTCCATCAAATTACTCATTAATTAATCCTACATTCTGATCAAGCCGAATTGAGTTCTTCTGCAGTGTCATCCCTTCACTTAATGTTACTTCTCTTTTGTAACAGACTTTGACAGGTATCTGAAATTTAACCAATCCTCTTTTTTAATGGCCAACTCAATCATCTCCTCAAAAGGTGCCAATTGATTTATTGAAAATGCAAAGCCAATACCATGAAGCCTCACCAACTCGCATCATTTGCCTTGCTTTCTGATCCCAATTTACTTCCTTAAACATTGGCTGCAGTTTTGGACTGGTTTTCAACCCGAACTAGCCTTTATTCTTAAGGATGCTATCGACATCGTTTGTGGGCTCCATAGTGTAATGGTTAGCACTCTGGACTCTAAATTCAGTGATCCGAGTTCAAATCTGTATGGATAGCAGTGGCACACTGCTGCCTCACAGCGCCAGAGACCTGGGTTCAATACCCAGCTTGGATCACTGTCTGTGTGGTTTGCAAATTCTCCTCGTGTCTGCATGGGTTTCCTCCGGGTGCTCTGGTTTCCTCACACAGTCCGAAAGCCGTGCTGGTTAGATGCATTGGCCATGTTAAGTTCTCACTCAGTGTACCCGAACAGGCGCCGGAGTGTGGCGACTAGGGGATTTTCACAGTAACTTCATTGCAGTGTTAATGTAAGCCTACTTGTGACACTAATAAATAAACTTAAACTGAAGGACTTCAATCATATTAATTAGCTTTCATAGTCTGGTGTTAATCTCTAATTTTAAAGGGTATAAAAAGTTCCACAAGTGGTCTCTCTGTACCCTATATATGTTCCAGTATCAGTTCTATTATCAACTGTCATTTCTCATTTACTTGCACATTTTAATTGGCAGTCTTGTTCTGGTTAAAATGTATGCTGTCAAGTAATCAGCATTCAAACAATTGGCTGCTAGTTTTGTTCGTCTCAATCTTTCTCATTGACAGTTGTGTGGGTGGCATTACTTGACGTTCTTTGTCACTGGGCATGCAAAATCTTGAAGAATAGACGCCACAAGTGAGCTAAATTTCACTGAGAGTAATGGCAATATAAAAAACTAAGGCAGAGGGAACAAAAGCAACTTCTGTAAGTCTGGTTAATCCTCTTCTCTTTTTCATTTCTGCTTTCGCAAATACTTAATGAAGAAAGATGTTAATCATCCACCATAACTTCTCTTTTGTTGATACTTTCTCGCCTGCTGCCTTCGATGGTTTTATTTCTGCCATCATGTTTTATTCCCACAGCGTTCCTGAAGAGCTTTGTTCATTCCTTGCTCTCCATTGCCATTTGTTTTGTTTCCCCCATTTCTTTTTGCTTTTGGTCTGTAAGATCCTTGTGTTGTTCTTACAGTTCTTAAATTTCTGATTAGATTCACGATAGATGGAAATAATCTGACATTTAATAGCTCACTGCATCCTTCCACTACTTCCACTTTCAGTCTGACTCATTCATTAAATCTGGAATGAGTATCAATAATGGTGTGCAAGAACCTATCCATTGGATTGTCATAAAGAAACACCATGACCGGGATTTTCCGCCAAGCCACCCTCCCCCTCACCCCACCTCAGTATTATGTTTTCCAGCAGCAGACGTAGATCGCCATTAGCTGCTGGTGGGAGCCTCCAGTCCCACCGAGGTCTATGCCGTTTTGCATGCTTCACCTGTCCCCGCCACGGGGATCCCACCTCATCATTTTCACTAATGTCCTTGAGGAAAGAAACCTGCAATCCATATTTGTTTGGCTTAACCAAAGTTGCCACAAAGACCGTGGTGGTTCAAGATGGTGGCTCACCACCAGCATTCCAAGGCAATTGGGGATGGACAATAAATCATAGAATCCATAGAATCCTACAAGGCAGAAGGAGGCCATTCGGCCCATCAAGTCTGCATCAACCACAGTCCCACCCAGACCCTATCCCCATAACCCCATGCATTTACCCTTGTTAATCCCCTTGACACTAAGAGACAAATTAGCATGGCCAATCCACCTAACCCGCTCATCTTTGGACTGGTCTCGCCAACAGCACCCACTTCCCATGAATGAAGAAAGAAAATGTATGTTGTAATATAGCTGCAGCCTACGTTTTTAAAATTTCCCTCTTTTTTTCCTGCAGTGTCCTCCTTTGCTCTCTCTTTTTCAATTGCAGTTGGTTATGGTACAACACCGACCACCCTCTGATACTTAGCTTATATGGTCATTTCATTTAATAATGAACCATCGTTCAAGGTTTACAGGCCTGGTATATTTTTGTAATTACGTCATTTAGTCTTGAAAGTTTGCCATTAATTTTATGTTTACATTGAATTGCATATAAATGTTGGATGTTTCTCAATTATGGACGAGACATGTGCATTTCAAAAATAGTAGAATCAGCTCCAACCAAGGTCACACCAGAAACGCTGCAATAAGTTGGATCCTATGCAATGATGAGTAGTATGCTGGCTGGAGCCTTTAGCTCCCTCACAACTTCCAGCCACTAAAAGGCCAATTGTGGTTGATGCCATCTAGTGTTCTTTGTCATTGGCTGCGCACAGGTTTGTAAAACCAGTGCCACAATTAACTTAGTTTCATGGACAGTAGCATTAATTTTGAACTGCAGACTTGGAGATTTACAGAATTGTTACAGAATAACATTAGAAATCAAAGCAAGGGAAGACCATATGGCCCATTGAGACTGCTCCGCCATTCAACAAGATCGTGGGTTTCAACTCCAATTTCCGAACCTGCTCCCCATATCCCTCGATTCCCTGACAGACCAAAACTCTGTCTATCTCAGCCTTAAATATATTCATTGATGGAGCTTCCACAACCCTCTGGAGTAGAGAAATTCCAAAGATTCGCAACCCTTTGAGTCAAGGGATTTCTCCTGATCTCAGTCTGAAACGATTACCCTGAAACTGTGCTCCCTCGTTCAGCATATCAGCACTGACAGAGGACATTGTCTCTGCAGGTTCACTGTGAGAACATCCCAGGTAGTTTAAAGTTTATTTATTAGTGTCACAAGTAGGCTTACAGTAACACTGCAATGGAGTTACTGTGAAAATCCCCTTGTCGCCACACTCCGGCACCTGTTCGGGTACACTGAGGGAGAATTTAGCATGGCCAATGCACCTAACCAGCAAGTCTTTTGGACTGTGGGAGGAAACTGGAGCAGATATGAAGAGAGTGTGCAGACTCCACACGGACAGTGACCCAAGCTAGGAATCGAACCCGGGTCCCTGGCGCTATGAGGCAACAGTGCTAACCACTGTGCCACCGTGTCGCCATAGTTCCACTCCCCCTGTCCTATCCATGTTGCTCTACAAACATTTTTGCTTCAGATGTTTATCCAATTCCCCTTTTGCAAGTCACAATGGAACCTGCCCCCACCAAACTCTTAGGCAGGCCATTCCACATCATAACCTCTACCTCTCCATTGGTTCTTTTGCCATTGCCCTTGTATCAGTGTCCTTTGGTCCTTGACCATTCTGCCAATGGAAACATTTTTTCTCTTTCCACTCTGTCCAAGGCCCTCAGCGTTTTGAAGATCTCTGGCAAATCTCCTCTCGACATTGCCGTCTCCATGGAGAGCGATCCCAGTTTCTTCAATCTATTCACGTAACTGAAGTCCCACTTTCTGGAAGTCATTCACATAAAGCTTTGCATACCATTGTTCCTGGGAAATCAAGCTCTGATAAAATTAGGAGGTTACCAGTGTATGTGGAACAGTAATCGTTAGCTTCATTGGCTTGGATTGTTTCTATAAAGAAAAGAAACAGCTAGAAATTTTGGTCCCCTTATTTGGGGAATGATGTAATGGCATTGGAGGCAGTTCAGAGGAGGTTCACTCGATTGATTCCAGAGATGAGGGGTTTGTCGTGTGAAGAGAGATTGAACAGTTTAGGCCTATACTCTCTGGAATTTAGAAGAATGAGGGGAGATCAAATTGAGGTATTCAAGATGATAAAAGGTATGGATAAAGTAGACGTGGAGCGGATGCTTCCTCTTGTGGGGCATTCTAGGACGAGAGGTAGGATAAGTGGTAGCCAATTTAAAACAGAGTTAAGGAGAAACTATTTCTCCCAAAGGGTTGTGAATCTGTGGAATTCACTATCCCAAAGTGCAGTGGATGCTGGGGCAGTGAGTAAATTTAAGGAGGAGTTAGACAGATTTTTCATTGGTAATGGGTTGAAGGGCTATGGGGAGAAGGCAGAAAAATGGGAGCGAGGGGCATATCAGCCATGATCAAATGGCGGAGCAGACTCGATGGGCCAAATGGCCTAATTCTGCTCCTATATCTTATGAACTTATGAGCCATTAGTGCAGAAAAATCGCCTAACCTTACAAATTGACCACGTTTTAAAAAGCCTCTGAAAGCGATTGCCAGGGGATGTACCTTGGCATTCCAACGATGGACTCCATGCCTGCCATTGTCAGAACACTCTGCAAAAGGACAATAGGCCACTAGACTTCCTGACTCCGGTAACTACCAGGAACAAAGGAGGAATAATGAAATCCATTATGTGAGGAGGGTCAACAAGTGCTTAATTGCTGGTATTGGATTGGACGTGTAGAAACCATTCTTAAAAAGGAACTTCTACCCTGTGTAATTTGCGTATCGTAATTTTTTATAGGTTGACTCCTGATGGCATCTTGATAGCTTTAACAACGGGAAACCAAAGCTGCCAATCAATAGCTAGCTGTCACATGATTGGTACCTCACTTGTGTAAAGCTATGATTATGAGCTTGCCTGTTTAATATAGCAAGAAAGGAGTCTGCAGGATGCACCAGTAACATCAAGAAGAAGATTGTAGAATGTAATATCTGCACTGTGTTATAAGATTTGGGACCTTATTTCTGTTAGGGATACATCACAGAGATGGAGAATTTAAATTGAAAGGTAGTTCAAATGATAGAATCCCTACAGTGCAGAGGGAGGCCATTCATCCCATCGGGTCTGCACTTTGGCAGAGCATCCTACTCAGATTTTATCCCTGTAATCTCACATATTTACCCCGCTAATCCCCCTGCATAGCTTGGAACACTCAGGGGCAATTTATCATGGCCAATCCGCCTAACCTGAACATCTTTTGGACTGTGGAAGGAAATCAGAGCACCCGGAGGAAACCCACGCGGAGAATGTGCAAACTCCGCACAGTCACTCGAGTCCAGAATCGTACCCGGGTCCCTGGCACTGTAAGGCAGCAGTGCTAACCCACTGTGCCACTGCACCGCCCATTAGTTCCAGCAACCATTTTAGAAAAAGGTACAAATTTTTGTTTAAAAGGGACTGTCCCCGGGAAAACAACTGGCTTACGCCAGCTGCAACACCACTGGAATTTCAAGACCTCCAAAGGAACATTTATTTTTTTCATTACAGACTTTAACTCTTATCAATTTCATCTCCTCAAACCTGTAACTTGTTCTGTTTTACTTGCTTGTATGGCTGTGTGTACATTATGGGATTAGACTGTGTCTTTACCTTTTAAATAAGTCTCATACTTATACCTGGGTGAGTTTTTAACAATAAAACTAACTCCTTACTTGTGAACTCAAGACATCCGGCAGGTTTATTTCCTCATATAGCTTTAACAATGTTCAAGTACATACTGAATTGAAAAATCACAGCTTTTTATGAATTCAAACTCTGTTATAACCCACCTCAGGAGTGGAAAAGAGAGGAATTTATTCGCCCCTCTGGACTGAGTCATAAAACAAGTAAGAAGGCAAGTTTTGCATGGACCTATGGAGAAATCTAGGCAGTGGGGGTAGCGTCCCTGCCTCTGAGTCAGAAGCTCCAGGTTCAAGTCCCACCTCAGGACTCAACGGTGAAAGAAGATGCATTCATAATGTGGTCAAACAGGTTGGGTGTTAACCTGCAAATCCTTTGAAACATGCTGATGGCTGGCGGTAAGAGTGGGAGAGACTCGTGGCCGGCCACTCTTGATATGGAGTGGCACCCCTCAAGCTATAAGCCCTGGCGACAGGCCAGCGACCTATCCAGGAATTACTAGCTATGGAAACAGGCAGTCTGTCTTAGTGCGCCACGAGGTGCAGGAAGAGAATTGGAAAGGAGAAACCAATGCACAAGGTAAATATCTCTTCCAAAGGAAGCATACAATTCACTGGGGATTTTGTTCAGGAATAAGCTTAAAATAAATGATCGGTCTGCACATTACACAAGGGAGAGGTTCCTTTTTAAGAATGATTACACATTCAGTCCAATACTAGCAACCTTTTAGCCCTTGTGTCTGGTATACCACAGTGTCTGGTATAATCACCACAATTGGCAATGGGGATTTATTTGAGGTTTTTCTTTCGTTAATTGAAAATCCTGGTGACATAACATCATGGTTTTGTGTGCAGAATTAGGCATAGGTTCAGAGACAGAAGTTGCACGATGGAAGAAAAAATGAGGAAGCCAAAAGCAAAGTACTGCGGATGTGGGATGTCTGAGGGAGAGAGAAGAAACAGAAAGCGATGGACTTACTGAAAACCAGTGGAGATAGAAACAAACTTCACTGACCTGAAACTTTAATTTGGTCTCTCTCTGCAGATGCTGTCTGACCTGCTGAACATTCCCACCATTCCCTGTTCCGATTTGCTTTCCCTGATAAGCAATAGTTATTTTCTTGTCTTGATTTTTTTATAATGTGCATGATTATAGACTGACAGTTCGTGCTTCATGCTTTGTAAGTCAGCCAACAAAGCCAGAGGACAGCTTTGGAATCGTTTGTTGTAAATTACTCCTCCCATCATATATTACGCTGACTTGAATACATTATATCTGACATTAAAATGATATAATTGTTGATAAATTCATATTTGAAATGAATTTTGAGTCAAGTCCAACACCAAAAGGTGCTGGAAACTCACAGGAGGTTACTCAGTAACCGTAAGGAGAAAAGGTCGGATAATGTTTTTGATATGACCTGGTACTATGACTCTATAAAAGACCCTTCCTCGGTAAAGGAGTGCCTTGCCCCAAAGGCATTTCATAGAATCCCTACAGTGCAGAAGGAGGCCATTTGGCCCACCAAATCTGCACCGACCACAATCCCACCCGGGCCCTATCCCCGTAACCCCACATATTAACCCCACTAATCCACTGACACTAAGGGGCAATTTAGCATGGCCAATCAGCCTAACCTGCGCATCTTTGGACTGTGGGAGGAAACTGGAGCACCCGGAGGAAACCCATGTGGACACAGGGAAAATGTGCAAATACCAGACAGCGACCCAAGGCCGGAATTGAAATGGGGTCTCTGGTGGTGTGAGGCAGCAATGCTAACCACTGTGTCATCGGGCCACCCCCTAACTAATGTCTTCTCGATATTTTCTATTGACTGACCTGCTGTGTGTATTTTGCAACCTCCCTATTTATGTTTCAGAATTTCTGTTCATTTATTCAACTAATGTTCTGGGGATCCGGGTTCGAATCCCCCCACGGCAGATGGTGGAATTTGAATTCAATAAAAATATCTGGAATTAAGAATCTACTGATGACCATGAAATCATTGTCGATTGTTGGAAAAACCAATCAGGTTCAATAATGTCCTTTAGGGAAGGAAATCGCCCATCCTTACCTGGTCTGGCCTACATGTGACTCCAGAGCCCGCAGCAATGTGGTTGACTCTCAACTGCCCTCTGAAATGGCCTCGCAAGCCACTCAGTTTCAAGGGCAACTAGGGATGGGCAAAAAATGCTGGCTGGCCAGCCAGTGACACCCATGTCCCACGAGTGAATGAATAAATAAAAAAGAAATTGTTTAGTGTAGCATTTTCGAGACTTTCTAAAGTTAGTGACATCATTTGATTGACAGAATGTCAACCCTGTCCTGCCTTAATGTGGTAAGGATTTCTACGCATTAATCAGAGAAGTGACCGCACAATTCTGATGCTGCAATAATTGGGCCCCTGAGGAAAATGTTCTTGCATTCAACTGCTGCCAGGGGCCAGGGGTAAATCAAATGAACGTGTGTCACTGACCATCACTACCAAAAATAATTGAAAAATTAAAAACCTTGTCATCTATTCAAGGTCTGAAGATAATCATCAATATTGAGAGAGATTTGTGGAACTGAGATGCCTACTCTTGTTCCTATGTCCCCAGGTCTCTTCTGTTGAGTGAAGTATATCACAGGGGAGGCAGTGGTGCAGTGGCATTGTCCTGGACCAGTAATCCAGGTAATGCTCCGGTGACCCGGGTTCAAATCCCACCATGGCCGATGGTGAAATGTGAATTCAATAAAAATCTGGACTTAATAGGCTTTAGGACTTAACGATGACCGTGAAACCATTGTTGATTGTTGTAAAAACCCATCTGGTTGACTAATGTCCTTTAGGAAAGGAAATCTGCTGTCCTTATCTGGTCTGGTCTACATGTGACTCCAGATCCACAGCAACATGGTTGACTCTTAAATGCCACTCAGTTCAAGAGTGATTAGGGATGGGCAATGAATGCTGGCCCAGCCAGCGATGCTCCCATCCCATGAACAGATTAAAAAAACATTAATTTAGTTCTCAAGCATTAACTTACTCTAACATTAATTAACTAACATTTTATTATTAATAAATGACTGAGTGAAATTTTTATCTTATACAGCATCCACAAACTGATACAGCCTTGTTTGCATATTGATAGATATATATAATACAAGTTTCGACTAATTCTCCCACTTCTCAACTAAGAAGGGATTCTCCGGCCTCTCAGTCGCGTATTTCTCAGCAGTGGGAGGCAGCGTGCTGTTCACTGGTGGCGGGATTCTCTGGTTCCACTGTCAATGGGATTTCCTATTGCAGCCACCTCACACCGCCGGGAAACCCGCAGTGGGGGTACACTGCCGGCAAAACCAGAGAATCCGCCCTGGTTTCCTTCACAACAAAGTTCTGAGGGCCAGCCTCAGCTCTGCAGAAACAGCTGCCGGCAGAGTTAACATCACAGGTCACCCACAGGAGCAGATGTGGTGGAGGTGCAGCACAGGTGAGAACGGAAGCATTGGCATCACCTGCAGAGAAAGAACAAAGAACAATACAGCACAGGAACAGGCCCTTCGGCCCTCCAAGCCCGCGCCGCTCCCTGGTCCAAACTAGACCATTCTTTTGTATCCCTCCATTCCCACTCCGTTCATGTGGCTATCTAGATAAGTCTTAAACGTTCCCTGTGTGTCCGCCTCCACCACCTTGCCTGGCAGCACATTCCAGGCCCCCACCACCTTCTGTGTAAAATACGTCCTTCTGATATCCGTGTTAAACCTCCCCCCCTCACCTTGAACCTATGGCCCCTCATGAACGTCACCACCAATCTGGGAAAAAGCTTCCCACCGTTCACCCTATCTATGCCTTTCATAATTTTATACACCTCTATTAGGTCACCCCTCATCCTCCGTCTTTCCAGTGAGAACAACCCCAGTTTACCCAATCTCTCCTCATAACTAAGCCCTTCCATACCAGGCAACATCCTGGTAAACCTCCTCTGCACTCTCTCTAAAGCCTCCACGTCCTTCTGGTAGTGTGGCGACCAGAACTGGGCGCAGTATTCCAAATGCGGCCGAACCAACGTTCTATACAACCGCAACATCAGACCCCAACTTTTATACTCTATGCCCTGTCCTATAAAGGCAAGCATGCCATATGCCTTCTTCACTACCTTCTCCACCTGTGACGTCACCTTCAAGAATCTGTGGATTTGCACACCCAGGTCCCTCTACGTATCTACACCCTTTATGGTTCTGCCATTTATCGTATAGCTCCCCCCTACGTTAGTTCTACCAAAATGCATCACTTCGCATTTATCTGGATTGAACTCCATCTGCTATTTCTTTGCCCAAATTTCCAGCCTATCTATATACTTCTGTAGCCTCTGACAATGTTCCTCACTATCTGCAAGTCCAGCCATTTTCGTGTCGTCCGCAAACTTACTGATCACCCCAGTTACACCTTCTTCCAGATCGTTTATATAAATCACCGAACAGCAGAGGTCCCAATACAGAGCCCTGCGGAACACTACTAGTCACAGGCACCCAGCCGGAAAAAGACCCTTCCACTACCACCCTCTGTCTTCTGTCTTCTGTGACCAAGCCAGTTCTCCACCCATCTAGCCACCTCCCCCTTTATCCCATGAGATCCAACCCAAAGGAAAGAGATGGGAACGAGCCTGAACCATCACTCCAGACTAGTGCACCCTCCCACTGATTTCATGCCCTCATCCTCCTCCAGTCCCGTCTCCTCCAGAGATTAACAATTCAGCCCATACATTTAATCATTAAATCGCAAATTAGCCAATCACACTGCCTTCTAAATACATACAGATTAGAACAAATACTGAACAGTAGATCATTAAACATAAAGCTTTAATAAACACAGAATAAATATCCAGAATCTTATGTACAATATCAGAAAGGGCAAGTTTAGATGCTTTTTTTGTGACATTTTCACAGATCTCACAAGATTATTTTGAACCACGGACTTTTCATCAACAATAAACACTGAGGTGATTGGATTATACTGTTATGTCAAGTCTTCTTTCATGTAAATCACAGAGGCATTTACTGCAATAAAAATCAAAAATATTTTGATCGATGGTTAAACTTTCATCTGGGGATACACTAAATTTCACTGACTCCCTAGATTTCTCTATGCTCTAATATTCACTGTTCGAAGTTTGAAGGAAATATATTTGCATGTTTTATGAAAGAAACAAAATGCATATTTTTAAAAGAAATTGTATTTTAATACTTGGAACTAAAGGTGCGTTTTTATTTGCAATAGCGGGTTTGTGATGTGAAGGTTAGCTTCAGTGGCTCTTGAAGTCCAGTTTACATGTCTTCCATGAACCAGGAGTAAACGTTCGATGTGAACCATAATGAATTGTGTAGATTTGTAAATGGGACTCAACCTTATTTGTGACTGAAATTGAATTCCAACCATACATGTAGGCCCTGGTGTATTTAGTTTTGCTCCATTTGATTGCTGATTTGGCCTGACTATAGAAGTAGTGAGTTTTTAGACTTCAGTTCTTGGGCAGATTACTGATGTGTAATCATACATACAGTGCAGAAGGAGGCCATTTGGACCATCGAGTCTGCACTGACTCGCCAACAGAACAACACACCCTGGCCCTATCCCCTTATTTACCCCACTGATCTCCCTAACCTATACATCTTGGGGTACTAAGGGACAATTTAGCATGGCAAATCCACCTAACTTGCGCATCTTTGGACTGAGAGAGGAAACCGGAGCACCCGGAGGAAACCCACACAGGCATGGGGAGAACGTGCAGACTCCACCGTCACCCGAGGCCGGAATTGAGCCTGGGTCCCTGGCGCTGTGAGGCAGCAGTGCTAACTATTGTGCCACCCCTAATGGTTGAGGTCAGCAGCCCAATGGTGCACTGTTTCAGCTTTACCATTCTCACCTATCCTTATGCTTCACAACATGGGTGGGCGGGGGGGAGGGAGGGTCTTGGGATTGGAGGGGGGTAAGGATTGGTCCTATATTTTTCTCACCTTTCCCCATTCTTACAGGGTGTCTTCTAACGGATCGCCCTGTATGTCTGCAATTTTGGAAATGTTACGTCAGGAGAACACAAGCCAACCAGACAGACATTGGTGCAAAGCATTGCCCTTTGTCAGTGGATGATAGCAACAGTTCATGCTACTGATATCAACGCAGTTCTGTCATATGTAATAATGCATCAACTCATCACAACATTCAGAAATACAATAAATAATGCAAAGTATTTTGTTTCCTGTGCAAAATAACGTATACATCAACATTTGAATTATTTTCAAATCACGTGCTTCCTTTGTAGAAGCTACCGGATATTGGAAGGGTGTTTGATGTGGCAGATGGTAGGCAGCTCCTCAGGATTACAAAAATCATACACACATCGGGAATGCAAAGGAATTCCGGGCTGGTAACCAGTTCTGATTTACAATTGTGTGCTCATGCTTTTCTCACAATGCGTCCAGACTTTTTCCAGTCCCTGAATTTCTCACGTTTGACGTAACGGATTGGAGACCTGGAACGTACTAGGCTTCCGGATTTCACCTGACTGGAATTAGAGAGACGAACATGTTTAAGGTGGCAAAGCCAGACCCAAAAGTGCTTCACGTAAGAAATTACATTTTGAAGTGTGGTGCTTTTTCAGTTGGCGAATGCAAGCCACTGCTTAAAGAAACAGAACGACATTGCCTCTTCGTTTTGCCTGCTCAAAACTTCTGCTCAATGTCTCAAGTCTAAATTTCATTCAGATTGACACAACAAGGGAAAATGATCGCTTTCTGTGCTAAAAATTCTGAACAGGAGCTTGTTCTTAATTAGACAATGTGGCAAATTAGTACTTTTAATCACAATTCAAAATGATCTTTCAATGACCATCAGTAATACAGTACAGTAATGTGTCCCAAATGGATTGATTACAACAGTGGATTCTAATTATGATAGAATTAGGGAAGATTGGTGTTCTAAGAATAGGATATATATTTGCAGATAGAAATATGAAAAGTATAGAGTCCTTACAGTGCAGAAGGAGGCTGCTTGGCCCATCGAGTCTGCACCGACCACAATCCCACCCAAGCCCTATCCCCATAACCCCATGCATTTACCCTAGCTAGTCCCCCTGACACTAAGGGGCAATTTAGCATGGCCACCCTACCTAACCTGCACATCTTTGGACTGTGGAAGGAAACCGGAGGAAACCCACGCAGACACAGGGAGGATGTGCAAACTCCACACAGACAGTGACCCAAGTCGGGAATCGAACCCCAGGTCCCTGGAGCTGTGAAGCAGCAGTGCTAGCCACTGTGCCATCATGCCGCCCCTACTTCTATCCAAATCAGCCCAGGTTGAGCCAAATGGTGAACATTAAAAGCGCGTTGCTTGTTCATGTATTCATCTTGGTGCCTGAATCATGCATATTATAGGAATGTTGATATGCTTTTACATGATTTTTATTTCATAGAAACATGGAAACATACAAAATAGGTGCTGGAGTAGGCCATTCGGCCCTTTGAGCCTGCACCACCATTCAATATGATCATGGCTGATCATGCACTTTCAGTTTCCCACTCCCACTTTCTCTCCATACTCCTTGATCCCTTCAGCTGCAAGGACCATGTCCAACTCCCTCTTGAACATATCTAACGAACTGGCCCCAACAGCTTTCTGTTGTAGAGGATTCCACAAGTCCTCTGAGTGAAGAAGTTCTTCTCCTGAATGGCTTACCCCTTATTCTTAGACTGTGACCCCTAACTTCTCCAACATCGGGAATATTCTTCCTACATCTAGCCTATCCAGTCCCATCAGGATTTTATATGTTTCTACGAGATCCCCCCTCATTCTTCTAAATTCCAGTGATTACAAGCCCAGTCGATTCAATTTTTCTTCATATGTCCACAAAGACAAAACAGTAATGTAAGCAAAATTGATTTAAACTCTTTTCTTGAAAACCCTGCCTTTCCCCCGCAGTGATGCTGATAACACTGGGGCAGGATGTGTTTCAGGATTGAAGGTATTGTACTGGAAAGAAAGGCACATATAGATGTTCAAATAAATAAAATAGGTGAATAACATTTTTGGGGGCGTTTAAGAGATCCGTAGATAGGTTCATGGACGAAAAGAAATTGGTTTAGGTTGGAGGGTCACAGTTTTTTTTTAACTGGTCGGTGCAACATCGTGGGCCGAAGGGCCTGTTCTGCGCTGTAATGTTCTATGTTCTATGTTCTATGTTCTAACATTGAGCTCAAAGAGTTGTTAGGGTTGAAACAATAGACTTTTTTCAAGCAGGCTTTTTAATCACAGCAGGAGAAGGCAATGTCATGCAAAGTTCAGTTTCACAGGGTGTGCGTGAGTTCACACGGTGGCACAGTAGCTAGCACTGCTGCCTCACAGTGCCAAGGACCTGGGTTCAATTCTAGCCTTGAGTCACTGTCTGTGTGGAGTTTGCATGTTCTCCCCATGTCTGTGTGGGTTTCTTCCGGATGCTCCGGTTTCCTCCCACACTCCAAAAGACGTGCTGGTTAGCTGCATTGACCACGCTAAATTCTCCCTTGGTGTATCTGAAGAGTGTGGCAACTAGGGAATTTTCACAGTAACTTCATTACAGTGTTAATGTAAGCCTACTTGTGACACTAATAAATAAACATTACACTTTCTTAAATGAAAATATTATTTGGATCTCTAATAGTCTGAAGGGAGACCTGGAGGAAATGAAGAACATGTAATGCCCTTTAAAACAGCACACAAAGGATGTTTCCAAACAGGTCCCAATAACCCACAAGGTACAGCTTTGTCAGTCAGGCTGCAATAGGCTCATTAACTTACTTTCCCCCAAGGCAGCAACAATGAACAGGGCCACTCTGCTATGCAGAATATAATCAGCACATCTCGAACAGCAAGGATGTTAAGAATGGGAAGTGGTGATCCAAGCAACACTCGTTGAGCATCTGGGACACTATTCAATCACTGTAGATACCGGTATTATTGCAATAAAATATTGCTTTGGTCCTGACATCATGCTCCAGACAGTGGGAGAGGGGGGATGAGCTGTTGTTTCCAACCAATTTGCTTAGGTAATAGTGATAATTAATACTGAATAATGACTTTTTTTCATTCATTCATGGGACATGGGCGTCACTGGCTGACCAGTATTTATTGTCCATCCTTAGTTGCCCTTAGAAAGCAGTTGAGAGTCAACCACATTGCTGTGGCTCTGACAACCATAGATATCCCTGCAACCAGCATTTCATGCCTCAGATCACAGGAAATCATTTCAGAATAGGGAAATGCTTTGGGGAAATGATAAATTCTTGCACAATTCTTATTTGTAGGCCAGACCAGGTAAGGGTGGCAGATAGAAACATAGAAAAACTATAGCGCAAAACAGTTGTGCCGAACATATCCCCACCTTTTAGGCCTACCAATAACCCTCCATCCTATTAAGTCCCATGTACTCATCCAGGAGTCTCTTAAAAGACCCTATTGAGTTTGCCTCCACCACCACTGACGGCAGCCGATTCCACTCGCCCACCACCCTCTGTGTGAAAAACTTCCCCCTAACATTTCCCCTGTACCTACCCCCCAGCACCTTAAACCTGTGTCCTCTCGTAGCAGCCATTTCCACCCTGGGAAAAAGCCTCTGAGAGTCCACCCGATCTATGCCTCTCAACATCTTATATACCTCTATTAGGTCTCCTCTCATCCTACGTCTCTCCAAGGAGAAAAGACCGAGTTCCCTCAGCCTATCCTCATAAGGCATGCCACTCAATCCAGGCAACATCCTTGTAAATCTCCTCTGCACCCTTTCAATCTTTTCCACATCCTTCCTGTAATGAGGCGACCAGAACTGAGCACAGTACTCCAAGTGGGGTCTGACGAGGGTCTTATATACCTGCATCATTATCCCCGGACTCCTAAACTCAATCCCTCGATTGATAAAGGCCATCACACCATACACCTTCTTAACCACCTCCTCCACCTGCGGGGCCGATTTTAGAGTCCTATGGACCCGGACCCCAAGGTCTTTCTGATCCTCTACAGTACTAAGAGTCCTTCCCTTTATATTGTATTCCTTCATCCCATTTGACCTGCCAAAATGGACCACTGCACATTTATCCGGGTTGAAGTCCATCTGCCACTTCTCCGCCCAGTCTTGCATCCTATCTATGTCCCTCTGTAACTTCTGACATCCCTCCAGACTATCCACAACCCCACCAACCTTCATGTCGTCGGCAAACTTACCAACCCATCCCTCCACTTCCTCATCCAGGTCATTTAAGAAAATGACAAACAGCAAGGGTCCCAGAACAGATCCCTGGGGCACACCACTGGTGACCGACCTCCATTTAGAAAAAGACCCATCTATACCCACTCTCTGCCTCCTTTGGGCAAGCCAGTTCTGGATCCACCGGGCAGCAGCTCCTTGGATCCCATGCCCTCTCACTTTTTCGAGAAGCCTTGCATGGGGGACCTTATCGAACCTTATCGAAGATTTCCTTCCCTAAAGGACATTAGTGAACCAGATGGGTTTTTCCAACAATCGACAATGGTTTCATGGTCATCAGTAGATTCTTAATTCCAGGTTTTTTTTAATTGAATTGAAATTCTACCATTTGTTGTGGTAGGATTTGAACCCGGGTCCCCAGAACAATAGCTGAGTTTCTGGATTAAGAATCTCGTGCTAATACCACTGGGCCATCAACTCCCAAGCAAGAATTGTGCAAGAATTTATCATTTCCCCAAAGCATTTCCCTGTTCTGAAATGATCTCCTGTGATCTGAGGCATGAAATGCTGGTTGCAGGGATATCTGTGGTTGTCAGCTCTCCTGGATTTCTAGTTCACTATATTCAACTATGTTTGTTTAAACTGGGGCAGCTCAGTGGCACAGTGGTTAGCGTTGCTGCCTGACAGAGCCAAGAACCAGGGTTTGTTTCCCAGCTTGGGTCACTGTCTATGTGGAGTTTGCACATTCTACCCGTGTCTGCATGGGTTCTCTCCAGGTGCTCCAGTTTCTTCCCACTGCCAGAAAGACGTGCTGTTTAGTTGCATTGGCCATGCTAAATTCTCCCTCAGTGTACCCGAACATGCGCCAGAGTGTGGCGTGTGGCAACCAGGGGATTTTCACAGTAACTTCATTGCAGTGTTAGCCTACTTGTGACACTAATAAATAAACTTTAAACACAGTAAGTGCAGGCCTAAAACATGTTGCTATTCTTCAGTCGAACAGTAAGATGTGTGTAAATTTAACATTCTGCTGCTGTTTTTGTGTTCTCATTTTGTGATTTATTTGTTATAATCAATTGAGCTGCGCTCTAACCTGACACCATATGGTCTGGTCGCATTATGATTTGTGTCTATGTAAGAGATCAGAAGGATGTGATAGGCATCCCATATGTTTTGTGGCTTGTAACATATGCATACAGGGATGTGTAAGATCTATGGGAGTGTATTGTTAAAACTGGGACACAATTCCTGCTCACTGCATGTTTAAATTGTAGGTGTAAGATAGTTGGGAATGCAAGTATATCTACAGGAACACCAGCCTGTTATGACCATGAATAAAAAGTGAATGAGTTCAGACTCGCAGGGTCTGTGCTTGGGCCTTGACTTGTTACAGTTTTTGTCAATGACATAGGTGAGAGGAGTGAAGGCTCAATTTGTAGATGATACGAAGATACGCAGGAAAGTATGTTGTGAAGAAGACATATGGGGAGGAATTTTACCGGCTCGCCCTGCAGAGTGAGCTGGTAAGATTGCATGAGAGCTGAGAAATCAAGATCACGCCCGATTTCTTGGTTCTTACGATTTTACGAGAGCTGGATTTCTGGTGAAGTCAGCCTCTCATGGCCGAGAGACTGAGTAATTTATTCTAATGTATTTAAATGAGGGTTTACATGTGTTTCATGAGCCCGGTGGTCAATTGTCCGGGCTCACTTGCCTTTATGGCCTCACCGGGAGAGTTTCTCTCTGGCAAGGAAAACACCTGCTCCCCACAAACAGGGAACAGTCCTGTTGGCCTTGCCGGTGGAACCGGTGGCCATTGAGGCCCCCTGGGGAGGCTGAGGGCGAGGGGAGATGCCCCTTGAGCAGTGCCACCCTGGAACCTTGTCACTGCCACCCTGGCACCGCCAGCCTAGCACCTTGGCAATGCCCAGCGGGCACCTATGGGGTGGACCTATGGGGGGACTATGGGGTGGGGCATGAAAGGGTGGCCTGATCGATGTTGGAAGGAGGGCCCACTGCGCACACTGCAACGGGATCGGATCGGGGAGAAATGGAGGGCCGCTGCTGCCTTGCAGTTGCAACTGAGGGAGGGGGAGCCTGATTGACCTGGATGGTGAGGCTAGATGCCCATGCATTGTGGGGCTCGTGATTGGCTGTGGGCCCCTGCGATTGCGGGGGGTGGGGTCTGGTTGAGGCTGCCTACATTAGCAGGGGCCTGACAGCTCTCTCTCTTGACTGTCAGACACTTGCTGCTGCTATTGAGCATGTGCAGAATCAGATGTCTGCACATGCGCAGTAGCTCCCTCTACAGGCTGGCTGGTGAATTAAACCCAGCCCACTGCCTGCAGCTGCTAGAAACAGTCTCAACCATTTTTTCATGACTAAATGTATAAGATTGGGTGTGAAAGCTCGCCCAAAACTGGATCAGGAACTCTCCTATTTTTACGCTAGCTGGACACTTAGAATCAATCACGTAAAATTCCACCAATGGAGTTTGCAGATAGATGTAGATAGATTGAGTGAGTGGGGAAAAATCTAGCGGATAGGTTATAATGAGGAAAAATTTGAAGATGTTCACCTTGGCAGGAAGAATAAAAAAGCAGAGTATTATTTAAATGGAGAACAACTATAGAATGTCGAGGTACAGGAGGATTTAGGTATCTGGTGCACAAAACATTAGTGTGCAAGTGCAGCATGCAATCAGGAAGGCTAATGGAATCCTATGCTTTATTCCATGAGGAATTGAATATAAAGACAAGAATGTTATGTTTCAGTGGTACAGGGCATTGATGAGACTGCATCTCAAATACCGTGCACAGTTTTGGTCTCCTTATTTAAGGAGGGATGTAAATGCATTGGAGGCAATTCAGAGGAGGTTTAGCAGACTGCTACCTGGAATGAAAGGGTTGCCTTACGAAAATAGGTTGGAAAGGCTGGGCTTGTTCCCACTAAAGTTTAGAAGAGTGATGGGTGATTTGATTGAAGTATATAAGATCCTCAACAGTATTGACAAGGCAGACATTGAAAGTCTGTTTCCTCTTGTGGGCGAGTCCAGAACTAGGGGGAACTGATTTAAAATTAGGAGTGACCTATCAGACAGAGATAAGGAGAATTTTTTTCTCTCAGAGGGTTGTGCGACTTTGAAACTCTGGCTGGAATTTTACTGTCCCGCCCGCCACGGAAATCGGAGCGGGCGTGGGGGGGGTGGGTTGGGGGCGGGCGGGGGGCGGACCATGGAAAGGTCCGTTGACCTCGGGCAAGATAATCTGGTTTCGGAGCGAGCGAGCGAGTGAGGAAAATCCCGCTCTCTGCCTCAGATGGCGCCGGAAGCGGGATCACTGGATAATTTTAAAACAGAGGTAGATAGATTCTTGATTTGCAAGGCAATCAAAGTTTACAGGGGATGTAGAACTCAACACAAACAGATCAGCTATGATCTTTTTGAATGGTGGGGCAGGCTCAAGGGGCCGAATGGCCTATTTCTGCTCCTGATTCATACGTTCGTTAAAAGAGCTATGGCTTTACTAAAATTGTTACAATATGGATGAAGAAGGACATTTGTCCACCTAAGGTGGATAGGTTATTGGTAAGCAAGGGGGTGATAAGTTATTAGGAGAGGCGAGATGCAGATTTGAGGTCACTATCGGGCCAGCCATGATGTAATTAAATAGCAGAGCAGGCTGAAGGGGCCGAATGGCCTACTCGTGCTCCTTGCTCACATTTTGTAAGCTCGTTCATCCAAAACAGAAACCCCTTTACTGCATCTGTTTCTTACATTATTCCAGAAATATTGCTTTAAATATCTACCAGGTGCCAGGTGCTGATCACTTTTTTTTATCACAGATACTGATTGATATCAGTCTTAATTTGTCTTTCACTAATTCAAACTCCTGTTCTACCCTCACGATTTAGCTTGAACTAATCTTGTGCCTTTATCTTTTCAGTGTGGTCTCTAACGTGGGGCTGCCGCTGAGTTACCTCCTTTCTGATGCAGAGTAACCCAGAGATGTATACAAAGGGTTAACAGACCTCAAACCACAGAGATTATCTCATAAACACTTAGCTGCGTTAGTTTGAATGAATAACCCTAGCAGCTGTTGGGTTCATGGTGTGCACTCCAACAGAGATTTATTTCACAAATGCCTATAAAGGTCTTACTAATAACACAGCAATTATCCAGTCCATCAGTTACAAAATAACCCAGCCACTGTAACTGTCGCCATGTAAGGTGAAACATGTAATTGTGTGTACATGGGGAAGATACCAGATTTTATAAGCAAATGACATGAAGATTTGGTATTTAAGAAGACATTGGCTTCACAAAGCAGCCAATCATTTATTTAAATTTGCTGGGATACTTATGATATCATTCACTTTGAAACGCTGTTAAATGTGATGATACTGATAAAATCAACTCTCGGTACTTACCTCCCAAACCAAAATAGCAAACACTATGAAAAAATACTGCACACTTGAATCATTCACTGTGTTTCCGATTCTTCATTTCATTTATTCCATGCATATTGGATTGAATGATACTTCTTAATGACCTGATATTTTGTATATCATAAATCATCAAGTATAATGAATAGTCCAGTTGCATTTAATTACAACATACCTCACACCGGGGTTACATGTTCCAGTGCAGCAATGGTTAGATCAGCTTGGTGTCCTACTTAGAATCCCACAGTGCAGAAGGAGGCCATTCGACCCATCAAGTCTGCATCAACCACGATCCCACCCAGGCCCTATCCCTATGCATTTACACTAGCTAGTCCCCCTGGCACTAAGGAGCAATTTAGCATAGCCAATCCACCTAACCCGCACATCTTTGGACTATGGGAGGAAAGCGGAGCATCCGGATGAAACCTACACAGACACGGGGAGAATGTGCAAACTCCACACAGACAATGACCCAAGCTGGGAATTGAACCCGGGTCCCTGGCATTGTGAGGCAACTGTGCTAACCACTGTGCCACCATGCCACCCCCAACTTGATGCTGAGCTGAGTATTGCACCACTAAAACTGTCACCTCCACAAAATCTGTGGCTATTAGTACCTCTGTCTCTGCCCCGTGCCCACTACTGCTGAAACTCTTTTCACCTTCATTACTTCCCAGCTTGACTCCACAAGATGCTTTGTACCAGCTTCCCAAGCTCCATCCTGCATAAGCCATCATTCAGAATTTATGTCAATGTCTTATTCCTCATTAACTTCAGTTCCTCTGTGAATTCTCTCTTCTCCCATCATCCCCATTCCTTAATTCAATGAATTCAAAATCTTTTCCTGAATTGATCAGTCCCTCTCTAGTTTTACCCTTTCCTATTTGCTTAACTTCCTCCTATTTTCCTTGAGAAACATAAACAATAAGAAGAGGACTAGGCCATAGGGTCCTTTGAGCCTGCTTGGCCATTCAATGAGATAATGGTTTCACTTCTACATCAACTTAATTTTTCCACCTTATTTCCATAACCCTCAAGAATCCATCAATCTCAACCTTCAACACATTCAATGGCTAAACATTCACAGCCCTCTGGTATAGAGAATTCTAAAGATTCACTACCCTCTGAGCGAAGAAACTTCTTCTTATCTCAGCCTTGTCTGAGACTATGACATCTAGTTTAGACTCTCCAGCCAAGGGCAACAATTTCTCTGCATCCATGCCCGGTCAAGCTCTCTAAAAACTTTAAATGTTTCAGAGAGATTGCCTTTTGTTATTCAAAACCTCACAGAGTATAGCCCCCATATTTCTCACCTCATAGCACAACCTTCTCAACCCAGTAAATATTTAGTGAATATTAGCGGTACGGTGGTACAGTGGTTAGCACTGCTGCCTCACAGCGCCAGGGACCCAGTCTGATTCCAGCCTTGTGTGACTGTGTGGAGTTTGCGCATTCTCCTGTGTCAGTGTGGGTTTTCTCCGGGTGCTCTGGTTTCCTCGCACAGTCCAAAGATGTGCAGGTTAGGTAGATTGGCCATGCTAAATTGCCCTTTAGTGTCCCAAGAGGTCTAGGTTAGGGGGATTAGCCATGTTAAACGTGTGGGGTTACAGGGAAAAGGTGGGGGAGAGGGCCTGGGTAAGATACTCTGTCAGAGAGTCAGTGCAGACTCGATGGGCCAAATGGCCTCCTCTGTACTGTACGGATTCCATGATTACTGAAGCTCTAAAACAAATACATCCTTGGGTAAGGAGGCGACAATGATACAAAGTACTCAAAGTGTAGTCTCACTATAATTGTAGCAAGACTTTCTTGTTTTGATATTTCAAATCCCTCGCAATAAAGGCTGGTATGCCACTTGTCTTTCTAATTGTTTGCTGCATTTAACTTTCCTTCTATTTCTTTAATTAGACTCTTTTCACCATTTCATTGTTGGTTGTTGAGTTTTTCGTTATCTTGGTCCCAAATTCTGGAACATTTTCTCTAAACTCTTCCACACTGCTACATCATCTGAAAACACAATGCCAGCTTCTAGAAGTACACCAATTACTGCTCTATCCCACCATCATATTTTTCAAGCCTTCCACCTGTCTCTCAATTGTTTAATTGTTTGTCTGACATCCATTCTGAATGATCAAAAAATTCCTCATACAACTATTGGGGAGGCTGAAGCAATTGACTTTGGTGCTGCCACAATCTCCTCTCCCTCGTCACCATGCCACCCTTCTCTTTGTCTAAGGGTGAACCAGAAAGTTTGCAACTTCAGTTTCTTATTTGACTTTGAGAAGAGTTTTCAATCACATATCCCTATAATCACCAAGACCACTTACTTCCACCTTAGTAACAGCACTTCACTCTGCGCTGCTGCTGTTGAAACCTTCGGCCATGTCACCTCTCAACATTATTATGTCAACAACAAGAGCAAATGCTGGAAAATCTCAGCAGGTCTGACAGCATCGGTGGAGAGAGAATAGAGCCAACGTTTCGAGTCTGGATGACCCTTCGTCAGAGCTAAGAGCAAAGAAAATCAGAAGAGATTTATACAATCAGGGTTGGGGGGGGGGGGGTGGGGGGCGCTGTAATTGGACAAAGGGAATGTAAATTATGATGGAGAAAGCTGAAAAAGGTGCTCAAAGTTTCCATTAAGTGATCAACATGTGTGAATGGCAGAACAGTGGTACAGGCTGTTAAGGGACTGCCTGAGGAATGTGGTAGTTGCCCTGAAGGAAGGGGGTTGTGGGGGGAGGGGGGAGAAAATGGAAGTGAGAATGAAGGACGATAAAATGGATGAATGAGATGGAATGAAATGAAATAAAATAAATGGAAATGGGGTGAAGATGGAAGGGAGAGTTCACGCTCTGGAGTTGTTCAACTCAATGTTCAGTCCAGAAGGCTGTAAAGTGGCCAATAGGAAGATGAGGTGTTGTTCCTCCAGTTTGCGTTGGGATTCACTAGAACATTGCAAAACGCCAAGGACAGACATGTGGACAGGAGAGCAGGATGGTGTTGAAGTGGTAAGCGACAGGAAGGTTAGGGTCCTGCTTGCGGACAGACCGAAGATGTTCAGCAAAGCGGCCACCCAGTCTACGTTTGGTCTCTCTGATATACAGTAGGCCACATTAGGAGCAGCGGAAGCAATGGACCAGATTGAAGGAGGTGCATGTGAAGCTTCACCTGAAAGGGGTGTTTAGGAGCTGGGATGGTGAGCAGGGAGGAGGTAAAGGGGCAGATGTTGCACCTTCTACGATTGCATGGGAAGGTGCTGTAGGCAGGGGGTGAGATGTTGGGTGTGATGGAGGAGTGGACCAGAGTGTCCCGGAGAGAGCGGTCCCTGTGGATTGCTGACGGATGGGTGAGGGGAAGATGCGTTGAGTGGTGGCATCATGCTGGAGTTGACGAAAATGGCAAAGGACGATCCTTTGAATGTGGAGACTGGGGGGTGAAAAGTGAACTGGGAGAATAGGATGAAGTACTTACAGGATGTGGGGTGTGTAGAGCTGTAGTCAAAGTCTCAGTTCCTTCGCCTCCACCGCATTTGTTCTGATGATGCCACTTTCCAAAATAGTGCTGCTAATATGTCTTCCTTCTTCCTCAATCGTGGTTTTCCACCCACTATGGTTGACAAGGCTCTCAACCGCGTCCAACCTATCCCTCAGACTACTGCTCTCACCCACTCCCCTCCCTCCCAGAACCAGGATAGGGTCCCCCTGGTCCTCATTTTTCACTCCACCAGCCTCTGCATTCAAAGGATCATCCTCCGCCATTTCCACCAACTCCAGCATGATGCCACCACTGAACACATCCTCTCCTCACATTCTGATCACTTAATGGACACTCTTCTCAGCCTTCTTCATCATCATTTACATCCCCTTTATCCAATTACAGCCCCCCACCCTTATAGTATAAATCTCTTCTGAGTCTCTTTGCTCTGAGCTCCTACGAAGGGTTATCCAGATTCAAAACGTTGGCTCTATTCTCTCTCCACAGATGCTGTCAGACCTGCTGAGATTTTCCAGCATTTCTCTGTTTTTGTTTCAGATTCCAGCATCTGCAGTATTTTGCTTTTCTATTATTGTGTCACCGCACTCCTGAGCAGCCTCCCATATTCTATTAACTTAGGGTCATCCTAAAGTCTGCAACCCATGTGCTAACTCGCACCAATTCCCATCCAATATCAACCCTCTGCTCACAGAGATACACCTGCTTCCGGTTCACAAAAGCCTCAGCTTTAAAATTATAATCTTTCTTTTCAAATCCATCCATGGCCTCACCTCTGCCTCTCTCTGTAATCATGATGTGGAGATGCCAGCGTTGGACTGGGGAAAACACAGTAAGAGTTTTAACAATACCAGGTTAAAGTCCAACAGGTTTATTTGGTAGCAAATGCCATTAGCTTTCGGAGCCCTGCTCCTTCGTCAGATGGACTCCTGGACTTGCAGAATCTCACTGGCTGTCCTGTCTGGAGACAATACACATTTCTTTAACCTGTGCCTAATGCTCCCTCCACTCATATTGTCTGTACCTTTAAGACTTGATTAGCTGTAAAGATTCGCATTCTAATCAGTATTCTGAAACTTGATTTTGTGTCTCTGTGTGCCTTGTTTGTGAGCAGATATCCACTCCATCTGACGAAGGAGCAGGGCTCCGAAAGCTAATGGCATTTGCTACCAAATAAACCTGTTGGACTTTAACCTGGTGTTGTTAAAACTCTTACTGTCTCTCTGTAATCCCTGCCACACAACTCTCTGTGCTTCCCTAATTCCGGTCTCTTGAGAATCCTCCACCTTAATTGCTCCACATAGAGTCATAGAATCATAGAATCCCTACAGTTCTGAAGGAGGCCATTCGGCCCATCGATTCTGCACCGACTCTCCAACAAAATATTTTACCTAGGCCTTTCCCCATCACCCCATGTATTTACCCATCAAATCCTCCTAGCCGACATATTTTGAGACATTAAGGGCGGGATCTTTTTGGCCACACTCGCCCCAAGACCAGAAATCCCACCCAAGGTCAACAGACCTTTGCATGGTACTGTCCCACCCACTACGATTCCCATGGCGGGCGGAACAGGAAAATTACATCCAAAGGGGCAATTTAGCACAGCCAATCCACCTAACCTACACATCTTTGGATTGTGGGAGGAACACAGTAAGAAGTTTAACAACACCAGGTTAAAGTCCAACAGGTTTATTTGGTAGCAAAAGCCACACAAGCTTTCGGAGCTCTAAGCCCCTTCTTCAGGTGAGTGGGAATTCTGTTCACAAACAGAGCTTATAAAGACACAGACTCAATTTACATGAATAATGGTTGGAATGCGAATACTTACAACTAATCAAGTCTTTAAGAAACAAAACAATGGGAGTGGAGAGAGCATCAAGACAGGCTAAAAAGATGTGTATTGTCTCCAGACAAGACAGCCAGTGAAACTCTGCAGGTCCACGCAACTGTGGGAGTTACAGATAATGGCATTTCAAACAACCGCACAACCTCAAACAGACCATTGTCCGCAGCAAACTACCCAGCCTTCAGGAGAACAGTGACCATGACACCACACAACCCTGCCACAGCAACCTCTGCAAGACGTGCCGGATCATCGACACAGATGCCATCATCTCACGTGAGAACACCATCCACCAGGTACACGGTACATACTCTTGCAACTCGGCCAACGTTGTCTACCTGATACGCTGCAAGAAAGGATGTCCCGAGGCATGGTACATTGGGGAAACTATGCAGACGCTGCGACAACGGATGAATGAACACCGCTCGACAATCACCAGGCAAGACTGTTCTCTTCCTGTTGGGGAGCACTTCAGCGGTCACGGGCATTCGGCCTCTGATATTCGGGTAAGCGTTCTCCAAGGCGGCCTTCGCGACACACGACAGCGCAGAGTCGCTGAGCAGAAACTGATAGCCAAGTTCCGCACACACGAGGACGGCCTCAACCGGGATATTGGGTTCATGTCACACTATTTGTAACTCCCACAGTTGCGTGGACCTGCAGAGTTTCACTGGCTGTCTTGTCTGGAGACAATACACATCTTTTTAGCCTGTCTTGATGCTCTCTCCACTCCCATTGTTTTGTTTCTTAAAGACTTGATTAGTTGTAAGTATTCGCATTCCAACCATTATTCATGTAAATTGAGTCTGTGTCTTTATAAGCTCTGTTTGTGAACAGAATTCCCACTCACCTGAAGAAGGGGCTTAGAGCTCCGAAAGCTTGTGTGGCTTTTGCTACCAAATAAACCTGTTGGACTTTAACCTGGTGTTGTTAAACTTCTTACTGTGTTTACCCCAGTCCAACGCCGGCATCTCCACATTGTGGGAGGAAACCAGAGCACCCGGAGGCACCCACACAGGCACAGGGCGAATATGCAGACTCCACACAGACAGTCACCCAAGAATCGAACCTGGGTTGTTGGCGCTGTGAAGCAGCAATGCTAACCACTGTACCACAGTTCTGTCCATAGAAGGCATTGTGGTGCATTGGTGGCATTCCTACTCTGGACCCAAAATTCTGGGTTCAAGTCCAACACCAGGACTTGTTGGTCACAGAGGGAGTGTTCATAATGCGGGTCAGTTCGGGAATCCTTCCCTCAGTTCCCCAGTATTCCCCAAAGGGTAAAATAGTATGAATATGAAGATACAGTAAAATAAATCACTCCTCCACTGGCGATGTCCCTTCAGTTTCCAAGACCCTAAACTCTGGAATTCTGTCTCCCCACTTTCCTCCTTTAAGACATTCCTTAAAACCAATCTCTTTGGCCAATTACTTGGTCAGCTACCTTAATATCTTATGTAGCGGGACTTCATAATATTTTGTTTTACAATGTTCTTGTACAGTGCTTAGATATCTTTGTGGCACAGTGGTTAGCACTGCTGCCTCAAAGCACCAGGGACCCGGGTTCAATTCTGGCCTTGGGTCACTGTCTGTGTGGAGTTTGCACGTTCTCCCCGTGTCTGCGTGGGTTTCCTCCGGGTGCTCTGGTTTCCTCCCACACTCCAAGGATGTGCAGGATAAGTGAATTGGCCAGGATAAATTGCCCCTTGGTGTCAGGGGGATTAGCAGGGTAATTAGGTGGGCTTACAGGCTTAGGTGTGTCGGTGTATATATATGTCCATGTCTGTGTTGTCCCTGTCTGTGTGTCGGGTGTGTGTGTTTGTATGAGCATGTCTCTATATGTATGATGTGGAGATACCGGCGTTGGACTGGGATAAGCACAGTAAGAAGTCTCACAACACCAGGTTAAAGTCCAACAGCTTTATTTGGTAGCAAAATTCACTAGCTTATGGAGTGCTGCTCCTTCGTCAGTTAAGTGGGAGTTCTTTTGTAAATTGAGTTTGTGTCTTTATATGCCCTGTTTGTGAACAGAACTCCCACTTACCTGATGAAGGAGCAGCGCTCCAAAAGCTAGTGGATTTTGCTACCAAATAAACCTGTTGGACTTTAACTTGGTGTTGTGAGACTTCTTACTGTCTATATGTATGTACATGTCTATTGTACCTGCCTGTGTTTAAGGGGTGTATATATATCCCTGGGTGGGATTGTTGTCAGTGCAGGCTGGATGGGCTGAATGGACTCCTTCTGCAGCAGGGGTTCTATGATCTCTCTTTACTATAAAGGAGCTGTATAAATGTAAAAAAACGTTGCTGCAACTTTGAGAGATCCTGAGGTCCTGCCATGAGCTATATAAATACAAGTTTTGTATTTGACCAAAAATAAACGAGCGTTTACTGGCGAATGTACAGATACAATCTACCGCCTGAGCTATTAAAACCTGAAATATCAATCAATAATCCGAATATTTTAATCCTCATCGCGCGTTATCCGCATTAGGTAGAGTGAAACATGTTTTGCAGTAACTACTCACCTGGAACACCAGACGGGACGGGCTTGCTTTTTGGGCTTGGCTGCCTGCCTTTTATACTCCATCCAGCCACACACCAATTCGTGGATGATCATCACATACAGGAGGAAGATCAGAACCCCGGGCTCCATTCGGGGATGCTGAGGGTTGGCGGCATTTGTCAGGGGAGGCATTGAGAGCCTGTCTGCAAACGGCGGCTGCCTCTGATGTTGCGACTGCTCCAACTCGCAGGGCTGGGCTAACTCACATTAGAGGAAAGCAAGGTTAAAAGCTCATAAAACCTCCCCGGGGAACGCCACCGAGTTTCACAGAATAAATAGACACACGCAGTTACACTGAGAACGTTAGAGCATAGGCAGTGTCTTCATGAACAAGAATAGGGAAAACCCCTAGTTTACAACTGACAACTTAGTCCAACTTTGCTAAGGCAGTGAGGAGTTGATAGAGCCAACTGTTTAAATGCTCTTTTTAAACACCATTCTTAAAGTTTACAAAGCCAATGCTCAGAGTGGACCAGGCAAACCCTCAAATCCATTCCTTGCTTGCTCCAAAACTCAAATTCAAATTCCAATTGAATCCAATTCAAGATCCCCACAAGAGAGACAAACAAGATCCAAGCTGATAAGATAAGGCACAGCACCCCATCTTGGACTTGATCAGACGCTTGATCTCAGCCAAAAGGCCAATTTAAATCTTATCCATCCCTCTGGATAACCTCCATAATGCTGAGGTTTGCATTGAGCACTCCACTTGAGTGCATCTATTATGTGTTTTGTGTCAATAAAGTGTATTATTAACCACTGTTTGGGTTTAAGCCTTGGTTGGCGAGCTTCCTTCGCTGCAAGCTCCCTCAATAATAAATCAATGCTCAGGAAATTGTTTAAAATATAGTATTGATAAATGTAGAAATGGATTTTAATCAGATATCGGCGAGAAAGTGAAGTGATGGGCGGGAGGAAGAATTAACACCCTTGAGCATTTCCTGACAGGCACAGGATGTTAAATATTGCTGCCTGCGTGTGGCTAAGTGCAGGTGCAAATGGGGATGTTTGTGTCCATATGTATCAGTATGGGTGTCTATGTCTATATATCTGAGTGTGTATCTATGCATGATGTGGTGTTGCTGGCGTTGGACTGGGGTAGGCACAATAAGTAGTCTCACAACACCAGGTTAAAGTCCAACAAATAAACCTGTTGGACTTTAACCTTGTGTTGTGAGACTACTTACTGTGTATCTATGCATGCATGTGTGTACATGTGTACATATCTGTGTGTATGTGCAGTTGCCTGTATGGGTGTCTATATATACATGTCTGTTGTATGTGTGTCTGTGTTTGTGCATGTCTATATGCATGTGTCCATGTCTGTGTTGTATCTGTCAGTGTGTAGGGGATGTATGTGTGTTGATATATATGTGTACATGTCTGGGTTGTACCTGGCAGTGTGTTGGGTGTATGTGTGTGTATTTGTGTGTTTGTATGAGTATGTCTCTATATGTACATGTCTATCATACCTGCTTGTGTTTAGGGGGTATATATATGTCAGTATGCATATATACATGTTGCATCTGTCTGTGTAGGATGTTTGTATAGAGGTGTCCATATATATATATGTATGTGTATACGTCTGTGTTGTACCTCTCTGCGTATAGGGTGCCTGTGACCTAATATATGTATATGTCTGTTGTACCTGTCTGTGTGTAAGGTGTGTATATATATATATGTACATGTCTGTGTTGTTTCTATCTGTGCGTAGGGTGTGTGCTATACATGTATATGGCTGTTGTAACCTGTCTGCATTTAGGGGGTGTATGTGTTGACTGTATTGTATCCGATTTGTGTGTATGTGTATGGAGGTTTCTGTGTATGTATGTGTGGGGGTTATGTGTGTATGTTGTGTATGAGCGTGTCTGGATGCGTGTGTACATGTCTGTGTTGTATCTGTCTTGTGTATGTATGCCTGTGAATGGGCATGCCTGTGTATGTGCGCATGTGTCTGTATGGTATGGGGGGATATAAACAGTTGATTCAATTGCTGGCGGATGTTGGAAACCTTGTTTGCTGAATAATTAGACGAGGATGCAATGATCCTTGGAGGGTGAAGTGAAGATGAAAGGATGATGCCGTCTCCAAGGGAACAGCTGTATGCAATGAGTGACAATACCTGCTTGAACTGGCTTTCAGTGAATCGTGTCAGAGGCTCACTGAGCCTTGAACTGTGTATTTCCAACCCTGCTGGCAACTGTTATGTCAGAATCTCTCTGGAAGAGGTTGTGGAAAAACAAACTTCAATCACACTGAAGCATCATAATGACTGCAATGACCCCTCATTGTGTGGATAGACTCAAAGCTGCCCACTTTCCTTGTCAACAAGCCCCATAGAAACGGCTTGTTTCATCTGCTTCTGTGTTTGCCTTCTGCAACATCTCGTATTGGTTTCTCCATTACTGAGCATCACCGATGTTACAGCATCTCTCCAGCGGCAGAAGCACTTGGGGGC
Organism: Mustelus asterias; assembly: GCF_964213995.1. NCBI lineage: Eukaryota > Metazoa > Chordata > Chondrichthyes > Carcharhiniformes > Triakidae > Mustelus > Mustelus asterias. The sequence continues at coordinate 29,212,556 of NC_135813.1, read as the reverse complement.
AATAACGTGAACTGGACAGAGCTGCATGGTATGTTGGAAAGCAACATGGACCCCTCAAATGTCAAAATGAATGAGTCTTTCATTAATTGGCTCATATTTAGATTTCAGTATTGGATATTTCATAGAATTACATAGAATAAACAGTACAGAAACAGGCCAGTCAGCCCAACTAATCCATGCCAGCGTTAAAATTTATTCTGAATTGCCCATTTGATGATTTGATTTTATATTGATTGTTGTTTCCCTACAAGTGGAAAGATTCTCCCTATATCCACTCAATCAAAACCTTCCATAATTTTGTTAGTCACCTCCTAGTCTTCTCTGTTCATCTTTCCTGATAGGTCCTCGTATCATTTGCACCCTCCACTTTCTCTGTATCCTGTCTTTATATACTGACCAGAAATGTGCACTGTGCTCCAGATGTGGCCTAACCAAGCTTTGACACAAGTTTGAGTCTAACTTCTTTACTTCTCAATTCTATCTGTCTGGAAATAAGCCCAGCAGTGCCTCTACTTTCTCAGGAAACTAAGGAAATTTGGCATGTCCGCTACAACTCTCACAAACTTCTACACCATAGAAAGCATCCTTTCTGATTGTATCACAGCTTGGTATTGCTTCTGCAAGAAACTATAAAGGGTTGTGAATGAAGCCCAGTCCATCATTCAAACCAACCTCACATCCATTGACACTGTCTACAGTTTACGCTGTCTCGGAAAGGCAGCCAGCATAATCAAGGACCCCATGCATCCCAGACATTCTCTCTTCCACCTTCTTCCATTGGGAAAAAGATACAGAAGTCTGAGATCACGTACCAATCGACTCAAAAACAGCTTCTTCCCTGCTGCCATCAGACTTTTGAATGGACCTACCTCGCATTAAGTTGATCTTTCTCTAAACCCTAGTTATGACCGTAACACGACATGCCGCACTCTCTCGTTTCCTTCTCTCTGTATGGTATGCTTTGCCTGTATAGCGCACAAGAAACAATACTTTTCACTGTATACTAATACATGTGACAATAATAAATTAAATCAAAATGTTACTCATTGGCCTTTTTTACGGTCTTGCTAGTGACTTTTAGTGATTGTTATATTTGCACTCCCAACTCCTCCACCCCACTTAGATTCTTTTTTTCAAAATAACTTGGACCCTCCTTCTGTTTCTTACCAAAATGTAATACTCCTCACTGGTCAGTGTAGAAATTCATTTACAAGTTATATGTCCATTCTGTTTATTCAGGTAGTGGATAATTTAGCTGGAGGAAATATCCACAGGTACAGAAATATCTAATTTAGTCAGAGGAAGTTTCGGTTTATGACTCCTCAATCCAATAATTCAATATTTCACTTCTGCTCAACATTAAGAGAGGTTTGGAATTAATTGGAACCTCAATCTGCCTCAGTCCAATTATTACACTTTCTGTCTTTCTCGCTCTCTAATTGTGAAGATAAAGATGCCAAGGAAGATTCCTGTCCTCCGCTCCTAGAAGTTAATCAAATAACAAAGAACAGTACAGCAGAGGAACAGACCCTTCAACCCACCAAGGATATTATTATTAAACTAGAAAGAGTGCAGAAAAGATTTACTAAGATGCTACCGGGATTTGATTGTTGGAGTTATAAGGAGAGGCTCGATAGACTGGGCCCTTTTTCCCTGGAGTGTAGGAGGCTCAGGCGTGATCTTACAGAGGTCTATAAAATAATGAGGGGCATAGATAAGGTAGATAGTCAACATATTTTCCCAAAGGCAGGGGAGTCTAAAACTAGAGGGCATAGGTTTGAGGTGAGAAGGGAGAGATATAGAAGGGTCCAGAGGGGCATTTTTTTCACTCAGAGGGTGGTGAATGTCTGGAATGAGCTGCCATTGGCAGTAGTAGAGGCGGGTACAATTTTCTCTTTTAAAAAGCGTTTAGACGGTTACATGAGTGGGATGGGTATAGAGAGATATTGGCCAAATGCGGGCAATTAGGACTAGCTTAGTGGTAAAAACTGGGCGGCATGGACAAGTTGGGACGAAGGGCCTGTTTCCATGCTGTAAACCTCTGTGACTCTATGGCTGGAATTTTACCGGCATGCCCACCCCAATTCCGGGGATAGGCAAGGATCGGAGAATGGCATTCTCCGTTGGCCTCGGGCGGGATTGTGCCGGTAAAATTCTGCCCCATGAGCCTTACTTCTGTTGTGGGCAAAGTTTTGGAAAGGATTACAAGGGATAGGATTTATAATCATCTGGAAAGGAATAATTTGATTAGGGATAGTCAATACGGTTTTGTGAAGGGTAGGTTGTGCCTCACAAACCTTATTGAGTTCTTTGAGAACGTGACCAAAGAGGTGGATAAGGGTAAAGCGGTTGATGTGGTGTATATGGATTTCAGTAAAGCGTTTCATAAGGTTCCCGATGATAGGCTATTGCAGAAAATACGGAGGCATGGGATTGAGGGTGATTTAGCGGTTTGGATCAGAAATTGGCTAGCTGTAAGAAGACAGAGGGTGGTGGTTGATGGGAAATGTTCATCCTGGAGTTCAGTTACTAGTGGTGTACCGCAAGGATCTGTTTTGGGGCCACTGCTGTTTGTCATTTTTATAAATGACCTGGATGAGGGCGTAGAAGGATGGGTTAGTAAATTTGCGGATGACACTAAAGTCGGTGGAGTTTGGACAGTGCGGAAGGTTGTTGCAGGTTACAGAGGGACATAGATAAGCTGCAGAGCTGGGCTGAGAGGTGGCAAATGGAGTCTAGTGCGGAAAAGTGTGAGGTGATTCACTTTGGAAGGAGTAACAGGAATACAGAGTGCTGGGCTAATGGTAAGATACTTGGTAGTGTGGATGAGCAGAGAGATCGCGGTGTCCATGTGCATAGATCCCTGAAAGTTGGCACCCAGGTTGATAGGGTTGTTAAGAAGGCGTATGGTGTGTTAGCTTTTATTGGTAGAGGGATTGAGTTTCGGAGCCATGAGGTCATGTTGCAGCTGTACAAAACTCTGGTGCGGCCGCACTTGGAGTATTGCGTACAGTTCTAGTCGCCGCATTATAGGAAGGATGTGAAAGCATTGGTAAGGGTGCAGAGGAGATTTACCAGGATGTTGCCTGGTATGGTAGGAAGGTCTTATGAGGAAAGGCTGAGGTACTTGAGGCTGTTTTCATTAGAAAGAAGAAGGTTAAGAGGTGACTTAATAGAGGCATACAAGATGATCAGAGGATTAGATAGGGTGGACAGTGAGAGCCTTTTTCCTCGGATGGTGATGGCTAGCACGAGGGGACATAGCTTTAAATTGAGGGGTGATAGATATAGGACAGATGTCAGAGGAAGGTTCTTTACTCAGAGGCGTGGAATGCCCTGCCTGCAACAGTAGTGGACTCGCCAACATTAAGGGCATTCAAATGGTCATTGGATAAACATATGGATGATATTGGAATAATGTAGGTTAGATGGGCTTTAGATTGGTTTCACAGGTCGGCGCAACATCGAGGGTCGAAGGGCTTGTACTGCGCTGTAATGTTCTATGTTCTATGACTCTAAGTCTGTGGCCGACACAGATGCCTCTCTAATCTAATATCTTCTTGCCTCTACGTGGTCCATATCGCTCTATTTCCTGCCTATTCATGTATCTATCCGGATGCCTCTTGAACGTTGTTATAGAATCTGCTTCCACCACCTCCTCCGGCAGCGCGTTCCAGGTATTCGCCACCCTCTTTGTGAAATCCGCACATTGCCAACAATTTCTCTTCCACATTCTTTCTTCCACTTTCTTCCATCAGGAAAAAGATACAAAAGTCTGAGGTCACATACCAACCGACTCAAAAACAGCTTCTTCCCTGCTGCCATCAGACTTTGAATGGACCTATCTTGCATTAAGTTGATCTTTCTCTACACCCTAGCTATGACTGTAACACTACATTCTGCACTCTCTCCTTTCCTTCTCTATGAACGGTATGCTTTGTCTGTATAGCAGGCAAGAAACAATACTTTCCACTGTATGTTAATACGTGTAACAATAATAAATCAAATCAAATAATAAATCAAATTTTAACCACTCTCCATCCATTTCGCTGCCAGGGATGGATGAACATGCATTAGTTTTGATGAGATGTGGTAACTTGTTAATTTGGTGAAACTAAATTGAATAATGAATATTGGGCAGATTCAGATTTTAACTGGATAAAAGCAAATTACTGTGGATGCTGGGATCTGAAACCAAAAGAGAAAACGCTTTTGACAAAGCTTTGACAAAGGGTCATCTGGACTCGAAACGTCAGCTCTTTTCTCTTCTTACAGATGCTGCCAGACCTGCTGAGATTTTCCAGCATTTTCTCTTTTGGTTTCAGATTTTAATTAATCTAGATGAGCAAATCTGGCTAGAACTCAGGATGGAAGAATTCAGAGCAGAATAACCAGTCAAGCAGACTCTGTCACCCTGAAGCATGTCACCCAGGTATAAAGGGTACTCGCGGTGAACAGAATTCTATTGTTAAATAGATGTTGGAAGGCTAGATGCTGCAAGTACTTCCTCTCTGTATCTGGGTGGATGCTGAATAATCAATGAAGCGAATCGTCAGCACTTCATTTGGTGCGGCTGATCAGATTCATTCGGGAATATTGGAGTTTATGGATGTGTCCAGACTCCAGAGAGACTCCCCCTTCTTGTGCATCCCGGGAATGAACGCGATCCGGCCACAATTCGTAGTGAGAGACCCCGGCTTCATTCCGGGTCGGCAGTGTGTTCTGGGCGGAGAAAGGTGGAGAATGGAGGGGAAAGGCCAGTCCAGGACCCAGCCACTTACTACCCTCGAGTGAGGCAAGGGAGCGGAGACAGACACTGGCAAAAGCCAAGAGATTTCCCCCACCTACCCCCTCTCATTCTCCAGCAGCCTCCCTCTGAATGTCTAACTCTCTCTCCCTTATCTGGGACCAAGTCTGCACAGTTACAGCTGCAACATTTCATGCACATTTACCGAGGGGGGGGGGGGGCGGGGGGGAGAGAGGCATTGATACAAAGGGCAATGGAAGCAAGAGACAAAACATGTTACACAGCATTATTCGCTCTGTATGAATCATACTGCACCAAACGTTTCCATACTGCGGGATAAGGAGCCTCGGGTGGAATCCAGGAGGAGATGGAGACTTACAGATAAAATAACAAAGATCAGTCGCAACGCCGTTGGGACTGTGCAGAGCGAGGAATAGATGTTAAAAATAGGGCCAGGTCGTTCAGACAAGAGCGAGTGTGCTCTCTAACAACTGCAGGGCTGGAGATATTCTGGTGTGGATGCAGGCTTGGGCAATTGGGGTTGGACTGTTAGTGCCAGTCCCACTGCTGGCTGTATCACAACGCCTCTCTCATCATCTATCTCAACTCCAGTTGATGCAGTCGCCACACACGTTTGTATCTTATTCAGAAATTTCCAGCCAGCTCTCTCAGGTAAAACCGAGATTTTTAATCAATAGCAAAAATAAAAACAATCTTAAACTGATGGCGTTATCATTTTACTATATTGAAACATGAACAAAGGTAGGAAGCCCCAGTCAATTGCTGTCAAACTCCCCCCCCCCCCCCCCCCCGGCTAACTGGCAACACACAAAAAAGGCTGGATTTTTAAGCTTCATGTAACGAACTCAAAAGAGGACAATTGGAGACGGGATTGGAAAGGAGCCAGAGAGATAGAAGGAAAACAAAAGCAGAGAACGCCGGAAAATCTCAGCAGGTCTGACAGCATCTGTGGAGAGAGAATCGAGCCAATGTTTTGAGTCTGGATGACCCTTCGTCAGGGAGTTTGGTTCTGAGGGAGGGTCATCCAGACTCGAAACGTTGGCGCTATTCTCCCCCCACAGATGCTGTCAGAGCTGCTGAGATTTTCTCGCAATTTCTGTTTGTGTTTCAGATTCCAGCATTCACAGTATTTTGCTTTTATATTTAGAAGTTTTTATTTATTAGTCACAAGTAAGGCTTACATTAACACTGCAATGAAGTTACTGTGAAATTCCCCTAGTCACCACACTCTGGCACCTATTTGGGTCAATGCACCTAACCAGTACATCTTTCAGACTGTGGGAGGAAATCGGAGCACCCGGAGGAAACCCACGCAGACACGGGGAGAACGTTCAAACTCCACACAGACAGTGACCCAAACCAGGAATCGAACCCGGGTCCCTGGCGCTGTGAGCCAGCAGTGCTAACCACTGTGCCACCGTGCCGTCCATTATTTGAGATAGAAGAAGTGTCCACCAGAATATAGTTTTAATGTTTATTTATTAATGTCACAAGTAGGCTTATATTAACACCGCAATGAAGTTACTGTGAAAATCCCCGAGTCGCCACACTCCGCCGCCTGTTCGGGTACACTGAGGGAGAATTTAGCATGGCCAATGCACCTAACCAGCATGTCTTTCGGACTGCGTGAGGAAACAGGAACACCCGGAGGAACCCCATGCAGACAGGGGGAGAACATTCAAACTCCGCAATGACAGTGACCCGAGCCGGGAATCGAACCCAGGTTCCTGGCGCTGTGAGGCAGCAGTGCTAACCACTGTGCCACCGTGCCGCCCTGGGGAACTCAATGTGAAATATCTCTAACTTAAAGTCTTTGTACTATGCTTAAACTGGAATAACTTAAGAACAAGATTCTATACATTGGTATCATTGATTAACCTTCAACTAATTTTCTTTAATTTCACTTGTGCTGTAGAACTTTCCCATGCACTCATACTTCTGCTGTCCATTTCTCACCCATTTCTTAGCCCTGCTTTTTCAGAAACTATTCTTATTTCTCTCTTTCCTCCGTTGTTCAGTTCTGACAGCACCCCACAGAACTACAGCACCCCACAGAACTACAGCACCCCACAGAACTACAGCACTGTGCTGCACTCTGATCTTTCCATCGGAACCTATTTCACAGAGAAGGTAACTAACCTCAGTGTATCTTGCTGGAAAATATATGAACAGCAAATACAATCCTGTATACTAAAGCCTGGTTTGGGAAGAGCGGAAACCTGCAGCTATTGTTCCCAGATCAAGAACAGTAGCAAGAATAATGTGGAATACTCCATCCGGTTTTGTATCAGAAGTTTGAAGATGTGAATTAGACACATGTTATCAGAACTGGCCATTTATTTTAATTCAGTTATGGGGGACGGAATTTTACGACCTCATCGCACTTGTTTTGCGGTGGGAAAATGTCGTAAAATCGGGCGTGATGTGACTAGTGGGAATAGCACCCATTTTTGTGTCCATTCACATGTTACCAAAAAAAAATCAGCACAATTGGGACCCCGCCCAAAAAGGGCGAAACGCCAATTTGCATTTTTTTGCATTCATCACAATGTGATTAGCGAGCTTCACTCCCAACTGTCCCAGCTCACCTGTCTGAACCTGCAGCCGGATCGGTCAGGAAAACACCTCATGTATAAAAGTCGCATTCAGGTACTTGATCAGTGAGCAAGGAGGTAAGTCTCTATGTTCAAACTGCTCCGTGCGGCTCAGGGAAGTTGTTTTGTGGCGGCCATGTTGTGTTTCGGGTTGGGGGGACCCGCGAGTGTGGGGGAATGGGGAGCTGCTCATGGGGTCCAGCCTCGGACTCTCAATATGGACCTCGCTCAGAGTGCTGACCGTGCGTCTTAACGCTGACTCTGGGTCCTAGTGCTGGCAGCAGCAAGCACTGTTGCAGGTAGGGGATGGGCTGGTAACTCTCCGAAGTGGCAGTGCTGCAGTCTCAGGGCTTGTCAAGCAGCACTGTCTGTGGCCACTACTGCATGGGTTCTATGTGTGTGTTTGTGAGTGTGGGGTTTGGGTGTTGCCATTCTGGGATCTGTCATGGGTATGGGGAGTGTGTGGTGCTGGGGGTCTGTGGGGGCTATGGGAAGTGAGTATCGCTGGGGGTCTGTGGGGGGTATGGGGAGTGTGTGTTGCTGGGGAGCTGTGTGGGGGTATGGGGAGTGTGTGTTGCTGGAGGTCTGTGGGAGGGATGGAGAGTGTGTGCTGCTGGGGGGCTGTGGCGGTGTATGGGGAGTGCGTGTTGCTGGGGATCTGTGGGGGTATGGGGAGTGTGTGTTGCTGGGGATCTGTGGCGGGTATGGGGAGTGTGTATTGCTGACGATCTGTGGAGGGTATGGGGAGAGTGTGTGTTGCTGAGGGTGTGTGTGGGGGTATGGGGAGTGTGTTGCTGGCGGTCTGTGGGGGGAATGGGGAGTGTGTATTGCTGACGATCTGTGGAGGGTATGGGGAGAGTGTGTGTTGCTGAGGGTCTATGGGAGGGTATGGGGAGTGTGTGTTGCTGATGATCTGGGGAGGGTACGGGGAGAGTGTGTGTTGCGGGGATCTACGGGAGGGTATGGGGAGTGTGTGTTGCTGGGTGTCTGTGGTGGGGAGGTATGGCGAGTGTGTGCTCTTGGGTGTTTGTGTGGGGGGGGATATGGGGAGTGTGTGTTGTTGGGGGTCGGTGGGGGGTATAGGGAATGTATGTTGCTGGATGTCTGTGGTGGGGGGGTATGGGATGTGTGTGTTGCTGGGTGTCTGTGTGGGGGGGGGCGGTATATAGGGAGTGTGTTGCTAACCAGGGGGCGAGCAGAGTTCTTTAACCTCTCCATTTGTCTCTCCCCTCCCCAAATTCCCCCCAGCCTTCAGATTGACGAGATCGCTTTTGCGATGCAACCCATCGATCTTGTTCTTCTTTTGGTTGCTGCTGGAGCTGAGGAGGAGGAGCAGGAGGATGAATTGCGGGCAGAGGAGTCCCAGGCCTTACCACTCGCAGAACGAGAGGGAGATGGCTGCCAGAAGCAAGACATGGCCGCCATTCACCCCACGGCGGGGGGGGGGGCGGGGGTGGTGGGCGGTAGGCGAAGGAGGGAGTGGAGGCCACAGCAGTTCTGCACGCGAGTGTCCTTCGAGCAACTGTTGGACATCACGTGCCCCCGACGGCTTCAGCTCCGAAAGGGGGCAGTGCGACACCTGTGCCATTTGTTGCAAGGCCTGGCACCTCGGGGCGGGGGGGCACCCACTCCCAATGCATGCCACCCACTGTAGCCAGTGAATTATTTGAGCACCTTGATTTTCTCAGTAGCAGTGTGTTGAGGGGCCTCCCCCATTGATATCAACATGCAGGATCCCTCTGGCCACCATTGGGGTAAGTATATCCCGGTTAATGGCTAATTAGAAACAAGTTAGTCACAGGTGTGGGGTGAAATAACATTTATTGTTGCCAGTAATATGCTTTCAAAATAAGTGATAACATAAAAACATGTGAACGTGAGACTTTAAAGAGCCTAAATATTCTATCTACCTGGTGTTGCCCTTCAGCATGCCATCTTAGAGCCCGCTTTAACTTCTTAACCTTACATGGTCTACCACTACGTCTCATGTCTCTCCAGGATGTACATCGGAGGTGGAGGTGGCCAGCTGCCTACTGCGCCCTATGGCCTGTGATGCCCATGGCAATCGTTCTCTGCAGGGTCTGGACCTTGAGGGCCCTGGCCAGCTTCCAGGTGTCAGGAGCATATCCGTGACACCCTCTTCATAACGCTGCCCCTGAGATGCCCCGGTGTCAGGAAGTAGGGGGTCAGAAGGTAAAGCCACAGCTGCAGTCTCCGGGGTGGAAGGACCCAGCATGAGCTCGAGCCCTTCCTCCTCCGTCGGGGTTCCTGTGGGCCCCTGGGTCACTCCATCACATGGCAGTGAGCTCCAGAAATCCAGCGCTGGGAGACGCAAGCGTGCGCAAACCCCATGAATTGACCAATGTGACAATCCCTCAGCCTACTGCACTAAAAAATTAGCGTAGCGGGATGGGGGAGTCATGGCCCATATTTTCAAAGACTAAGTGCATAAAATTGGGAGTGAAAACTCACCTGAAAAATGGATCAGCAACTCTCCCGTTTTCATGCTAGCTGGACACTTAAATAAAATCTTGTAAAATTCCGCTCGGGATGTGGACGTCACTGGCTAAGCCAGCATTTATTGCCCTTGAGAAGCATAGAAACTAGAAGCTGGAGTAGGCCATTCGACCCTTCGAGCCTGCTCCGCCATTCATTATCATCATGGCTGATCATCGAATTCAATATCCTGATCCCCACTCCCCTCCTCCCATATCCCTTCATCCCTTTAACCCCAAGAACTACATCTAATTTCTTCTTGAAATCAGACAATATTTTTGACTCAACTGTTTTCTGTGATAGTGAATTCCACACATTCACCACTCTCTGGGTGAAGAAATTTCCCCTCACCTCAGACTTAAAAAGTTTACCCCTTATCCGCAAACTATGACCTCTAGTTCTTCATCATCGGGAATAATCTTTCTGAATTTACCCTGGCTAAACCTGTTAGAATTTTATAAGTTTCTATGAGACCCCCTCTCACTGTTCTAAACTTCAGTGAATATAATCCTAACTGACTTAATCTCTCCTCAAATGACAGACCTGCCATCCCAGGAATCAGCCTGGTAAACCTTTCCTGTACTCTGTCTACAGCAAGAAAGTGATGGTGAGCTGCCTTCTTGAACCGCTGCCGTTCCTGAGCTGTATGCATACCCACAGTGCTGTTAGGGAGAGAGTTCCAGGGTTTTGACCCAACCACAGTGAAAGAATGGTGATATGTTTCCAAGTCATGATGGTGAGTGACTTGGAGGGGAACTTCCAATTGGTGGTGTTCCTACGTGTCTACTGCCCTTGTCCTTTAAGATAGCAGTGGTCATAGGTTTGGAAGGTGCTGCCTAAGGAGCCTTGGTGCATCTTGTAGATGGTACACATGGCTGCCATTGTGCATCAGTGGTGGAGGGATTGAATGTTTATGGAAGAGGTGTCAATCAAGTCAGTTGCTTTGTCCTGGATGATGTGCAACATCTTCAGTGTTGTTGGAGCGGCACTCATTCAGGCAAATGAAGAGTATTCTATCAAACCTTATGCCTTGTAGATGGTGGATGGACTTTGGCGATACAGGTGATGAGTTACTCGCCACAAGATTCCCAGCCTCTGACCTTCTCTTGCAGTATTATATGATTGGTCCAGTTCTATGTCTGGTCACCAATAACAACCAAGGATGTTGATAGTGTGGGAATTCAGCAATGGTAATGCCAATGAAATGTCAAGGCATGATGGTTAGGTTGTCTCTCATTGGAGACACTCATTGCCTGACACTAATGTGGCACAAGCATTACCCATCACTTCTCAGCCCAAGCTGTGCTCTGATGAAGGGTCATTCAGATTCAAAACATCTCATAGAAACTTATAAAATTCCAACAGGATTAGACAGGGTAGATTCAGAAAGAATGTTCCCAATGGTGGGGGAATCTGTCCTCTCTCTACAGATGCTGTCAGACCTGCTGAGATTTTCCAGCATTTTCTGTTTTTGTTTCAGATTCCAGTATCTGCAGCATTTTGCTTTTATATGAACAAAAGTAACTGTTTGCAACTCCTAGGGCAGAATTTTCCCATCCCGCCTGCCATGGGAATCGCAGCAGGCAGGACATGGACCATGCAAAGGTCTGTTGACCTCGGGCGGGATTTTCCGGTCTTGGGGTGAGCGCGGCTGGAAAATCTCGCCCCTCGTCTCCAATCTTGTGCTAATGGCCTAAGTGTTCCAGAACATTATGGTTTTCAACCAGGGCCTCGTTTAGTCAACCTGTCACTAGTGTCTCCAAGAGCAGAAGGAATCCTGACTTGTTAAGATTCCAGAGGTTGAAGAGAATCCTTTGTCCAACATCTGGGAGAGTTGGGAGGTATGTCACATGACCTCTCCCAAGCTGCTGGAACTTGTGGACTTGAACTCAGGCAATTGTTGTTTGACCTCCAAAGGGAAACAGTAGCTCTAGGCAAGTAGCCTGCACAGTCTATCATCTTACCATCAAGCATGTAGCAGCAGAAAGAATCTGGCTCTCATCAAAACTCCCTTCAAGACTAACTCAACCCCAGGTGTTTTTTCCCCTGGTGGAAGTCTGGTCTCAGGAAAGATGGGTCACCCTGCAGCAGTCAACCTCCCCTCTGAAGAAACATTTTTATAAGACTTTTGATTCTGGACTCTTGACACACAGAAAACCTAACTTGTATTTTGTTATGATCTGACCCTGAACTTTCTTCCTTTATGGCTCTTTGTATTGTATGAGTGCAAAGGGGTGGTGGACATTGTGAAACCCCTTTTGTTTTACCTTACCTCAAGTTTACTGCATAAGTTATTCATAAAGGATTGGAACACTCCAAACTTAAGGGTTGGGAAAATTACACTACAGCTTATAAAACACCATTCCCCCTCCTCCCATCTGCAACCTGTAACACACTCCTCATCTCATCCACATTTAAATCTTTATTTTGCAAGTATCAATTTTTCTGTTTAAAGCTATTTGCTTACATTATCGTTTCTAGTAGGGCAGTGTATTAAATCCCAATAGCACTCTGCATTAAAAAAATCCCAACCTCTCTCTTCATTCTATTAGTGGTTAACTTAAATCTAAGGTCTCCAGTTATAACCAGTCAAAAAATAGATTTTCCCATTTTATCTTATTAAAGCCCTGCATACTTCCTTCATGACTAATATATGTGAACAGATTACATGTCACACTGGGCCACAAGATATTAACTGACCAGTGTCAAAAGAAATGTGATGTGGAGATGTCGGTGTTGGACTCGGGTGGGCACAGTAAGAAGTCTCACAGCACCAGGCTAAAGTCCAACAGGTTTATTTGGAATCACGAGCTTTTGGAGCGCTGCCCCTTCATCAGGTGAGTCAAAAGGAAATGTAACACAGAACAAAATAGTTATACTGGTAAAATATCTTTCCCTTCAGCATTGGTGTATAATAATGATGTACGATATTCTCAGCTTTTTATTGACACTTCTCATCAAGATAATTTTCTCCTAGTTTTGAGATATTGCACAGCTCCCAACAACTGCAGCAACTCTAATACCTTCCATCAATTTCACTGCTTTTTCCAATACATTTTGCGTATAATAGTGAAATGTCACATTAACAAGAAAATACCATATCGCACAGGGCATGAACTGGGAAATAATAATGAAAGTTACTCAGACACATGGAGCAATGGAAAGAGATTTTACTCCAATTAATTATATTTGTAGTGCATGATTGAATTATAATTTCGCCCAAATGGAAAAGATGAAGACAATGATAAATTGTAAGCAGTTACAAAACATTGATCTGATCCCAAAGTAGATGATGGGTTGAAAATGTACAATAACAAGTCTTTATTCATTCGTGGGACATGGGTGCCACTGGTCGGCCAGCATTTATTGCCTATCCCTAGCTGTCCTTATTCAGGGGGCAGTTGAGAGTCAACCACACCGCTGCAAGACTCTGGAGTCACATGTAGGCCAGACCAGGTAAGGCCGGCAGATTTCTTTCCTAAAAGACATTAGTGAACCAGATGGGTTTTTCCAACAATCAACAATGGTTTCACGGTCATCAGTAGATTTTTAATTCCAAATAATCTTTTTTATTGAATTCAAATTCCACCATCTGCTGTGGCAGAACATTATCTGAGTTCTGGATTAATAGTCTAACGATAATACCACTAGGCCATTGCCTCCCCAGGTCATGTCAGTACTTCAAACTTTGTTATAATGTTAATACTATAATTAATTGATTTGTTGAGAAGCAAGTCCTTTGTGAATAGCAAATCATTAATGTCAATAAGCTTTGGCCCATTTTAACAGATCGCGACTCTCCAACTGTCTTTTCAATGTCCTCTTGGAGGCAATTTTCCTAATGTCACTCCTGACCCAGAGCCCTCTTCCAATATATGTGATAAAAATGGTTATGGGAAGAAAACATAACATGAGAAATATGCTTAAACAGTGCAGCACATTAAAAGGGTTTTGTGGATATCGGTGGAACGATCACCGAAATGATCCCGCAGCAGTAACCAAGGCAAACTAGATCTTGGATCGTTCACTATGTGGCTAGAACACACTGTACAAGACATTGTGCCGAGCTACATAGGTCACTATTGGTTTGGAGTTCACCCACCATTAGGGGAGGCAATGGCCCAGTGGTATTATTGCTAGATTATTAATCCCAAACTCAGCTCATGATCTGGGGGCCCAGGTTCGAATCCCGCCACAGCAGATGGTGGAATTTGAATTCAATAAAAAATATCTGGAATTAAGAATCTACTGACGACCCTGAAACCATTGTCGATTGTTGGAAAAGCCCATCTGTTTCACTAATGCCCTTTAGGGAAGGAAATCTGCCGTCCTTACCTGGTCTGGCCTACATGTGACTCCAGAGCCACAGCAATGTGGTTGACTCTCAACTGCTCTAAAAGGGCAAATAGAGATGGGCAATAAATGCTGGACAGTCAGCGATGCCCATGTCCCGCGAATGAATTTAAAAAAAATTACAGGACATGATCGCACTGGAAAAGGTGTAAAAGGCTACCCATCCAAAACCTGACAACAGACACCTGAGTTACAATGAAAGTTTGTCCACAACAGAAAGATGTGGAGTTGCCGGTGTTGGACTGGGGTAGGCACTGTAAGTAGTCTCACAACACCAGGTTAAAGTCCAACAGTTTTATTTGGTAGCGCAAGCGTTCGGAGCGTTGCCCCTTCTCACTCACCTGATGAAGGGGCAACGCTCCGAAAGCTCGTGCTACCAAATAAACCTGTTGGACTTTAACCTGGTGTTGTGAGACTACTTACAACAGAAAGAGTTTGAGAGGAACCCATGGCATGATATTCAAGATCTTTAAACAGGTAACAAACAAAGTCCTGGACAACTGTTTGCCATGGCTCCAAGGTAAAAGGCAGCAGCAAGATGCTGTTTTTGTTTTTTGAAGTCCCAGACTGTTTTGTATTTGCTGCTGGAAAGCACAATGACCTAGTTTTTTTGTAGGAATGATTTATATGCTGTGTTACTGAGCCAAGATTAATCAGTACCAAATGATTTATTAATGCTAATGTAACCTGGTTCTGTTTTATTGTACCTAGCACCATCTATCTGGCACTGGGGATGCATTGCAGTGAAGAGTTGGAGGGAATGATTTCCATCATATTATCTGAAACTACCCCAAAGCGCACTGCTTTGAACTTTGATTCCAAGCCCCCTATTGCACATCTCCTTGAGGAAATGTGTTGAGCTTTTGAACTCCTGCAAGATCAGTCAGATCAATCGGCCTCTCGATGTATAATTTCCACTTGGAGAATAGTGTACTCTCCACATGAGTATGCTCCACATGAGTATACTCTCCACATGAGTACACTCTCCACAATACCATGAGTATACTCCACATGAGTAACTCTCCACAATTGTGTACTCTCACGTGAGTATACTGAGCTGCATTTTATGGTCATGGTGCTTGCCACTGACCTCAAAGAAAGCTGCCCACAGAGGTTTGCTTTTGATTTGATTTGATTTGATTTATTATTGTCACATGTATTAGTATACAGTGAAAAGTATTGTTTCTTGCGCTATACAGACAAAGCATACCGTACTTAGAGAAGGAAAGGAGAGAGTGCAGAATGTAATGTTACAGTCATAGCTAGGGTGTAGAGAAAGATCAACTTAGTACGAGTTAGGTCCATTCAAAAGTCTGATGGCAGCAGGGAAGAAGCTGTTCTTGAGTCAGTTGGTACATGACCTCAGACCTTTGTATCTTTTTCCCGATGGAAGAAGGTGGAAGAGAGTATGTCCTTAATTACGAAACCTCATTTAGCTCCGAAGAGTAATTTTAGATTTATTGGATGTCGAATTTCTCCATTAACGTTAAACCTAACGTGGGCCCCTTAATTATGCTGGCTGCTTTGCCGAGGCAGCGGGAAGTGTCGACAGAGGGAGGTTGGTTTGCATGATGGACAGGGCTTCATTCATGATACATTATAGTTTCTTGCAGTCTTGGGCAGAGCAGGAGCCATACCAAGCTGTGACACAACCAGAAACAATGCTTTCTATGGTGCATCTGTAAAAGTTGATGAGAGTTGTGGCTGACATGCCAAATTTTCTTAGTCTTCTGAGAAAGTAGAGGCATTGGTGGGCTTTCTTAACTATAGTATCGGCATGGGGGGGACCAGGACAGGTTGTTGGTGATCTGGACACCTAAAAACCTGAAGCTCTTGACCATTTCTACTTCGTATGGGCTTCCTCTTTCTCAGGGTCTTTGCGTTTCGAGTGCCAAATCAAGAGGATCATTGAGCAGGGCAACCAGCCTATCACATTGTATTATTCCCACAGACAGCAAATAAGCAAGTAAAAGCCACTAAATGTCTTCAGTTGTAATTTTAACTTATTACAGCTTGGAAATAAATCATTGGGCTGTACACAAAACAAAGTTCATTTTTTTAAATGTTAGGTTTAACATAAATGGAGAAATTTGACATCTAGTAAATCTAAAATTACTCTTCGGAGGTAATGAAATATCGTAATTTTGATTTGATACACCATTGAAAGCCACATACTCCCCTCTGTTCAAGGCGTAACCTTTTTGAGGTTTTTTACTGCTAGTCTAAGAAGTCCTCACCAGTTGAAAGATTTCACATTGATTCACAGTCAGGGGGACATTGACTGCACGCCCTCTGAGAAAGTGTAGTATCACTGACAGCAATGTTTACTTTTCTGAATTTAATTGCAAATGTGTAGACGCCAGAATGTGCCATCAGTTTCAGAGGAGCAATGAGTCATAGAATCCCTACAGTGCAGAAGGAGGCCATTCAGCCCATAGAGTCTGCACTGACTCTCCAAAAGAGCATCTTACCCAGGCCCATCCCTCTCACCCTATCCCTGTAACCTCACACATTTACCATGGCTAATCCACCTAACTTACACATCTTTGGAGTGTGGGAGGAAACTGGAGCACTTAGAGGAAACCCATGCAGACATGGGGAAAATGTGCAAACTCCACACAGTCACCCAAGGTCCAAATCAAACCTGAGTCCCTGGCGCTGTGAGGCAGCAGTCACACCATGAACTGAATGCTGACAGTTTCACCCTCATTACTAGCTGTGTAATCCAGACCAGGTGTTCTTACATCATCCTTACTACACATTAGTTGCTAAAGGAAGATGGGGGGAGGGGAGGTGGGGCTGGTATATTTGCAATAGCTGAATACAACATAAAGACAAATTTAGCACTAGGTAGTCGAGAATATATTAAGTGTTGAGTGATAGGACTCACCTTTTACTCATGCCTTGCATCCTTTGGAATGACAAATCACTAGTGGGGGGGACAGACTTCAAGGAGTGGGTGTCTCACCTTTCCAAGTTGTTGAGACAGGTGTGTTGCTTTCTGGCTGTTTTTCATACAGTTATTATATCTGAAACCTTGGCTGACAGCACCTTGCTTTAACTTGATAAAATTAAACAGAAATGGACATGAACAGTGAATAAAGTTGTGTAGAAGCTGTTTGAACCAGTTCAGCATAGATATTGTACATGTCATGCATTGATGTCAGTTGCGTTTTGCTATTTCAGGTGTGTTGGATAAATCCTGCACCACTTCCATCATTGTGACAATTCACAGAGAGAGTTCTATATAAATAAGAGCTAGTTTAGAGGAAAATACATTTTTTTAAGAACTTGGAACTACTTGGAACTACTTTAATAAAAAGAAATACAGGTGATCGAAGCCTGCAAATTGTCCTACCTTAATAAATAAGAAAAAAAACTAGTTGTGGAAGTTGTAACTAAAACAGAAAATGCTGGAAAATCTCAGCAGGTCCAACAGCATCTGTGGGGAGAGAATAGAGCCAACATTTCGAATCGAGATGACCCTTCATCAGAACTAAGAGTTAAAAAAGGGGAAAAAGGTGCCTTTTCTTTTTTTTTGCTCTCAACTCTGACAAAGTGTCATCTAGACTCAAAACATTGGCTCTCTTCTCTCCCCACAGATGCTGTCAGACCTGTTGAGAGTTTTCATAATTTTCTGTGTTTGTTTCAGATTCCAGCATCTGCAGTATTTTGCTTTTATCTATGTGGAAGTTGTAATCCATGCCCCAAAAAAGGCTGGGTATAAAAGCACAAAAATACCACTTAAGGAGGTAAAGTAGTTCGACAAATGCGTTAATTTTGCAGCTGTTCTGTCATTTCCACCAATGTGTACTTTTGCTGAGTTTTCATTTTGTCAATTGCTTTTCCATCTGCCAGAACAGATAAGAGATAAATACACATGTTGGAGTTTATTTTTGGCATCAACTAAAAGGGTTGTGGACATGTGATTGCATTTGATTTAAAAGGATATCCATGAAGAAAAAAATGTTAGGATAAAAAATGCGTTTAAGTTGACATTGCCCTGAAAGTAGAATTGTACTTGTGATAAATTATGATCATTTTATTAAAGCCATCAATTTTCATGGACAAGTTCTATTGTTTTACATAAATCTACTTAAAAATATCTCATCAGGTGAGGAAATGTTATTTTAGTCTTTTTCATGTTATTAACAACAGTTGTTTTTATTCAAGTGGCTATTGGATCATTGGCTATGTTAACGTGAACTGAACATTATTCAAATCTGCTAATAAATTATCTTCTTTATGTCAATGTCTACTTTAATGACCAGTGCCAGTTTTTTAGGCACCAGCCTTGAATCAGTCGAGAAAATCAGGTTTCAGAGTCATAAGTTTGTGAGTTAGTAAGTTTGCAGATGACACCAAGATTAGTGGCATAGTGGACAGTGAAGAAGGTTATCTCGGATTGCAATGGGATCTTGATCAATTGGGCCAGTGGGCTGATGAATGGCAGATCAAGTTTAGAATCATAGAATCCCTACAGTGAAAAAGGAGGCCATTCGGCCCATCGAGCCTGCACCGACAACAATCCCACCAAGGCCCCATCCCTGTAACCCACATATTTACCCTGCTAATCCCCCTGAAACTAATGGACAATTTAGCATGGCCAATCCACCTAACCAGCACGTCTTTGGACTGTGGGAGGAAACTGGAGCACCCGGAGGAAACAGATAAATCCGAGGTGATGCATTTAGTTTGATCGAACCAGGGTAGGACTTACTCAGTTAATGGTAGGCGGTTGGGGAGACATATAGAATAAAGAGATCTAGGAGTACAGGTTCATTGCTCCTTGAAAGTGGAGTCACAGGTGGACAAGGTGGTGAAGAAGGCATTCTACATGCTTGGTTTCATTGGTCAGAACATTGAATAGAGGAGTTGGGACGTCTTGTGGAAGTTGTACAAGACATTGGTAAGCCCACACTTGGAATACCATGTATAGTTCTGGTCACCCTATTAAGGATATTATTAAACTAGAAAGAGTACAGAAAATATCTACTAGGATGCTACCAGGACTTGATAGTTTGAGTTATAAGAAGAGCCTGGATAGATTGGGACTTTTTTCCCCTGGAGCAAACGAGGCCGAGGGGTGATCTTATAGAAGTCTATAAAATAATGAGGGGCATAGATAAGGTTGTTAGTCAACATCTTTTCCCAAATGTAGGGGAGTCTAAAACTAGAGGATATAGGTTTAAGGTGAGAGGGGAGAAATACAAAAGGGTCCAGAGGGGCAATTTTTCACACACAGGTGGAGTGTCTGGAATGAGCTGCCAGAGGTAGTAGTAGAGGCAGGAATAATTTTGTCTTCTAAAAAGCGTTTAGACAATTACATGGGTAAGATTGGTATAGAGGGATATGGTCCAAATGCAGGCAATTGGGACTAGCTTAATATAAAAAATGGATGGCATGGACAGGTTGGGCCGAAGGGCCTGTTCCCATGCTGTAAAACTCTATGACTCTATGAGTTCAAGTCCCAGTCCTATACTAACACTCTTTTGATTTATTGATTTGATTTATTATTGTCACATGTATTAGTATACAGTGAAAAGTATTGTTTCTTGCGCATTATGCAGGCAAAGCATACTGTTCATAGAGAAAGAAAGGAGAGGATGCAGAATGTAGTGTCACAGTCATAGCTAGGATGTAGAGAAAGATCAGTTTAATATGAGGTAGGTCCATTCAAAGTCTGACAGCAGCAGGGAAGAAGCTGTTCTTGAGTCGTTCAGCACGTGACCTCAGACTTCTGTGTCTTTTTTCAGAAGCAGCACAGAAGAAGGTGCTATGTAGTCAGAAGTTTTGTCTTATGGATGAAATGTTAAAGCTGCCCTCTCAGTTAGACTAAATGATTCCATGGCACTATTTGAAGAACAGCAAGTGACTTCTTTCTTAATCAATGTCACTAAAACAGATTATCTGGTCATTATCTCACCGGTATTCGTTGGCTGCCATATTTCCTAAATGACAACAGTGGCTGCACATCAAAAGTACTTTCAGGCGTCTTGAGGTTTTAAAAACAAAATGCAAGATCTTTATATGACATCCCAGTTTAACAGAGAGAAGAACGAAGGATTATCCCAGGGCTTCAGCAACTTTACAGAGAAGTTGTGCAAGGTTCAAGAGGATCAGAACCAGCCTGAAACAAAGCAGTGATATCCAGTATTCGAAAAATGCATGCAAAATAAATGTGCTTCATTGAATGGGTGATATAACCGCACCTTGTAATGTAATAGAAATATCTGACATATTCACTCCAACAATGATGTGGAGATGCCGGTGTTGGACTGGGGTGGGCACAGTAATAAGTCTCACAACACCCAGGTTAAAGTCTAACAGGTTTATTTGGAATCACAAGCTTTCAGGGCGCTGTTCCTTCATCAGGTGAGTGGAGAGGGAGGTTTCACAAACACGGCATATATAGACAAAGACACAATTGCAAGATAATTACAGATTGGAATGTGAAGAATGGTTGGAATGCGAGTCTTTACAAATAATCAAGTTTCTACAGGTACAGACAGTGCAAGTGGAGAGAGGAATAATCACAGGTTAAAGAGGTGTGAATTGTCTCAAGCCAGGGCAGTTAGTAGGATTTTGCAAATGTAGGCCAAATGGTGGGGGTTACATATAGTGTAACATGAACCCAATTTTTCGCCTGATGAATTCCTCTGTGTCTGCCACGAGACCAATGGGATCCATTTTGGTGGTGGGGCAGAAATTGAGCCCTCGGCTGAGAACTTTGATTTTGTCTAGTTGGTCCCACATGTTGACAATGGACTTCCCTGTCGTGGCACTCACATTCCAACCATTCTTCACATTCCAATCTGTAATTATCTTGCAACTGTGTCTTTGCCTCTATATATGCCATGTTTGTGAACCTACCTCTCCACTCACCTCATGAAAGAGAAGCGCTCCGAAAGCCCGTGATTCCAAATAAACCTGTTGGACTTTAACCTGGTGTTGTGAGACTTCTAACTGTGCCCACCCCAACAATGAGAGGGAAACTGAGATCTTACCCTGTCCTGCAGTAACTTCTACTTACCGAGTTATTACTCATCAATGCAGCCTTCCTGCCTCCAATTAAATAGCACTTCCTTGTCGTCAACTCTCTCCGCCATATCACCTTAACAGTGTAGTTTCCAACAGTATTAAATTCTCTCCATTATCCTGGTCACCTGGATGTCCCTTTTCTTTGTCTTACCATTGGGTTGCAAAACCAAAGTTTGCCACAATATCCACACTTAAACTGCCTCATGTGCATCAGCATAAAATATATACACATTTCTACATTTTTTCTTTGAAAATCTTTTTTCCCCAAGATTTTCACCAAGTTGTTAACCAGGACTTCTAATTCATCTGATTTCCCCTTGAGTCTGTTCCTGTATTTAGAATCATAGATTCTGATGCATTTCTTTCTCCCCTCTGTCAAACTTCTCGGAACATTGTCTAAATGTGATATTGAGTTTAAGCTTGAATGCTACACATTCTGGCTCCCTGTTTGAATCCTAGGTTCACGAAGAATTGCCAAAATATATTGCATGAATATTGGTCTGAAATCTGAGTTCTTTACTCCTAGAATCAGTATGACTAATCCATGTATTTTAATAAAGTTTATTTATTCGTGTCACAAGTAGGCTTACATTAACACTGCAATGAAGTTACTGTGAAAATCCCCTAGTCGCCACACTCCGGCGCCTGTTCGGGTACACTGAGGGAGAATTTAGCATGGCCAATGCACCTAACCAGCACGTCTTTCGGACTGTGGGAGGAAACTGGAGCACCCGGAGGGAACCCACGCAGACACGGGGAGAACATGCAGACTCTGCACAGACAGTGATCTATGCCAGGAATTGAACCCGGATCCCTGGCGCTGTGAGGCAGCAGTGCCAACCACTGTGCCACCATGCCAACCCCAGAAGGTGTGCTGCTTATATAGGATGACATAGTATTTATAGCTTAGAAAAGGGCCTTTATCCGAGCAAGTTGTGCTAGTGTTACTGCCCCCCCCTCGAGCTTTTAACCACCTAACTTCATCTTTCTACTCCTTTCCATGTACTTATCTGGCGTTTCCTCGAATGCATTCCTGATGCATTAAAAAACTGTTGGTAAAGTTCAAATAAATATTCAATTGCTGCTTAACTCTGCCAGATGTTTTCCGAAAATACTTCCTGATCTTAAACATCCCACAAGGAAAATTCATCGCTTGTCAATCTGTGTTATTTCGGGAAACTGATTGGTTAGATTGTTTCTCTGCTGGCAACATTCATCTGATCTGCTGACATCGCATGAGATCATTGTAGATTATACGATACAGCAGACCCAAGTCTTTTGGCAGTTGAAACTACTTATGCCAAGATAAAATGTAGCCACATAAAAATGACATGTAAACATGGGAGCCATTTGGCCCTTGAGCCTGCTCTGCCATTTAACTGGATCATGGTTCATAGAAATCATAGAAATCCTACAGTGCAGAAGGAGGCCATTCGGCCCATCGAGTCTGCACCGACCACAATCCCACCCAGGCCCTACCCCCACATATTTACCCGCTAATCCCTCTAACTACGCATCTCAGGGACAATTTTTAACCTGGCCAATCAACATAACCCGCACATCTTTGGACTGTGGGAGGAAACCGGAGCACCCGGAGGAAACCCACGCAGACACGAGGAGAATGTGCAAACTCCACACAGACAGTGACCTGAGCCGGGAATCGAACCCAGGACCCTGGAGCTGTGAAGCAGCAGTGCTAACCACTGTGCTACCGTGCCGCCCCATTATCGACTTTAATGCCATCTTCCCACTAGGTGGCACTGCTGCCTCACAGCGCCAGGGACCCGGGTTCGATTCCCGACTTGGGTCACTCACTGTCTGTGCGGAGTTTGCACGTTCACCCCGTGTCTGCGTGTGTTTCCTCTGGGTGCTCTGGTTTCCTCCCACAGTCCAAATGATGTGCTGGTTAGGTGCATTGGCCATGCTAAATTCTCCCTCAATGTACCTGAACAGGTGCCAGAGTGTGGCAACTAGGGGATTTTCACAGTAACCCCATTGCAGCATTAATGTAAGCCAACTTGTGACACTAATAAACTTTAAACACTTTCCCCTTAATGTCACTGGTAACTAGAAAGCTATTGACCCCTGCTTTGAATATACTCAATGACCAAGCCTCCTTAGCGCTCTGGGGTAGAGCATTCCACCAATTCCTCCTCATTTTGGTCCTAAAAGCTTATCTCATATTCTGAGACGATGTCCCCTGGTTCTAGACCACCTCTCTATCCAGTGGAAACAACCTTCCTGCATCTACCCAGTCAAGCACCATAAAAAAACGTGTACAGTTCAATGAGAGCACCTCCTATTCTTCTGAACTCTAGAGAACACAGGCCCAGTCACTTTCCTCTTACCTCTTAGGGAAAACCTGTCATTCCAGGGAATAGTCCGGTGAACCTTTGTTGCATTCCCTCTATGGTCAGTATATCCTTTCTTCGGTAAGGAGACCAAAACTGCACACAATATTCCAGATGTGGTCTCACCATGGAATGACTGCAGCAATACTTCCTTACTCCTGTACTCAAATCCCCTTGTAATAAAGGTTAACGTACTATTTGCTTTCCTGATAGCTTGCTGCACCTGCATGTTAGCTTCCAGCGACTTATGAACAAGAACATCTAGGTCCCTTTTGGACAATAACACTTCCCAATCTCTCACCATTTAAACAATACTTTGCCTTTCATTTCTTGCTACTTCCTGAAGTGATTAACTTCACATTTTTGCACATCATAATCTGCAATGTCTTTGCCCGCTCACTTAGCCTGTCTATATCCCCTTGCAGCCTCTTTGCATCCTCCTCACAATTCACATTCCCACCGAGTTTTGTGTCATCAACAAACTTCAAATCATTGATATGAATTGTGAATAGCTGGGGCGCAAGTACTGATCCTTGCAATATAACTCGTCACAGTCTGCCAACCTGAGCATTGTCCGTTTATCCACACTCTGTTTTCTGTTAACCAATCCTCAATCCACTCCAGTATTTTTCGTTCAATCCCACGAACTCTAATTTTGCTCGTTATCCTCTCGTTTGGAACCTTACCTTACAGAAAGCCTTCTGAAAATCCAAATATACCACATCCACTGATTTTCCCTCATCCACCTGCTAGTAAATCCTTAAAAATGATTCTCTTATTGTATATTCTCTTCATAGGTGCAGACAGGACTGTAATCATTGGATAAAAGCGAAATACTGTGGATGCTGGAATCTGAAATAAAAACAGAAAATGCTGGAAAATCTCAGCAGGTCTGACAGCATCTGTGGAGAATAGAGCCAACGTTTTGAGTCTAGATGACCCTTTGCCATAGCTGAGAGCAAAGAGAATCGGGGGGGGGGGGGGGGGTGAAATGGGGGCAAAGGGAATGTAAATAAGGATACAGAAGGCTGAGAAGGTGCTAAAAATGCCCATTAAGTGATCAGAATGTGTGAATGGTAGAAGAGGTACAGATGGTTAATGGACTGTCTGAGGAATGTGGCAGTTGCACTGAAGGGTGGGCGGTTGGAGGGGGGGTGGGGGGGCAAGGAGAGCTGGAATGGAGAAGTGGGGAAATGGAAGTGAGAAAGAAGGATGATAAAATGGATGAATGAAATGAAATAAAATGGAATAAAATAAATGGAAATGGGGTGACGGTGGAGGAGAGAGTTCATGCTCTGAAGTTGTTGAACTCAATGTTCAGTCCAGAAGGCCCAATCGGAAGATGGGATGCTGTTCCTCCAGTTTGTGTTGGGGTTCGCAAGAACATTGCGAAAGGCCAAGGATGGACATGTGGACAGGAGAGCAGGGTGGTGTGTTGAAGTGGCAAGCGACAGGATGGTCTGGGTCCTGCTTGCGGACGGACCCGAAGGTGTTCAGCAAAGCGGTCACCCAGTCTGCGTTTGGTCTCTCTGATGTAGAGTAGATGGCACTGGAAGCAGTGAATGCAATAGACCAGATTGAAGGAGGTGCATGTGAAGTACTGCTTCACCTGAAAAGGGTGGTTAGGACCTGGGACAGTGAGCGGGGAGGTGGTAACCTCTGTTCTGCCACCTTCTACGATTGTATGGGAAGATGTTGTGGGCAGGGGCTGAGGCGTTGGGTGTGATGGAGGAATGGACCAGGGTGTCCCGGAATGTTATCCATTTTATCATCCTTCTTTCTCATTTTCATTTTTCCACTTCTCCATTCCAACTCTCCTTCTCCCCTTCTTTCAGGGCAACTGCCACATTCCTCAGGCAGTCCCTTAACCATCTGTACCTCTTCTGCCATTCACACATTCTGATCACTTAATGGGTGCTTTTAGCACCTTGTATCCTCATTTACATTCCCTTGGTCCCATTCCACACCCCCTCCTCCCCCACCCCACCCCCCTCCCCACTCACACTCTCATAATATAAATCCCTGCTGATTCTCTTTGCTCTGATGAAGGGTCATCTAGATTTGAAGCGTTGGTTCTATTCTCTCTTCACAGATGCTGTCAGGCCTGCTGAGATTTTCCAGCATTTTCTGTTTTTGTAATTATTGGATAATTGACATGAAAAGTATCTGATTTCTATTCTTGTGCATTTTTGTTTTGGTTTGGACTCAATTCAGTTAGCTATTTGTAATCACCATAATAATACAAGGTAAGGCCATTATAAAGAATGACTTTTCAACATTTAAACACATACATACTCTCTTGTGTTGCACATATTGAAGATAATGGATACCCCTTAGTCAATCTCAAACTGGTCATCAGTAACAGACCCCATTGTAAAGCTTAAGGAGCCTGCAACATCCCAATATTCGATTCATGCCCAAAATCAATTTTGAAATATCTACTTCTGACAGAAGCTGGTCTCGAGTTGTATGGTCCATTTGTTTTATGTGTAAATTTTCTGACAATATTCCAAGATAAAAGACCTACCCATAGAAACATAGAAAATAGGAGCAAGAGGAAGCCATTCATTACGATCATGGCTGATCATCCAACTCAATTGCCTGATCCCGCCTTCCCCCCAGATCCTTTGATCCCCTTTGCCTCAAGTGCTATATCTAACTGCTTCTTGAAAACATTCAATTTATAGGCCAGTATTGTCATATTAGGTTATTAAAGACAGCATGTGGTAGGACCTGTAATATTACCAGTTTATTAAATGTAAATTATAGGAAGATGCTATAATGTACAAATATTAAGTAAAATAAACTACAAAGGGATATAAATAGACTAAATTAGTGGACAAAGATTTGGCAAATGGAGTATAATGTGGGTAAATATGAAATTGTTCTTTTTGGCTGGAAGAATAAAAAATGGTGAGAGATTGTGGAGCTCTGAAATTCAGAGGGATCTGGGTGTCCTGGTGCATGAGTTACAAAAGGTTAGTATGCAGGTACAGCAAGTGATTAGTCCAAAGATGCGCAGGTTAGGTTGATTGGCCATGATAAATTGCCCCTTAGTGTCAGGGAGAATAGCAGCGTAAATATGTGGGGTTGTGATAGGACCTGGGTGGGATTGTTGTCGGTGCAGACTCGATGGGCCAAAATGGCCTCCTTCTGCACTGTAGATTCTATGAAACCATTACACTTGCCCATCTGCCGATACAACTGAACGTGCATACGTGTTGTTCAGATGAAGCATTAAGTCATGGCCTTGTCTGCCCTCAGGTGTATCCAAAAGAGGAGGGCACTTCTTAAAAGAACACGTTCTCACTATGTCCTGGCCACCATTCATCCCTCAAGCAACACCACCAGCCATTTATCGCGTAGAATTTGATGGAACAGCACCTCTCACAAAGACAGCTGTGAATTGGACTTCTTATCTTATTCTTAAAATAGCAGCATGCAATGATACATCTGGAGTCTCCTGGATGTTATGTCCAATGATCCATCTCTCCTGAAACAATGATCCACCACATCTAATGGTCCATATTTCAAGAGGACAGGACATTGTCCAAACCAGAATCAACCAAGGGCTTGAAGAAAATGGCTGCAGCAGGAAGCAGGTGAATGGAAGCCCAATGGAAACAATAAATCACAATGCTTAAATCAACCCGGCACATTAGACAACCTCACTTTACCAGCCCCAAAAATAATGTTTTTGACTATACTTGGTATAGAATTGATTCCCCCTTTTCAGCCACAATAGGCTATACGTACATAAGTCAGCCTCAAGTTTTCATCACATAAATGCATGCTTTACATCTGACACCTTAAAGCTGGGCGCAAAGGATCAAGTAGGCAATACAAGTTGTATTGTGAAGATGCGCAGGAGTTCAAGACACATCCAATCTTTGCATTGGATGCCAATGACATTTCAAAATGGCAACCACCCATACATTGTGACTCATCTTTATACTTGATGTATAGAGTTGCCCCACCCACCCTCCCAACTTTTGGAGTAATTTTGTGAGGTTGACATCTATGGTTTGTGGGCAAGGTGAATCATGAATTCATTGATAAGATTGAGAGCTGGTCATGAAAGTAAAAAGGCGTGATAGCATATTTTAAAAAAATTTTATTCATTCATGGGACATGGGCGTCGTTGGCTGGTCAACATTTATTGCCCATTCCCAGTTGCCTTTGGAGGGCAGTTGAGAGTCAATCACATTGCTGTGGGTCTGGAGTCATAGTTTTTTTTTATAACTGGTCGGTGCAACATCGTGGGCCGAAGGGCCTGTTCTGCGCTGTAATGTTCTATGTTCTATATGTAGGCCATACCAGGAAAGTACGGCAAATTTCCTTCCCTAAGGGACATTAGTGAATGCAAGGATGTGTTTTTCAATTAAATATTAGTAAAGTTGGTTTAGATCCATCATGAAATATGTCTCTTTTCAATTTTGTCTTTGGAAGGGATTGTCAGTGATTTTTCTGATCAAGGTGAAGGTTATTAATGCCGAGGAACAAAATATTATTTTATCATCCATGATAGAGATCAAATATTCACAGGCCATACTGTAACAACCAAACATAAAGCAACGATTCCCTCACATTGAAGATTCTTTGATAATATGCCTTAACCTGAACAGAAACACATCAGTGTGCTGATACTTCGCCATACTTCAATTCTTGGAGCCTTCCCAAATGTGAATGAATTTTATTGCTTTATTCAATACTATTAACAACAAATTCTTCTGAATTGTTGTCACCCTATGTTTGGTATGAACTCCAAAACAACCAGGACTTCATTTGACCATTAGTACAGATCAACAAAACAATTTATCCTATTTTTGTTTCAAGGGTTAAGGGTGACCATTATTGTTGTTAAAGACAATATTTGGTCAGTTATATCAAATTGGCTGTTGTGTTTCCTAAATGACAACAGTCATCACACTTCCAAAGCACTTACTTGCCTGTCAAGCACTTTGGAACATCCTAAACTCACAGGAGGTACTATATTAATGCCAATTATTTTTCTTTGTGTGAAATGAAATAAAGACGGACATAACTTTCAGAACTAAAAAGATTGTAATAATATTTTTGGTAGTTCCTAAAACAGGACTTGAAGCTACAGTTGCCAAATACATTTTCAGCATCGCGTGATAAGTATAGCTTTGTGGCAGAGGAGAACAGTGCTACACATTAGGGTGGCACTTCAGGAGTCACACTGACTGAAATCTACCTGGGATTAGTGGGAAATATCAAACAGTCTCTCTTGATTTGCAGAGTGCAAAATGGTGTTAAGTCAAGGTGCTCCAGAGATGAAACAGATTGCAGTTGATTTATCAGTTTACAAGATATTGCATTAAAACAAATGCTGTTACTCAAATTATGCTGCACTTCTCAAGCTTTGACATGCTTTTAAAATGTTTGCAACAAGTCTTAATTTACACCTCAGCAGGTTCAAATACGTTGTAATCAAGGTTTCTTTGACAATATCTTCCAAGCACACATCTAGAAGGATGAAGGGCAGCAGATGCATGGGAACATCGCCATCTTTCTATTAATCTCCAACACATACACCCTCCTGACTTGGAACTATATGGCCATTCCTTCATTAGCTACAGGGTCAAAATCCTGGGACTCCCTCCCTAACAGTACTCTGGGTGTACGTACATCAGATGGACTGCAATGGTTCAAGGTAGTGGCTCACCATCAAAGGAAATTAGAGACGGGCAATAAATGCTGGCCTAGCCAGCTACACCCACTTTTTATATTTGTTCACGGGATGTGGGCATCGCTGGCTTGGCCAGCATTTATTGTCCATCCCTATTTAAAAATCAACCACATTGCTGTGGGTCTGGAGTCACATGTAGGCCAGACCAGGTAAGAACAGCAGATTTCCTTCCCTAAAAGGACATCAGTAAACCAGATGGGTTTTTCAACAATCGACAATTGTTTCACGGTCACCATCAGTCTGCAGGTGCAGCAGGTGATCAAGAAGGTGAATGGAATGTTGGCCTTTATCGCGAGGGGGATAGAATATAAAAGCAGGGAGGTCTTGCTGCAACTGTACAAGGCACTGGTGAGGCCGCAACTGGAGTACTGTGTGCAGTTTTGGTCCCCTTATTTGCGAAAGGATATATTGGCCTTGGAGGGAGTGCAGAGAAGGTTCACCAGGTTGATACCGGAGATGAGGGGTGTAGCTTATGAGGAGAGATTAAACAGATTGGGTCTGTACTCGTAGGAGTTTAGAAGGATGAGGGGTGATCTTATAGAGACATAGAAGATAATGAAGGGGCTGGATAGGGTAGAGGTGGAGAGATTCTTTCCACTTAGAAGGGAAACCAGAACTCGAGGGCACAGCCTCAAAATAAGGGGGGGCCGGTTCAGAACAGAGTTGAGGGGGAACTTCTTCTCTCAGAGGGTAGCGAATCTCTGGAATTCTCTGCCCATTGAAGTGGTGGAGGCTTCCTCGTTGAATATGTTTAAATCACAGGTAGATAGTTTTCTGATCGATAAGGGAATTAGGGGATATGGGGAGCAGGCGGGTAAGTGGAACTAATTCGCTTCAGATCAGCCATGATCTTGTTGAATGGCGGGGCAGGCTCGAAGGGCCAGATGGCCTACTCCTGCTCCTATTTCTTATGTTCTTATTGGACTTTCAATTCCAGATTTTTATTGTATTTAATGTACACCATCTGCTATGGTGGGATTCAAAGCTGGATTACCCTGGGGCTCTGGATTACCAGTCCAATGGTAACGCCACTATGCCACCGCCTCATCCTGCAAATAAATAGATTTTTAAAAATTGTCGACGTTTCTCTGATTTGTTCCAGGTTGCAAACAACACCGGCAAGATCACATTTACCGTGCTGCCCACCTAGAGGTGTGGCTTCTCCCACAAAACTTCTGAATTTTGCTCACTCCAGGGCATCAGGACTTAAACAGTTTTTCTGACTGCAGAGATCCACAACGGTAGGTCACTGGAAATAGAAAGCCATTTTCAGGTATTAAACCATAACTCAACTCGAAGTCTATCAGGCATATTCAACAATTTGACGTCAAGTGTTTCACAAATAATTATCCAAACAAAACTGAAAAATCTAGCAAAAGCTTAGTCAACAAGGCAAGTTTTGATTATAGAGATACAGCGAGGCAGGAAGGTTTAGAGGGAAGATTTCAGACTTTATAGCAAAGATTAAATAGAGACTTGATTAATCACTTGTCTAACCCTGTAGACCAAGATGTAGTCATGATAGCATGTGGGATAATGTTTCTCCTCAGCTAGTAAAGCTCACAGCAGTCAGCCAAATATCCCGATGTCCCAATCTGTTCGCTGTTTCTGCCTCATCATTATCAGTTGACAGGACAGCATGGGCTCAAATTTTAACTACCCTTCATTGTTGATAGATATTAATAGCAGCGTGGTTTTAAACTTTAATTACGTTACAAGTAGGCTTACATTAACACTGCAATGAAGTTAACGTGAAAACTCCCTAGCCGCCACACTCCGGCGCCTGTTCAGGTACCCCGAGGGAGAATTTAGCATGGCCAATGTACCTAACCAGCAGGTCTTTCGGACTGTGGGAGGAAATCGGAGCACCCGGAAGAAACCCACACAGACACAGGGAGAACGTGAAGACTCCGCACAAGTGACCCAAGCCAGGAATTGAACCCCGGTCCCTGGAGCTGTGAGGCAGCAGCGCTAACCACTGTGCCACCCCTCAATGAGTGGAAAAGGAATAACTTATGTTTCACCCAATGGGTGCATGTCCCATCTTAGTAGCACGTAACTCACCCGCCTGCCTTTCCATTTCAAAGACTCATGGTGTCCTGAAAATGAAGGAGCTAACAGGGGTTGTAAACCGATGTAACAAACTTCTGTGGATAGGGACAGTTTGTCCAAGCAATGTTCATACAATAACAGAATGTCAATATTTAAACTTTATTTTACAAAAAATGATACAAAGGTTTTGCACAAAAAAACCTACTGTAACCAAATTTATTTTCATAATGCATGTTGAAATAAACACATTTACAAATATTTGTTCAATATTCTATAAACCACAAAGTCCATGTATTGGAATACACTACACAATCGCTTTACTGATCTGCATCTCAAAAGTGCCTCCTGTCACTAGTATACTTTAAAACAAAAAGTCTAAATGGTTCCTTTTTAAAAACCACATTTTAAAAGAGCAAGATCTAGAATCAGTACTTTCACTAACAAGTATATTGGCCATGCTTTCCTCTGGCCTGTAAATTAACTGCTCCCCTGGGCTGTGAACACCTGGCAGGGTGAACCAAATATTATTTATAAGGGAAGGGAGAATGCCGATATCATTTGAAAAATGCCTCCAGAGAATTGCAGTGATAATGATCTTCAGTCATTCAGTTTGTAGGTCTTTGAAGAAGGGTCACTTGGACTTTTAGCCAGCTTTGATATGTTGGCGCTATTGTACAGTCAACTCCGCAGCCCCACCCACAGTGAATTTGTTTACATGCATAAATGTGCTTGTACACACACAATTGAGGTGTGCAAACCCTCCACCCCATGTCACTTACCCGTGATTTATCATATTAAACTTCTCACTTAAATACACGTTGGTCCCGAAAGGTTAATAAAACACTGAATTCACAGACCATAAAATGCTGCTTTCGTGTTGTCTCACTTAGAAAACGTGCACTGTGCTTGTGCCGCCTCTGCTGTGATTTACAGGATACAGTAACTCCTGACCAGAATTTTACAGCACAGGAACAGTGGAGCAGTTTACTCAACACGAGTCAAAGCCAAGCAGAAAACATTCCAAGAAAGTCATAGAATCTCACCAGTGGAGAGGAGGCCATTTGGACAATCGAGTCTGCACTGACTCTCTGACAGAGAATCTTACCCAGGCCCGCTCCCTTGCCCTATCCCTGTAACCCTGCATATTTGTTGGACCTGTTGGACTTTAACCTGGTGTTGTTAGACTTCTTACTGTGTTTACCCTGCATATTTACCATAGCTAATCCATCTAACCTATATATCTTGGGACACTAAGGGGCAACTTAGCATGGCCAATCCTCCTAACCTGCACATCTTTGGACTGTGGGAGGAAACCGGAGCACCCGGAGGAAACCTACACTGACACAGGGAGAATGTGCAAACTCCACGTAGACAGTCACCTAAGGCTGGAATTGAAGCCAGGTCCCTGGAGCTGTGAAGCAGCAGTGTGCCACCGTGCAGCATCAAGTGATGGCACGAACACAAAGTCACAATATTAGACAGATTGGGAGATGGTGCAAGTGCCATCAGGTTGGCCGGGGAATGCTCTGTGAATGAATCTACAATTAGGTACATTAGGCAGTCTGAAGGAAAAAATAAGGGCCAGTGTTAGAGCTTCTGGTAGTCATACTGCCAAGTTAACTTTTAAAAGTGGAAGAGATCCACAGTTGGAGGAAATTGAGAAGTTACTAAACATGTGGATAGAGCACCAGCATCAAAGGCGGACCCCAGTTAATGGCCCAATCATTCAAAACTAAGCAACCGAATTGTACCAGCATGCAGATAGTAAAGAGGGTGGTGCTGGCATCACTGGTGATAATAGTGATGATGAAGGTGGTGCAGAAGGTGCCTTTCCTTCGACTTCCAAAGTATTGTCAGCCAGCACAGGATGGTTTGATTGCTTTAAGAAGTGTTTTGGGCTACATGGTGTGAAGTTGGTGGGGGAGAGGGTGTGGGATGGGGGGGGGGGCACGGAGGATGCTTCAGTTGACGACACAGCTGGAGGAGAGTTCCCCAAAGTGCTGCAGGAATACATTGAGGAGAGTCTTTAACATATCTGAAACTGGCCTGTACTGGGAGAAGCTGCCTATTACCTACAGCCAGGTCTTCAAATCCCTCCCCTCCTGGATTTAAAGCACCACAGGGCAGGTTGACATTTCTGCTTTGTGCCAATGGGGTTGGTTTTAAGTTTAAACCAATACTGGTTTCTAGGTCACAAAACCCTCAAGCTTTTAAAGAGAAAAATAAATCTCTCTGTCAGTCTTTTGGAAGGCTAACAGCAGGAATATTTGAAGACTAGTTTGAGAATTGCTTTCTGCCAGAGATTCGCACTTATCTGAGTCAAAAGAACCTGTCCTTCAAGGTCCTACTAATCTGGGCATCCACACTCTTTCACAGAGAGCCATCTACATGTTGATATTTTGATTTTACCCCAAATACAACCTCACCAAATGCAACCAATGGGCTAGGAGGCTATTGCCTCATTCAAGGCTTACCACACCCGACAGAGTTTCAGGCATATCCTTCACTTTCTGGATGCAGATCCTTTAAGCAAAGTCCGTGATTGCTGGAAGGAATTCAACATCCTCATAGCAGTAAGCAGAATTCAGGACTTATGGGATGACCCTGGAGCTTCAACTATGAAGGCCTGTTGGAAAAAGGTTTGACCTGAGGCTGTGAATGATTTCAGAGTTCCCCAATGTGGACGTTGGAAGTGGCTAGGATTGTCGGGCCGAGAAAACAAATTGAAGTGGAGCAATTTGAAGACCTGGCCACAGCTGAGGGGATGAGTTGCTTCAATCTCAGCAAGAGGAACTCTGTAAGAATTGGTTGAAGTGATGAAATTAAATGAACCCAAACAGGAGCAGAAAGAAGAGCCTAAGAAGGCTCAATTCACAACCAGGTTGATGGTAGATTTCAAGATCAGCTGAAGGTTTGAAGAAACAGATGACAGACCATGATACAAGGATGGAAAGAAGTCGTGTCTTTGCTAGAGTAATTGATACTGCTATTGTTCCTGACCGAGAACTTTCCAAAATTCATAAACAAAAGGTGAAGCAGTCAACAATAACATTGTTTTCATCCACATCAACGCCTGCACCAGCCACTTCACCCACTCCCTCTGCTTTCAAGTGAAGGACCTGTACTATAATTTGTGATATTCTGTAATTGGCAAGTTTTGCCAAACAATTTCTGCAGTAAAACTGTCTTGAATACACTCAGAATCATTTCCATTGCCTCTTTTCCCTTAAAAATGTCAAATTAGAGATGGCTGAAACCTATCTGATTCACTCCCATTATAAAGTATGTTCGCCGCTTGCTATTTCAGGTTTGTGAGGTTCACGGGAATGGAAACCCGCCAACGGTGGGACTTTTATGTAAAGTGTTAATCTACAGCTTCGTAAGAGTATTTATGATAGCGCCATTTGTCCAGCAGGTAATGCTGCAACTCAATGGAACAAAACGTTTGATTCAATTTTAGTTTGTGGCAAATGAGATGAACATAGATTTTAGTGATTGAGTGTACCATCCAGGACTGTAATTTTATGGTAAGAAGTCTCACAACACCAGATTAAAAGTCCAACAGGTTTATTTGGAATCTCGAGCTTTCGGAGTGCTGCTCCTTCCTCAGGTGATTCCAAATAAACCTGTTGGACTTTAACCTGGTGTTGTGAGACTTCTTGCTGTGCCCACCCCAGTCCAACGCCGGCAAATCCACATCATTTAATTTTATGACAATGCCTAAGGGATTACAAACCTGAATAGTTACTGTGCTTCACAATTCACCTTACAATTACAGTTCCTGTCAATCACTAATGCACGATAATGCCTCAACCCAAGAAGCAAACTGGATCTATCAGATGGCAGCTGGTGTCGAGACAGTTCTCAATGGCAGTTCTAATGGTGGGGTCTCCACTGTTGGCACAGGGCTCTGCTTAAGACTTTCCATCTTTTCAGTAAGTTGAGTATACAAGTCCTTCACTGCTTCAGCACTCTGTATGCAAAATTAAAATGGAGTAAGCATAGGAGTGTTAAGATCAAACATAAAACGTATTTATTAAGGTCTATCAGGTCCCTTTTGATACTCATCCCTGGTACCATGGCAGGGTCCAATTGCAAGTTGAACGCCTGAACGGTTTTGCCTTTAACCATATCAGATGTATGATTCCAAACATCATAAAATGAGTTATATTGACTCAAAACGTTAACTTTGTTTCTCTCTCCACAGATGCTGCCAGACTTGCTGTATTTATGCAGCATGTTCGATTTTCAGTTCAGATTTCCAGCATCTGCAGTATTTTGCTTTTAAGTTTATTTACTAGTGTCACAAGTAGGCTTACATCAACTCTGCAATAAAGTTACTGTAAAAATCCCCTAGTTGTCACGCCCCACCTGTTCGGGTACACTAAGGGAGAATTTAACATGGCCAATGCAAATGCCAGTACGTCTTTCAGACTGTGGGAGGAAACCGGAGCACCCGAAGGAAACCCACAGAGACACGGGGAGAACGTACAGACTTCGCAGATAGTGACCCGAGGCTGGAACTGAACCCAGGTCTCTGACGCTGTGAGGCAGCAGTGCTAACCACTGTGCCACCCAATCATTTACCAATTTATCAGTCCGAGTGAGGACACATCCATTCATTAATTTAAATTTGTAATCTCTTTCAAAACTCATGAGCCCAACCACAAATTTAGTGAAATAAAACAAAGCCTTGGGTATCTCATGGCCTGAAAAATATGCTCTCGCAGTGCCAGTTCTTACAAATCTATTCAATATTTTCCCCAAAAATAAATCCCAGGTAAACATGCTTATATAGGAACACAATCAGACTTTAAAGTAGCTTTAAGTCTTGCTCGTGCTCAGATATAAACACTCCTTTTAAAGTTAACCAAAAAGAATACTATTTATTCATAGTATTGATCTGCATCGCGTTTCCCCCTTGCCTCTCACATCTCCCTCTTGTACCTCATTTCTGATCTTTATACAGTTACCTCACCTGCTTGGTAGGTTCGAGTGTCTTTTGCAGTGAAACCATTTTTGAAGGTACCACCTTATGGTGAAGATGCAGCAGCAGTCGGAGGATATGTCGGTGCACATTTTCTTTACTGTAATAAGAACATGAACCAGGATATTATGGTCATTACAGGAAGGATTCAAAAATGAAAATTTCTGCTGCCATTTCAAGAAGTGGTTGTCTGTATTGTCTAAATTCTCGCATTACAGCCCGTCATTATCTCATTGTTGTTTGTGTGAGTTTGCTGTGCCTGACTGCCTACACTGCTCTAGTAAATACACTTGAGAAATACCTCATTGGCAATAAAGCACTCTGGAATATCCTAGAGCAATAAAAAGACGCAAGACTGCGTAGAGTAGTTCAGTTGTTGAGAAGACAGTTGTTGGACCACTTCTGGTACAAGAGAACTTCAAAAATACCGCTGCTTTACTTCTGAGAGATCCAAGCTACTGACATAAAAATACAGAAGCTGAGCCTGCATACTGCTCCTGGAGTATCCTTAAGTTAAATCAGAATATTTTACTGTACTATCAGCCTTTTTTACCCCAAATTTATCAGATCACTCCCGACTTGGTTCACTGATTTTAAAATAGACAGAAATAACATGACTCAGGTTCTTGATTCATTTCGCTACACTTACCTAGATATTGGGCAGATAGGACATATAGAAAACAGGAGCAGGCCATCTGGCCCTTCGAGCCTGCTCCACCATTCATTATGATCATGGCTGATCATTCAACTCAACAGCCTGATCCTGTCTTCCCCCCCCCCATATCCTTTATTCCCCTTTGTCTCAGATGCTATATCTAACTGCTTCTTGAAAATAAAGGTGCTCTCTGATTTATAAACGATGCAAAGTTTTCTTATTGGAATCATTGGTGATGCTTAATCCAAAGAAAATTCATTCGTGTGTGTGCTCTGCCCGAAGGCCTTGGCCCATTCTCTGCTGGTGCTTCATCCTGAGCCTTTTAGCTGGTAGTTTTTGTCAGTATTGGTTTGCCATAGCTTTCCACTCTCAGGGGCAGGGCGAGGACATGGGTCCCAAGTCTACCTCCGCTAGAATAGGAATTGAATTCATACTGTTGACATTATTCTGAACCACACCTAGTCAATGGAGCTAATGGCGACTGCACCCCAAAAGGGAAAACATCCAGAAACATCCAGTATAAAAAGCCAAAAGCTGAACAGTTAGGTAGATTAATTTAAATGACAAGAAGAGAATACATTAACATATGTCAAAGGCTTGCTTTCTGATGAGTCCAAATTTTACCAAGTATCACTAACATTCTTGGAAGACGAACGCTGCTGTCACAGAAATATATCCCAAACAATTTAAATTTCACAGACTTGAATTGTCTTGAAAAACCCAATAAAAGAACTGCTCAAATCAAAGAATGAGACAAGACGAATGAAGTTATTATCTAGGCACTGAAAATAAGGGTTGGGCAATATCGATTTTCTGTAAGTATGTTTCACTCAAACACTTGGTTAATACCAAGCTTGTCAAGAACATCTGGCTGAGAACGCTGAACCACACAAACATTTTCCCATTTCATTCTTGGAATCAACATCTGGAAAACATTTAAACTGATGGAGTTTCAAAACCTGAGATCAGTTTGTGCATTTACTGGAATACAAACTTACAACCGTTCTCCCTCATTAGTTTTGGAGATATCCTTAAATATTCCTTGGTAGCGACAGCTATGCGGTCTATAAAAAAAGAGTCCAGATGTGCAATTTTCATTTCTTTACCTGGAGAATGTTGTAAGGATAAAGCCATCAAACAGTGCAGTACAGAATTCCTCTGTAGAAAACTCCTCCATCAATAATGTTAAATGGCTGGTAAATAGGTGCAAGAAAATATCACTAAATGCCATGTCATTGTAGGTTTCCACTGCAATGAAATACAAAGGACACCACCTCAATACACACTGCAGTTTAAAAACAAAATTCAACTTCAAGAGGAAACAAGAATCTACAGAAACTCAATATGAAAAACTATAACTTTTGCTTTAAAAGTTAAACAAATATTCAAAATTATAATTATTTTGAGCTCCAACATCAATTTAGATAACAACTGGAGGGTTTTCATTATGCATCTCAATAGAGGAACCCACCTTCCCTCCAGTTACTAATGAGAATGGTCAGAATAACACACATCAGTGCTGCAAAACTATAGCAAGTCTTGACTTTGCCATACAATTCAATGGTGAATCCAAGTCACCCAATATATACGAACTGTGGAGTAAGCACGTCCTTCTCTTTCTCTTAGATCTATGCTTATGATCAAATTCAGCCCTACTCCTGTTAATACTTGAAAATAAAGACAGTACCAAAATTTATTTTATAAAACAAGTTTAACACGAGCTCTTGCACTTGCAAAATTTTAAAACCATCTTCAGATCACACAATGGGTAAAGGCACTGACTGAAATAACACCAAGCCACAAGGATTCCCCATGCCTGCGTGGGTTTCCTCCGGGTGCTCCGGTTTCCTCCCACAGTCTGAAAGACGTGCTGGTTAGGTGCATTGATCTGAACAGATGCCAGAGTGTGGCGACTCAGGGAATTTCACAGTAACTTCATTGCAGTGTTAATGTAAGCCTTACTCGTGACTAATAAATAAACTTTAATGTCCTTTCATCTACTCTATTCTCACCATCAAGGGCTCCAAACTCTCCCTCCAGGTGAAACGATGATTTATTTTGCTCACAACATGATCTCCATTACATTGGAGAGATCAAATGCAGATTGGGTGATTGCTTTGAGGAACATCTCTATTTAGTCAGCAACCGTCACCCCAAGCTTCCAGTTACTTGCCATTTTAATGTTATGTCCCACTCTTGCCTTTCCTATACTATTCTAATGAAACTCAATGGAAGCTTGAGGGGCAGCAGTTCATCTTTCAATTAGGCACTTAGACAACATTGATTTCAATAACTTCAGATCATAACCTGGAGTTCAGGCATCAGGTTATGGTGTTGGCAACGGTTGCGGTGTCGCTGCTCCCCAAGACCTATCTTTTGTTTATCTGTCCAATTATCATCCTTTCTGCCTCTCACCATTATCTCTCTATTATTTAGTCATTCTTGTCTTCCACCTTATTGCAGGCCTTCGCTCTCTCCTCCCCTTCTCCTTTCCCTACCTCTGTACTTGCGAAGAAATTGTTCAATCTCCAACTTCTTCCAGTGACTGGAAACATTATCTCTGCTTCTCTCTGTACAGGCCTACCGAGTATTTCCAGCATTTATTTTGCTTCTATTTCAAAATACTCTCTACAGACACATTCCAAAATTGGAAGGACAGTCTATTTTACTGCTGGGTGCTTCTTCATAGTTGGAGTGGGCACTATACAAAAATGGCCCCATTTACCATCAAAACTTTACGGGAATCCTTGTAGGTTACGAAAATATAGTCATTCACAACTCATCCCAAGTATTACAACTCTGAACATTGCTAGTCAATGAAAGTAATTATTTGCATGTCCACTATAGTATAGTCATAACATGGGTGCTGAAAGACTAAGATGACATGGCCCATTTCACTCCAAACCACAGGATATCCATCATATGTGCAGTGATACAAATCAGGATCCAATTTTTAACGTATTAATTTAACCGTGATTTATAAAAAGTGTGGGGTAGAGCTGGTGAAATAGTTACAAAGGAATTTTTAAACAAACACCCTAAAATAATTGTCCTTTCATCAGAGCAGCTACTCACCCAGTGATGGCAGTAAGCGGAGAATGGCATTCTTGTTCCTCTGTTTTGTAATATGCAGTATGTAGTACAGTGCGATTTCACAAGCAACACGATTTTCCAGGACAAACCTAGCAATGGAAGAAAAAGCTTTGTTTTACATCCAATTATTTTGATTAGAATGCAGCATGCATACGCTGCAATATTTTGCTCTCTGTGCATCATTTAAATAGAATTTATACTTCCCAGTTTGGACCTCATATGGCTCAGTGAGGAAAAGTTCATTCTAATTGGACGTGGAACCATGCTGTTGCTTACCCCATTCACAGATTCCATGAATTGCCCTGGAGACGATTCCATACTGGAAAATGTGTGGGATAAAGTGAAATGTCTTGTTGACAAGACTGATTAAGGATAGTCAGCATGGCTTTGTTAGAGGGAGGTCATGCCTAACAAATTTGGCAGAATGTTTTGAAAATGTGATCGAGTGTGCGGATGGGGAAGTACAGTTGATGTAGTTTCTATGGATTTTAGCAAAGCCTTTGACAAGGTCCCACATGGTTTATTAGTATCGCAAGTAGGCTTACGTTAATACTCCAATTAAGGTACTGTGAAAATCCCCTAGTCGCCACGCTCTGTCGCCTGTTCAGGTTCACCGAGGGACAATTTAGCATGGCCAATGCACCTAACCTGCACATCTTTGGAGGAAACCGGAACACCCAGAGGAAATAGAAGCAGACACGGGGAAAACGTGCAGATTTTGCACAGACAGTGACCCAAGCCAGGAATCTAACCCGGGTCCCTGGTGCTGTGAGGCAGCAGTGCTAACCACCGTGCCAGAGACTGATTGAAAAGGTTAAAGCCCATGGAATTCAGGGAAACTTGGCAAGATGGATCCGAAATTAGCTTAGTGATATGACACAAAGAATGGTGGTAGAAGACTGTTTGAGTGACTGATGGCCGATATCCAGTGGTGTACCACAAAGTTCAGTGCTGGGTCCCTAATTGTTTGTTATATACATAAATGATATCGATGATAATGTGGGGGGGAATCACAAGCAAGTTTGCAGATGACACCAAGATTGATACGGTGGCAAATAGTGAAGAAGGTCGTAGGCTACAGGAAGATATAGATGGGTTGGCCAGATGGGCAGAGCAGTGGCAGATGGTATTTAACCCTGATAAGTGCGAGATGATGCACGTTGGAAGAAGTTAAAAAGATAAGGGAGTATTTAATGAATGGCAGGACACTAGAAGCTCAGAGGAACAGATGGATCTTGGGATACTTGTTCACAGATTCCTGAAGGCAGCAGAGTAGGTGAATAAGGTAGTTAAGAAGGCATATGGGACACTTGCTTTTATCAATCGTAGCTCAATGTATAAGAGCAAGGTGGTTATGTTGGAGCTGTACAAAACATTGATTAGCCCACAGCTGGAGTACTGGTGCAGTTCTGGTCACCTCACTATAGGAGGGATGTGATTGCATTCGAGGGTGTACAGAGGAGATTCACCAGGATGTTGCCTGGGATGGGGCATTTGGGCCACAAGGAGAGCCTGGATAGATTTGGATTTTCTTTAGAGCAGAGAAGGCTGAGGAGCGACACAATCAAGGTGTATAAGATCATGAGGGGTATGGACAGGGTGGATAGGAAGCAAC
This sequence comes from Mustelus asterias, assembly GCF_964213995.1. NCBI lineage: Eukaryota > Metazoa > Chordata > Chondrichthyes > Carcharhiniformes > Triakidae > Mustelus > Mustelus asterias. Next base: position 29,170,838 of record NC_135813.1, on the reverse strand, counting down.
AGTTTCCCTTGGATGAGGGATCAATCATGAGGGGACATAGTTTTAGGGTGAGGGGCAGGAGATGGAGAGGGGATTTGAGAAACAAAATTCACCCAGAGGATGGTGAGAATCTGATATGCACTCCCTGGGAAGGTTGTGGAGGGTGGAAACCTTACGACCTTTAAGATGAGCACTTGAAATATCATAACATTCAAAGATATGGGACAATTGTTGGAAAATGGGATTAATGCGACTTCAATGGTAGTTATTGTTGGTGCAGACTCAATGGGCCGAAGGGTCTTTGCTGCGCTGTATGACTCTATGTATCTAAAAGTCTGTGGACAGATGTCAGTGAGTGTTGTTCCTGTGGCCTGAGAGCAAAATCCAGGCCATTGCTTCAAGAGATTTGTAAAGAATACATACATCACATACTATGAATATTAATGTTCACTTTAAGAAATTTTCACCTCCGTCACTGTTTGGTCGGTTAGCTCTATTGACTAGATGATAGAGTGTGGTGCAGAATGAAGCCAACAACATGGGTTCAATACTCATACTGGCTGAGGTAGTTCCCAGAGGCCTGCCTTCCTGCCTTGCCCCACGTTTGATGTGGAGTGCAGCCTCTCCAGCTCAAAATGCATATGAGCCTTCATACAGTATGGTTATTTACCTTATCTCCGCTATTCAGGGGTTGGGGATATCCTACAAGTGACTTCAATCACATTTATTAAACTGTAATTTTATAACTGAGAAATAATCATAATTTAACTTTATGCTTTGGAATTAAGAGGCCAAATTTAAATCTTTTACAATATTCTGTTCTAACTGACACCAAGGGGTAATTTAGCATGGCCAATCCACTAACCTGCACATCTTTGGACTGTGGGAGGAAACCAGAACACCCAGAGGAAACCCATGCAGACATGGGGAGAACGTGCAAGCTCCACACAGTGACCCGAGGCCAGAATTGAACTTGGTCCCCGGAGCTGTGAGGCCATAGTGCTAACCGCTGTGCCACCCTGTTCAAATCCTTCATGACAGTGTTAATGATCTGTGATTATGCAATACTTTATAAACTGGTCTCATGGAGATAATAGTCTATTTCCAAAATTCAAACAGCAAATTCACTCCTGGACGATGACGTACTTGATGAAAGATTCCGGGAGGCTGGTGGGATACAAGTTCGCAGCCTTCTCCTCAGTTGGCAGTTTTTGATCCACATTGAAACTATGATCATCGACCACAAATGCCATCAGATTTGGCAAGAACTTGGTGATCAGTTCTATCTCCTAAAGAAAGAGAAATGGATTATATTTACAAAATAACTTCTTACTCTCTGAACATAAATACCACTATTTTAGACCTTACTCAATTTATTTGTCCACCCATCCATTGGCATATTTGAAAACTATTACAAAAAATTATAGGCAAAGAATATTAAGTTAAATCTATGCATGCTGCTGACACCAACAGATTTGTACTGTTCTGAGGCTTTGCGTCCTCAATGCAGATTTTGATAGACGATGTTGAAACATCTCATCTCAATATGAAGTGATACTATGATCAATTAGTAAGTAAATACATTAAATGGTGTGTCTCAAAGCCATACACTCTCAACCAGATAATACTGCAACAATACAAATGACCGATTACCAAATTAAGAAACAGGCAAAAAAAGTTGGCAATCAGAAAACTCTACTGAAAGTGCGTGGCTGAGAATCCATATGGTGCAGAAGGAGGCCATTCGGCCCATCAAGTCTGCACTGACAACAATCCCACCCAGGGTCCTAACCCGTAACCCTACATATTTACCCTGCTAATCCCTGACACTGAGGGGCAATTTAGCATGGTCAATCAATCTAACCCGCACATCTTTGGAGTACGGGAGGAAACCGGAGCACCCGGAGGAAACCCACGCAGACACAGGGAGAACGTGCAAACTCCACACAGACAGTAACTTGAGGCCGGAACTGGACCTGGGACCCTGGCGCTGAGAGGCAGCAGTGCTAACCACTGTGCCACCGTGCTGCCCTTTCACGGTTAGCTAGCCAACAATCACAATGAATAGCTACTGAGCTGCTGCACTGGATCTGCCCATCTGTAAAATTGGACCAGGAAAGACAATTAAAGGAGAAAGGTAAGGATGAAAGGAAATTGTAAATCTGTGAAGTCAGATCTGTCAGCAATAAAACAACAAATAGGTTTGAGTGTAATAATTGTCAGTGTTCCTATTTTAGACCTTGTAAATCTATTTACTCCACAAATAGTTGTGCAGACCTGCTCTGATAACACCCTCCAAAGGAATTCACCCGCACCATCTGCTTTTTATTATCAACATATGTGGGGACCATCAGACCAAATGTGAGCAGTTACCTTTTTGAAATCTTGCCTCTACTAAAATGCAACTCAAGTTAAAAGAAAATTAATTTCTTAAAATATGTGTGAACAAAAAAAGTGTTCCATGCAATCAGCTGAAGGCAACAACCTATCTTACTAAAGCCTGATTGTAACTGTTGTCACCAGAGGTATCCCACCACCTTACCCACAGATACTGTTAAGTGGTGAAAATACATTCATTGTGCGTATAAATATGGAGTGATTTATGACTGAGACTTTCAATTGCCACTTATCAATGGAGGATATTAAATTCTTCCTTATAGGTGAAACCACGAAAAGCCAGTGTGGAAGTGGTAACATAAACTAGTCATTTTCCCTTGACAGGCAAAATAAAATTCAACTTGCAATGAGTTAATTTAGTTTTCCCTATTGACCCATGTTCCAGATCACTGCAGGCAGTTCATTATGAGAAATTCCCTGCTTCACATAGGTAACTATTGATCCATTGAAGGTATGACAGATAAGTAGGATAATGAATACAAAACAATGCAGTTATAACTACACTTGATCAATAGACACTGCTCTGCAACATATTTCCTCTTTCATAACTCACAACAAAACAATGCATTTTCACTGAGCGAGGCAGCCAATTGCTAGCCACTTATTTTTTTTTCATGGGATGTGGTGCCACTGGCTAAGCCAGCATTTACTGCCCATCCCCAAGTGCCCTGAAGGTGGGGGTGAGCTGCCTTCTTGAACCACTGCAATTCAGATGGTGTAGGTACACCCACAGTGCTATTAGGAAGTAAGTTCCAGGCTTTGATCCAGTGACAATGAATGAACAGCGATATGGTGCCAAGTCAAGATAATGTATGGCAGCCTGGCGGGAAACTTGTAGATGGTTGCCCTTGATCTTCTAGGTGGTACAGATTAGGGGATTGGAAGGTACTGTCAAAAGAGCCTTGGCAAGTTACCTCAGTGCATCTTGTAGATGGCACACATTGCTGCTGCTGTGGTAGAGGGAATGGATGTTGGAGGTGGTGCCAATCAGGGCAGGCAGCTTTATCCTGGATGGTGTCGAGATTCTAGAGCATTGCTGGAGCTGCACTCATCCAGGCCAGTGGAGGATATTCCATCACACTCCTGACTTGTGCCTTGTTGATGGTGGACAGGTTTTAGCAAATCAGGAGCGGAGTTACTCACCACAGAACTCCCAACATCTAAGCTGCTCTCGCAGCCACAGTATTTAAATGGCTGACCCAGTTCAATTTCTGGTCAATGGTGTATCCAGGATATTGACAGTGGAGGATCCAGTGATGATAATTCCATTGATAGCCAATACCATTAAGCAGTAGATTAGGCTTCCTAACTTACCATTTTTGGCTCCTTGAACACCTGGCTGTCAATCATATCCCAGGCCCCTTGACCGAGCGAGAGCATACGCAGCAGGAGGAGGAGGTCAGGGCTGTCCTGTTGAATTCCACAATTACTAGTAGTCTTCAGTAATCCATTAATCTCAAGGCAATTTAAGAAAAACTAGACTTTGGACGAATAGACATCTTTCTTGCTTTTTAAAAGTAATATTCAACTAAATCATACTAAATATTACAAAAATGCAAAGCAATACTTAACCTGTAACAGACAATAATAAGCATGTTTTCACATTATAACTACAACACTTTATTAATGTAGCACCTTTAACATAAAGTGCTTCAGGGCACTCCCCAGGAGTATAAGCTAACAAAAACTGACAGGGAGCCAAAGAGATCTTAGAAGAGGCTGACTAAAAGCCGAGTCAAAGAGGTAGCTTTTAAGGAGGGTCTTAAAATGGAAGAAAGGGAGGTGGAACAACAGAGAGATTTGGGGAGAGAATCCCAGAGCTTGCAGTCTAGATATTAAAGCGATCCCATCCTCACCACCACTCCGCCCTGAAAAATCAGCATTTTAAGTACAAAAGAAATGCTTTGCTAAGTCAATTAAAAGTTCAAAGTGATAAAAACATGGCTGAAATTACACAAGTAGGAATACAAGCTAGTCACAACATGGTTCTGGAAAACAAATACTTTCCCAGCTAATGTGATAACTACTAAAGAGTAAGTGTAGCAAATATAATTTGACAATAAAATGAAGCTGACTGTTGCAACTATCACAAATATATTTTTTTAAGATCAATGTGTACTCGAACAGGCGTCGAAGTGTGGTGACTAGGGGATTTTCACAGTAGCTTAATTGCAGTGTTAATGTAAGCCTACTTGTGACACAATTAAATAAACTTTAAACCTCTATTTGGTGCTTTTAGTTTTTACACACTGTTAATGTGTTACTCTTATAGCAATATTTAAAATGTCAAATAATTACAAAGAACTATAAATAGCTTCAAATTTCTTTCAATAATTATTGAAATAAAAAGGTGTCCACTGCATTACAAGGCAACTACCTTGACTTGAGCTCAATGTTTGAGAAAACCTAACTGAAACATTTGGACTGAAATCACTGCATAAATTGAAGAAATATATATTCTCGAATCAGCATTTTTCAACACATCTTAGAACATAGAACAGTACAGCACAGAACAGGCCCTTCGGCCCATGATGTTGTGCCGAGCTTTATCTGAAACCAAGATCAAGCTATTCCACTCCCTATCATCCTGGTGTGCTCCATGTGCCTATCCAATAACCGCTTAAATGTTCCTAAAGTGTCTGACTCCACTATCACTGCAGGCAGTCCATTCCACACCCCAACCACTCTCTGCATAAAGAACCTACCTCTGATATCCTTCCTATATCTCCCACCATGAACCCTATAGTTATGCCCCCTTGTAATAGCTCCATCCACCCGAGGAAATAGTCTTTGAACATTCACTCTATCTATCCCCTTCATCATTTTATAAACCTCTATTAAGTCTCCCCTCAGCCTCCTCCGCTCCAGAGAGAACAGCCCTAGCTCCCTCAACCTTTCCTCATAAGACCTACCCTCCAAACCAGGCAGCATCCTGGTAAATCTCCTCTGCACTCTTTCCAGCGCTTCCACATCCTTCTTATAGTGAGGTGACCAGAACTGCACACAATATTCCAAATCTTCACTATTATTGTTAAAACACCTGATAACTAACATTAAATCAAAAGTAACACTGGACATACCTGGAACACTACCTAACGATCACCACATTTTGCGATTTGGCCAAAACCAAACCTTTGGGATTTGAAATTAGCTGAATTTCTGCTTCAGAAAAAGCTGACAAAAAAAAAATCCAAACCTTAATTCACGGTTCTCTTTCAGGCACTGAGCGATGCCAAAAAGGTCAATGTCAACTCTAGGCATTGCATTGCCCTGCCCTTATCCTGTTCAGGGAACTAACTGGGTGGAACTGTGTGCTTCAGTTACAAACTTTAAGGGCAAGTGAAACTGATGAGCTAGCACATCGTCTTCAAAAGCTAGCCTGTGAGTACTTACTCTGGGTAATGCATCCTGGCTCACCAACTCCTGCAGATTTTTCACAGTACTCAGCGCCAGAGTATTTATCGCAAAGGGGTCACAAAGGATCATCGAGAGGTCACTATAAAGAGACAGTGTTACCCAAGCACTCCAATAACAAAACAGATTGCTTCCATATAAAAATGGCCAATTGCGCACTGGGAGATCACTCACCCTAGCACCTGCTCCTGTCCCTTCTTAACTCCGTCCAAGAAACCCTGCAATTCTCGAGCTCTCTTTGCATCTACAAATCTCTCTCGGATGCAAGCATCAAGGCACCAGGTAAACTGTAAACAGAGAAGTCATATTTTCAATTTCTGGTTTTTAAGATGGTTGTTTAAGTTGCAAAACAAAAATACCGCAGCTACTCCAAATCTCAAAAAGCTGGAAATTCTCAACAGGTATGGCAACATCTCTGGAGAGAGAAACAGAGTTAACATTTTCAGGGCAATGACCTTTCACGTAAAAAGTGGATGCTCACAGAAACTCTAACTGTACAGGAGGGAATGATTCTTGCAAAATGATTAGGATTGTAGCCCAAGGCATTTCTGGGCCAAGATTTCTTTACATTAGAGCCCATAGAATCGTAGAATCCCTACAGTGCAGGAAGAGGCCATCCGGCCCATCAAGTCTGCATCACCTCTCCAAAAGAGCATCCCACCCAGGCTCTCGCCTCCGCCCTACCTCTGTAACCCCCGCATTTTCTACCTAACCTACTCATCTTTGGACACTAAGGGGCAATTTAGCATGGCTAATCCACCTAACGCGCACATCTTTGAACTGTGGGAGAAAACCGGAGCACCCGAAGGAAACCAACGCAGGCACGGAGAGAATGTGCAAACCTCCACATAGGCAGTCACCCAAGGCCAGAATCGAACTTGGGCTCCTGGAGCTGTGAAGTAGCAGTGCTAACCACTGTGTCACCGTGTAGCCACATGGGGAAAATATATTTATTAGTAAAATGTTTCTGGAAATCTGCAACACATCATTCTTCTCGTGCTTTCCACCCACCCTGCCTTCTGGCAAAACATTCAGGAAGTAGCCCTTATTTCTAACCACTGTGCCGCCCCACAACGTGCCAGTAAGAAAGTTAGGAGATCTAATTTTCAGTTTGTATGCATGATGTACCTGCCAAAGCGTCACTGTACCTTGTGGCAAGGGTCCACAGAACATATTTCACTGATATCTAGGTCATGCAAAGACATCAAAAGTTCTGCCCGTAGGGTGCAATAATGGACATTTCTTGTCCGCAGGAACAGAGTGCGCAGAAATTGGAGAACCATGTCGTACAGCTTCACATTTTTCCCAATCATGTTGGTTAATTTCTGAACAACCTAGGCATACAAGGGAAACAGAATCATGAAAATGTTACAAACAAAGCAGGTTATCTTCAAACAAAATAACGACATTTTGAAGGCTCGCAAAAGATAAAGTACATATTTACTCTTCTAGCTAAAAGTTCAGGCTGAAAGACAACTAATGTACAGTAATACTTTAAACATCCTTGTGATTTTAAAAAAATTCATTTACGGGATGTGGACTTCACTGATTAGATCAGTATTTATTGTCCATCCCTAACTGCCCTTGAGAAGGTGGTGGTGAGCTGTCCTCTTGAACCGCTGCAGTCCGAGGTGTAGGGCTGTTAGGAAGGGAGCCCCAAGATTTTGACCCAGTGACAGTGAAGGAACAGCAATATATTTCAAGTCAGGATGGGTGTATGGGTGTGTGTGTGTGTATGGATGTGTGTGTGTGTATATGGGAGTGTGTGTGTATGTGTGTGCACGCCCGTGTGAAACCATGCCCCCTTCAGAAACTAGCTGATGCAAATCACTAAGTTTATAGTGAAGTCGGAAATTATACCTCTATAGGATGATATGAGTCAAAAATACAGTCAGGCTTTATTCTCACAAACTTATGGGAGAACTTGACCCCTTGAAAGCGGAAGCCAAAGTTCTCACTGAACACAAGAAGCATGGATATTTATACATCAGGGTTCCCAATACAAGTCATGAAGCAAAGTCCAGTTAACAGTCCTTGATCGTAAATTATAGTTCCTTTAACAGCTTCTGATAGTCTTTGGATCATGGTTAGAAACCATCTGGTATCCTTGGGTCATAAAGCACAATTCTTCTGGTCGTTGCAGTCAAGGTGTCACCTCTGGTCCCCTGCTCTTCCCGCAGCGTTTCCTTTGAAGTGACTGAATGACTGAGTGCATCTGTCCCAGTGGGAGTCCTCCTTCAAACGGCCATTCTCGCACTCTACCATTTGGTGGCTGCTTCCTCTGCTTAAATCACAGACAAGCCTCCGGGAAAGCCTCCTAACATCTATATTCAACTGTCTGTTTTATCAGAATGATATAAACAAGCGAGAGAACCATGAACAAATGGCTCATACTAAAGTAAAAGATGAAAGACATGAACAAATGGCTTATGCTACTACCAGGAGCAATATAAAAAAGGGATGACTAGCCACAAGTAAACGATATGTTTATGATACATTCCAGATACAAAGTTCAACCTTTTAGGCACAAAATACATTGAGTACAAAAAAACATTAACCCTTTCCCTTCTTCAATAGGTTTAAAGGTCCCAGCCACTTTGACAGGTGGTGACAGTTGGGGTGGGGGGGTGAGGGTGGGCGGGAGGCGTGGGAAATGGTAGGTAGGCAATGCAGGGGCAAAGGAAGGTCAGCACCATAATTGTCCAGGAGTTAGAAGTGGTTTAAATTCTTCTACCATTTCCTGCATAACTATTCTGCTAACAGACATGGAATCATCCAAGTTTCCAATTTAAAGCAGCTTTTGGAGGGTACCAAGTGCAGCATAATTGCCTATCAGAAGTTTAAACTCCACGGTTAATTCCCACGCAGTCCTTGTGTGGAAATGGTGTGTGTGTGCGTGCGTGTATGTGGCACAGCATATCATCTGGAGTCCATCCCTCTGGGGAATGGAAGATCCAGGCTAGTATCACCATCAAATGTAACAATTAAGTATACTCTGCCACCATATCCACATTTACATGTTTCTTCTAAGAAATAGGCGGCACGATGGCACAGTGGATAGAACTACTGCCTCAGAGCCAGGGACCTGGGTTCGATTCCTGGCTTGGGTCGTTGTCTGTGTAGAGTCTGCATGTTCTCCCCGTGTCTGCATGGGTTTCTTCCCACAGTCCAAAGATGTGTGGTTGGGTGGATTGGCCATGCGAAATTGCCTCTTAGTGTCCGGGGGACCAGCAGGGTAAATACAGGGATAGGGTGGGATTGTGGTCGGTACAGAATCGATGGGCCAAATAGCCTTCACTTACGATTCTTTGTGGATTCTGTGATTCTAAGAGTCCACAATTTTATCTATTTTCTGAAAGCTAAGCTAACATGTCTATAATTGCACAAATGGGAGGGGCGGGGGGGAGGGGGTGTGGGGGAGGAAAGTAGTAACTCCACCCCCCCACCCATAACTCCTCTTTAAAAAAATTATGACACGAAGCCCCTGGCTAAAGCTCCTTCTTAAGGTTATATGTTGAAAAACAAAAGGTAAAAAAGTGAAAAATATTCATAAGTTGGCTAGAACTCCTTCCTGTAGTCCTTAAGCAACTGCACCATAGACATAAACAGCTCATGATTTTGATTGGAAAAGGAAGTTAAAGACTTTTTACAATTGTACAAAAAAAGTAATACTACTTGCAGTGGTAGAGATAAAAATATACTTCATCAAGTGAGCATTTTTATCATGCTCAATGCCATACTCTGTTTGCCAAACACCGAATGATTTATATAACTCAACAATCTCTCTCAAACTTCTTGCTAAATCCTTGCTCCCACCCAAGCACTCCATGAGCCTAACCTCTGACTTACAGTGAACAATGCCATGGACAATTGAATCTACACCATAAGATTTTCACAGGGAGCTGGGAGGAAAATTCTCAAATTTTCATCAATATGCAATTGTCAAATTTCTGCCTTGCTGACTGATTAGCATGTAACTCTTATTGCTGTATAGCAATAAAGCACCTTCTTTGGAAAGTTAACACTGCCATTTAGAATAAGTGTGCCAGGAGTCCCTGGGAATGTGAATATTTACAGGAGTTCCAGTATATAGAGAAAAGTTTGAAAATCATTGTTATACAAATCCTTATGGACTCCAACAATATAGGAAAAAAAATCCCAGAATGACTGTTACTGCATTTTCCTGTTTAGTTGCCAAGAGCATTAAAATGTTGAGGGAAATTGTAAGATTTTCTGGAAGTAACATACAAGAATTTTCTTGAACAAGAATCACTCCATATAAAAGATAGAGGTAACGATTTTGTGACATTTCAAACAACATTTGTGACACTTCAAAAGAACTTCAAAAGGACATAGACAAGTTGGTGGAGTGGGCAGACAGGTGGCAGATGAAGTTCAATGCAGAGTAGTGTGAGGTAATGCATTTCAGTAGAAAGAACATGGACAGACGATCTAAAATAAGGAATACAGTTCTTAAGGGGGCAAAGGAGCAGAGGGACCAGGGTGTATATGTGCATAGATCAGGAAAGGTGGAGAGTGTAGTTAACAAAGCATGCAGTATCCTGGGCTTTATTAATAGGGGCAAGAATAGAATACATGGGCAAGGAGATTATGCTGAGCCTATACAAGACACTAGTTAGACCTCAGCTAGAGCAGTGCATACAATTCTGGGCGCCACACTACAGGAAAGGATGTGAACACATTGGAGAAAGTGCAAAAGAGATTTACAGGAATGGTTCCAGGGATGAGAAACTTCAGTTCTGAGGATAGATTGGAGAGATTGGATCTATTCTTGGAGAGAAGAAGGCTAAGAGGAGATTTGATAGATGTGTCCAAAATCATGAGGTGATGATAGGATGGGGGGGGGGGGGGGGACTATGCCTGCTCATTAAAGGATCAAGAACAAAAGAGCACAGATGTAAAGTGATTTGAATGTGATGGGAGAAAAAAGCTTTTTCACACAATGAGTGGTTTGGGTCTAGAATGCACTGTTTGGATGTGTGGTGAAGGCAGGTTCAATCAAGGCATTCAAGAGGGCATTGGATGATTAATTGAATAGAAAGAGTGTGCTAAGGTACAGGGAAAAGGCAGTGGAATGGCACTAAGTTATAATACTCAAAGAGTTGGTGAAATCACGATGGGCTGAATGGCCTCCATCTGTGTTGTATCAATTCTGTGATTTCTCTGTGCTTCTGATAACAAGCTACCATGTGCTATACCTCTCCTTGGCGTCTGGTTTTGGGAGATGCGGAGAAGAAGTTGTGCAGGACTGACAGTTCACTGCTGAAGAGGGCATTTTCTTTCTCGACGATGTACTGTTTCAACAGCGGGGAGACCTCATCTCCAAACAATGCCTGGTTATCCTGCCAGATCTGACGTTTCACTTCGGTGGCACAGATTTTGTACAGCTCCTTATCTGCCATCACCAGCTTTAACTTCTGCTCCGGTACCTGTGATAAAATATGTAATGCAGGGTCATTATAACGCAAGGTAAAGATTAGATGGGCTAGAGGTAATAGAGGGAAGAACACTGGTCCTATCTGCATGAGTCAACTCCAATAAACTTTTAAATATTAAATTCAGCATTTTATCATTTGATAAAAATTGTGGCAAGGAAATTCCCACGCTCAGATTTGACTTTTTTAACACAATGTGACTCACCTTAGGCAAGTGTTTCATCACACACATGACAACAGGTTGTATTGATGGAACTTTAACCAATGGAAAACATTTTCCCAGGAGATCTTCGAGCTTGTTATACCTGAGGAAAGATGTTCGGAAAGAAAACAAAAAATCACCGGATGCCAGCAAAAGAATGAAGTCTCACATGAGGAATTGTTAATCAAATGAAATCCAATTATATTTAAGGTTATTTCTTTATTTGGCCCACAATGCCAGATGATTCACAATGCTTTCTAGCTCATTGCTAAACTGTTCTTTATTAAAGATGACTTAATGGCTCAAACGCTAAAAATGCTGCACTGGACAATGGCATGGAAAACATAACTGCTAACTTTTAAAAAATTAATTTTACAGGATGTGAGCATTGCTGGCTAGGCCAGCATTTATTACTCGTTCCTAACTGCCCTCCATTTCAAAAGACATTTGAGAGTAAACCACATTGCTGTGGGTCTGGAGTCACATGTAGGCCAGACCAGGTAAGCAAAGCAGATTTCTTTCACTAAAGGACATTGCGGCACAGTGGCTAGCACTGCTGCCTCACAGCGCCAAGGACTCGGGTTCAATTCCCGGTTCGGGTCACTGCCTGTGCGGAGTCTGTATGCTCTCCCCATGTCTGTGTGGGTTTCCTCCGGGTGCTCTAGTTTCCTCCCACAGTCCTAAAGACGTACTGGTTAGGTGCATTGGCCATGCTAAATTCTCCTCAGTGTACCCGAACAGGCCTGGAGTGTGGCGACTAGGGGATTTTCACAGTAACTTCATTGCAGTGTTAATGTAAGACTACATGTGCCACTAATAAATAAACTTAAGCTGAACCAGATGGGTTATGATAATTGTTTCATGGTCATCATTAGACTTTTAATTCCAGATTTTTTAACAACTCAAATTTCATCATCTGCCCTGGCAGGATTTGAACCCGGGTCCCCAGATCTTGCTCTGGGCATTACTAGTCCAGTGAATACCAATGCGCCACTGTTTCCCCATAACTAAATATTGAGTTTCTAATGAGGAACAAACTTGAAGAGTAAATGTGAGTGTCTTAACCTCTTTAAAATATTATGTATTTCAGTTGAACCATTTTCCCAATAGACTAATGAGAAGCGATTTGTAAATGGACAAGGTACCATTTTGCCTAGGTTGTATGAGGAATGTTAACCTGCTATTTTTTTTCCATTTATAACTTGGATAATTAGGTTCAGGACATTTCTCTCCCCACCCCCCCTTCTTGTTGACATTTGAAATCCCGGGAAATTTATCCACACAAACAATTGTGGCTCTGAACACCTAAATTATTTTAATAAACTGAAGACTTCTATTGAATTTGAGCCAGAGATTAAAAATTATTTTTTGGATGCACGTAGGTGCATGCGATTGGAGATGGAATTTTTCAATGCATGCGCTTAGGTGCATGAAATTACAAACTCAATGTTGAGCGAGAGGGAAGTACTGTATAAAATGTTAGCAAAAGAAAAACCACCAAGATGTCTACATATGCTTATCACACAACAGAAGGCTGACACAATATGTAAAAGAGAGGCTTATTTTTAAAGCATTGATAAAGGAACAAAAATACAAATCAAGTTGAATATTCAGAAAGGTTTTTTAAATATACAGTTTTCATTTAGTGATACAAAACTTACATTACAATAGAAACCTTTCACTTCAAATACTATTTGGGAATGGGAAAAGCATTTAGAGATAACCCTACAATTCACTACACTCACCGTTATATCAAATTTCTCTTTACAAATGCGGACTCTAGTTACCTACTGCTTGTGAATATTATAACATTTCATTCTCAGATATTAAGTGACGAGCCACAATCATTATAAAACTTAGAGAAAAAG